>NC_064864.1:28208036-28898036 GCF_024139225.1 Suncus etruscus
TGATAACAAATCACGTGTCTAAACAAATGAAATTTTACCTAATTTTTTTCTTCTTTTTTTTTGGGGGGGTGGGGCACACTCAGTGATGATCAGGGGTTATTCCTGCCTCTGCACTCAGAAATCGCTCCTGGCTTGGGGGACCATATAGGACACCAGGGGATCAAACCGCTGTTCTTCCTAGGTCAGCCACATGCTAGGCAAATGCCCTACTGCTGTATCACTGTTCAGGCCCTAGCAAATGAAATTTTCATACATGGATATTGAGAAAGTTGTTTGGGTTCAGAAAATGGATATGGGGCCCAGAGATACAGTATAGCATGTAAAATTCTTATTTGTATATAGATGATTTAGGTTCAATCAGTAGTAGCAGATGCTAGTGATTTGGATTCAATCATTAGTTCTACATAACTGATCATCACATAGAATGGTCCCTGAGCACAGAGCTAGGAGTGAAACCTGAGCACAACCTGTTGTGGCCCCTAAACCAAATCAAGCTAAACCAAAATTAGAAATGGAGCCCTGATTATGTCCACTAGAATCATGTTGAAAAACTCTTTGCTCTAGTACCTAGGATATGACCATGTTTGGAAATAGAGTCATAAATGACAACCAAGTTAAGATGAAGTCATTAATTTGGGTCATAGCCTAATAAAACCAAGAATTTAAAGAAAAATTGTGGATCACAGAGACAAAAACACTATCTCAGCTAACACGTTGATCTCAGATTCCCAAGCTACAGACGTATGAGTACGTGATCTCATTTTTATATACAGCTTCTTTTTACCCAGTCTTATCATGGCCAGCTATACTCTTAGTGGTCCTAAGTATAAGCAGTTAAAGCCAGTGCCTAGACTTCTCTATGTAATCAGTTTTAGTAAAGGGTTTTTACCTTGCTTTACTTTTATATAAACTTTCAATATATGAACCCTTGAAAAACTATTTTATCAAGTTGTCTAGCTAACACATCTAATCAACTTTTCATTTTCTGTGTTTTTCCCTCTCTATCTCTATTTTCTGTTCTCTCTAACATTGTTTTTTAATGCTGTTCTCTCTCTAAAACAAAGCTATAATGGTAAAGTCCAGAGTTTATGGAACATGGCACAGACAGGATTGCTTTGAAAAAAAAAATCAATAGGTTTGGGCTACCAGCAAATCTTTCCTCAAGTCCCAATTAGAGCAACGCACATCTGGTAATCAGAACAACTCACTAAAGGTTAGTTACATAATCACATAGTTCTTTCATTGTCTATCTCCATTGCCCATCCATCGATGTATCTCTAAAGACAGAAAAAGTACTTGTATCCTCTATTAGAGTTTCAGTGTGTTCTATCAGTTGGTGTCGAGTTTGCTTGCTTGCGCAGGTTATTTCTGATTCTGTGATTATAGATTTTTTAAAAACAAACAAACAAAAGAAACCCAAAGAACCCAACTGTAGGTTTAACCCTGGTGAGGTTTTACATACAGTTGTTTGTTCAGTATTTGGTGGATGTGTATTCTTAAGACTGATAACACAGAGTTTTGGGGATGGTGCACCTATAGAATTTGTTTCTGTAATTTGTTCCTATTTGCAGCTATATAATTTGTTGACTTCCATCTTTCTTTCTTTCTTATCATAGTGCTACCATTCCAGTATAAAGTTTGAGTCTGCCCTCTGAATGGCCCAGCACTGAGGGACATAATTTAAAATCTCATTGCTTGGAGTTACTTTATCCCAGTGCTTGAGAAAAGATCACCAGTTCATTTGCTTTTATTGTTGACCATACAGTGGAACTGCAAAGGACAAAGGCAGCAATATCTGGCTTTTTTCTTGGTCTCAGTTTTAGTTTGCTTCTGAAACAAGAACTAAAAATGTAGTGATGAGAGAGTAGCAGTAGACAGTGTGTGAAGAGCTAAATTACTATTATTATTTTTTTTAACTTTTTTTTTTTTTTTTTTTGGTTTTCAGGTCATACCCAGCAGCACTCAGGGGTTACTCCTGGCTCTATGCTCAGAAGCTCAGAATCACTCCTGGCATGCTCCGGAGACCATATGGGATGCTGGGATTTGAACCACCGACCTTCTGAATGCAAGACAAATGCCTTACCTCCGTGCGATCTCTCCATTCCCACTGTTATTATTTTTAACAAGGAAAATCAAGCGTAAATGTTTGAGGTTTTCTTCACCAGTTTCAGTCACACCTATTATTGAGGTGTGGCATTTTTGGGAGGATGTAAAAAATAGTTAGATATGACTAAGTGCAAGCAGGATTTGTGTCATCTTGTTTATTCTACCATTGTTCAGACTTCAAATAACTAAATGTTTTTTAAATGTTTTACCAGGTGCAGCATACTGCTTGATTCTTACTCTCAAATAATTTATTGTTATTTCTGAGTGTTATTACCATCACTGCTTTCACAGGAACTAAAACTGAGTGAGAAATGTTTCCAGTCATCAGCGAGCAAACAAATCAGAAGCAATAAGCTTAACAGTTTAGCAAATAGGAAAATAGTTGTAATTTTATTTTTAAAAACCTGGGAACTTGCTTAGTGCTTTTGAGACAAGAAGGAGGTGGGAATACAGTGCAATGGTATCCCACTTGGACAGAAAGCACTTTGCAAAATTCATTTTTCCATACTAGATTATTTCTATGATCCCTGCCTATACTTGTACCTATGTTGTGTTAATGTTTTTGCTCAAAACCATTAATGGTTAGTTAATTTTTTTGTTGGAATTTTTCTTTTCTTTCTTTCAATGAAGAAGTTGTTTTTACTTATTTTTTTATATTTTTTCTTTATTTAAACATCTTGATTACAAATATGATTATGATTAGGTTTCAGTCATGAAAAGAACACACCCCTTCACCAGTGCAACATTCCACCACCAATGTCCCAAATCTCCCTCCATCCGACCCCACCCCCACCTGTACTCCAGACAGGCTTTCCATTTCCCTCATTCATTCACATGATTATGGTAGTTCTCTGTGTAGTTATTTCTATAACTGCACTCACCACTTTTTGTGGTGAGCTTCATGAAGTGAGCTGGAAGTTCCAGCCCTCTTCTCATTGTCTCTGAGGATTGTTGCAAAAATGACTTTTATTTTTCTTAAAACCCATAGATGAGTGAGACTATTCTGTGTGTCTCTCCCTCTGACTTATTTCACTCAGCATGATAGATTACATGTACATCCATGTATAGGAAAATTTCATGACTTCATCTCTCCTGATGGCTGCATAATATAACATTGTGTATATGTGCCACAGTTTCTTTAGCCATTCGTCTGTTGAAGGGCATCATGTTTGTTTCCAGAGCCTGGCTATTGTGAATAGTGCTGCAATAAATATAGGTGTGAGGAAGGGGTTTTTGTGTTGTATTCTTGTGTTCTTAGGGTATTTTTTTCTTCTTAATTATTTTCTCCTTCTGACTTTTCTATTATTTATTCAGCACACATCAGTCAGATGCATACTATATGTAGAAGTTATGCTAGATACTGAAGATATCAAACACCTCCATTCTTGATCCGCTAGTTTCTTGCTTTGTTTTTCACTCACAGTCAAATATTATTTTTATTGTACCTACTAATCATGTTAGAAAATCCATCACCACTTCAACTCTAGGAAAATAATGAAAGTTAAGGATGAAGAATGCAATACAGTAGGGACCCAGACAAGTGCTGCACTGAGTCCAGGGCTTGTTTTTGTTGTCCCATTTTCTCTTTTCTTTTCTTACTGCTTAAGTTGCATGATCCAATACAAGAAACCCCCAATTATCCCAGCAAAAATATTCCCTAAAAGCTCTGTGCTGTGGGGAGCAAAGGTTAGGCTTCTGCTGATCTCTAAATGTCACTGATTTATCCAAGCAGCTGGTAGAGCACTCTGTCCTTTTTTATGATCATAGACTTTGTCCTAAACTGTGGCTGTTTGCTTGTGTGAATGCAGATGCACAGCTTTTATGTTTTTTTCTCCATCCTCCACTGAAATACAATTAAAAGGTCAACCAAGGATCCTCAACAAATTGTGCCAGGTTGAAGAGAGAGGAAGCAGAGAGAGTGCTTTGTCTCTGGATTAGCTTGTTTACTACGGTGCTCAAAAACATTTTGTTTCAAGCAGAGTTTTATGCATTTGTCAATAAAACCGGGCTTGGAAAGGGCAAAAATCAGCCTCTTTGTCAGAGTCCCTGCTTGTATAATACGCCAACCCCAGCAGAGGGTCTTGCAAATGTCGGCACTCATCCTAATAACACTGCTGCCACTCAATACGGCAGAGTACATGAAGTTTTGCCCAGGAGAGTCTAGAATAAGGATAGAATGCAAGTATCCATGCCTAGATACCAGTATGAGATTTAGAAAATAATAAAGGGAAGAAAGTTAATATAGGGTATGCTAATGAATAGGGTACTTCTATGGCACTTGAGGCTCAGTCTGGCTGGGGATTCTGGAAGATGGTATGAAATATGCCTCAGCATAGTCCTACCCAAGAAACAAGGAAACTTTGGTATGTGCATTAAATCGCTTTGTCACTGGCTGAGTGCTTTCCTCAGGGATTCTGATTTAGCATCTTCTGAGTGTTCTTATGTACATAGCGAAAGCTTTGCACCGAAATATTCTTGCTGTAGAAATAAGACCCAATCACAACTGCCAGAAGAAAGGAATATGCAACATTTCTATCAGAGGTTCAAACTAGCTGTTGCTATTATCCCTATCTTTCTCTGTTGCCCTTTGTTTCATCCAGAAAAAGCATTAGTGTGTTTTTTTAATATAATTTTTATTTTGATCATAGTGGCTTACATATTGTTGACAATAATATTTTAGGTACATATTTACATAAAATCAGGGGGGATTTCCATCACCAATTTGTCCTCCCTACACCTCCGTTTTTGTCCTACCTCCCATATGCTCTTCCCTCACCCCCAGGGCTGCCAGAATATGTTGTCCCCTCTGTATCTAGCCTACTACTTAGTAGTCTTGCACCTGTTTGGTCCTGGTGCCTCCCTTATTTCCCCCTCTAACTGGGGGGCAGGACTAGCTAGTTCAATTTACGTGGTTTTGTTTGAAGAAGGGAATAGTAGTAAACTGGGGCAAAGGTCTAATACGCAAAAAATAAGCGGAATTCTTCTAGAGGGTCTCATCCTCAGTTAGAGAGACGAAGGAGAAAAAGGTGAAACACTCCACCAGTACAAAAAGAAGTGTCAAATATTCAGTGAGGACTCCAACAATAACGCTAAGCACTACCACCACCACCACAACAACAAAAAGAAAACCTGCCACGGTCTTGAGATAAGAAACATGGCAGAGCATATAATGAAAGAAAAGAAAAGAAAAGAAAAGAAAAGAAAAGAAAAGAAAAGAAAAGAAAAGAAAAGTGTAAATGGGGGCAACAGCTTCAATAACCACACCAAAACAAAGAAATTGACCAAAAATAGGTAAATAAAAAATAATAATATTAATAAATGAAGATAAAAATAATATATAAAAAGATAAACAATATTTTGTGTTTTTTTTTCCTCCTGCCCTGGCACAGTAAATATTGGGGTTATTCAAAAAGGAATTCACTTGGCTTAAGAGATATGGGGTTTCTCCACCCTTGGAGTATATTGTCATGGGATCAACTATAGACTCTGTTCAGGATCCTTTACTCTCCCGGTGGTGCTTTTGTGTTTGGAAGACTTCTGTTCCGTCCTAGGTGATACAATCAGACCTCTGTATCTATCGATCTCAGTATCTGCACAGTTCCAGGGATGGGACTTATGATGAAGTCAGTCTTTGTGGTTCTAGAAGTTCCGTTCCCTCAGTGTCATTTTAATCCATCTTCTGTGGTTGGTGGTCTTGGTCTTTGCACTAAACCTAGGATGGCACCTAGGATAGCGTCTTTCTTTGTGTTTCCAGAAGCCCTATTCCGTTACAATAGTCTCTGCCAGGCCTTTGGAACTGGGGATCATGGTTGTTGTGCAGGTCATAGTTCAAACCCTAGACTAGGGCTTTTTTATTGGTCCCAAGATATATACAGTCATGCCATATAGCGATAAAAATACTAGCTTCCACCATCAAACAAAAACCATAATATCTGATGATCTAGAACTGTTTTGTATATGGCCAACTAAGACCTATATGGAACGAGACCATTACTTCTCTCCTTGGATGGGACATAGACCGTTTCCCAGGATTTGGGCTGAAAGCCAGTTGCTTTTATGAGAAAGTTTGTGCTTTTGTTTTGCTTACATTATGTTTCACTCATTTGTATTCCTTAAATGGCTGCTTTAAACATTTAAGTACATAATTTTGATTTTTATAATATGTTTCTTTCTCAATCATAGTAGGGCCACTATGGAAAATCTGGTTTTTATTAATTTTATAGGCTTTCAATTATCCTAGTACCAAAGTCAGAACTCCTGACTCTGTTCTTATGAGCTTTAAAAAAACTTTTACTTTGTAGTCAAAATACCCTTAATGTATACTTTATCACTTATGTGCTGTTAGTACATTTTCCAGACTAAAAGACCAAATATTCATATCCAGATGGCATTCAAATATTGTGTTTTATTCTCCTAAACCAAACTCCTTATTTTCTCAACTTGATTATTTCTCCTGGGAATTGATAAATTAAGAAAAATAGATAAATCCTCATGTCTCTCTCTGGTATTGCAGTAAGCATATATTCTGTCAGCAAATTTTGGGGTCTTTGTAGTTTTTTCTGCCTTGAATCCAATTTCCACTTATGTCTAGATAACTTTTGGTCACATATCCTTTAAGATATAAATCATGTGTCTTTTGAATGATGACTTTTGTGACTAATTTATTTACCATTGTAAGCCACTATCCAAACCCAAGGAATTCCAGCTTTTATTTTTCTTTATCTCATTACCTGATGAAACTATTTTATTTAGCCATCCATTACTTGCCTCTTGTAGCCCTACAGGGATTTTTATCTGTTCTGTGCATGAGATTAGTATACATTTCTTAGATTAGAATTGGCCCTAAGTAATTGCTAGATTTTATTTATTGGTAAATCAATCAATGAATTTCCTTGGATTTTTTTCTCCTTAAATTTTTGTTTCACCTAACCAAGTCTAAACTATTCTTATAATTTAGGTGCTATTCCATATCCTTCAAGAAGTTTTTCTGAAATTTAATTTATTTATAGCATTACCAAAAACTAAAATTACAAATGAAAATAACTATTAATAACCATTTAGGGAGGTTAGGAATTGTGCACTGACTAGAGACAGAGCCAGGAGAAATGATCTAATTTGACCAAACTAATTGACTTTAAGCCAACCAAAAACAGAATAAAATCCAAACCCAAGGCCACAGTGGGAGAGTAGAGGAGTTATTTACCTGAAGCAAAATATCTGTGGCCAATTGAAATAGGTCAGAGACTGTGCCTGAGGTAGAGCTTCCTAAGCAAATGTCTGGGAAGTGTGCATGCACCAAAGACAATGGGGCTTGATCTGCTGGAACTAACAGAATTGTGGTCCACCCAGATCAGGTCAGAGGTCATGCCTTAGTGTGTGGTTCCCAAGCAGGTGGCTGCTCACAAGGTAGAAAGATAATTTCCCCTATAGGAATCCCGTAAGAGCTATTTATCAATGGGGAAAACACTGATAGTTACTTATAAATGATCCAGATGATATTACAACAAAATCCATATTAAAGTAGCCCAAAATATCAACCCATGTTATGAGTTAAACTTGTAATCATGAAGATCCAATCAGTAGCAACCTCCTATGTAATCTGTCTAAAATGAAATTCAGAGTGAAAATGCTTAGGTTTAATGGACTCAAAAAACAAACAAACAATGGAATATATGCAAATAAAACATAAGAGAATATGAGAGCATAAAGAAGGAAAATACAAATAGGATTAACAGAACTGAAAAATTTAGTAGATAAAATAAAAAATTTACTGATAGACCTTACCAGCAAAGTAACAGATGCTGAGAAACAGTTCAGTGAGTTTGAAGATGAAATGCAGATACCCTTCAGACAATAGAAGATGAAGGAAAAAAGCCTCAAAATAAATAAATAAACAGATGACCAGAGAACTTTGGTGAATTCAAGAGAAACATCAATTATTATAAGACTAGGAAGAGAACCTATATGATGAGGCAACAGTCAAAGATGTCAATACTGAGAATTTCTCAGAGCTAGATATTTATGCAGCCATATCCTAAAGGCCACAAGGGTACCAGTTAAAAAAGATTGGTTAAAAATATTCCAAGGAACACTTTTTAAAAAATGATGAAAATTATAGGTAGATATGGAAAGCAGGGAGACAAAAAAAAGGAATTACATAGAGAGAAGCAGCTTTAAAGCTTTACAACATATTTACTAAAGAAAATAATCTAGTCCTGAAGACTGATGTGATATATAGAGAAGAAATAATAAGTGATATGGAACTCTCATCAAGAAGATTGTACCAAGTCATACTTTCATTCAGATGTAAAGGAATGATATGCAACTTCAAGGAAAAAGAACAGCTCAGAAACTTCAAAGACTCAAAAATACTTACAAAGTAAGAACTAAAGGGGCTACTTTAAGATACAATGAATCTCACAAAACTCACTTCTATAAAGAGAGCACAAAAATCTACAGCAATATTATCTCAAAATCAATGGGATAAATGTACCAATTAGAAAAACAGTGGCAGGATGAATTAGAAAATTGAGCTCAATGCTGTGCTGCCAAAAAGAAACATATTTGAAGAGTCAGAGCAAACATAGACTAAAAGTAAAAGGGTAGAAGACAATTCTTCAAGCAAATAACCCCACAAAAAAGATGAGGGTCATCACACTAGTATCAAACAACATACTTTCAGGCTAGAAAGGTTAAAAGAGAGAACAACAGTTATTTCATAATAACCAAGGAAAATGTACACCGCAAAGAACTCTGCCTTCTAAAGATAAATGTGCATAATGAAGTACCAGAAAGCTACTTAAAGCAACTGCTAGTAAACTTAGAAGATGACAGTGATAGCAATACAATAGTATTAGACCTCAACACTTCTCTATCACCTCTCGATAGATCAGCTAGATTAAAACTCATTAAGAAAATACTCTCCTGGAGGAAGAAGTGGAAGAAAGAAGCTTAATAGATATATTTAGGGTTTTTCTTCTCCTAAAAGTCATATAAATATTCTCTAATTTACATGGAACATTCACATGGAAAATTCTCCAAAGTTCTCTATTATACAAAACATACCTCCATAAAATTAATAGAATAAGAATCATGCCAATTAGCTTATCAGGCCACAATTCACTGAAAAATAAAATATAATAAAAAAACATAAATGGAGAAATGGTACAAGCACCTAGAAACTAAATAGATTATTACTGCACAAACAGTGGGTTAAAGAGGAAATAAAAAGTTTTCTTTAAACAAATGAGAATGTGGATACAAACTAACAAAACTTGTTTGATACAGAAAAGTAGTGTGAGAGGAAAGTTTATAGATATGCAAGAATTTAACAGAAAGGAAAAATGGACCTACATAAGTAACCTGACTGCAAAATTTTCACTAATGAAAATGACCAACAAATCGATGACAAGGTAAGCATAAAGAAAGGAATTATAAAACTTAAAGCAGAAATTAAAGGGGAACATTACAAAAGATACCACAGAAATTCAAAGGATCATCAGAGATTACTTTACACAATAAAACAGAGTTCCTAGAAGTGGATAAATAATTAGATTTATAAAACCTTCCAGGATTGAACCAAGATGATTTGTAATATTCGAACAGACCTATGTCTATTGAAGAAATTGAAAAGGTAACCAAAGCTGTTCCTAAACACAGGCCAAGGTGGATTAATTAGTGAATTCATTCAGACCTAAAAAAAAAAAAAACATTAAGTCTATCTTTAAAGAATAACTAAAACTTTTTTTCAAATATTTTCCAAGCTCTTACAGAAAATTGAAAAACAGAAATACTTAGTATATCTGAAGCTAATGTCACCTTGAAAACAAAAGTAGAGAGACCAAAACAAAAAGATAATCACAAGCTGATATCCTTGATGAACACAAATGTAAAGCTCTTTAATTACAATTAGCAAATTGAATTCAACAATACAACAAAAATGACCATACAATTTGAACAAGTAGGATTCATCCTGGGGAAATAAAGATAGTTTAACAGATACACATAAATCAACTTAATACACAATATCAATAAAAAATTGAAAATCATATGATATTATCAATAGTTGCAGAACTATCTTATATCTGATAAGGTATAGCACTGACTAATAATATAAATTTATCATCAAAATGGGATTTGAAGGAACTTTTGTCTATAGACAGAGTCATATATCGCAAGACCACAGCAAATATTAGAGTAAATGGAGAAAAACGTAAAGACTTTTATTTCCTCTAAGATCTGGCACAGAGAGGGCTGCCCATTACCACCACTTTCATTCAATATAAAATCAGAATTACAGGGCATAGCTATTAGGCAAGAAAAAAACATACCAAGGACATTTATAGAGGAAAGAAGTCAAACTCTTATCGTCTGCAAATTGTATAATATTATATTTAGATTATCTGAAAGACTAAAAAGGCCTCTAGAAAATGATAGATTTATATAGTAAAATGGCAGGCACAAAATTACCATGCACAATTCAATAGTTTTCTTATATACAATTAATAAAAGAAAAAAAAGTTATATTTATAAAACAACCCATTCATAATTGTGCCTCAGAAAAGGTAGTAGCTTGAATTTTACTAAAGAAGTGAAAGATATAAACATAAAAATCTACAAAGTACTATTTCAGGAATTAAAAGAGTAAATGAGAAAATGAAAATGCATACCCCACTCCTGATTGGGAATACTAACATCATTAAAATGGCAATAGTCCCCAAATAATACAGTACCTTTAAGAATACTCATGACATTTTTCAAAGAAAAAAACAAACTCTTCTCAAATTCATATGTAACAATAAATCTTCATTAATAACTAAAGTAATATTTTTGAAAAAGTAGATGGGACATTATTTTTCCTAATCTCAATCTTGACTACAACGTTATAGTAATTAAAACAGTGATATTGGAATCAATACGAACACTCAGATCAGGTGAATAGAATTGAATATCCTGGAGAGAACCCCAGGTGTATTGTAAGATTATTGTCAACAAAGGAAACAAAAATATGAACTGAAGCAAGGAAGGTCACCTTAACAAGGGTGCTTGAAAAAGTTGTCAGCCACATGTAAAAAATTAAGTCAGACCACTTTCTAACGCCATGCATAAATGTTAAATCAAATGGGCAAAAGACCTTGTATCAGACTATAAGACACATAGAGGAAAACATAGGAAGATCTCTTCATGATAATGAAGCTAACTAAAGACATCTTCGAGGATAAAACACCACTGACTGAGCAGCTAGAAGTAAAGAAAATATATGGGATTACGTTAAATTAAGAAGCTTCTGCACATCAAAGGAAATCATGGCAGTGGTACTAATGTAATGGAGAAATTATTCATCCAATACTCATCTGATAAGGGGTTAATATATAAGATATAGAAAGCACCAGTAGAGCTTAACAAGAAAAAAATTCAACAGAAATATGGAGAAGAGAACAGAAACTTCCTCAGAAGAAATACAATATAACTGAAACATCCTCATAGAAGAAATACAATAAGCCAAAAGGCACATGCAAAAGATACAAATCAAAACAACAAAGAGATATCTCACACCAGAGAGATACAGAATTAAAAAGCTAGAAAGACTCCGGGGTTAGACAATTTAGTATGTCCAGAGCTGATAGTTTATCTTAAGACAAGCTGCTTCATGGATAGGTACATGCTGTTTCTATTTTCACCAACTTCTGCTGTGCCTATAAAAAAAGCTGCCACTTTTATCTTTTAAATAGTGACTCCCTCCTTTTCATAGAAACTTGGGACACAAATTACTTTGTTTTCCATCATATTTCTGCATTTTTCTATAAAATTAAGAAGGAAGAAAAGTAAAGATGGAGGTCAGAGTGTCAAGTGGTCCCACGTGCATTAGTGGAGATAAAAAGGACAGAACTGGGACCTGCGCCGGTGGCAGTGGAGCAGGGCTTAAGACATTGCCCAAGCCAGGGGCGATTTCTGAGCACATAGCCAGGAGTAACCCCTGAGCATCGTCGGGTGTGGCCCCAAAACAAAAACAAAAACAAAAAAAGGACAGAACTCAATATCCAAGCCAAAGTCAATAACAATAGAATCAAGAAACCCATACTATAACAATCTAAACTTAAAATGGACCTGTAATACTGGCAGGCCAGATGACAAAGGTGGTATATAGGATGCGCACTGTGAACATTGGTGAAGGGAGGTCAACACTGGTGTGGTGGGAATAGCCCTAATTCACTGTCATTGTATGCCTGAAATACAACTGTGAAGGACTTTGTAGATCACAATGGTTTCAATAAAATAAAATTTTAAAAAATGTCCTTAGTGGTTGAGTTTCAGTGATATAATGCTCCAACTGCTATCCCTTTACCAGTGTTCATTTCCTGCCATCAATTTCCATTTACCTTCACAACATCTCAGTTTTGTTCTCTCTCTCTCTCTCTCTCTCTCTCTCTCTCTCTCTCTCTCTCTCTCTCTCTCTCTCTCTCTCTCTCTCTCTCTCTCTCTCTCTCTCTCTCTCTCTCTCTCTCTCTCTCTCTCTCTCTCCCCCACCATTTTCTCTGAAATTTATTGAAAACAGAGTCACTCATTTAAAAAACAATCACTCCATGTAATTCAGGGAATCAAAACTCAGGGCCTTGCATATGCAAGGCATGTGCTCTACCACTTGAGTTGTTATTCTAGCCTTAGATCGTAATTTTAAGTCCAAGTCTCTTGTGGTTCTGTGGCACAGATGTTTCATTGAATAAAATTAAAGAGAAGGGGAAATTTATATGCTTTCTGTGCCATGAATAGTGTGAATATATTGCTGAAGCCAATCTGTATCCCATTATATAAAGTTCATATTTTAGTTGGCAATTAAATTTGATTATTGTCCTCTTGGGATTAGACAAATTTCCAACTAATACCCATATATGAATATATGGGTATATATTTTATATACATACATATATATAAATATATTGAGGGGTCACACCCGGCAGCGCTCAGGGGCCACTCCTGGCTCTATGCTCAGAAATCGCTCCTGGCAGGCTCGGAGGACCATATGGGATACTGGGATTTGAACCACCGTCCTGCATGCAAAGCAAATGCCCTACCTCCATGCTATCTCTCTGGCTCCAGTACTCATATATTTTTGCAAACAGTAACAGTTAAGAAATATCTATAATCCTAGTCTTAGTTGAATACAATAATATTTAATATTGTAAATACTGACCTTACAAAAATGTTAGTGTTTAATCTTTTAAGTAAATTACAAGAGAAGAATACTTATTAATCATTATCATTGATGTCGCACAACTTTAGTGGGCTTATTAAAGTAAACATTCAAAATCTTTATCTTTGGGCCAGAGTTATAGCACAGTGGTAAGGCATTTGCCTTGCATGTGGCCAACCTGTAAAGGACCTGGGTTCAATTCCTGGCATCCCATGTCATCTCCTGAGTCTGCCAGGAGTGATTTCTGATCACAGAGTTAGGAGTAACCCCCAAGTGCAGTCAGATGTGGCCTATAAATCTAAAATAAATAAATAGCTCTCAATAAAAATTTTTTTATCTTTTTAATTGGTTTCTAGTTGTACTGTAATATATTCTAGTTTGAATAGTACTATTATAGAATGTACATGATACTATAATTTATATTTTAACTTATACTCTAAATGTAGGTAATAAATTATGTAACAGGATTACATTAGATAATATAAATTATACCACAGAACTTAGATAATATATAGTAACTTTAAACTAATTATATATTATTCTATATGCTACCATGTACTATATTTATACATGTATTACTGAATATAATTTTGTAAAACACTACATATGTTGTGTGCAAGATAAAATTTATATATTATGATTGTATAATCACATATTATATAAGGCACTCAATTTATAATTTATCAAAAATTTGACTACCTTTTAGTGATTGAGGAAGGTGTTCATTCTACTGAGGTTTGCAAAATCTCCTTTTTAGTTAACTTGGGGGATGGTCAAATGAATGTTTTAAATTTTTTTATAAATTTAACTTTATTTAAATATATTTATCTGAGGTACTGATGACAAAAAATTAGCTTGATGAATATGTTCATTATTATTTTTTAATCTAATCTTTGTGATGTTCAGAGGGAGGCTTTTTATTATTCATTGATTCTTCATTGAATCTTCTTTCCTTTCCATCCTCATTTGAGACCATCCATTGAGAACTAGTTTTCAAGTGACTACTGCATATATTAAATTGTTCCTTACAAGCCTTTCTAAGGGTTAAAGCTGAATTGGGAGTTTCTCTTTCTCTCTTACAAGTTTAAATCACTGATTGCTAAATTCATGTCTAAGCATCTAATATTTTTTCTGAGTTATTTTTAGATGTCTTAGCTTCAATGAATCATATCATTGGATAGACTGATATTTCTACCATGTTTTTTTCACATGTCCAGATCTTATCAACCAGGATTGAATATACTCTTTATCTTTAGTATTCTACTTCTTTAGATGCACAAATCAAACCATTTTTCTTAATTCTTTGATAAATATTATTGTATAAAACTTAAAATTTTAATAATAAATTTGTCGCAATCTTACAAAAATGAATGTCTATTTATTATGAGATAAATAACATGCTGTTTCTTTAGAAGTTTTCTTATTTCTTAACTTCTCTACTTATCTCTGACTTACTATACACTTCCAAGAGTTACAAGAAGGCAGGTATAGTTATATACTTCTAAGTTCTGTAATTCTAGAGAGATGATATCAAAATATGTGATTTACTCAAGTGAGACAACAAACAGAAAACCAGGTAGCAAGTAAAGTGGGTAGAGCTGGGGATAGGTAATTCAAAGGGAAAAAAAGGGGTGACAGAAAATTCTAGGTGCTTGAGTAAACAAAGAGACTACTTCAGATCAACTTGGGACTTAGATTTCATCTTATCTCCTCACAGTTTGACTTCTTGATCTGAACATAAATTACATTTAAAAAAAACAAATTTCAGGGGACTATGTTTAATTTTTCATAAGTTTGACTAATGTACAAAATTTCACTTGCTTCTCTATCCTTTCATTTAGACCTACTGTCATACTTTAAAGCATAAGTGAGGATTATTGACATCTCAACGTATGAAGAGGTTCCAAGAGGCTTTCCCTTTAGCAAGGAAACTTCATCAGTCTACTTACCTCTTTGTAGTATAAACATAGACATCACAGGTGAGATTTGTCTGCTGATTCTTGTAATCTAGGCTCAATGTAGAGACAAAGAATCAATGCTAAAATTTAATAGCATTTTCAGGAAATATTTTCCTATTGGATATTGAGTAGGTCAATAATAAAACTAATCTCATACTCGTTTATTCTAGTTAGTTTCTAAAACCAAATCTTAGTTTTAAGTGTTGACCTAGGATCTCACTGCCACTTGGGCTGTTCATGTCATTTGTCTGTTACTCTTACCTTGTAACAAGCATAGAACTGGATATATGCAGTCTTCAGACTCTTTTATGTTGTGACCTATCAGCTGAAAATTCCTTTCTGAGAATGTTGTGCTTTAAATATAATATATGTACTATAGAAGGGAGAGGAAGCTACAGTCCCATTTATTGTCTGGGAAGTTTATTCATAAGTTTTTTCTACGATTAATTGCTTTTACTGAATGACTCTCTTTCATTAGGTTTGTTGACCAAAGTAGAATCCTAAAACCAAGTTAATGCCAAATGTTTAAGCAACTTTGGCTAGAGATATCTCTACTCAGTGTCTATAGATACTGTTCAAATTACCATCAAGGTATTTACCAGACACTGATGAACTGTTTTCTGAGGACATTTTCTAAAAAGCACTTAACGTGTGACTGTTTCATAAAGCAATTCAGAATCTATATTTGCTGAACTATCTTGTAATAAGATAATACTAAGTTCAAACAAGTTAGAAATAAATAGCAAAGAAGGCAAATATACAGCTATAGACTGACAAAAATTAAATACATGTAGATAATCAGTATGTTGTCAGTAAATCCAATAAAATCCTGTAGAATATGCAAAACAAGGAAAGGTCATACTAATAAATAAGTAGAGGGGTTGATTAGTATTTACATGGGTTAATGATAAATGTAAACATTTGGATCTGGCATTTTCAGTGGTAGAACACTCATCTTTAATGTATAAGGCTCTGGATTAGAGTCCAGCATCACATGGATATACAGACATGCAAATACACAGAACAGCTGGCAAGCTTGCATATTTACCTTGATCAGTTTAACAAGAATTTCTGAAGAAGTTACTACTCAGGATTATTGGTAAGCCTGTAAGAGCAAGGAAGGAATATTTAATATAAACTATTAAGTAAAAGGAGAATTTTGTTAATCCACTTATTATTTGTCAGTGGGTTGAGTTTAATTGTGAATTAAAATATATAAAGGAGCAATAGATTGATTTCAACTCTTAGATATGGGACTTAATGCTGCAGTGAACATAGATGTTCAACAACAGATGAGTAGATCATGAAGATGTGATGCATATGTACAATGGGATACTACATAGTTCTAAGGACTGATGCAATCATGCAATTTACTGCAACATGGATGTAATTGGAAGATGTAATATTAAATGAAAAAAGAAGAAAATTAAATACAGGGTAATATCAATTATATGTGATATTTAGAATGACTGCATGAGGGAATACTATGGGTTAAATTGAGGATTGTATAAAACACTCCTGATCACAGAGTATAGAGAAGAAAAGAAAATAAATAAAGTGGCCAGGGAGAAAGATAAATGTGAAATAATGAAATAGGGCCCAAGGGAATTTAGATACAGTGGTGGTATTAAAGAAATTCTAAACCAAATATCCAAACGAATGAACCAACATAAAACCAAAACTTTAACAATCAAAATGAAAAAGGTGCTTTTATGATGACAGGCTGCAGGGGGGCAGGGAAGGGGTGATATGGGATGAACTCAGAATATTGGGGAAGTTGACACTAGTGGTGGGATTGGGACTCTTGTGTCTTCAAGAACTGTATGCCTACAACTCCACTATGAATAATTTTGTAAACCACAATGCTTTAAGTAAAGATATTTAAAAATTAAAATGCATTTCAAAAAGACACAAAGGTTTAAATGGAAATCTGGCTGTAGCTCATAACTGTGCAAAGTTCAGTGGATAACAAGGAAATAGAGTTAAAATTTTTGTCATAACAATCCATATTACTTTGTCTCTCAAGAAACTTGAGACACAGCTAAACTATTTAATGCTGTTCAGAATACCCAAGTTTGACAATTTTTAAACTATTTCAAACTATCATTCATGGCATTAAGACATATGATCAGGGGTCAGTGATAGCACAGCAAATAGAGTATTTGCCTTGTACGTGGCCAACCTCCATTCAATCCTCCACATCACATAGGGTTCCCTGAGCCTGCAAGAAATAATTTCTGAGCACAGAACCAGGAGTAATCCCTGAGCACTGCCAGACGTGACCAAAAACAAACAAACAAACAAACAAACTACATATGATTATAGGTTCCCACTTATGTGAATTTGTCCAGAATTGCCAAACCATCTTGACTTGCTAGAAAGATTATCCATGATTTAAGACTCCCAAAATCTAGGCCAGAGAGATAGGAATGAAGGTTGGTGCTTGCTTTCCATGTAGTGATCCAGATTTAATCCCTAGCACCCCAAGAGCAAAGCAAGGGCAAGCTTGGAGCACAGTTTGGTGTGCCACCCAAAATAGACTCTCAAATCTATGCAATCTAGGTAACAAGAAATCAATTGAGATTTGTAGTCATTCCAGATAGCTGAACATATTTTGAAGCACTATGGTAAAGACAAAGGACTTTGAGTCTGGAATTTTGATTTTATAATCTCATTTCTGTTGGTTTATATTTATATATACATATATGTACACACAAACACACATATATGTATATATATTTGGATAAATCTTGGCACATCTATAAATTTCAGTATTTAATATAGAAAATATGATGTGTTCTTAAATTTAGCATTTTATAAACATTGTACCAAAACTGTATGTTGCTTGCAGTAAATGTTCAAATAAAAGAACACAATTTCTTCTATTCCATCTGTCCCTTTGTCATATGATCGCATGTTATTCCATCAGTACTAGATGATAATGTTTTTAGTCTTTAAATCTAGCCTGGCCTTGTGTTCTGGTTTATTTAATATTTTAGCAAAAGTGATTTTTGACTTTAATAAGTCTTTACAGGTCCCATGGTTACTGAAACATTCCCCTCAGCCTATCTCATAAGGAAGCAATTAGTAGGATGTAAAATTATATGAAGACATGACATATCTAATAAAACCATCTTGTGCCTTCCAACACAGAACATTCATGACATTGTATCATTGTTGTTTTTATGTCATCATATTGGAATCAGGGGGTGTGATTTATTCTGGGGGCAATACCTAACTCAAATGTGTTTAACCAAAAAAAAAGTGATGAATATCAGCTAAACAATATAAACAGCTTTCTAGAATTATGAAATGTCAGCATTTTTAATATGCCAGTACTGAGTTAAAATTCCAAAATGTAAAACTTGTATGTCATTTATGTCAGGGTTATTTAGTCATAGAATATTGTTTTCCCTAGAAAACTATTTAAGCACTTGCAGAGCAACTTGGAAAACGCTGATGTGTTTGAAATCCAAAGGCTTTGCCTGTTGTATTTCTGAAAATCTGCAAAGGGAGAAAACTGTGCTTTGGCAACTATTTCTTCTTGATTATCCTGATGACAGGAAAATTTATTGCATAGTTGGTTGCTACCAAATTCCATTTGCACTTCCATTGAAACCACTTTTAATCAATTAATAAAAAGCAGTATTGGAATTATTAATGAGCAATTAAATAGAGATTATGGGGCAATTAACCTGCAGCTTGGTGGTGGAGACTTGGCTGTCAGGTGGTGGGAGTCTGATGAATGTAGACCCAGGAGAGGTTGTCACAATGATGAAACAAGAAAAAAACAGGATAATAGATTTATCTGTTTCTTTTTGACAGACTGTAATAGAATATGGAATTGTCCTCCTGATTTAGGGAGCTATTGAAATATCTTGATAAAAAGCATGTGCTTTAAAAAAAGAGGCCCTCTATATACCACATATCGTCCCAATTTAATCATCCAATTAGAGTGTATGTATGTGAAGTTTGAATGTTTATATGTGTAAGATTAAGGCTGGGTTGGTGTGCTTTATTTTATTTTATGTGGCCTTTTGTATGTGATTATACAAGATTGTCTTAGCTATGTTTCAGTAGCAATAAAGCTTGAAAAGTCAATATATGATTTTGTGAATGTACATATAAGTTCTTTGTGCATTAAGGTAGTTTTAGACATAAATACATAAGCACATGTTTATGTGCATATAGAGTACATGACTTAAAATGATCTATGACTCTGTGCAAAGGCACATATAAAATTTGGTGAGAAATTAACCATAGCCTAAGGAGAATCAAACGAGAACTATTGCACAGAAGTTTCATGAGATCACTACCCCACTTAAGTATCTCCATTAAGTTAAAGTTCTATTATGTCTGGAAGCAAGAGGACCAGTTGTTCATTGTGGGAAAGGAAATCAAATAAAATGAATAAATAAGGAGGTGAAAGTCTGAAAATCAGTTAAAAAATTCGATCAACTTTTATATTTCTGACTTTGATTACCCAATGTTTGATTCTAAATGAGAAGTTGAAAGATATAATATTTTTCACATTTGAAATACGATGATTTCCACCTTTTTCCATAATTAATATTTACCTAAACCACTACTTTTATTTTCCAATTAAATTAAAACATGTGTGGATTTATCTCACTCACTTATTTCTAAACTTTAGAATTCATACATATAAAAGAAGGCTTCACTCTCAAGTTATATGTAAGCATTATCATTCACATTTTATATTCTTTGTCTCATCTGATCTTCTTCTTTTTTTTTTTTTTTTTTTTTTTTTTGGGTCACACCCGGCAGTGCTCAGGGGTTATTCCTGGCTCCAGGCTCAGAAATTGCTCCTGGCAGGCACGGGGGACCATATGGGGCGCCGGGATTCGAACCGATGACCTCCTGCATGAAAGGCAAATGCCTTACCTCCATGCTATCTCTCCGGCCCCTCATCTGATCTTCTTAACAATTACATAGTATTATAAATAACTCATTGCATAGAAGAGTAGGTGACATATGGAGAAATTTAGAACCTGGGGTATTATAGAGTTGTGTAGAATTATAATTGACAGATAAAATGGATAGACCCCAAAATATATGTTTACAACAAGATCATTGCACTGGTTCTCTTTAAAATAATTGTTTGAACTCCCCTTTCTGTCATCTCTGTTCATTTGAAGTCAAAAGCAAACATGAATAGACTTTATTTTTGGAGCCAGAAAGCTTTTACCAAAAGTAAGATCTGCCTTACATGCAGCCAACACTGTTTTGATCCCTAGTATCTCATGGGCCCTCAAAACACCACCAGGAGTAATTTCTGAGTACAGTGTGAGGACTTACTGAGCATTTACAGTACAGGCCTAATTATTTTGTAACTGGTCACACAACATTGTTCTTATTTCCTGAGAAAATTTTTGGAGAAAATATACATGCACCTAGTATATATATATATATCTGAAATTATAAAGTAATCTTTTTTGCTTAAAAGGTCCCTTTCAATTTTGCTTCCACATGTAACTACCACAAAACAAACAGAAATCACCTTGCTCCAGAAAAAAAATGGCTGAAAAGTACCTGGGCAAAAACAACTAGGAATAAGTCCTTGGGTTCTAAAACCTCCAACTATATGAGTTCTCTGCTCACTGAAACAAGTTATGATTATTAATAACAAAGAATGCTGTTTTAAGCAAAAATTTCTTAAAGGCTCAGCTTTTTAGTTTGTTTTATCTCTGTGTCAACAATCAATGTTCATGGATTTCCATGAAATAAAGTTAATTGCTAGAATCCAAGCTACTTGGAACAAATATTAATTACCTGATTAATTAATTATAACTGATATAACTAATTATAACTGATTAATTACAGGCTTGGTGTGGTCATATAGGCATGTAGTAAGTATTTGGAAAGTTTGGACTTAGACTGTCCTGTAGCTTCTCCTTTTCTGAAGGGTTCAACAATTCTTTGAGGAGTGACTCAGTTTCCTCATCTCTAAAGGGCTCAGAATTTGCATCTCCTAGGCTGTGATTCTCATACCTTTAAAATCCTTCAGTATTGGACAATTTCTTATGTACTATTATTTCCCAAAAGATCATTTACCAGGCCACTCTGTCTGCAACTCTCTCACCCCAGATCTTTCATTTGATGGAATCTTTAAAAGGTACATGGGTAAAGGTGTGTCTTCTGTAATTTCTAAAGAAGCATTGACTATACTTTTCTTAGTATTAAACATTTCTTCTCTACTTCCTAATGTTTTAAATAGTTGTAAATCTATTTGATTTCTATTGCAGTCTGAAAAACCTAAAGCCAAAGAAGCCATTCCCTACGTTCAATATTTAGTATTTTTGTTCAAGGTCGATTTGTCTAGTTCAGGTTATAATGTCATTATAATGTCATTCTCCAAATGATTAAATTATGAAAGAAGATTTCCCCAAATACATAACTGCCTATTTTGTTATGATCCCATCAGAGATCTTTGAAATTGATAGGAGACAAAAGGGTCATGAAGCACAGAATTAGTCAAACCAATATGGTAAGAATTTTTTTTAATGTAATTTGTCTTTATTGGAAGTATACTGAAATAGCACCTAGCACATGCCACTCAGAGAAGTTAGTGCACTTTTAGTCTTCTTGGGATTTATTATTTGTTTATTTATTTATTTGGCGACTTCTTTTGTTTGTTTTGTTTTTGAGTCACACCCGGCAGTGCTCAGGGGTCACTCCTGGCTCTATGCTCAGAAATCGCTCCTGGCAGGCTCGGGGGACCATATGGGATGCTGGGACTGAAACCACCATCCTTCTGCATGCAGGGCAAATGCACTACCTTCATGCTTTCTCTTGGGCCTACTTTTGGCAACTTTTTCTTTTTCTTGCAACTGGCATGGCTCTTGCTGCTGCAATTAGATTCCTCGGGGTCACTACTCCCAAGAGTCTCCTCCTTGAGAAAGAATTTCTACTTCTTTTTCTCGGAAACAATGTTGTTTATATCTTCTTCCTTATCACTAGCTGATATTTTCTTCCATTTAGGAAGATTTACACTGCCAGTGTTCTATTCGAAATGATCCCTATTATTAATTTGCTCTTCCTTGGAACATTTTTTTCCTTGGGTTTGGAAGGGGTAGAGGGTCCTTCATTCATTGTTTGCCTGGGGCACAAACCTATTTTTTTTTTCCTTTTGGGCTGCTCACTTAAGCTTCTTAGACATTTTGCGCACCTAGGGGGTGCTGCTGCTGATTTCTGAAGAAAGAAGAAGAAGAAGAAGAAGAAGAAGAAGAAGAAGAAGAAGAAGAAGAAGAAGAAGAAGAAGAAGAAGAAGAAGAAGAAGAAGAAGAAGAAGAAGACAAAGACGAAGAAGAAGAAGAAGAAGAAGACGAAGACGAAGAAGAAGAAGAAGACGAAGAAGAAGAAGAAGAGGAGGAGGAGGAGGAAGAAGAAGAAGACGAAGAAGAAGAAGACGAAGAAGAAGACGAAGAAGACGAAGAAGACGAAGAAGACGAAGAAGAAGAAGAAGAAGAAGAAGAAGAAGAAGAAGAAGAAGAAGAAGAAGAAACACAACAGGACGAGGACGAGGAGGATGAGGACAAGGACGAGGAGGAGGAGAGGAGGAGGAAGAAGAGGAGGAGGAAGAAGAAGAAGAAGAAGAAGAAGAAGAAGAAGAAGAAGAAGAAGAAGAAGAAGAAGAAGAAGAAGAAGAAGAAGAAGAAGGGACAACCACAGCCAAGTATTTTTTTTCTTTTTGCAAGTTTTTTTCTTTTCCTTCTCCAACTCCCATGCAATCTCGGCAGCTCCTTCCTCTGTCTCAACCTTTGTCTCCTCATGACATCCAAATTCTTCCATGGAATCTCTCCAGGCTCATAGACTTGCTCTTCATGTTTTTCCCCCAATACATTTGTGGTCACCTCTGAAAATATGCTGGACCCAAAGAAACTGGCCCCACGGAAGGAAATTTTTATGGAAAAAAGTATATATCTTACATCAGAAAACATACACCAAAAGAAAATTAAGCCTCCTTTTATTTAGAGGGTTTGAGGAACTTGATTTCTGTATTAAGGTGAGGCCGTGCCTACTATTTGGTCCTGCTTCAGGACTGGAAGCAAAATATTTATGCATTTATCTAAAACATGTATTCATATATAAAATAAAATGACTTGTTTAGTCCACAAGAGAGTGAAGTAAATCATGAGAATTGGGTCCATGTGGACATTCAGAACTAGAAATTCTGCTGATAAACAAATCAGATGTGTGTCAGGCATTTCCCTGCACACAAAGCTTTCCCTCGTGTTGTGAGAATTGTCAGGGAAGGGACATAGTAGTCAAACATCTGGAGTTAATATTATTTCTCATCACACATTTTTAATCCTGCTTTATGAGGGAGGGAACTGAGGTTCTGCAGAATAAATAACATGAGACCAGTAAGTGAGTGAACCAAAACTGCACCAGTTTTGTGTGAATTTACAAAAAAATCTTTATCCCTTCAAAGTCAGTTCAGGAAGTTGTTTAAGAATGACAGTGCCTAAGCTGGAAGTTACAGCTCACCTCATGAAGCTCACTGCAAACAGGGACGAATTTAGTTAGAGAAATAACTATGTTTTGAACTATTCTAATAATGAGAATGTACGAGGGAAATAGAAAGCCTGTCTAGAGTACAGGCGTTGGGTGGGGAGGAGGGAGATTTGGGACATTGGTGATGGGAATGTTGCACTGGTGATGGGTGGTGTTCTTTACATGACTGAAATCCAAATACAATCATGTATGTAATAAAGTTGGTTAAATAAAATAAATTAAAAAATAAAAATAAAAATTCAGTGGACCAACTCAAAAAAAAAAAAAAGAATGACAATGCCTAAGGCCTGAGAGATAGCATGGAGATAAAGTGTTTGCCTTGCATGCAGAAGGTCTGTGGTTTGAATCTCCATATCCCATTTGGTCCTCCGAGCCTGCCAGGAGCGATTTCTGCATAGAGCCAGGAGTAACCCCTAAGTGCTACTGGGTGTGACCCCAAAACAAAACAAAATAAAAAAAGAATGACAATGCCTGAGAGGTGGCGCTAGAGGTAAGGTATCTGCCTGGCAAGCGCTAGCCTCAAACGGACTGTGGTTCTGGTTGGATCCTTCGGCATCCCATATGGTCCTCCAGAGCCAGGGACGATTTCTGAGTGCATAGCCAGGAGTAACCCCTGAGCATCAAATGAGTGTGCCCCCACAAAAAAAAATAAGAATGACATTGCAGTAGATTATCATTAACCCCCCCAAATGATGAATCATTATTCTCAAATAACATTAAATTTTACTTTAACTTATAAAATTAAAGTATTGCCCTGCCCACCAAAAGTTCCTTATCTAATGAAAAAAATCAGTACATTAAAAAAGAAAACCATGATAAGAGGCAAAAGAAAGGCACATTGTAGATATTTAAGAGCTTAAAGGACAATAAGTTTATAGTCTCCAGGGAGATATAAAAAAAACATTTTGTCATGAAAGCTGATATCTGAAAGAAGAGCAGTTTTACGATACAGCAATATGCAGGAGCTTGAGAGCAGTGAAAAACCTCATGAACAATGGCAAGGTGGTAGAACCCTCAAGTGTATGTTCAAGAATAAACAAGTATTAGTGAGTTATTGCAACAAAAGTAATTTCTAATAAGAAGACAGGCGAGGAGATGAGGTTAGAAAAATAATTTTGAATTTTGAAAATAATCATTTTTAACAAAGAGGAATATATTTGCTTAAGATTAGAATCTTTTCATAATAAGGAGCATCCACTAGAAGTTCATTGAAAAAACTTTAAGGACAGAGATCCTTTATATTTGCAAGAAAAAGCAACCAGAGCAAGAGAATAAGGTGAATCTAAGTGTTGAGACGAGTGCTCACTTATTTACAGCAATAGTTATGAATCTGCTTTTTATTTTCTGCCCTGCACTTTCTGCCTCTGTGCAAGATACAGACCCAGACCTTAATGTGTACTTTTTACAGGCAAAGTGGTATTTTTTCCTGTCATCTAGATTAGTGATTTGGTGTGGGAATATTGAAGAAAGAACATGTCAGATGTTAAACTAGAACAGAAAATATCTGTTTCCCGGGTAATAGTAAACAACTGAGGACTTCAAAGTTAGTGATGATAACAAAACAGAGGTCTGTTTTTGATGGGAGCAATATTCTCAAATATATTTATCTTTATCACATAGGTTACACAACGTTCCTTACCATCATCTCAAAATACTCACACTTGCTTCATTTATGGATTTGCTTTGTTTCAACAGACTATTTTGATTTGAATTTTTACAAGACTGTGAGCTACATGAAGTCCCAAGACATATTATTTTTCCTTGTTGCAAAAGCTATGAGAAAGTCTGACACATAGTAGGGTCTTAATTTATCCTTGTAGAAATACTCGCATGATGAGTTAAAATAACAAGTCTAAAGGATAGTACAGAGAGGCTCAAAGGCAGAAGGTGGACTAGAAAGGCAAGGTAGAGTTTCTGGTACCATTCACCCGAATATTCTTAGAACTAGATACATTTTTCTCAGTTTTTTATTTCACACCAAGAAAACAGTTCTTACTTTTTTATGAAACCTAAAAGGCAACACTGGTTCTTGTCCATATACTTCAGCTTTAGATATGATCCTTTTTCTCTCCTTAGTGCGAGGCTATCTTATTCCTGAGAAACATAGTTAAGAGTTCTCTCACACCCTCCTGGGATGAAATTATGCATGTCTACTATGAAGATTAAGGTAGTGACAGATGCAAGCGAAAATAAGACCACAGGATTAGAAAGATATCTCTAGGGGCTGAGGCACGTCTGCCTCAGGAGGCCGAGTTCCATCCTCAGCACTACATGGCCATAGTAGTTACTGAATACAGTTAGGTGTGACCCAAAATCAAAGGAAAAAAAAGAACAAGAGTACATATTCTATTCTTCTCCATCTGTCTGAGTTAATTTTTAATAAAGCAAACAATGATTGTTTGAGCTTCCTTTATAAAATATTTTGACTAGCAATTTTGTGAGTAGGAAGGCTTTAACCATGCTGTCACTAAAATAGTGAGCAAAGAAAACAAAGTGAAACATATTAATTTAAAAAATAGAACTACAACTACAACAAGGTAACATCAAGTAATTTGGCAAAGTAGTAAAATAAGTGAGAAAGAGGAAAAACAGTTTTTTTAAATATAATTTTTATTTTGATCATAGTGGCTTACATATTGTTGACAATAATATTTTAGGTATATATTTACATAAAATCAGGGGGGATTCCCATCACCAAATTGTCCTCCCTACACCTCCGTTTTTGTCCTACCTCCCATATCTTCTTCCCTCACCCCCAGGGTTGCTAGAATATGTGGTCTCCTCTGTATCTAGCCTACTACTTAGTAATCTTGCATCTGTTCGGTCCTGGTGCCTCCCTTATTTCCCCTCTCTAACTGGGGGGCAGAACTAGCTAGTTCAAGTTACGTGGTTTTGTTTGAAGGAGAGAAAAGTAATAAACTGGGGTAAAAGTCTAATACGCCGAAAATAAGCGGAATTCTTCTAGAGGCTCCCATCATCGGTTTGAGAGACGAAGGAGAGAAAAAAGGTGAAACATTCCACCAGTACAAAAAGAAGTGTCAAATATCCAGTGAGGACTCCAACAATAACGATGAGGAAAAACAGTTTTTAAACTTATCCTATTGTTACCCTGGGTATTGCCCCATTTGACAACCTGTCATGTTAAATTATATCCTGGAGTATATGATATATCTAGTCATCTTCATTTAACAAGCCAGACCAACACTGAAAGACAAGGCTCTTAACATTCTGGGTCTTACTTAAGCTTATTTTTTCATAACACAGCTGACATGCCAGAATCTTTTCATTGCAAAATGTTCTCGAGATCATCAACTCTCTGATGAATCTCTAGTGTTCTTTTAAGTCCTTTCCATTTGTCGCATTGCAGAAAACACAAGATTTAACCATTTCTTTAGCCCATTCTTGAAACCTAAAGAATCAGGAATGATCTCTTGTTTCTGACTATTGAGGAAAGTAAGAAAGATTTTGATGCTAAAGATCCTTAACTGGAGATTCAGTTATTTAGTTATATGGCACATGACGAAATGCATTCCAAGCTTTCCTAAACAAAGTAATTTATTGTCATCTCAAGTTCTTTCCTGTCTACAAATGGAGACCTTGAATTATCATTTAAATGATACCGTATTTTCCGGCGTATAAGACGACCCCTTAATTTTACAGTTAAAACATAGGTTTAGATCTATATTTGCTGTATAAGACACAATGTTCCTGTGCTGCAACTGTAACTTCCACAGTGAGCAGATCACAACAAGCAAAGATCCAAAGGTTATACTATAATAGACGTCCTCTCTGCTTTGGCCAATCTGAGCAGGCTTTTTACAGTGTAAATTCGGGTACAGAACACTGTATAATTTGCATGCATAAAAAGCCTGCTTGGATTGGCTGAGTTAGAGAGGCGGTCTGAGCAGCCTGGCAGTGATTGGTGCAGGATTGAGTTGGAAAATTCGTTTTGTGGCAATATTCAGACAATTTTCGTTTGATGGCATATTGAAACATTTTTCGGGATATACTCGGTGTATAAGACGACCCGTGATTTTCGGTTGACTTTTTTTTTGTTTCAAAAGTCGTCTTATAAGCCAGAAAATATGGTAATTTTTATCACTGTTCAACTTTAGGATTCCCACATCCCTCAAAATTTTTGTGTTTTCATAAACTCCCTGGAAAACTAGTACCTGCCAAGCGGGTAACTGCAAGGCAGCATGGTGCAATACAATAGAAACAGCATTTCCACATCCTATTCAGCATTTTCCATGAATAAATTCTGCCCTCCCTTACTAATTTATCCTCTGCCAATCAACTGATGAAGATACCTAAACAAACTCAGCAAATTTGGGGGAGTATAGCCCAGATCAATCAAATTGTTTATTAAAAGAGTATTAAAAATGTTTATAATCAGGGCCAGCACGGTGGCGCTAGAGGTAAGGTGCCTGCCTTGCCTGCGCTAGCCTAGGACGTTCAATCCTCCAGCGTCCCATATGGTTCCCCAAGCCAGGGAGCGATTTCTGAGCGCACAGCCAGGAGTAACCCTGAGCGTCACTGGGTGTGGCCCAAAAACAAAATCAAAAACAAAAATGTTTATATAGTTTTTTCTTGCGATTACTCAATTTTCTATATAATGTGACTTTTTAAAAATTTTTTAGAAACATTTTTATTCAATCACTCTGATTTAAAAAGTTGTTGATAGTTGCGTTTCTTTCATACAATGTTTTTAACACCCATTCCTTCCCTAGTGTTCATTTCCTGCCACCAATTTCTCCAATTTTTTTCCATTCCTGGTCCACCCAGTTCCTTTATGGTGTACAAATTACTTCTCTTTCTTTTTTTAGTCACTATGGCTTGGAATACAGATATTGAAGGTGTTTTGTACATATTACTTTTCCATTTTTTTTTTCTTTTTGGTTTTTGGAACACATCTAGCATCACTAAGTAGTTACTCCTGACTCTGTGCTCAAAATTGCTCTTGGCAGGCTAGGGAGACCAGATGGGGTGCTGAGAAAATCGATTTTGTCCGGGCTTGGCAGCATGCAAGGCAAATGCCCTACCGCTATGCTATTTCTCCAGCCTTCTGACTCATTTTGCTTAACATGATACTCTCCATGTCTACCCATGTATTTAAAATTTTCATAATTGCATTTCATAACAGCTTTATAGTTTTCCACTACATAGATAAAACATATTTTCTTTATCCATCTGTTTTAGGGCTTTAGAGCTGTTTCCCTCTCAGTGGAACCCACCACCCAACATCATGTAGTAACAACAGTGAGGTTCATCAGAATTTAGTATCAAGAAAACTGCTTAAATACAACTTATTTTTTACCATCACATGATCTGTTAGTTTCATGAATATTGCATGATTTTGAAACTGACCTTCATGACTAAAATGGTTATTATACAGTGTTTATTCTTGACTACATCATTGCTGCTACTTGAAAATTGGAAAATTAAGTTCCAGCTATCCCAGAAACAGAACCAATTGACTATGAATCTATGTGGGACAACCTGTATGTAAAATACTGAGCAAGTCCTTTTTTTATCTGATGTTCTAGTAAGTTTGGTTTAAATAAATCAAATGTCTCAAGAAGCACTTGGAAATTAATGCAGATGTTAGAATATTATTTGCATAAATCAGCTTATAAAAATAATATCACTATGAATATAGTCAAAAGTTCTCAGAAACTGAAAATAAAGAAAAGCAGGATAGTCAAGGAAACTTCTGTTGATGACTAAATTCTCCTGAAATTATGCTTTAGATACATTTCCTGATATCTCATTTTCAACTGGATATGAACCTAAAGAACCAAAGATCGTGTCTTAGAGAATCAACTACTTCCATGAATCTCTTTAGTGTCCTGAAGACTTATGTATTTCATTTATGGATATATGATAACAAATGGATAATGATTATTCTTGTTTTCTTAGGTGAATATATCTTTTATACAGTAGATAAATGTATTTTTGTAGAAAATTACTTCTATGTAAGACTCTCTGTTTTTCTCTATCATATTTTATATACATTTGTATCACATGCATATTTTTCTAAAAATCTCCAATTATAATTGCCCATGAACTTCTACCAATGAACTGAGAATTGTATATTATTACAAAGTTATATAATATATTGTATAAATATATTACATAAGATAGAACTACTATGTAGATTAAAAGATCAGAATTCAGGGACTTCACAAAGCTAAATAATTTTAATGTGGTTACACAGTTCAGTAGCTCAGTAAAGTAGAACCATAGAGCATCTCCCAACCCTTGTGGTTGGAAGAGTGTGTCCAACCTGTATAATATTTCTATTTGCACAGTGTCTATCACAGAATAGGTACACAAAATATATAGTTTAGTAAATTACTAAATGTATATAATTCATGACCTGATTATCTCATTCATTTATCTTATTTTATTTTTATCTTCTGTTTCAGCCTAGGTAGGTACTCAATTTTTCTCATGACAAAGTCCCTCAATCACTTTTTGCCCCTTGGGACTTTCTTTATTTTCTCCATCAAGCTTTTTAAATCCTGCCAAGGAGCAAATGTTTTTATTGAAACAGCATGAAATGTGACATTACTCATAGATTCTGGCAGAAAATTAGTATTAGTGAAAACCAGCTCAATACAGTTGGGAAAGATTGTACCACCTCCCTGGAAGCAGTAATCCTAGGCACTGCAGAGTCATAATGGTCTAATGACAACTAATGGTGAGGAAACAATGGACATGAATCCCATAAATCAATCTGAAATGCAGGGACAGCTAATTAAATGCTTGAAAAGCACTTGAGCTCATCTGAACATTGTCTAAGGGTGTTTGTTTCTTACTAAACAATTTGATAAGTTGGTGAAAACATTTTTAGGTTTTTAATAGGTGAAAAAATAAGACCCATCTTTAGGTTCCAGATGTACAAATTCATGACTCTCCCATACTTAGAGTTTATTTTAAATTTTATATTTGTAAAATAGGGATGATTCCAGTTTTGGACCTTTGCCAATATTTCTTTGTAATGAGTGAAGAAAGATTTAAAAAGTGAGAAAACAGTTCAGCCAAAGAATTATGCATTTGCCTTTGTTTACTCAAGTGTAAACAATTTTATTAATAACCACAGCATCCCAATGTTAATTTCGATGTTCTCTATATTTTCAAGCTTATATTGTTAAAATTAGTTACCTTTTAAGAAAACTAAAAACAGGGGCCGGAGAGATAGCATGGAGGTAAGGCGTTTGCCCTTCATGCAGGAGGTCATTGGTTCGAACCCCGGAGCCCCATATGGTCCTCCGTGCCTGCCAGGAGCAATTTCCAAGCCTGGAGCCAGGAATAACCCCTGAGCACTGCCGGGTGTGACCCAAAAACCACAAAAAAACAAAAACAAAAACTAAAAACAGAAAATTTTGACTAATTAAGAAAGTTTCAAGGTGGGGACTTCCCAATACTTTCATTAGTTTAGAGCAAGAATAATTGGCTATAATAAAGTATTGACTCATTTGGGGAAGATTTAATGTGTACCCACTTCTATTATCTTATAGAAATATTGAACAAGCTGGTTTCAGAACAGTGGCACAGACAGTAAAATGTGTTTGCCTTGCACACACTAACCTAGGACGAACTGTAGTTCGTCCCCAGAGTCCCATATGGTTCCACAAGCCAGGAGCGATTTCTGAGACCATAGCCAGGAGTAACCCGTGAGTGTCACTGGGTGTGACCCCAAAACCAAAAACAAACAAATAAATAAATAAATAAATAAAGAAGAAGAAGAAATATTGAACAAGAAGCTGGTACATCTTGTAAGCACAATTTCTAATGTGAACTTTGCATGAATGCCATGTTATATTTATAGAAATAACATAAAATATTTCCTGGAGAAAAGCACACATAGCTGAGGTCACTTAGTTTATAATAATAGTTAATTTATTGCTTACTATTTCCATTTGCCCCCAAACACTTATTACTTTATTATTTGAATATACCTGAGGGAGTCAGAAATCTTTACAACTATTATGGGTTATTCGACCAAGGTATTAATAGAAGATAAAATTATCACAATAACTTGTGCCATAATTGATGATTATGTTGCAATGTATATAAACTGCTCTAATAAACTCTTCTTGTAACCCTTTGTCTGTAGATATGTATTCTGAGGTGTGTTTTTCTGTGTTTTTAGAGGTCAGTACAAACTGGGCAGGTTGTCACAGAGATAGGAATTGGAAGTGAGAACTTTTTTGACATAATTTTATGTCTTTTCAGATGTTAATGTACAAAGGTTTTTAACTAGGGCATATATCATATTATTTTTCTGTATTCAACACATCTCCAAACACTCATAACTGTGGGGAATGTACGATGGAGTGTGATAATGAGTTGCAGCCATGGATGGAAAACTAGAGAGAGAATAGGGCTGTCACCCAGAGAAGATGGGGTATATAGCTTACCATGGAAAGAAATCAGAGGAGTGTAAAATTGTGCCAGCAAGAAAACAATAAAACATTAGCTTGCAAAACTCCATTCTTGCAGCAATGATAATTAACAGGACTGTCTCTGATGCTTCTGTGAAAGACTACAGGAGAGATCACCTTATTGTTTTTTTATCAACCCTGACATGTATATTGACACTGAAAAATTCTCTACTTTCAGCTGAATTTATTTTGACGTTTTCTTGTGCTTAATCATTTAGCCTTAACTAGAATATCGCATCTGTTGGAGTGACTATGCATTTTTTTCCCTTTAAATTAGACAAAGCAATGGCCTATACTGACCACATTATTATTTTTTATTGTTTTATGTCCTACTACTTATATCTCTACCCCCATTGGTACCAGAAATAAAAATAGAAGAAATTCAGGGAATAGAGTCACAGTTTTTACTTTAAAACATAACTTTTCAGTGGCTGGAGCAATAGCACAGCACTAGGGCATTTGCCTTGCATGCAGCCAACCCTGGACTGATCAGGGTTCAATTCCCGGTATTCCATATGGTCCCCTGAGCCTGCCAGGAGCGTTTTCTGAGCACAGAGCCAGGAGTAACCCCTGAGTGCTGCCAGGTGTGGCCCAAAAGCCAAACCAAACCAAATAAACAAACAACAACAAAAACACCATCTAACTTTTCATTCTATATTTTCCCAGGAAGAGAACACTCTGAACACTCTCTTCTGGGAGCATCCTGCAAAAGCTCCTGCTCAGACTTGGGTACAGGATACTTACAGGTAAATTAAGCTCACAAGAGTAAGTGTTTTCTATCTTGTTTTACAATTACCCTCTCCTTGGACAATTCATTGGGATATATGGACTTCTTTCTTTATTGCATGACAATTGGGAGTAGGGGAGATGGTCAGAATTAAGAAAGCTTTAGAAATCTGCATCATGACACAAAGTAGGGTGACCTATGATTATGTGAAATAATTGACTGAAAATGGAGTTTATATAGAATGTGGGATTTTTTTTTTACTGGACAGGAGGGTTTCATTTGATAGGACTTTTTTAAAAAATTATTGAGACCATTGTGAATTACAAGTCTTTCACAGATGTATTTCAAGCATTTAGTGACAGTGAATTAGGGCCATTGCCACCACCATTGTTGACCTCCCTCCACCATAGTTCCCCATATGCATCCCATACTTCCATCCAAGTCCCCAGAACTACCTGTGTAACAAGTCCATTTTGTGTTTAGCTTGTTATATTTTGGGTCTTTTGATTCTATAATCACTGATTTTGGCTTGGGTATTTACATCTGACTTTTTTTCCCACTCAACACTCCTGAGACTTCTTGGCTCTTGGGCCCCATCCACTTTTTTTCTTTCTTAATTTGTAGGAAGACATAGAAATATGAGATACAACAATATGATTAAAGTTCTATGGTTCTATGAAAAAAAGCTGGAGCCCCTTTCTAGAATATAAGTAAAATTAAAAGAAGAAAAGAAAAACAGGGGTAGGAAGAAGGGCATATGTGGCTTTTCTCAATTTTACTTTTTCTTCTTTCTTTCTTTCTTTCTTTCTTTCTTTCTTTCTTTCTTTCTTTCTTTCTTTCTTTCTTTCTTTCTTTCTTTCTTTCTTTCTTTCTTTCTTTCTTTCTTTCTTCTTTCTTTCTTCTTTCTTCTTTCTTTCTTCTCTCTTTCTTTCTTCTCTCTCTCTCTTCTCTCTCTCTCTCTCTCTCTCTCTCTCTCTCTCTCTCTTTCTTTCTTTCTTTCTTTCTTTCTTTTCTTCCTTCTCTTTCTTTCTTTCCTTCTCTTTCTTTCTTTCTTTCTTTCATTCTTTCTTTCTTTCTTTATTATTTTTTCTTTTTTCTTTTCTTTTTCTTTCTTTCTTTCTTTCTTTCTTTCTTTCTCTCTCTCTCCTGTTGGAGACAGTGTCCTGTCAGAGATCAATTTTTCTGTCTTCTGTCTTTATGCAGCTTTTTTCATCTAAAAGCTGCCTACGTGCAGTTTCTGCTGTGAGCCCTTGAGCTAACAGGAAAGGTATTTTGCAGCTGCAGGATATTCTCTTTGAAGCCCCGGAGATAAAGTAAACACCCCGATATCATTCCCAGATTTAGGCTACTCCCTTTAACTTCATTCCGGAGTTAATGACTATGCAACAAAACTTGCCCCATCACAAACTGCTGATAGTTCCGGATAGTGAGCTGCAGACCCCACTTTAGGGTCATAGGGCAATCCCTTGAAAGCTGCTGACTTGGGAATGATTGTAAAATTGTCACTCCTTCTCCCTCCCCTCTGGAAGACGATTTACTGCCTTTGTCTCATGGCTTTCGCGCCAAAATGTATGATTGACACCGTCTTTTTACCTGCCCATTTCTCCTCCTCTATATAAGAGATGCTGGACCCCAATAAAGATTGCCTTAGACCGGTTATATCGCCTGAGGTCATTATTACTAACCTCTCTCAAATTTTTTACAGGTGTGGTTATTCTTCTAACCCAGCCAAATAAAGGTGCGGACGTCCGAGAGCCTCCCAGCCGATTCCCGCTGGCCGCCCCCCCCCCCCCGGGGGGGCTTATAGGACCCCGCATTCTCCTCTTTCTTTCTTTCTTTCTTTCTTTCTTTCTTTCTTTCTTTCTTTCTTTCTTTCTTTCTTTCTTTTTCTTTCTTTCTTTCTTTCTTCTTCTCTTCTTTCTCTCTCTTTCTTCTCTTTCTTTCTTTCTTTCTTTCTTTCTTTCTTTCTTTCTTTCTTTCTTTCTTTCTTTTCTTTCTTTCTTCTTTCTTTCTTTTCTTTCTTTCTTTCTTTCTTTCTCTCTCTTTCTTTCTTTCTTTCTTTCTTTCTTTTCTTTCTTTCTTTCTTTTTTCTTTCTTTTCTTTTCTTTCTTTCTTTCTTTCTTTCTTTCTTTCTTTCTTTCTCTTTCTTTCTTTCTTTCTTTCCTTTTCTTTCTTTCTTTCTTTCTTTCTTCTTTCTTTCTTTCTTTTTCTTTCTTCTTTCTTTCTTTCTTTTCTTTCTTTCTTTCTTTCTTCTTTCTTTCTTTCTTTCTTTCTTTCTTTCTTTTCTTTCTTTCTTTCTTTCTTTTCTTTCTTTCTTCTTTCTTTCTTTCTTTCTTTCTTCTCTTTCTCTTCTTTCTTTCTTTCTTTCTCTTTCTTCTTTCTCTTCTTTTTTTTCCTTTCTTTCTTTCTTTCTTTCTTTCTTTCTTTCTTTCTTTCTTTCTTTCTTTCTTCTTTCTTTCTTTCTTTCTTCTTCTTTCTTTCTTTCTTTCTTTTCTTTCTTTCTTTCTTTCTTTCTTCCTTCCTTCCTTGTTTCTTTCTCTCTTTCTCTCTCTCTTTCTCTCTCTCTTTCTTTCTTTCTCTTCTTTCTTTCTTTTCTTTCTTTCTTCTTTCTTTCTTTCTTTCTTTTCTTTCTTTCTTTCTTTCTTTCTTTCTTTCTTTCTTTCTTTCTTTCTTTCTTTCTTTCTTTCTTTCTTTCTTTCTTTTCTCTTTCTTTCTTTCTTTCTTTCTTCTTTCTTTCTTTCTTTCTTTCTTTCTTTCTTTCTTTCTTTCTTTCTTTCTTTCTTTCTTTCTTTCTTTCTTTCTTCTTTCTTTCTTTCTTTCTTTCTTTCTTTCTTTCTTTTCTTTCTTTTTTCTTTCTTTCTCTTTCTTTCTTTCTTTCTTTCTTTCTTTTCTTCTTTCTTCTTTCTTTTTCTTTCTTTCTTGACCCAGAAAAAGTTCTGTTTAGTTCTGGTTGCTGTAGTCAATCTTCTGTAACTAGAGATATTGGTTCTTGCACAGATCCTAGGATGGAGCATTATTTGGCAGGACTTTTATTTCAAGCTTTCTCTGAAACGTGGATGAAATCAGAGCATAATTTTAAGCACTGAAAAAAAATGTTCCAATGAAAATATTTTACTTTAATTAAGTATAGATTTATGTCTGTTACTCATTATTACAAATGACTGAACATAAAAAAATAAATAAAATATTTTCATCTTCTAGATGACAAATGCCTCTTTGTGTTATTTACTTAGAAACAAATAATTAGTTGTTATTCCTGTTTTATAAAGCAAGTGTTAATAACATTGATATACAAAGTCTACTACCAGACAAATGGCCTCAATATTTCTGCTAGCCCATATATTCACCTCCTTTACTTCCTTCCTTATATTTGAGTTTTATATCCCAAGACCAAGGGTTTGTCAACATTTGATATGATATCTTTAATTTTTTCTCTTCATTTCCACAATGAGTTATATAATCTGCTTTTTGTCTTCTTCCTCTCTTAGCTACTATTTCTATCAAAGTTAAGTTTTCATAGCCTAATAAACAGCTGAATAATATGACAAATACTCTCAGACTCCTTACTCCTGATCTAAACTTTTGGTTTATTTGTGCAGTACTTAAAGAAATATATGACAATACTAATTATTGGAACCCTAAATGAAGACAATGTTTCTTGTCAATACATGGCTTTTCTCTCTGAAGAAGCTGGGAATTGGTGATAACAAATGACAATGTCCCTGAGTTTTAAAATGGATTTAAATTTTTTATTTTATATTTTTCTATTTTGGCAGTTATAAAGGTAAAACTGTGTCAAAGGGTAATATGTCACAAGGACAGTCAAAGTTAAATCAATATTAATTAAATAGGCTTATTCTTATTTAACAAAGCACTGAAGTGGAGAGGAAGGGATCAACTGTGACTGTTTTGTTTTGCCATTTATCAGGTAAAGTTAGACCTCTAAGTCCCATACATCAGCATATTTAAAAGAATGCTAATTTTCAGCTTAAATGGCTTCCAAATATTATGATATCTCAGTTATGCTATAGCAGAAATAAAGCTGTATTATTAAGATGACAAAACTAAAAGCAACATTTACAAAGAAAGTTGAAATTATAAAGCAAGATAAATGGAATTAATATTTTAGGGAAAGGAGGTGGTCTTCCAAGTGGTGCTCAGCAGACTCTGTAGTCATTATTGGTTGCATTGAACAATAATTTCAGTGGTTAAGTACTAGGATCAGAGATATGGTGATGCAGGGGCCTGTGATACTGGAGAGCACAAGGTTTTCCCATTATTTTTTCTGATTTCCTTGGGGTGTCAAGTAGTTAAACTGTACATATTCTTTTCCCATGAACCCCTGTATTTTGTGTTGTTATGAACTTCTCTGAGTATAGCTTTTACTTTGTCCTGTAGGTTCATGTCTTCATTCTCCAGGTTATTGTTATTTTTTCTTTGATTTCCTTGTAGTCTGAAAGAACACATAATATTGTTTCTATTTTCTTGATTTTATATACATTTGTTTTGGATCCCAGATGTGGTTTCTCATAGTGAATAAACTGTGTCCACTAGAGAAGAATGTGAACTAAGTTTGGGGGGATAGAGAGTCATATAAATATCTAGTAAGAACAGTTTTCCATTTTTTTCTGCAATGCCTCCATTTCCTAATATATTTTATGTTTGGTTTATTTACTCAAAAGTAAGAATATGGAGAAGGAGATGCAAAACATACTATAAAAAATTATGGGTACACCAGACGCACAGGTGGTTGGTTCGAATCCCGGTGTCCCATATGGTCTCCCGTGCCTGCCAGGAGCTATTTCTGAGCAGACAGCCAGGAGTAACCTCTGAGCACCACCGGGTGTGGCCCAAAAACCAAAAAAAAAAAAAAAAAAAAAAAAAAGTGAGAGGGTGGATTAAAAACCCTACTAATGTTATCAAAATTTACTTCAGGCTTGTTGATATTTTTTTTATTTATCTTGATGTTCCTTATTTTGCATATATATGTTAATGGGTATTTCAATCATTATGCAATATCTCTCCTAATCTGCTCTTGACTTTTTAAAATACTAATGCATACTTTTAAAAAGCTATATATATATGTAATAGTTTAGGGACTTTTCATTAATTCGATTTGTTTTTGGGGGATGCCTAGTACTGATTGGTGGGATACTTCTTATTCCCAGCTCAGTGCTTAGTGGTTGTTTTCAGACATGCTTTTGGTTATGACTCAGGTTTCCCACATGCTCCGATCCAATGATATTGCTCTCTGGCTACAGACACTACTTTTATCTTTGCAAAGACCAAGACATGGGTCTTATCATATATGACATTATGTGAAAGTATTCAATAATTAGTTATAAACACATTGAATATGGAAGAAATATTTTTCTCAGAAGAAAGATATCTTTTGGTGTAGATTTGTTTTGCTAGGTCTGGAAAGAATAAAAAATAGTCTTACAGTTTTTATAAATATGAAGTTTAGATACTGAAAGATAACTGTATGAAATGAACATATGCTTTGCAATAAGGAACACAAGGTTATATACATTCAAAATGTATGTAGATATATATGCATCTTTATGAAGATATGTATACACAGGCTTTAGGTTATTTCTAAGTCAGAATTATAGTTACATGAGAATAAAAATAGGGGTATAATGATCCTGTATGAATTAACTTTGACAACTGAAATACTTTCATAGGGAAATCAAATTTTGATATGAACTGCTTCTATGATTTTCTGGGATTAGAATAGTAGCTACCACAATAATTCAAGTATACATAATATGTTTCTTTTATAAAGGCTGATATAAAGCACTTCGATCCTTACTATTATTTCTACAGAATTAACACAAAGTTTGAATTCTGTGGACTCTGATGAATAAAGTTTTTCAAAAAAAAGTTATATATTAAACCACTCCTATTTCTACATAAAACACAGGCCACTTAATTAAACAATAAAACGTTTCCTGGTTTTGAGGATCAGAATGCTCCATGATAGAATGCATCAAATGTATCACATATATAAAATATACAGAATGTAAAATCAAATTTACAAAAATCTTAATATTCTACAATTAGTATAATTAATATGAGAAAAGTAATGTATGATTTCTTTTCTTTAATTTGTGATTTCTAATATGTGCATGTTCTGCTCTAGTTTTATACACAACAATGAAATTATTGAAATTTTCCCACACAAAGGAATTAAAGATTTTAAATAAAATTTAAATTTTAAAATTTAGACCTCCATTTTATTTCAAAGAAGTTTTAAAGTGGCAATAGAAACTAAGTTTTTTATATATTAAACTTAATGCAATTAGAAAAAGAAGACTAAGATGTTGATTTTCTGAATATTTGAATAAATCACTTGTATTTTTATGGCCACTAAGAAATTAAGTGATGCCAAATTTAAAGAATTCAAATAAATAAGATGAAAATTCAATATGTATTTTACCAATATATATGCTTAAAAATGACACAAAATATAAGCATATAGGGGCCAGTGCAAGAATACAGATTGTAGGCATTTTCCTTGCAGACAGCCAACACTGGTTCAATCTTTGGCAACACATATGAACCCCCGAAGACCCAACAGAACTAATCCTTGAGGTAGTAGTAATTCCTGAGAACTGTTGCATGTGGCCCAAAACATTTCCAGAAAAAAAATCCCAACATAACAGCATATATAGATTATGCTATCTATAATACACTACAATAGATATTATAAATACTTTTATTGTATTAAAATCTTTTAAAGCCTGGCTTTACACAGCAAAAGTCTAAATTTGAAAAGGCCAGATTTACAACTAGTTCCAAATTGACTATAATTCAGAGAAAGTTCACTTATTTTGTTAAGATATGATAAATTATATTTAGTAGCCAAAATTTTATGTTAGGCATGGATCCTTATAGACTAGCCATAGATTCTATGCTTCTCCGGGGACTTGGAAATAGTAAAAAATAACAATTGCTGAAATCCTATAGAATTTCATATTTTGCCATATTTGACACCTCAAGCTATTTGTTCACATTTTCCCACAAACTCAAAATAATTTTTTTTATTTTTTATTTCATATGAGGTACTTTAATTTATGAAAATGTAAATGATAAGATTTCATGCATACATTGTTCCAACATCACATTATGACTAGGTATTTATCTAGATTATTTATCTATTTAAAAATAAATATTGCAGTCTTAAAACTTTTAATCACTGGGGCCGGAGCAATAGCACAGCGGCAAGGGTGTTTTTCTGGATACATCTGATCCTGGTTTGATCTCAGAAATTCCATATGATCTCTCAAGCCTGCCAAATGGCTGTGGACCAAAATCCAGAAAAAAGAAAATAAATTAGTTTCTATATGCTCATTCCAAATCTTTCCTTTCCTGTTCCTTAACAGTTCTTTTATTTTGGGGGGGGGTTCGGGCCACACCCATCTGATGCTCAGGGGTTACTCCTGGCTAAGTGCTCAGAAATTGCCCCTGGTTTGGGGGGACCATATGGGATGCCAGGGGATCAAGTAGCACTTGCAAGGCAGACACCTTACCTTTAGCGCCACCTCACTGGCCCCAACAGTTCATTTTTAATACATTAATATTTATCTTTTGTACAATGTAACTCCAGTTAGCCTCATATTTATTATTCCTGTATCACTCTCTTTAATAAAGGTTCTTATGTGTAATATGGCTTCTCCTCTCCAGTATGCATTTCTAGGAGAATCATATACTTTTCTTGTCATTTTATATCTTTAGTTAAAGCCTATAGATGTATTTTTGGGGATAGACTCTTGATACTGTGCAAAGTTTGTAATGTTAGGTTATTAAAAATTAGAATATCTGACTAATGTTTCTAAATAGTAGTAATCTATGTCACATTTTTTTCTTCTCATTACACTAATCACAATCCAGTAGTGGATAACCATGGTACTTGAAAGGACTTGCGTCACCTTGGCTCTATTTATGAATTATTTTTCTTCACAAGTTTCCACAACATCACTGCATAACTTTGCAAAAACCTTAATGTTCGGATTTTCAACCTGTACAGTTTAAGGGATGTAACCTGAATTCCTAGACTAACATTCGCCAGTTAATTTTCAGTATTTGTAATCTGTTGCCACAATATGTAACTGTAAGAAAACTACTATAATTTAATAATTATAACAGCAATCGGTATGTTGTATATGTTGCAAGCAGTGAGTTAAATAAATATTGATGCAATAGGAGCTTGTATGTGGTGGAGTTAATAAAATAAATATTGATCAAATGAGATTTTGTTCATTTTAATTTTGTACCGTCAAATTTAAAAAGTGTGATTACATTGTGACTCAAATATAATAAAATTCTAATGTAGAATATGGGCAAGTGGAACTGATCATAAAAAAAAAGTGTCATTCTGGGGCTGGAGCAGTGACACAAGCAGTAGAGCCTTTGCCTTGCATGAACCAGCTAGGACAGACTGTGGTTCCATGCCAGGCTGTCACATATGGTCCCCCCAAGCAGGAAAATTTTTTTTATATTTTTATTTAAACAACTTTATTACATACATGATTATGTTTGGGTTTCAGCCATGTAAAGAACACCACCCATCACCAGTGCAACATTCCCATCACCAATGTCCCAAATCTCCCTCCTCACCACCCAACCACTGCCTGCATTCTAGACAGGCTTTCTATTTCCCTTGTACATTCTCATTATTAGAATAGTTCAAAATGTAGTTATTTCTCTAACTAAACTCATCCCTATTTGTGGTGAGCTTCATGAGGTGAGCTGTAACTTCCAGCTCTTTTCTCTTTTGTGTGTGAAAGATATTATTGCAAAAAATGTCTTTCATTTTTCTTAAAACCCATAGATGAGTGAGACCATTCTGCACCTTTCTCTCTCTCTTTGACTTATTTCACTCAGCATAATAGATTGCATGTACAGCCATGTATAGAAAAATTTCATGACTTCACTCTCCTGATGGCTGCATAATATTCCATTGTGTATATGTACCACAGTTTCTTTAGTCATTCATCTGTTGAAGGGTATCTTGGCTCTTTCCAGAGTCTTACTATGGCAAATAGTGCTGCAATGAATATAGGTGTAAGGAAGAGATTTTTGTATTGTATTTTTGTGTTCCTAGGGTATATTCCTAGGAGTGGTATAGCTGTGTCATATGGGAGCTTGACTTCCAGTTTTTGGAGGAATCTCCATATTGCTTTCCATAAAGGTTGAACTAGACGGCATTCCCACCAGCAGTGGATAAGAGTTTCTTTCTCACTGCATCCCCGCCAACATTGCTTGTTCGCATTCTTTGTGATGTGTGCCAATCTCTGGGGTGTGAGGTGGTACCTCATAGTTGTTTTGATTTGCATCTCCCTGATGATTAGTGATGTGGAGCATTTTTTCATGTGTCTTTTGGCCATTTGTATTTCTTCTTTGTCCAAGTGTCTGTCCATTTCTTCTCCCCATTTTTTTATGGGATTAGATGTTTTCTTCTTGTAAAGTTCTATCAGTGCCTTGTATATTTTGGAGATTAGTCTCTTGTCTGATGGGTATTGGGTGAATAGTTTCTCCAACTCAGTAGGGGGCTCTTGTATCTTGGGCGCTATTTCTTTTGAGGTGCAGAAGCTTCTCAGTTTAATATATTCCCATCTGTTAATCTCTGCTTTCACTTGCTTGGAGAGTGCAGTTTCCTCTTTGAAGATGCCTTTAGTCTCAATGTCCTGGAATGTTTTACCTCTGTGTTGTTCTATGTATCTTATGGTTTCGGGTCTGATATCGAGGTCTTACATCCATTTGGATTTAACCTTCGTACATGATGTTAGCTGGGGGTCTAAGTTCAATATTTTGAAAATGGCTAGCCAGTTGTGCCAAAACCACTTGTTGAAGAGGCTTTCTTTGCTCCATTTAGGATTTCTTGCTCCTTTATAAAAAATTAGGTGATTGTATGTCTGGGGAATATGCTCAGTATTCAAACCTATTCCACTGATCTAAGGGCCTGTCTTTATTCCAATACCATGCTATTTTGATAACTATAGCTTTGTAGTACAGATTAAAGTTGGGGAAAGTAATTCCTCTCATATTCTTTTTCCCAATGATTGCTTTAGCTATTCTAGGGTGTGTATTGTTCCATATGAATTTCAAAAGTGCCTGATCAACTTCTTTGAAGAATGTCATGGATATCTTTACAGGGATCACATTAAATCTGTACAATGCTTTGGGGAGTATTGCCATTTTAATGATGTTAATCCTACCAATCCATGAGCAGGGTTAGTGCTTCCATTTCCACGTGTCCTCTTTTATTTCTTGGAGCAGAGTTTTATAGTTTTCTTTGTATAGGTTCTTCACATTTTTAGTCAAGGTATTCCAAGATATTTGAGTTTGTGTGGCACTAATGTGAATGGGATTGCTCTCTTAATGTCCATTTCGTCCTTAATACTATTGGTGTATAGAAAGGCCATTGATTTCTGTGCGTTAATTTTGTAGCCTGCCACCTTGCTATATGAGTCTATTGTTTCTAGAAGTTTTTTCATAGAGACTTTAGGGTTTTCTAGGTAGAGTATCATGTCATCTGCAAACAGCGAGAGCTTGACTTCTTCCTTTTCTAACTGGATTCCCTTGATATCTTTTTCTTGCCTAACCACTATAGCAAGTACTTCCAGTGCTATGTTGAATAGGAGTGGTGAGAGAGGACAGCCTTGTCTTGTGCCAGAATTTAGAGGAAAGGCTTTCAGTTTTTCTCCACTGAGGACAATATTTGCCTCTGGCTTGTGGTAGATGGCCTTAACTATATTGAGAAAGGTTCCTTCCATTCCCATCTTGCTGAGAGTTTTGATCAAGAATGGGTGTTGGACCTTATCAAATGCTTTCTCTGCATCTATTGATATGATCATGTGATTTCTATTTTTCTTGTTGTTGATGTGTATTATGTTGATAGATTTATAGATGTTAAACCAGCTTGCATTCCTCGAAGGAAACCTACTTGATCGTAGTGGATGATCTTCTTAATGAGGCATTGAATCCTATTTGCTAGGATTTTGTTGAGGATCTTTGCATATATATTCATCAGCGATATTGGTAATTTTCTTTTTTGGTAGTATCTCTGTCTGATTTTGGTATCAAGGTGATGTTGACTTCATAAAAGCTATTTGGAAGTGTTCCTGTTTTTTTCTATATCATGAAAGAATCTTGCCAGGATTGGTAGAAGTTCCTCTTAAAAGGTTTGAAAGAATTCATTAATAAATTCATCTGGGCCTGGACTTTTGTTTTTGGGCAGATATTTGATGGGTGTGTTTAGATATGCTATATCCTCTTCATTCAACTGTGGAAGATTATAACAGTCCAAAAATTTATCCATTTCTTCCAGGTTTTCATTTTTAGTGTCATAGAGTTTCTCAAAATAGTTTCTGATTACCCTTTGGATCTCCAACATAGCAGTAGTGATCTCTCCTTTTTCATTCCTAATAGGAGTTATCAAGTTCCTCTCTCTCTTTCTTTGTTAGTTTTGCAGTGGTCTATCAATATTGCTTATTTTTTAAAAGAACCAACTTCTGCTTTTGTTGATCTTTTGGATTGTTTTTTCAGGTTTCCACTTCATTGATTTCTGCTCTCAGCTTTGTTCTTTCCTTCTGTCTCCCTATTTTTGTGTCCTTTTGTTGAGTACTTTCTAGTTCTATTAGCTATGTCATTAAGCTATTCAGGTATGCCCCTTCTTCTTTCCTGATGTGTCTTGCAAAGCTATAAATTTTCCTCTCAGTACCGCTTTTGCTGTGTCCCATAGGTTCTGATAGTTTGTGTCTCCATTGTCATTTGTTTCTAGGAATGTTTTGATTTCCTCTTTGATTTCATCTCGGACCCACTGGTTATTCAGTATGAGGCTGTTTAACTTCCAGGTGTTAAAATTTTTCTTCTGTGTCCCTTTGTAGTTCACAAATAATTTCAGAGCCTTGTGGTCAGCAAAGGTAGCCTGCAAAATTTCTATTCTCTTGATACTATGGATGTATGTTTTATGTGCTAGCATGTAGTTTATCCTGGAGAATGTCCCATGTATATTAGAGAAGAATGGCTTCTGGGGGTGGAGTGTCCTGTATGTATCTACTAGGCCTCTTTCTTCCATTTCTCTTTTCAGGTCTAGTATATTCTTGTTGGGTTTCAGTCTGGTTGACCTGTCAAGTGTTGACAATGCCGTGTTGAGGTCTCCCACAATTATTGTGTTGTTATTGATATTATTTTTCAGATTTATCAACAGTTGTATTAAATATTTTGCTGGCCTCTCATTCGGTGCATATATGTTTAGGAGAGTGATTTCTTCCTGCTGTATGTATCCCTTGATTAATACAAAATGTCCATCTTTGTCCCTACAACTTTCCTAAGTATAAAGTTTGCATCATCTGTTATTAGTATGGACACTCCAGCTTTTTTATGGGTGTTGTTTGCTTGGATGATTTTCTTCCAGCCTTTTATTTTGAGTGTATGTTTGTTCTGACTATTTAGGTGTGTTTCTTGAAGGCAGAAGAATGTTGAATTGAGTTTTTTTGATCCATTTAGCCACTCTGTGTCTCTTAACTTGTGCGTTTAGTCCATTGACATTGAGAGAAAAAATTGTCCTGGGAGTTAGTGCCATCTTTATATCGAAGTTTGGTGTGTCTGTTGGTCAGTCTTGTCTTAAAGTAGGCCATTCACTTTTTCTTTTAAGAATGGTTTTGAGTCTGTAAAGTTTCTGAGCTGTTGTTTGTCTGTGAAACCATGTATTGTTCCTTCAAACCTGAAAGTGGGTTTTGCTGGGTGCAGTATTTTAGGCGAAGCATTTATTTCATTGAGTTTTGTCACTATGTCCTACCACTGCCTTCTGTCCTTGAGTGTTTCTGGTGACAGGTCTGCAGTAAATCTCAAGGATGTTCCCTTGAATGTAATTTATCTTTTAGATCTTGATGCTTTCAGAATTCTCTCTCTATCTGTGGGATTCGTTATTGTGACCAGGATGTGTCTTGCGATGCTTTTTCTGGGGTCTCTTTTAGTTGGTACTCTTCGGGCATGCAGAATTTGATCGCATGTATTCTTTAGCTCTGGTAGTTTCTCTTTAATGCTGTTCTTGACCATTTATTATTCATGGAGATTTTCTTCCTGGGTCTTTGGGACTCCAATGATTCTTAAGTTGTTTCTGTTGAGCTTATCATAGACTTCTATTTTCATCTGTTCCCATTCTTTGAGTAATTTTTCCATTTTTTGATCATTTGCTTTAAGGCTTTTTTCCAATTTCTTCTGCTGTATGGAGTTGCTATTCATCTCATCTTCAAGTGTACTAATTCTATCCTCAGCTGCTCTTAACCCATGGGAAAGCTCAACCATGTTTTTCTTCAATTCATCTACTGAGTTTTTTAGACCTGTTATTTGACCTGAAATTTCAGTTTGGAGTTTTCTGATTTCTATCTTCTTATTTTCTTGATTCTTATTAGTGTTCTCTTCCATACTTTCTTTGAGTTTTTTGAACATCTTCCATATTGCGACTCTAAACTCCTTATCTGAGAGACTGACTAGTTGATTGGTCATGTTCAAGTCATCAGAGTTGCCATCATTATTCTCTATGTCTGGCACTGGCCTGCATTGTTTCCTCATTGTCCCACTTGTATTGTGGGTTTTTCTACGTGTTGTGGTTGTATTCATTGGCTTAATGATGTGCACAGCTGGGAAGTGAAGCGGAGAAGCCATGCTCCTCTGGCTCCACCCTTTCTGAGCTTGTAAACTCACCTTCAGGGAAGGCTCCAGGGAAGGTGAGTTGTCCGCAGATGAGCCACACACAGGATGAATCAGGCCGAAAATGGAGCACAGCACAGAAGACAGGCAGATAGGGGTGCTGGCATCTAAGTTTGCAGGATTTTTGAACGCATAGCCAGATTAATCCCTGAGCATCACCGGGTGTGGCCCAACCCACCCCCCAAAGTGTCATTTTTATATATTTATCCAGGTGTGGCCCAAAAAACAAACATACAAAACAGTTTCATTCTTATATACTTATCCAAGAACTCTTGGTGACAAGATGGTTAAACACATATAAAACAATTGTGTGCAATTGCTTCTTTATATTTGTTAGAAGGTCATTTATGTGAAGGATAGTTTTACATACTTTCTTTTATAATGAAGGGCTCTAAATTACACTAGTTTCTCTATTGGTTAGGAGCACTTATTTGAATTCATACCTACAGGGATGTATAATTGTAGAGAATGCTTTAGTACTCAAAATGAGTTTCAAAAAGAAGTGGGCAGTTAGGTGTTTATGACAGTGATATAATTGTGTAAATGTCATTTTATATCAAGAGTTTGAAGTATCAGATTCTCCAGGTACATATTTCTGTTTGCTGTTCCACAAAATAGATTTTATGTTTATTTCCTATTGCTATCCAGAGAATAATAACAGAGAATTAGAAGATGCTCTAGCAAAAGTCAGGTCACCCAATAAAAGTCTTCCTCTGAAAGTGTCTGAATGCACTGAACTCCATGTAACTATTACTCGACACCATTTCATGCTTTTTGCTGACTTGCCAATGGCTATATTTACTCACCTATTTGTTAAGACTTTGAGGGATTATTGTTTATTAAGGACTATAGATGGGAAATTTGGGGTTACATATGACCTGCTTATTGACTTCTTACAATTCACAGGTATAGCAATCATTGTACCCAGCTGAATAATACCAAGAAATGGGACATAAATTTCTGGATTAAAAAGGTCATAAAAATAGAAAGGTTCATTTTTAATAATCAAAAATACATACATAATGAAAAAATCATATCCCTAAATATATATGAACACAATGAGAGACCAGAAAAATACTTAAAACATAGACTTGAAGAAATAGCTCAATAGCAACACAATAGAAGTTGAAGACTTCAACACTACTTTATTTTCTCTTGATAGATCAACCAGTCTAAAAATCAACAAGGATATACTGACTTTGAACAATAAAATAAAAGAGAGGGTGTTAGTACATATATCAAATATGTCATTGCCAAATAGTGATATTCTTCAAGCTAGTCCACATGCTGTGTCACAAAACATACATTCATAAAATCAAACTGATATAAATTTGTGCTCATTTTGGCAGCACATAGACTAAAATTGGAATGATACAGAGAAGACTAGCATGGCCCCTGCACAAGGATGACATGGAAATTCATGAAACGTTCCATATTTTTATTGTCTTTACTAAACAGATTTAACAGTCATAAAAAGGATATAAATTGTATTGCCTATTAACTTAGACAATGATGAACTGAATAAAAGAAGTGAATTACAAATTAAAATGCAGAAGAAACTTTAACCTAATAAAATTAAGCAGTTTACTACTGACCATTCAGTAGGTAGAAGAGAAAATAAAAATATTTTGGTAAACAAATTGAATGAAGACACAAATGATAAGGATGTTCAGAATAGAGTAATAGCAATATTAAGAGGAAAAGCAATAGCTTTGCAAGCATACATCATGATTAAAGAAGGGGGTTACATAAGGAACTTAATGACAGAGTTTAAGAAATTCAAAAATGAGAAACAAAATTCTCTGAAAACAAACCGGCAGAAGGAAATTTTAAAATTAGAGCCGAAATTAATGAATTGGAACTCCCCCAAATTCCAATAGATAAATGAAGTCAAGTTGGTTCTTTGAAAAAAAAATTAACAAGATCTATAAAGGAAGACTCACAAATAGAGAAATAGAGAGATATCCTTAAGAAACCATAATAGAAATTAAGGAATAGATATCATAAAAGATACTATATAATTGTATTTAGAAAACCCTACAGAAGCTACACCATAGTTTCTAGATACAGTAGATTTTTTTAGTAAAGTGGAAGCTACAAAATTAATATGTAAAAACTCATAACTATCTTATACAAATAATCAGAGATAGAAGATATATTAAAATAAGAATCTCATTCACAATTTTGCTTAGGATAGTCAAGTACCATGGAATCAAGTTATCTAGAAAGATGAAAGACTGAAACAAACAAAACTATAAAACCCTACTTCAAGAAATAAAAGAGGACACAAAAAATTGAAACACATGTCCTGCTAGTGGATTGGGAGGATTATCATTATCATTATTAAAATAATGATATTTTAATATCATTAAAATTACAATATTTCCAAAGACTATATAGACTTAATGCAATCCCTCTAAGTATACTCATGCTGTTTTTTTAATTAAATAGATCAAAAACATTTCAAATTTATATAAAAAAATCCTCCAAAAATAGCTAAAGTGATCCTTGGGAAAAGGAAGATGAGAGATATTACTTTTCTTAACTTGCAACTGTACTATGAAGCAGTAGTCATTAGAACAGCATGGTATTAAACAATGACAAGCACCTCAATAAATAGACTTGAATATCTTGAGACTTACCCTCAGGTATATGATCAACTAATGTTTGTTACAGAGAAAAGAACTATGGTGTGGACTATGATGTGAACTATGATGTTCTCTTCAACAAATTTTGTTGAAAAAATTGTCAGCTACATGAAATTATTATAGAACTTGACATCAGAACTAAAACCAAAAGATACATAGAAGCAAATGTAGGCAAAATATGCATTACATTTAAGCTAAAGGCATCTACAAGTATGAAATACTACTGAAAAAGCAATTGGATGCAAAGATAAACAAAAAGTCGCTATTGCACCTCAAAAGCAATGATGACTAAAATATGAACACTGTCCTTGGAAAGGGAGAAACTATTCACTCTATGTAAAATAAAATCCCACATTTGTGAGATCACCCACACATACCACATCTCTAACCCTCATGCATATGGCTCGGAAGAAGCAGGGTAGTAGCAAAAGATTAATTAGCTAAGCGAGTCAAGAGAGAATCATGGCATCTGTGACTTTTTGCCTCATATTCTCTGAGCCAAGAGCCAGAACTGCCTCTATTTTTTTATTAAACCAATGCCCATACACCAGGAGGGGGAATGTCAAGTAATCCAGATGGTCTTTTACATATCAATGATATGTTTATTGGAAAGGAATTTGAAGGTGTTGTACACTATCACTGAAAGTCGATCATAAACAACTTTGTAAATGTGGAAAAAGTATAGTAAGAACAACCTTGTAATCAATGGAGTCTAAGTAAAGTAATTAATTAAGTAGTATTTATTGTATAAATACCCAATTTGTGGTGAAATTAAGAAGACTTCATGACTTAGAGATACCTATACAATATACACTGTGTTGTGGTGTGACTTTGCAGAGATGTCATATTTGAGAAATTATGGCAGTAGAATTATTTTTTGAGAAAAGTATAGGAAAAGTGTTCTGCTATGAAAAGCAACAGGAGATGATTTTGTAATGTCTCTTATGGAACTTGATGTATATTGAAGTGTTTATGGAAAATAAGATGGGTGTGTGTGTGTGTTTCCAGAGTTTTAGAAAGCCTTTTATCTGTTATGCTACAGTGCCAGTCAGTTTGTTCTTAGTCCTACTATCAAAATACACATTTTGCCATACAAAGAAAAAAAAAGGCAAATATGGAAATAAAAGGCAGAGAATTCTTAGAGACTTTAATATAGCCGAAGACAATACAGAGGACCTGTAGAAAGATGCCCAGATTTGGCTTTTTTTTTTTTTTTTTGAAGAATAACATTAAGTGGATCAATATGTAGTTTTCTCTGAACAACAAAAGAATGTCTAAATGTTACTAAATTATTACAAAGAGAGGATTTTTTCTATGAAGATTAAGAAGAAAAATATTTTTACTTTTTTGAATTATTTTAAAATTAAATATATAGTAAGGCATACTTTCCTTTACATTCTCTCTAGCTTACTCATCTTATTTTTAGAGGAGATTATGTAAAATTTGTGAGATATGCATATGGACTTACTTGGGCTCTTGTAATGAATAGATATATCATATCACAGAATTAGATTCAACATAGAATTAGAAAGCAGGCTTTATTTTATGCTCTGGATTTGGAAAATATGCTTTTTTTTTCTCATTTCTTTTCCTCTCAATTTTATTCCTTTATAATTATTTTTGTCTTATCAATTTTGACAGTGAATGGGCATATCAATGAATAAGGTTTTTGACTAACAAGTCGTTGAATTTATATCTTCCCAAATCATGCATTGATATAACAATGAGAGAATCTTTTTAATTTTTCAGTTAATTTACAACCTTGCTGAAAAAAAAATGTTGACAGTAAGCTGTAAAATGAGACTAACTACAACCCTAAACAAAGCTGTTCCCCTAACTTCCTCTTCCTGGTAACCTGTAAAGTCCCACTGGATAGTTACTTTTGAATCTTACTTGACCTTCCCCCCACCTGGGATTTGAAGTTGGTCAGAAAAAAGAGATCAGTTCTGGCTTTTGGCTTGGGCAATGGGAGCACATGGCAGAGAGAGGCCATGAAGCATAATGCAGACTGACTCCAATGAATCTCTTTCCTAAATGGCCTTGTATTATTTTGTCACCGCTACCCTGCTTCATCAGACCCGCCTATTTAAGGGGTTAGAAACATAGTGTTTGGGGAGGTCTCACCACTCTTGGATTTTAATTTTATAGTAAACTTTTGGAACTAAAATGTGTTTCCTGACCATATATTTACTCCTTCTTACACAATAAAAACCCTTATTTACTTTGAGAACCTAGTCCTCAGTCTATTACTCAGAGAGAGGGCTGATACCACTGTTTTAGGATAACTATACTCCTTTGTAAGTAAAAGGAGCTGTATTGGGAACAAAGCCTTCAGAGACTTGAGAACACTGTGTAGTCAGATATTATTTAAACTCTTAATTTTCTTTAGGCCTCTGTTTAACTCCAGTGTTTAAATATGAGTGACACTTTTAGGCTTAGAGATAGAAAATAGATTCTAAAATAGGTACTCTAAAGAGAACAGAAATTGCTGGCTACTTAATTCAACAGAAAAATGCAAAGAACTCAGAAAATGAGAATGATTCAAGAGAATGGACTTTAACCACTCAGTATTCACTCCCCTAAAAAAAGTCAAAATAGAGCTCTGATTATATCATGCCCATATACATAAAACTTCATCTTCCCTTTATGCATAGCTTTACATGTTTTTACGGATTAGTAAAATTTTTGCATTCAGTTAATTCTGAGCAGCAAAGACATTATCAGACAAGTAAAATTTTTGTCTTTCCCTCCTTTTTCCTTTGAGAAATTACAGATATTTTCTCTGGGAAATTACATATATTCACTCAACTATCTATAAATCTGAAGCTAGAAATGAAACTTCTAGAAATTCTAAAAGATCATTGAATACGGTAGGTAAGCTTTTGTCATCATGAAGGTTGTCTTTGTGTCTTGTTCCTAAGAATGATTTGTAGAAAATTTAGATATGTTGCAGCAACTGGTACGAGAATTTTAGTACAGAGAACCCAAATTCAGGCTTATTCATTCCTTAACTATAATCTTCTCAGAGAATAAGAGTGGACAACCAGTTTGTTTCCAGGTCCTGTTCTCTGTTTGTCTGGTGACCCAAAACATACATTACCTTCTTTTACCATGCTTTGCTAATCGAAATGGTCATACACGATAATGAGTAGAGTACTCAAAGTAGTTGTTTATTCTTGATCATCCAAAGCTACAACCTAGAAAAAAAGAAATGAAAAAAATTTTTTTCTTTTCTAGTACATAGTGTATTATAGACATATTTTTCTGTCTTGAACACTCTTCCAATGTAGAGGAAGCACAGCCATTGTTTATAGAATGGGATGGGTCAATGTTATTAATCAAAATGTTCCACACACAGTGATGCTTAAGGTCATTGATTGCCATTTGATGTAGAAAACATCAGAGTGTCTAGTTCTTATTTAAAAAAGATGAAGTTTTACTAACATTTATTTAATGGCTTGACACTGATGTCTCCACTTATTTACATATTAGATAACTACAATTAGCAGATGAAAATGGAAGAGTTTCAAAATAGAAAGGAATTGACCAGATGACTTACCTTGTTAAATTTGGGCAGTTTGTGAGTACTTGATTTAAGTAAACTTATTATGCACCTACCTAATAACTAAACTAGTTTTCTATAAAGGACAAATGCATGGCTTTAATACTTTCTGCATAGAAACTTCAGATTAAGTACAGATTAAAGTACTGTTTGGAATGCAAGCAAAAGGGCACAGTGATAAAATGATGTAGTGGACTCTTTCATTTATAAACTGAGCTTTCTGTTATCAACCTTAAAGCTAATGGCAGTATAATAAGATCCAAATATAATCAGCCTTTACCTCAATTAAAATGATTCAGAATTTACTTTAAATATCTTTAGAAGGCAAGATGATCTGGGAGATTTTGCTCTCATTATTATTTTTCTTAAAGTGTTAGCAAGTGTTAGCAAATGATATAACACAAAGTTCATGTGCTGAATAAAGTATTTAAAAATATAGTTTATATTTTATATATATTCAAGTTTAGTCATGCTAGTATAGTAGCATACTAAGTACATATGTACTGAGCAGAAATACACATGTGAACATTCATGGGAAATTTTCAAATTTCAAATAGTTTTATTGATGGGGAATATTTTCAATATATACTTATATGAAAGTATGACAATAAAAATCCAATTTTTAATTTAATTTAATTCCTTTCTTTAAAAGCTCTGAGCTACATTTAGTGATGTTCAGGACTACTCATCACTCTAGGATCTACACCCAGGTTACAAGGGCTCAAACTTGGGCTTCCCAAATGCAAAGCATACATGTTCTCTGAACTTTAATTATCCTTAGTTTAATTATCCTTACAATTATCATTGTATTATGAAATGACAATTATCCATTTCATTTATACAATATTGAAAAATAGAATATTGGGTCATGGAATAAAATATTAATTATTCCTAATGAGAATGGCTGACTTTAATTGTCTGTTAAAAACTCAACATTATTTTCCTCTTCTTTCTATGGTGTTTCCAATATCAACATTATAAGTTCTATGTGCCAGGTAACAAGCAGCTCTGATTTAGATTTTTCAATTGAGAGGTACTTATGTAAAAACTGAAGGTGGAAGATAAATAGATTTTTTTTGACAGACCTAGGCATATGTATTGGCCTTTATAGGTGGTAGCATTGTGTTAGGAGTTTGCAGAATATTCTATTTTGTCACCCACTTTGGTGCTGCAAGTACTTTGCACCTAGAAAGCCTGGGTTTGAACTCTGGTATTATTTGGCCCCCTATTACCGTTACTTTTAACCCAGGAAGCCTTTAAAGACTTCTGAAAAATGTTTATGGTGAGTCCCAGCTTGGTGTGATTATGAAGCTCCACATTCTGTACCCTAGAATTGAGCTGTCCAGAATAATAAACTAAGTGGGACCTTCTAAGCAGTGTTTTGGAGGTTTCTAGTGCTTTATCCAAATGTGGGATGAATGAATAATGAATAAAATCTATGTCAGAATGAAAATGATGGATTTGTTATGATATCTTTGCATTTTAGATTATGTTTGGTAACTGATTTACAACTGCCTAGAGGCAAAGAGTTTGATCTTTCATGCCAAAATAGGTAAATTTATCTCATGATGTTTAAGAGTTTCCATTGCAATGGCTAGTGGGATTCATCTTAACATGGTCTGAAAAAAGAGCCCTTTGTAAAGACTAGACTATTCAATTTTTTTAAATTTTATTTTATTTAAACAATTGTTATCAACAGAATCTTTTATAGTCAATTTTGAGATATACAATGAGCCAGGTTCCTTCCATCACCAGTGCCAACCTCCCTCTACCAATGGTCCCAGACTGGGTTCTATACCACCATCCATTGCCCCCTGGCCTGCCAGTCTAATAGGCCCCTTTAATTTTAAGTTTATATTGTTAAAGTTTAGGTACCTTGATTCTATTATCAGTGCCTTTGTTTTAAATATTTGGTTCTGTCATTTATTTCCCCACCAATGCATCAGAGACCACTTGTTTCACAGACCCCTAGCCTTTCTTCATTCTTTCTTCTTAGTTTTATTTTAAAAAACTGGGAAATTTGCGGTAAAATAAATTAATCTGTGTCTCAAGGTTCTTTGAAAAAGGTGGGATCCCCAATTTAAAAGATAAGAAATTAAAACATCCAATAAAAAAGGTGTGTAGCACGTTTTTTTTGTTTTATTTGTTTGTTCATTTGTTTTTGCATAGGCACAGCAAAATATGTGGGAAGTAGCAAAGAAAAAACTTTGACCTAAAAACAGAGAGACCTTACCCATGAAGCATCCAGGCATAAGACTAAATAAAGGCTTCAGACAAACTAAGTTGTCTAACCCCAGATTCTTTCTCTGTGGTCCCAGTAAAAGTTTTCACTATCACAGTTGTCACGTTCAGGTTTCTGTACAGATCCTATGTCGAAGTCATGGTGACACAGAGCACCTTCTGGTTTTATAACATCATTAGGCAGCATTGCAGGGAGCTCTGCCTGAAAACAAGTTGTTGCTATTACCAAGTCATCAGGGTGTCATATGAACCCACTCTGGCACAAGTTGATGCCAGGGCAGCATTAGGGCCATCTCTAATAGAAGACCTATTCCTGGTGCTGGTGTAGAGAACCATGCTGGTTCCATAGATTGGATCTTAGGTTCAGGGGTGAATAGCTAATATCCAATCTTCTGGAGCTTCACCCTACTCACTATGACAAGTGTTTAAAGTGTAAGGTACCACTGCAATATAAAATTTATGTGTTCCTATCCCTATTATGTAAGAACTTGTTTCCACACATAAGATTTTCACATTTTAATGTGCCTATGCAAAAAGGAACCATGTCACATGGTACTACTGGTGCATATGGGAGTAAAAATAATAAGTCTGGGGCCAGAGAGATAGCATGGAGGTAAGGCAGTTGCCTTTCATGCAGAAGGTCATTGGTTTGAATCCTGACATCCCATATGGTCCCCTGAGCCTGCCAGGAGCGATTTCTGAGCATGGAGCCAGGAGTAACCTCTGAGCGCTGCTGGGTGTGACCCCCTCCAAGAAAAAAGTCAAAGAATTCCAATTTCTTGTTTCTAACATAAACTCGGAGCACAATAGGGACTTACCTACTAAAATTTTCTACTAACTAGATAAAAAAAAGGAGTGGGGAAAACTGCCACTACATAGTATAGACAATAATAATTATTCTTAGTCTGTAAATATATCTAAAGAAATATTCAAAGAGGATATACATTTCCCTTTAATAGACTGCTAGATTTAAAAGAAAAAAATAATGGACTTATTTTTCTCTTGTATTTGATTGCTCTTTTTAAGAAAAGAAGAAATAATGAAGTTCACTCTGTTGTTTCTAACAACAACCCATATTAAATTACTTTAAACAGTGAGCTCAGAGCTATTAATTTTAATCAGAAGTGACATGTAGCTCATATTTACAGTATTTTGTGTCAGCATTAGTTTTAAGTACTGGTTCAACCATAAAGCACAGTAAAATGTGAGATTTATAAAGAGGCGGATTGAAAACAAAAAAGTCTGCCATTACATAGAGATTTAGCAAATTGTTGATTGAATATCTTCAGCATGTCCACATGTTGGAATAATATATAGCAATTTATTACAACTTAAAATAGGTTCTGTTAGTTGGACAATTCCAAAAAATTAACATAATTTTTGGAAACAACCAAAGAGAATATAGGTTATAAATGAAAGATGAGTATAAAGATTACTGTAGAAAGATGAGTGTGAAAGACAAGAGACTGATTTTAAAATAATATAGAACAGCAATTCTTTCTCCGAGTCATTTTTATTTTTTTCTTTAGTAAGAACAAAGAACAAGGTAAGAGAGAGGCACAGATATGTAAATTATTGACCATTGTCTTATGTAAACAGAGCAGCAGGTATCCCAAAATAGCCTTCAGTCATATGGTTATAGGAGTAGGGTATCAAAGTATGACTCCAAATTTATATCTCATGATGAACTCCTCACATCTATTTTCTCCACCACATCTTTTACTTTGTAAGCTACTCCAACCTGTGACTATCACAAAAATAAACTATATTTTCTCGTTATAATTTGGTCAAGAAAACAGCACTGTAAAATTCTAGTCAGTAATTTACTTCATTGGGAAGTCTGCTATACTATTAGATATATTGGAAGAGTTATTAGATATATTGGAAGAGTCCTAGGAATCACCATGTAACAAAATAATTTTTAAAAGGTACTGGGAGGAAATTTCTCTGAAAATTGTTTTTCTAAGCATAAGGTATTCTCACTCGCTTTGTTAGAAACCCATTAAAGTTTAAAGTCAGGCCTTTCTCTGATATCTACAGCACATCAACAAGGTACAATGCATTAAAATATCAAAGAATATATAATTTTCTCAAATATTTATTTTTAAAAGCCTGATGACACTTAGATTATTAAGTTACAAAAATGATGCATTAAACTTTATCTACTGATAATGATATTATAACAGAGGCATAGAAGGCATCATGTAGTGGTTATTATACTGTTTTCCATATTCTCATTTTTAATAGTCCTGAAAGATGGAAAAACCTTAGTGTATGGGTAGACCACTCTCCTTGCAGTGACATCCTGGGCTTTTTCTTATTAGTCATTGCAGTTCTACAGCATCAGAAAAAGGCCCAGAGGCAGGAAGGAAAAAGTAAATGTTTTGGGTCACTGCATTTCTGTCTATGTAAGTCTCTTCAGATAGTTGAGAAGTCTAACATTGATCCAGAAGGAACTGGTCACAACTGACATTTTCTTCTACTAAATATAAAGAATAGGAGAGCATTTTTGATGAATTGAACAAAGTCTAGGTGCTTTGTCTTGTACTGACATTTTGATTTCTTAGGGAAATGCATTTCCTAACTGTATCCTGCAGATAGATAACTCCATTATTCCACTCATTTGTTGGAATTGTAGAGAAAATAATCAAACTTGCCAGCATGCGCAAATATTAGATTTTGCAGCTTGTCATAATTCATACAGACACTGACACAAGATCCGCTAGAAGGACAATGAGAGTACAGGGAGAAAAAAAGAAAGCCATAAATGGGCATAGTTCTATCCCCGATACTCAGTTATTATTTAGGACTAATTCCCAGGAAAGTGGCTAAAAGACCGAATTGAAATGGTCAAGTTAGATATCAGAAAATCAGATAAAAATCCTAAGTCATTGACTTAAAGATTGAATTATAATGTCCAGAGAAGTTTGTCATAAAGATATTATCCTACACAAATCTGGAGTTGAAAGAGATGTCTATTTGCTAAAGGTAAAATGAGTATATTCATCATAACATAGTTACAGGAGTTATTTAATTGAATCTCTGTGAGATATAGAGTTACAAAGTTGTTTATGATTAAGTTTCACACATGTCCAACACCTTTCACCAGAATCATAGAATTCTTTTTTTTGTTGTTGTTTTGTTTTGTTTTTTGGGCCACACCTGGTGACGCTCAGGGGTTACTCCTGGATATGCGCTCAGAAATCACTGGCTTGGGGAACCATATGGGATGCCAGGGATCAAACGGAGATTCATCGTAAACTAGCGCTTGCAAGGCTGATAGATGCCTTACTGCTAGTGCCATCGCTCCAGCCCCAGCATTTTTTTTTTAAACTTGATTGATTGGTTGGTTGATTTCTGGACCATATCCAGCGGTGCTCCAGGGTTTCTCCTGATTCTGCACTCAGAAATTGCTTCTGGCAGGCAAGGGTATAATATGGGATGCCGGGAATCAAACTGGGACCCTCCCAGGTAGGCCACATGTAAGGCAAATGCCCTACTGCTGCTGTGCTATCTCTCCTGCCCAGGCCCCAACATTTTAAAAGATATTTGTGCCATATTACAATTATTTCTAAATGTTAATATATATGATTTTATGATTGTTTTAAATTACTTTCATGTCTAACCTTCTATCTTGTCCAATTTATTTTCTTCATTGGGAAGTATGACATGTAATTCTTTTGCACTCCAATAAATAAGGTGTCCCAACTGAAAGTAAGAAGCTAGAGTAAGTTCATACCAGAAAGTATTACAATACTTTCATTTCAAAGTTTGCTATCTGAATAGTTTGCTTTTTATCTCAACTAAGCTGTTTTTCTATGTCCTTTTTAATATTGGATCCAGTCTACCTTTTGTTTTTCATCTTTTAAGAACTATGAGAGAGAACCGTTTCTCTTATGAGGCCTAAATGAATGAATAAGGTAATCTTATTAAGTCAATCTCTTATAGTCCCTCTAAATTTTGCAAATGATTCATTTATTCGAAAGCCTTTAAATTATCCAGTATATATATTTTATTTCCTTTAGATGCACTGGAGGTACAAAATTAGTTACTGTCAGCTTTTCTCTTTTGTATATATTCCTTTGATCAGTGCATGTACACCTAATTTTCTAAAATATTCATTGACATGAACTGGGTTGGTGATGCTACCTTACACACATATTCAGCCATGATACACTCTTGGAGCTCAGTGACATATAAAAAGATGAAGAAAATGGTACCAGGAATAAGCATATGGGTTCAGAACATTAGAGTCATATAATACATGACAGTAGAGTGCTCATTCCTATGATGCAGCTTTAAGGAAGTAAAAACTCTAAGGGAGTGAGAACTGATTTCCAGCTCATATTGTTTCAGGAGAGCATATTATGAATAAGTTCCTACTAAATTTATATATTAAAGGAAAATGTATTAGGGATGCTAAATATATTTTCCCCAATATGTTTAAATAAAAATTTTAATTATTAAACAATGCTTTCAATAGATCTCCTCATTAGTTTCTTAATTATTCTTGTGTTCTAAAGTTTCCCACCTGATTCTGAGTAGTATTGTTAAAAAATGCTTAGGGTGGGATAATAAGACCTAAAGCTGGAACTCTAAAGTCAAAGAGATTTATGCTCATATAGAGTAGGTAAGCTTAATATTAGTATATATTAATGTAAGTAGGTAAGCTTAATCAAGTTGCTTTGCTTTTCTGAAACTCTTTAAAGATGGAAAAAACACAGAATAAATCATTGCTAAAGTTATCTAGATCCACCAATATCATTGCATCCGAATTTTTTCTTTAATATTTAGAGAATCACAGTTATTTATTACAACTAGACTTTAACTTATTGCCTCTATCTCAGAAACATGTATTATGGAAAAACTGTGGAGCTTTATTTCTATTCCTGGTTTATCACTTTCTACTGGACCCCCTTGGGCAAATGACTTAATTTCTCTGCACCTCAAGTTACTCAGTTTATAAAATGCTCACTTTACTGAAGCAGGACTTAAAGTGTGTAAAAGATGAAAAGTCATAGAATAGAATAGATGCTAATGTATGATCATTCCTATAGTTTTTTATTACATACCACTCCGGAAGGTCATTCATCACTTTGGACACTTAGAAAGTAGAGTTCTGGGGGCCGGAGAGATAGCATAGTGATAGGGATTTTGCCTTGCAATGGTGGTTCAAATCCCAGCATCTCATATGGTCCCTTGAGCCTGCCAGGAGCGATTTCTGACTGTAGAGCCAGGAGTAATCCCTGAGCGCTGCCGGGTGTGACCAAAAAAAACAAAAATAAATAAATAAATAAATAAATAAATAAATAAATAAATAAATAAATAAATAAATAAATAAAGTAGGGTTCTATTTCCCTGGGACACTTACCGAGTTGATACATAATAAACATGCTGATTAAAGCATTAAATTTTTATAATAAGATGTTTGACTGTGGTCAATGTTGAGTTGACAGGTTATCTCTAAACTCTATTTTGCACTACTGGTCTTTTCATATTATAAAGATAAAGATTATGGTCTCCTAATTTTTTTCTTCTTCAAAGTCAATACTTATTGTTGAATTATTCAACCTTCTTTCATTTGAATATCTTATGGATTCCAGGGTGGTTGTTAAGATTTATTTCTTATTATTTCACACATCAGTGTTTATTATAATATACATGAATATATATTCCTGATACAATATTTGCTCTTATATAGTCTACTGAAAGGATATTCAGTCCTTTGTGATTAAGAGTTTTTGCAATCAGCTGGTCTGAAACTTCATCATGGTACATTCTTATAGTATAGCTCTCTGACCTGATAGTAGGAAACTAAACATAAATAAGTTTTATTTAACAATTATTGATAAGTACAAATAGAATACATTTTGAAGCTATAGAAAATATTCATTAATCTTACTTAGCTTTACCATTATCTAAAATAAAAAAATTCACTATATATTTGGGGACCAGAGCAATAGCACAGTGGTATGGCACTTGCCTTGCACGTGGCTGACCCGGGATGGACCTCGGCTCGATAGCTTGCATCCCATATAGTTCCCCAAGGCAGCAGAAATTTCTGAGTGCATAGTAAGGAGTAACCCCTGAGAGTCACTGGTGTGGCCCAAAAAACAAAACAAAACAAATTAACTACACTTTTATCCTGTTTGTGCAAAGGGAGATTCTCCAGAGACTTCAAGAAATTAGACATGACTTGCATTATTTGGCAAATAACCTGTATTCTTTTATGCTTAGGTACTAGCAAATGTTTTGGTTTCTACTTAGTTCATTTAGTTGTGATTTATATTGGTGACCTCTCTGAAGCTTTTTTGATACCTAAGCTTTTCTTGGTTGTTGTTGTTGGTTGTTCATGAACTAAAAATCATCTTTTCCTTAGGTTGTTCTGATAGAAAATATAAAATCTAGTTCTGTCATATTCTAACTCTCAATTCTCATTTTCCCAGAGATTTAATTTTCAGAGTACGTTGGATATTTTTTCTTACAAATGCTTGTGTAATCTGTATGATGAAGACTCTTTTTGAAAATTCTGTGCTAACTTATGCTTAGAGTTTGGCTTTCAGAAAATTTTTATCAATAGTTGGCCCTGAGGTTAAAATTGACATACAGCAAGCAATATGGTTTTAAATCTATTAAATTATTGAGTGCAGGGAAAGCTATAAATGAAACACGGAAAAGAAGGACTCATGGGGTCAAATCCCAAGGTCTATATCATTCCATGGTAAGAATTTGAGTCTGTATTAAATAGGATGTAGAGTTCTATATAAATAGCAATGTTCCTGGTGGCAGAAAGTGTGCATTGGTAAGAAGGGTGGTCTATATTATATGACTGAAAATCAATCATGAATGATTTTGTAACCATGTGCTTAAATAAAATAATTATAAAAAATAGGAACGTTGATATTTTTGTTTCTTTAAAGAAAAACAAATCAGAGACATAGTGAACATATTAAAAAAACTATGCTGCCTGGAATCTGCAGCCAATAAAAGAGTAAAAAGTCATAAAGTTTCATGTGAAGATGAAAACCACTTCAAGAAAAGACACATTTGGGACCTTTCAACTTGCTCACCCTGCAATCCAAATGGACTACTTCATCCAACAAAAGCTTTCTTTTAGGAGGTAGTGAGTGATCTGAGTGTTGATTGGCTTCTGAAAAAGGAGCTTGAAGAAATTTCCACTTGAGGCACAGAATACAGTTTGGGTCTAGTTACAGAAACTTTATCTGTGATCCCAATTTCTCACCTTTCGACCTCAGATATTAATTTTTAAACATCAAGCAGAACAACATTTGAAGTAGAGTCTTCTTTGTTAAAAAACTAAGCAGGCAAGACAGACTTAGTTTATCAAGCATTGTGCATCTCTGCCATTAAATTTTTATTGCTCCTCAAATCCTCAATCATTGATGGTCAACATTATATTGACTTTTTGCATTTTCTAACTCCAAATTTGTGTTTTGGGGTAAAATCATGGACTTATCCAACTACCGAGATCAATATGAATGTGAATACTGTTTTTTTTTCATGCAGAAGACTTGGTGGCCATGGTTCATCTTCCTTAAAGATTTTTAAGACTTTAACAAAAGCAATTGACTCTATTCCTGGTTAGAAGAGTAGCTGGTGTGCCCTTTCTTTCAGCACCCAGCTCTTCCCCAGTAATCCATACATGTTACTTTTTATAAGAAGGAGAGAGGTTAGTCTAATGGTGCTAAAGCTCTGTCGGAATAGACAAAGACTCTCCGGGGGAGGTGAATATCCACCTTTCTAAAGTTTGTTGAGAAGGAGCAAAGGAAAGTGCACAATTAGAATTAAAATGTACTTCTGTGAACACACAGCATGAAAGAGAGAGAAATTTTAAAAGGTATCTTGTTTCTTTCTTTTATGAAAAAGATAGCAGCCTTTACTATAAAACTTTTTCAAGGTCTAAAAAACCCCAGGATCTCACTTTGAGCTTTGAATGACAACACTCTGCTTATTTCAGTTGAAGCCTCAAAAAATCATTAACTTAAGAGGACGAACATATCATGGGGAAAGAGGAAAAGAAAAGTCAGAAATGCACCTCTAATGTTATCCCAGCATAAATGATTTATTCGAGTCTTTTGGAGAAAAATATATTTGACTGCTCAATAATATATCACAGTTTATAAAATCAGGTTGTTGGTTTTTTTTTCCGGGCCACACCCGTTTGATGCTCAGGAGTTACTCCTGGCTAAGCACTCAGAAATTGCCCCTGACTTGGGGGGACCATATGAGACTCTAGGGGATTGAATCGTGGTCCTTCCTTGACTAGCGCTTGCAAGGCAAATACCTTACCTCTAGCACCACCTCGTCGGCCCCAAAATCAGTTTTTGAATCATGATACAAATGTTATATTTCTCAATTTAGTGAAAGATTTTTTTTTTTGTTTGTTTGTTTTTGTGCCACACCCGGCGATGCTCAGAGGTTACTCCTGGCTGTCTGCTCAGAAATAGCTCCTGGCAGGCACGGGGGACCATATGGGACACTGGGATTCGAACCAACCACCTTTGGTCCTGGATCAGCTGCTTGCAAGGCAAACGCCACTGTGCTATCTCTAGGGGCCCTTAGTGAAAGATTTTTAAAAGTACTAGTCATTGGAAAATTGGAAACTGGATTTTAAAAAAAACTTTAATTACAAGTAAAGACCTTCTATTCACATATCACCTGAGGTCCTTCCTGGTTTCACACCAAGTATTTTAAATTGCTGTCTCTGTATTCAAATGATCTTTGCAAGTATAAGGGTGCTGGCCTTTGGGGATATAAGGTCACATAATGAAGTGTTAGAAAACTGTCAGTGATTCCTAGCCCATTCACAGACTGATGGTACAGGAAGTGGACTCAGATAACAGGGGAGCTGATTGCTTATTGTAAGATATGAGTAGTTATAGTGACAGCAGAGTTGTAGATAGTAGAATTTACAGTTACATAACATTGTGAAATTGAGAGGGCAGTGGAGATTTTATTGCAATTTAACAAAGAACCTAACTTCTACAGTCATACAAACTGGTACACACAGAGTTTGCACCCCTATTTTGGTGGGATTAAATTAGGTGATTCGATAAACTTAGTTTCTTATAGCACAAATGATCTCTTTATTTATTAGATGCTTCAAATGGCCATGCTAACTGAATTAAGCACTGAAGCTAAAGACAAGTTCTTAAAGTAATTAATAAATTTTATCAGAATAAATGTGGCACAAGCTTCACCGAATGTTTCTTTGGTTGACAGAATTCTTAAAATATTTTCTAAATTGAAGAAATTATTTTCATTCCCTTTCCTTTCCTTATCACTATTGCTGCTGTTTGCAACAATCAGGGATTATATATGTACCTGACTAAAGAGCTTTGGACATTTTTGCTGGACATTCTTCTAGAGTTGTGCATCTGGTTGCAATGCTCACTCACATATTTATTGACTGAAATTTGTGCTTCTTGAGTTGTGTTCCTTGCACATTTGCTCACGGGACTCAAACTCTTTGTTGAGGCATACACCGGATGATTGTCATGCTTGCTATGGATGATTGTGAGGCTTGCACATAATATCAAAGAAAATTCCATTTCCTGACCGTGGCACTTTCTCACACATGTGCTTGCAAAAGGCAGGTTCTAGAAGCTTTTTCTCTGGCAAGAGGATGATATTTTTCAGTTTTGAAAGTTTTTAACTTCCAATATTGGCCTTTTCATTCTGATGCACCCATTCTCACTACATCCTTATATTCCAAGTCTTGGTCCAAGGAGAGAAAAAATATCAAAACCTAAAATAAAGCTGTTCCAGAGGAGATGAGATAAAAGAGGAATTCTATTCATTCAGGTTAGCTTCATTCACTTATCCCAATCTGGGCCTAAATTTAAACTGTCACAGGAGAACAGTTATTAGTTGCGTGAGTATGATTCCCTCACAGCATGAATCTAGTGGCCTACCTAGGCATGGATTTTACAAATAAGTTTTTGAGGTAGGCAGAAATTTTTCTAAATAGTAGTAGAAGATTTTAACCTGTAAAGCAGGCACTGATAGTTGCCTTTTGTTGGGATGGGATTTTTTTCATCCAAACTGTGGTACAAGATCCAAAGATTTTTTACAGGTATGTAAAGATCTTTCAAAAGTATTCCTCATGTTGTAGATTATTTGCTTGGAAGAGATTTAAAAAGACATATTTAAGAAATATACTTTTTTAAAATTAAATAACCAAGAGATACAGGTTAACAATTCTTGATAGCTGAGTTTTGGTCATGCATTGTTCCAATACCTGCCCCTTCACCAGGGATCATTTCCTGCTACTAATTTCTCCATTTACCTTTCCATGATCCCAACCTTACTCCCACCACTAGCCTGCCTCTAAAGCAAACATTTCTATAACTCTTTCCTTTTTTCTCTTAGGCATGTGATTTGGAATAATATTACTAAAACAGTACTATACATATCATTTTATTTCTGAAACTTTCAGTTCACAGTTTTTTTGCCCAGAGTACTCCTAGCCAATTATTATTGTCTTAACTGTACTATCCAGACATCATTTTTATTGTCTTGGATATTACTCTGATACTATGCATTTTTTAAATATTTTGCAGATAAATGCAATTATTCTAAGTCTGATCCTCTCCCTCTGACTCATTTTTACTCATAAAGATAATAGATATTCTTTAGACGGAGTCTTTCTTATGTGCAAGAGCAACCTTTCTTCAGTTCTGGAGAGTCTCATAGGTCAGCAGATAAGAATATTCCTAGACTGAGGTTTGAGGATATTTTTAATAGAGACCCAAACATGTCAAAAAACATAGCAGTTATTTTAGAAACATGGTTTTCAAATAAATTTTGTTTGTTAAAGAGGTACATGTAAACACTGTTTAATAGAAAAAATAGCTAAAAAACAGTTCTCAACCCTCAAAGAAATAAGTTATCAAATAATACTAAACTTTATAAATCAAATAAGCTGTGGAGAAGAGAGGATAAAAAGTGTAAACAGAATTCACAGAAACAAGTCTCAATTATAATAAACAAGAAAATGCTTTATGTCATTAGTAATCATGAGAATTTGACACCACAAATTTCACATTAATGAAGTTAACAGAAATTGTAACTCTCATATAATAATGTAATGATATGGTACAACACAACATTTTGCTAGTGGATATGTGCATTGGTAGAACTTTTTTTTTTTTCGGGTGACAACCATTTGATGCTCAGGGGTTTCTCCTGGCTAAGCACTCAGAAATTGCCCCTGGCTTGGGGGGACCATATGGGACGCCAGGGGATCGAACCGCGGTCCTTCCTTGGCTAGCCCTTGCAAGGCAGACACCTTACCTCTAGCGTCATTCCACCAGCCCCTGTTAGAACTTTTTTTTAAACTCAGAGGAGAAAGATATCAAAAAGTATATCCAACTTAAATAGTGTCAAAGAATTTCAAGTATCTAGAAATCAACTTTACAAAAGCAGTTAGAGACCTATACCATTAAACCTTTAAAACAATAAAGAAATAAATGGAAGAACACTGAAAGAAATGGAAAAACATTCCATACTCCTGAACTAGAAGATTCATTATTGTCAAAATGGCTACCTTATCTAAAATGCTATATAGATTCAAATTTACACAACGTTCTTTAAGACTGAAAACAGTCCATTATAAAGTTTGTGTGGTATCATAAAGACCGCTGATAACCAAAACTATACTGGAAAACAAAAAACTGGGAGACATCTCATTACCTAACTTTATGCTTTACTATAAAGCCATAGTGACCAAAACAGCATGGTAATAGAATAAAGATGGACTTTCTGACTAATGGATCCGAACAGAATATTTAATGTGAAATTCATAAGTCTGTGGCCAACTAATCTTTGATAAAGGAGCTGAGAGCATGAAATGGAATAAAGTTGTTTCAACAAATGGTGTTGGGACAAATGAACAACCATATGTAAAAATAAAGCTGGATTCTTATCTCAAACCCTATAGAAATGTTGATTCAAAGTAGGTCAAAGACCTTGAAAGAAGATCTAAATCTATAAAGTACATTGAATAAAACAAAGGCAGAATGTCTCAAGGACTAGATACCAAAGGATCTTTAACATATGATACCAATTGCAAAAAGCAAACACTGGAGGTAGGAATGCCCTGATTCAATGTCACTATGTACCTAAAATACTACTGTGAATGATTTGTAATCCACTTTGGTCAAAATAAAAATTATTAATAAAAAAATAAGGACTAGGAAGACATTGAAAATAAAAACAATCAAAACTGAACAAATGGGACTATAACAAACTAAATAGTTTATGCATGGCAAGAGAAAAAATACAAGGGCTAGAGCTAAAAGACAGCTAACTGAGTGGTAGAAAATATTTGAAATCAACATATCAGATAGAGCTTTGATATCCAGGATATAGAAAGTAATCAGAAAAATTAACCACCAAAATCTAAAATCTCCAAATATTTAAGGCATATACTTAATGTAATAAGCATATACACAAGTGTATGAACTTTGACAGGATTATGCAAAATAATCCTTTGTTTCCCAGAGATTCATAAAAATATTTAGGCATGAAAATAAAATACTAAATTTAGAATAGTATTTTTTTTAGAATAATGAGAAGTTCAAAAGAATATTTAGTTCTGGTCAGATTTTACTCCTCATATATATACATACTTCTCAATATTTATTTATATATCTTGAGTAACAAATATCTTTTTAAAAGTGATATCACCAATAAAATAAATTGTTATCAAAAATACTGGGAACAACTGGTGTTGGCAGTCATGTGGTGTAAAAACCTCTGATCCACTGATGCTGGGAGTGATGTCTGGTCCAACTCCTATAAAAAAAAAAAAAGAGTATAGAGGGCTCTCAGTAAAATCAGAATTAAGCTGTCATAATACTCAATAATACCAATTTTGGCAATCTATCCCCAGGACAGAAAAAATTTCTCCAAAATGATGTATACACACTATTCATGGCCGCACTCAGTACACTAGCTGAGTTGGAATCAACTAGATGTCCAAAAGGTGAGTGGGTCATGAAGATGTGGTACATATACACAATGGAATACCACACAGCTGTAAGAAATTATGCGATAATACTATTCACTGCAACATGGATGGCACTTAAAGATACTGTTTTGCATGAAGTAAGTCAGTAAAAGTAGGATAAATACAGGATGATATGAATTATATGTGGTATTTAGAATAACTGCAAGAAGAAATGCAATGATATAAATGGTGGTTGTTGAGAATACTCCTGGCCCCTGAGTATAGTGAGGAAAAGGAAATAAAATGAGGAAGACAATGCGAAATAACAGGGGACAAGGGACAACATGTCTGAGGTGCACTGATGGGATTAAGAAAGGGCATCACTAAATATCCAAGGTACATAATCAAGAACAATGAAATCATGAGTCTAAAACCATAACAATTAAAATTTAAAATGTCCTGGTATGGGGGCAGGCTGGGGCAAAGGGTGGTGGAGTGAGGTGGACTCTGGGAGCATGGATGAAAAGAAATTGACACTGGTGGTAAGATTGGTGCTGAAATGTTGTAAATCTAAAAGCCAACTGTGAATAACTTTGTAAGTCACAATAACTTAAGTTAAAACATTAAAAAATCGTGAGGTCAAAATAAATAATAGATGAAAATAATTTTTCTCTTTTCCTGGAAACAAAAGGGTGCTCTCAAAAACATTATTGCTTTTTTCCCCAAAGCTAACTAATATTTCCAACTGTAACGAGAGAAGAAAATTGGGAAAATAGACAAGGAACAAAAGCTCACCTTCCTTAGGAAGAAATTATGCCATGGCTTAGTATTCCTGACCACTTTATAAGAAAGAAATTTTTTTTTGTCGCATGCATATTTAAAGTAAACACATTCACTTTTCCCCCTTTTAATTCCTTTTGTTTACCTCCACTCACAGCCTTCCTTTGCATGGACTGCTGTTGAGAATATTATCTATTTGAAGCTAGTCACAAGGATACATGTTGGTTAGAGATATATCATCCAAAGTCAGTGAAATGGAAAGACTCTTGTGATTCTCTCCTCCATTAATGATAGCTTAAAACAATGTGAACTTCAATGTGGCTTAATCTCTGTTTGTTTGGATTGCTACCAGCTAGTATCAGGATTAAGACAATAAGATGTAAATTGTCAACCATTCCAGTCAAGCTGTGTTTAACATTAGACCCAATCCTGAGCTCTCCATAACTAAAGTTCTATATGTCTATATGAATATGACTAAACACTTGCTTTCTGTCAACCAGAGGGATCCCAATTGATAAATCTTTCATTTTAAGTTAAATTAACCTCCTGAAAACAACAACTTTAATTTGGCTTAAAAGAAATTATACTGTTCTTCCATACCCATCCTTCTTTCACCTACCAGGTCATTTGTTCCCCTGAATCCATTTCCTAACCACCTAAGTGCTAATAAGAGAAGCACAGTTGGCTCCACTGAGATCCAAACTTAGGCCTTTTGTCACAGAATTGCCTAATCAAAACAACTTAAATTGCCTTCTCAGAAATTAAACTCTTAACTAGAGACACTCATCCAAGCCAAAAACACTTGATGAAGATCCAGTGTGGGGGGTCACTGTTATCTTCACACTGAATATCTGAAAAGGTAGAGGAAATAGAGGATTCCACAAGGAGGTAATTTATTTTTTCTTGTAAGATGTTTCACAACAGAGGCGATGATCTAAATTTAAAAATCCTTTAAACAGCATGTACCCAGACCAATTAAATTCAAAGTTCAAGGGCTTGTTCCAATTGTGATGAACAATTTACCTATTTGTAAGGATTTATTAACTAGCTGGGGAATTTTACTTGCCACTTTACCTCTTTTTGCAAGAACATTTAATAGACTTTACTCTTTTTCTCTGTTCTTTAGAAGGTCTTGACTTTCTATCCTTAAATGAAGTTACCCTTGTCTGCTTCCTCTTCAATGAAATGAAGCCAGCTTTAAATACCTCATCACAATGACTGAGCTATAAAATATTTTGGGCAAGTTTTTCCTATCAAAGTTTCTGTGTATTATTCAGTCCGTTTTTATTCTAATCTATTCCATACAGTTTTAAAATGTCTGAGAAAAGGTCAATTTAACCAGTTGATAAATGGGAATGATTGAATTATCTGAATTATTTGATATTTGTTTAGAAAAACCTTAAATCTATAAAATTATTAATTTTCAGTAATTTTTTTGGTTTTTACTCAGTTATTTTAATAATAAATTAATTCAATTACCATGGTTACAAAATTGTTCATTGTTGAGTTTTTGTCATAGAATGCACAACAATTTTTTACCAGTGAAGTTTTCTAATTACCAATGATTTCATTTAATTCCCACTACATTACCTATCTGCCTGTAGGGTAGGCATTTCCTTCTCTCTGTCTCTCTTTCTCTGTCTCTTTCCCTTAAATCACACTGTGGTTTTCACTATTATCAATTAAGGAAAATTATGCATATTTTTATCCTCAATCAGCACCCAGAATGATAAGTTTCAACTAACATTTTCATAATAGTCTCTTTTCTACCCTAACAGTATTCACTGCTCTTTGTGGAAAGCTTCCTATCATGGATTGGTCCTCGTAGCTCTCATATTTATTGTCTCTGGATATTATTAACATAATTTCTTTTATTTTTTCATATATACCACAAAATATATCTATACCGTTCTTTCTGTCTCATTTCAATAAGCACATACTGTCCATGTTCATTCATGGATAAGCTAATTTCATGACTTGATTTTTCCAAATAGCTGTATAGCATTCCGTTGTGTAGATAGCTGTATAGCATTCCATTGTGTAGATGTACCACAGTTTTCATAGCCATTCATCAGTTCTTGAACACTTGAGTTCTTTCCAGATTCTGGTTATTGTAAACAGTGCTACCACAAATTTTAGAATACAGAGGTGTTTTCTGAATGCTACTTTTGGGTTTCTAAAGTGTATTCTTGGGAGTGGAATTGCTGGACCATTATGGAAGTTCAGTTTCCAGTTTTATGAAAATTATTCATATTGTTTTCCAAAAAGGCTGGAGAAGTCTGCATTTCCAGAGTGAATCAGATTTCTTTCTTCTTGCATCTGCACCAGCACTGGTTGACCTTATTTTATTGTGATGTGTGCCAATTTCTGTGGTATGAGATGATATTACATAGTTTTTTACATTTTTATCACTTTGATGATTGTGATGTGAAGCATTCCTTCATGAGTCATTTGGCCATCTGTATCTCTTTGATAAAATGTCTTTTAGTTTTCTTTGTATTCAATGTCTTTGTATTCAAGTAACTGTTTCCTTTGAAGTGAAGAAGCTTCTCAATTTAATGTAGTCCCATTTGTTTATCCTTGCTTCCAATTTCTTGTACAGTGATGGACACCCAGAAACAATCCAAAAGATTGAAAGCAATGAAAGCAAGAGTTGGTTCTTTGAAAAACTAAACAAGATAGATAAACCGTTAGCAATACTTACAAACCTTAATAGAACAGACCAGAAATAAATGGAATATGTCACAATAGACACTATACAAATTCAAAATAGAGATTACTTTTAAATTCAAAATAGAGATTACTTTTAAAATCTTTATGCCATGAAACATGAGAACCTAGAAAAAATAGTAAATTCTTGGTTTCCTACACACTCCCATGTTTGAACCAAGATGATGTGGAATACCCCCACAGATATATCACTGCCAATGAAATTGAAATGGTAATCAAAAGACTTCCCCAAAATAAAAGTCAAAGTCCAGATAAAATTGCTAGTGAATTATTACAATCCTTTAAATAGAACCTACTCTCAATATTTTCCAAACTCTTCCAAGAAATTGAAGAAACAGAAAAATCACACAGTTTCAATAAAATTAACATAATCCTGACACAAAATGCATATAGAGACAATACAAAAGAGAATTACAGGCCGATATCCTTGATGAACACAGATGAAAATGATTAACAAAGTACTAACAAATCGATTCCAACAATTCATGAAAAGGTCAGATATATGACAAAGTAGGAGTCATCATAAAATGCAAGGTAGATTTAACATCTGAAAATTAATTAGCACAATATACCATATCAATAAAATAAAAATTTTATATCATAGAATCATATGATTAAATCAATAGTATGCAAAGAGAACCATGTCCCATCAATGCAATCGCCATGTCTCCATTCAGCCAGCTCCATATTTTTATACACTATGTAAATCAAGATATGAAAAAATTATGGTGACACTTATCACACAGCTGAAAGCTGGAAATCATGGGAGAAGAGTAGGGTCAATACTTTTTCCCTGCCAGAGACATGGCAGTTGTACCTATCACCCACATTGGCCACGTAGCCAATGGCCTGCTTCACTACTAATCTATCACTCTTTATAGAAACACTATTCAGACAAACACTCAGGTTTGACAGTACTGTGTGAGTGCAAACATGTCCTTTTAGTTGTACTTCTGCAAACCCTGGCAGCCATAAACATGCCCCACAAAAGTCACACTTTAATAAGCAATAGTGCTTTGAGTTCCTGGACTAGCTGTTGCATACACAGCCATGAAATAACTCATTTTTTAAATATTGTCATCCCTATAAAAACACTTGATTTTCATGCCACTGTGTATCTGAAGCTACTAATGTTGAGAAACAAAAGAAATAGGATGTAATATAATTAGCTTTATAAACCTTTGGCAATAAAAATGACCATGTTGAGAGATACAATAATTTTCATAGATTTTCTTGTCACTGTACTTTTTTTCTTTTTTCATTTTTAGTAATTTTACCCCCATTTACCGTAAAATAAATGTATTGTGATCAAATATGACAAATATGTGATACATTGTCTTTAAATAAAGATATATATTATATATAATATTTAAAATATATATTTTATACTTACAATATCTATACACAAAGGATTGACAAGAACCAGAAAACATTCCCAATAAAAACTCTAAACAAGCTATGAATTAAACTTGAACAAGAAAAGATTGCCCAATATCAACCCTTCTATTAAATAGATAATTGGAAGTACTTGCTACAGAAATTAGACAAGCAAAATATATGAAGCAAATCCAGGTGGAAAGGAAAAATTCAAGTTCTAATGACTTGTGTAGGATATAATGTTAAATATAGAAAATCTTAATACTCTACAAAATTTTTCTTTTTAGTAGCTGTTTTATTTATTTATTTATTTATTATTTATTTATTTATTTTTGGTTTTTGTTTTATTTTTCTTTAATTTTACCTTCTTTTTTTAAAACCTCTAAACGGAATCCTCCAAGTTTTTTTTTTCTTTTTTCTTTTTCCCAACAGAACCACATAACTTGAGTCATCTTCTGCTTCATAAATTTAGGGGAAAAAATGGAGGATACCAGGACCAAACAGTCCTATGAACATTGAGTGGAAATAAAAAATGATCAGACTCAAACACTAAACCCAAAGTCAAGGACAATAGAAGTGACACCCAATCTACAATAAGCTATCTACAGAGGGGAGCAGTTACAGTAACAGAACCAGGGGTAATGGAGGGAGATGTGGGATGCATGCTCAGAACAGGGGTGGAGGGAGGACAACACTGGTGGTGGAAATGGTCCTGATTCATTGTCACTTTATACATTAAATATTACTGTGAAATATTTGTAATTCACTTTGGTCACAATAAAAATTATTTAAAAATTAATTTATTAAAAACAACAACAACAAAAAACAAGCTTTTGTATCCCAAAGGAAATGTGAACAAGGATACAAAGATTACATATAAAATTTGGAGAAATTACCCACTCAATACCCATTTGATAAGGGATTGATGTCTAAAATCTATAAGGCAAGAGTAGAGCTTACCAAGAAAAAAATCTAATGCCATCAAAAATAGGAAGAAGAAATATACAAACTTTTCATAAAGAAGAAATACAGATGGCCAAAAGACATAAAAAGCTCTACATTATTAATCTTTATGAAGGTGTAAGTTAAAACTATAATGTGATATCACCTTACATAATAGAGACTGGCACACATCAAAAATAACTAAACCACCAGTATTGATGTGGATTTCGGGAGAAAGGGAATCTTCCTAAAACATAATATTTTCAAATAAATAAAAAAACAATGAAAAAAAAGGGGGTATGGGGAAAATTGGATTAAATATTTATTTAATGCTTTATCAATATATACATTTAAATAAATAAAAAGATTAATAAATAGTCTACAAATACTGTTCTTAGATAGTATGATGAAAAAATGATATAAAATATATGAAGTCAGGGCCAGAGTGGTGGTGCAGGGGTAAGATGTTTGCCTTGCATGCCTCTGACCTAGAATTGACCATGGTTTGATCCCCCAGCATCCTGGTTTTGGGTTCCTCAAACCAGGAGCGATTTCTAAACCAGGAATAATCCCTGAGCATCACCGGTGTGGTCCAAAAAGAAAAAAAGAACCCTGAATGACAGAGAAAAACAAATAAAAGTAAATGATTTTTAAAATGAGAAATACTATTCTATCAAAATTTTTTCAACAAAATTAGTGAAAAAATCTTATGCAACATAGGAAAGAAACTTACTTATTGCTATGTAATTACTTTGTAATAAAAATTTATTCATTAACATACTCATGTAAATGAATAAATTAATCTTAATATAATGAGATCTGTCATGACAAAAGTAATTAAGTTTAAATAGATTTAATTTCACAGGTAAAATAGCTGTGGAATTAATTTAGCTGCTAATTATTCTCTGCACTGCCCCTCAAAAAAATTAAGAGTACTATAGTAAGAGAACCTCTTAAATTATATTCCTTGTTCTTTGGGAGCCAAAGATTAGGCCATGTTTAGCAGTCAGTTTTGACAGTGACAGCAATACATTTGTGTAAATAAATTTTGCTAATAGTTAATGCAAATATTATGAAAAATAAATGGATTATAAAAATCTCATCTGTGAGGACAAAATAAAAAATATAAAAAATATATAATATATATTTATATAATATATAATTATATATATTATATAATATAATATATACTTATATAATAAATATAAAAATAATAAAAATAATGTAACAATTTTTAGGTTAAGTAATAAAATTTGAAAGTAACTTAATGAAATAAAATTTATAAAAGAGAAAAGATCCCATATATACATCTACAAATGTTCATTACAGTTTATAAAATATATAAAAATAGCATAAAGACGTTTACCTCCTACATGAATTCTCTCATATAAGGTAAGTTAGGTATCTGGAGCCTAGGTGGAAATAAGCAATTGAATTCATAAACTATAAGTGAATACCTGGCTATCCAAAGAGTATTTTTTTTGTTATAATAAGCTCAGGTTTTATTTGAGGTATGAAGGATAAAAAAATTTAAGTGAATGTAGCTTAGAGGGATACTTTAAGTGAATGCAGCCGGGACTGACATGCTCTCTTTAAAATATCTTCAAAGACATATAACAAGAAATTGCATTGCTTTGATTTTGCTGCCGTGTAAATTAAACAACCCTTTTCAAAAGGCCATAATTATAATCTTTATCATAGATAGGTCACAGGGATAAGTGTATTTTAATGATTAAAAATTAAAAATTCTGTATATAAACTTACAGTTATCCCTGGTCTTTGACCCATCTGTTCAGCAGATAAAAAGAATCAACTTTCCCAATTTTTCTATAAATACCAGATAAAAACGAGTTATTCACTAAAATAAGCTTACACAATAATTAAGAGAATTGTATTAACAAGATACACCTAATACCCCATCAGTAAAACCCTATTAACCACAAAGGCAAACAGTGAAGAGGGCAGGGAGGAGGGTAGGAGTGAAACTGGAGATATTGGTAATGGTAAATGTGGATTGGTGAAGGATATGACTGAAACTCAATCATGAACAACTTTTTAACTGTGAATCTCATGGTGATTAAATTCAATAATGTATTTATAAAAATAAAATATAAAAGGAAGTGTATGGAAGTTTAGAATAATTGATTTTCATGTAGTATAATAGACGTTACATCAACTGACGACAGACTGTAGTAATTATTTGTGCATTTTCTATCTGAATCGATTGCAATGGAATAGAAAATTTTATGTGCAAGAATATTTACTGCTTTATTCATGTTAGTATTCAATATTAAAGGGCAACTTAAATATCCCAAGTAATCTATTTTACATTCTTAAAATGGACTATTAAATATTATTAAAATAAAAATTGGTCTGTATCTTCCAATTATAATAATCTGAAGGCACAGTCAAATTTTAAAAGACATCTCTACGAAAATTTATATGAAAGAATTTCAGCTGTAGAAATAAATCCATCACCCTTTTAAAGTATGAAGCTGTGTATAATTTATTCATAACTACATATTCAAAAGGGCTACCATTAGTTACTATGGGGAGAGATAGAATAAAAAAAATCTCTTCTTTGCTTGTTGTGAATTGTTTGGTTTGGATTTTGTGTCATATTCAGTAGTACTCAAGTTTTATTTCTGGCTGGGCTCAGGGACCAGGAGTGAAGGGGCTTGATCCTGGCTCATCTAGTTGCAAAACAAGCACGTTACCATCTGCATTAACACTCTAGTATTAAATTTTTATTTTATTTTATTTTTTCTTTTTAAACTTTATTGATTGATTGATTGGGCATTGGGCCATGCACAGTGTTGCCCAGGGATTACTCCTGGCTTCTGCAATCAGAAATCGCCCCTGGCAGGCTGGGTGACCATATGGGTCTCTCCTGGGTCAGCTGCATACAAGGCAAACGCTCTACTGCTGTGCTATCTCTCAGGCCCCAAATCAACATTTTGAATGTCATTTTAGAGGCAAATTCACAGATTATAGTGACTGCAGTTTTCAAAATTACAATAGTATTAAATCGCATAAAATATAGGGGCCGAAGTGGTGGCACAGTAGTGGGGTATTTGCTTTGCATGCGGTTGACATAGGATGGTTCTCCAAGCTAGTAGCTATTTCTGAGCGCATAGCCAGGAGTAACCCCTGATCATCACCGGGTGTGGCCCAAAAACCAAAAATAAATAAATAAATAAATAAATAAATAAATAAATAAATAAATAAATAAATAAATAAATAAATAAATAAAATAAGGGGCCCGGAGAGATAGCACAGCGGCGTTTGCCTTGCAGCAGCCAACCCAGGACCAAAGGTGGTTGGTTCAAATCCCGGTGTCCCATACGTCCCCCGTGCCTGCCAGGAGCTATTTCTAAGCAGACAGCCAGGAGTAGCCCCTATGTACCGCCGGGTGTGGCCCAAAAACCAAACTAAACTAAACTAAACTAAACTAAACTAAAATAAAATAAAATAATAAAATAAAATAAGTATAAATCCTCCAGAGGAAATTATTTCTTTGAAAACCATGAGAAAGACATTTCTAAAAGTTGTAAGAGACTAGAGATTACCTCATTTATTCTCTCTCTTTTTTTGGGGGGGAAGGGGGTCACACCCAGCAGCACTCAGGGATTATTCCTGGCTTTAAACCAGTCCTCTCAAACTCAATTTACCTGGGGGCCGCAGGAGGCAAAGTCGGGGTGAGGCAGGGCCGCATAAGGGATTTCGCTTACCGAATATTCGCAATAAAAAATCGCAAAAAGTTGCATTAAATATTTGCATACCCCAAACGGAACTGCTTGGGGTATGCGAATGTATAATGTGATTTTTTTTTTACTAATGCGATTTTTATTGCGATTATTTGGTAAGCGAATAATCGCGAATACTGCAATATTTCAAGGCCGGCCGCGGGCTACAAAATGTTGTACGGAGGGCTGCAAACGGCCCTCAGGCAGCGAGTTTGAGACCCCTGCTCTAAGCTCAGAAATCGCTCTTGGCAGGCTCGGGGGACCATATGGGTTACTGGGATTTGAACCAATGACCTTCTGCATGAAAGGCAAGCGGCTTACCTCCATGCTATCCTCTGGCCTCTACCTCATTTATTCTTCACATATTCCCTTGTCACCTCAGAAATGTCTCTTCAATAATATTGATGAGAACTAAGTATTTGCTAAAAAATAAAGTTGGATTGTGGAAAACATGGGACTCAGGTCAATAGGAAAATTTTGGCTGTTCCTGTCCTTTGTATTCTTACAATCCAATCATTGTAAGACACTGTTTGGTTTGGGGGGCACAACTAGCAGTGTTCAGAGGTGCTCAACTCCTGATACTGTGCAAGCTTAGGGGACCATAAAGGGACCATAAAGGATTCCCGGGGATCAAACCTGGGTCAGCCATATTCAAGGCAAAGGCTCTTTGCAATGTTCTATTGCCTTAGTCCCATTTTAGACTTCTGGATTATATAATGCATGGCATTGTTTGACTCCTGTTGTCTATTTTATTTAAAATACATAACCTTTCTAAATAAAATTTATTTTTTTAAATTTCAGAATCTAAATAAAATTTGTTTGAAAAACTGAGAAGCTGAATAAAAATGCTTAAAAGATAGGAAATTTGAGAGTCGGAGTGATGGCGTCTGCCTTGCCACTGCTGACCTAGTATAAACCGCGGTTCAATCCTCTGGAGTCCCATATGGTTTGCCCCAAGCACATGGAATCTCACTCTGTATGCCTGAAAGGTTCCAACTGTAATAAATTAAATAAAAATTATCTACAACACATACTAATCAGAATGATGAAAACCATGGATAGAGATAAAAAAGTGAAAGCAACAAGATTAAAGAAAATTACACAAGAAGGGGTGTACTTAAGATTTATAGCATGGGCTGGAGAGATAGAAGAATGATAGGGCTTTTGCTTTGCATGCAGCTAACCCAGGAGAGACGATGGTTCAAATCCCTGCATCCTATATGGTCCCCTGTGCTTGCCAGGAGAAATTTCTGAGTGTAGAACCAGGAGTGCTACTGGATGTGATCCCCACTCAAATAAAAGATTTATAGCAGATTTACCAATGGAAACCCTCCAAGCCTGAAGACACTGGGGAACAGAGTGAAAAAAAAACTCAATAAATTGAATGCTTCACCAAGAATACTTTACTCAGAGGTTCATTCAGATTTGAATGAAAAATATACACCTTCATGGTTAAACAAGAATATAGGAACTTCATACACTCAAAACCAACATTAAAAAAAGTGAGTCTATTAAGATAAGACAAACCCTCACAAACAAACACACCAAACATTTATTAAAAGATAGAACATAATTCATGACTATAATCCCTCAATGCACCAATTCAGAGACCTAGAGTGGCAAAATGGATCAGAAAATTGAACTCAACATTCTAATTCCTGCATGAAACACATTTGAAAATTCAGAGCAAACATAGACTCAAAGTCAAAGGTTGAAAGGCAATCCTTCATACAAACAATTTCCTCAGAGAATAGGGTAGCCATAGTAATATGATAGAATTCTGGTTCAAATGGTTTGTAAGAGGCAACAAGCATAATTTCTTAATAATCCAGGTTAAGTTCATCAGAAAGAAATCACACTCCTAGGTATATCATTAAAGGCCAGCAGAAACTTAAAACTACTGCTAAAAGACTTAAACAAATACGTAAATGCCAAAAAAATACTAGATGAGATTTCAAGATCGCACTATCATCTCTTGAAAGATCATGTTAAACTTATCAAGGAATATAGGCTCTGAAGAAACAAATAAAAGAAATAAAGGAGAGGAGATTAGCATATATATATATATATATATATATATATATATATATATATATGACCCTCCAAGGTTAAATACACAATCATCTTCATTGCACAGGAGACATTCTCCAAGATAGATCAAGTACTGAATTTCATAACATATTTCCATAGAATTAAGAGGATAAGTATTGTAGCAAGTATTCTCTGACCATGATGAAATACAAATAGAAGTCAATTCCAAACAGAATAGTAGAAGTAACTCTAACAGCTGGAATTAAACAGCTCACGACTGAACAACCAGTGGGTCACAGAGAAAATAAAACGACTCCTGAAAACAAATGAGAATGAGTACATGAGCCATCAAAACTGTAGGACACAGCAGAAGTGGTATTAATAGCAAAGTTTATAGCTTTGTATGCATTACCAAGAAGGAAGAAAGGGCCCACATAACTGATGTGTAAAGCTTAAGAAATTGGAAAATGACCAACAAAATGAGCTGAAACGAGGAAGATGGAAAAGAATAATACAACTTAGAACAGAAATAATTAGGTGAATCCACTCCTAAAAAATTAACCCAAAAGATTGTTTGAAAGCAAGAGTTGGAGAGATAGAAGAAAATATCTCACTCAGATGCAGCAGGGCAGGAGGAAATTAGGGAAAGTGGTGGCAGAATACATACACTGGTGAATGGTGTTGTGCATTGTATAACTGAAATTCAATCATGCATACTTTGCAACTGTAAAAAAATACTCCTGACTGTATTGTGAACAACCTGTATTATGGTCTTTAAATAAAGCAATTTAAAATGTCAAAAAAAATATTTTGGAGATTGTTTATTTGTTATACCAAAAGGAACAAAATAAACACAAGATTCCCCCCCCCAAAAAAAAGAAAGCAAGAGTTGATTCTTTGAAATAGTAAACAGAATTGATTAACTATTAGCAAGACTTAAAATGTAAGAAAAGAGAGGACCCTAATAAACCATATTAGAAGTGACAGGAGGATGATGTCACAACAGACACTACAAAAACTCAAAGAATAATGAAGGATTACTTTGAGAATTTATATCTCATGACATGAGATGACCTAAAGGCAATGGAAAAATTCTTGGACTACTATTGCCCCCCCAACAACTGAATCAAGTTTGTTTTTGAATGCCTGAACAAAGCTATAATGAACTAAGAAAATAAAATAATAATCAAAATCTTATCAAAGCAAAATCCCAGGCCTAGGATTCTCTAGTAAATTCTTTCAAATTTTTAATAAAGATCCACTGCCAATCTTTTTCAAGTTACTCCAGGAAAGTGAAGAAACAAAAAATACCCCAAACAGTTTTTTAAGCTTATATCACCCTAATAACAAGAGCAGACAAATAAATCATGCAAGAGAAAGTAAAATATAGGCCAATATTTTTGTTGAACACAGATACAAAGAACAACAAAATACTGGCACATACAATATAATTAATCCAAAATGTCTTAGTACATGAACAAGTGAGATATATAATCATGCTTGGTGTGTGAGAATGGTTAAACATACCTAAGTCAATCAGCATAATACACAATACCAGTGGAAGATAAAATAAAGATCATATGAGCATAACAATAGATGTAGACAGAGAAGGCACTTTTTAACACCCATTTATGATGAAATCTCAACAAAAATGGGAATTGAAGAAATTTCCTAAGTAAAGTCAAAACCATTTACTAAAAGTGCAAGGCAAATTTTATACTCAAGGTGGGAAAACCTGAAAGCCTTTTCTCTAAAATATTTCATGAGACAAAGAAGCCAACTATCTAATCACTTCCTTTCTAACATAGTACTGGAAGTATATGCCATAAAAACTAGGCAAGAAACGATATCAAGAACATCCAGTTAGGAAAGGAAGAAGTCAAACCCTTACTATTTGCAGATGAGGTAAAAGCCTTCTAGATAAAATAAATATTTATAGGTAAGTAGCAGACTACAAAACTAATATGCAAAAATCATGTTATTATATTATAAACTTGCATCCTATCCCAATTAATGAAAAAGAAGAAACAAATATTTAAAGAAGCAATCTCATTCTCAATCTTGTCTCAGAAAATCAATGACCAACATAATGGACATTGGAATCAAATTAAGTGAAGAAATGAAAGATAAAGAAAACATACAAAGAAAACTACAAACACTAATTCAAGAAATGAAAGAGAACATAAGGAAATGGAATCATATGTCCTGATAATGGAAAGTGAAAAGATTAATATCATTATATTGGTAATACTCCCCAAAAGCATTGTACACATTTAATGCAATCTATAAGAATACTCATGACATTTTTTAATAAAATTGATTAAATTCTCCTGAAAATAATATGTAAAAATAAACATCCATAGCTAGCTACAAAGATCCTTAGGAAAAAGAAGATGGGAAGCTTCACTTTTCCCAACTTCCATCTATACAATTTAACAACAGTTGTTACTAAACAGTATGGTATTCGAGTAAAGACAGACTCTCAGATCATTGGAAGGACTTGATAAAGGAGCAAGGAAAGACTCTTTAACAATTGATGCTGGAAAAACTCTGTGGAAAAAAATACCACATATATTTTATTCAGTGCAAAAAAAGAGAAATAAAAATGGATTAAATGTCTTGATATCAGGCCCAAACCCATAAAATTAACAGAAGAAAATGCAGACATATCTCATCATAATATTGAAGCTAAAAAGCATTTTCAAGGATGAAACACCACTTACTGATCAAGTGGTAGCAAAGATAAAAACTCATTAAATTAAGAAGTTTTTGCACATCAAAGAAAATGGCCAGTGTTTGAATAGCTCATGAATGGAAGAAATTATTTACATATATGATCATACTAACTTGTGGGATAGAAAAAAATGGTAATAATGGTAATATTACCTAAGCATAATAGAGACATGGGCTAGGAGGAGTAGTCCATGGCAATACGCTTGCCACAAAGAGGGGCTGAGGAAGTGCAATTATAAGAGAAGGGGCCACTTTACCTCAGAGTAAAAGAAAAAAAGGAGGGGATGAGAGATTGAGAGAAGAAAAATGTCTTCCATAATGGCAGACATAGGGAAGGGTTTGAAGGAAGTTAGAGTGGGAAATGTGCCGTAGTGAGGGGATGGCTGTTTTAATATTTTATGACTGAAATTCAATTATGAACAATGTTATAACTATGTATCTCTTGGTGATTAAATTAAATCTTTATTAATAAAAATCAGTACAGATGGAATGAGTATAGTTAGCAGTAAATGGTATTTCAATTTGTGGTAGACCATTCCTTTGTTTATGTGTACTACATGTAATGCACTTTTGTAGAGACATGAAGATTTGCACTCCAAATTCCTTTAGTATTATACACAAATGTATTTTACTCAATAAAATTAATAAATTGATTCATTTTAATGAATGAAAATAAATTGCAATTATGAATGAAACAAATATAAGCAGATGCCAACAATCATAAATATGTTTCAGGCAGAGTGACATGGCATACAATACTAAAATAAAGGTTAGCAGTGAAAATGACTGGCTAGTGCTCAATGTCTTAAGGTCTGGTTAAACTCCATGGATTAGTGATGAGACATAAGTAACTCTGAGAAAAATGTTTTGTGAAGGAAAAAGGAAATCAGAATGTGAGCAGTGGAGAAAGGTGAGGGGAAAAATTAGATCACCATATTCAACAGTTGTGAATGCTCTTAACAAAGAAGGAATTTTAGAATAATTTCAAAGAAGGATACCAACTATTTTGTTGTTGACATAAATGACTATGTTCATAGGTTAATCCTATCTTGGTTTTATGATACCTGTTTTTATGCTGCCTGATAATGGTAATTTTAGGTTAAATTTTCTAAAAAACTGGCAAAAATTTTCAAAAGTGACAGTACCATCCTCCATCAACATAAGCAATGTATGAAGGTTCCAAGTTTTGCACAACCTGTTATTGTCTGTCTTTTTAATTATGATTATTATGCTGTGATTTAAGAGGCATCTGTAGTTTCAATTTGTAATATCAAAAAATAATGATGCTTAACACAAAGAGAATAGATATGGAGTTGATACTGAATTCAACCCCTTATCCCATATGGTTACTTGAGCCTGAGAGTTTAATTTTAGGCAGAAAAACAGGAGTAACCCCTGAGCACTTCCAGGCAAGGCCCAAACACACACACACACACACACACACACAAACACACACACACACACACACAGATTTTAGAGCCTAGTTTTATCCTTTGGAGTAAAAAAAATGAGCTTACAGGATGCGAGAAGATTATAATGCATATAAAAAGGTTGATATATACATTTCTTTTTTTTTTTTTTTTTTTTTTTTTGGTTTTTGGGCCACACCCGTTTGATGCTCAGGGGTTACTCCTGGCTATGTGCTCAGAAATCGCCCCTGGCTTGGGGGGACCATATGGGACGCCGGGGGATCGAACCGTGGTCCTTCCTTGGCTAGCGCTTGCAAGGCAGACACCTTACCTCCAGCGCCACCTACCCGGATATATACATTTCTGATAAGAGGACCTAGCAGATATTTTTAAAACTATATGGAGGGTTGAAACATTTCCAAATTTTGAGAAATGAGTATTTATTAATTTTGTATAATTTTTAACATTTATATGCTTTTTTTAATATAATTTTTATTTTGATCATAGTGTCTTACATATTGTTGACAATAACATTTTAGGTACATATTTACATAAAATCAGGGGGGATTCCCATCCCCAAATTGTCCTCCCTACCCCTCCGTTGTTGTCCTACCTCCCATTTCCTCTTCCATCACCCCCAGGGCGGCTAGAATATGTGGTCCCCTCTGTATCCAACCCACTACTTAGTAGTCTTGCACCTGTTTGGTCTTGATGCCTCCCTTATCTCCCCCTCTAACTGTAGGCAGGACTAGCTAGTTCAAGTTGCATGGTTTTGCCTGAAAAGGAGAAGATAAATAAACTGGAGTAAGAGTCTAATACTCCCAAAATGGGTGGAATCCTTCTAGAGGCTCTCATCATCGATTTGGGAGATGAAGGAGAGAAAGAAGGTGAAACACTCCACCAGTACCAAAAAAAGTGTCAATTATCCAGTGAGGACTCCAGCTATATCGATAAGCACCACAAAAAAACAGCCGAAAAACAAAGCAAAACAGACAGACAAACAAACAAACAAAAAACAAAACAAAAACAAACAAACAAACCAAAAACACGCCATGGTCTTGAAATAAGAAACATGGCATAGCACATAACGAGGGAAAAGAAAAGAATAGAAAAAAATAAGTATAATTGGGGACAACGATTTCAATAATCACACCCAAACAGAGAAATCGACCAAAATAGATAGGTAAATAAAAATAATAATAACAATAATAAATGAAGGTAAAAGATATATATGTATATATATATATACACACACATATATATACATATATATAAAATACCAAGTTTTTGTGCTTTTTGTATTTTTGTTTTTTCTTCTCCTGCCCTGGCACAGTAAATATTGGGGTCATTCGAAAAGGAATTCACATGGCCTAAGAAATATGGGGTTTCTCCGTCCTTGGAGTATACTGTCATGGGATCAGCTCCAGACTTTGCTCAGGATCATTTATTCTCCAGGTGGTGTTTTTTGGTGTGTGGAAGACTTCTGTTCTGTTCAGGGTGATACACTCAGAGCTCTGTGTTTAGAGGTCTCAGTATCTGCACAGATCCTGAGGTAGGACTTATGGTGAGGTCAGTCTTTGTGGTTCTAGAGGTTCTGTTACCTCAGTGTCATTTTAGTCCATCTTCTGTGGTTGGTGACCTTGGTCTTTGCACTGAACCTAGGATGGCACCTAGGTTAGCGTCTTTCTTTGTGCTTCCAGAAGGCCCATTCTGTTGCAGTTGTCTCTGTCAGACCTTTGGGACTGGGGATCATGCTTATTGTGCAAGTCATAGTTCAAACCCTAAACTAGGGCTTTTTTATTGGTCCCAAGATGTATACTGTCTGGTCGTGGTTCTAGTAGCCAGTCATCTGTAAGTCACGATCTTGGCTTTTGGACCTACCAAAGGGTGCCGAGTCTTCTGGTTTTGTCTTGTCGTTAGCTGGTAAGGTAGGCTAATCTGCTCTAAGATCAAGTTGTTCACATTTTCCTCTTTGTCAGGATATCATGTTAGAGCTGGCCCTTGTTGTTGACCCCGCAGTATTAAGGCTGTTCCGGATGGAGTTTGTTTCCTGTAGCTGTTGTGAAGAGCTGTGCCGATTCTATGTCTGGGATCCAGGGTTCAAGGCTGGATGAATGGCATCTAATCATCTGAGGTCTAAGTGATTCCACATGACATATTTTCAAGGTAGGAGATACCCCTGTATTGTAAACAACTATGAGTTCCTATCTCTAGTAGATAAGAGCTCTTTTTTTTATATGTAAGGTTTCCCCATTATTTAGTGTGTCTTTGCAGGGGGAGGTGGAGCCACATTGTATTGTCGGTGTGGTTGGGGGTGGACAGAGGGGATAACAGACACAGGTCACATACCCAAAAATGATAAAATAATAATAATAATAATAATAATAATAAAATAAAATAAAATAAATAAAAACGTATGTGCTCACAAATGTATATATAGGACCAACATTTAAAAAAAAAATAAATAAATTTAAGAGGAAAAAAAAAAAAAAAGAACGAAAATGAGTTAGCGAAGTTTTTAAAGGACCAAAGTGGTGCAAAAGACTAAGACTACCTTACATTTGGGGGAGAGCAGATAACGAGGTGGTGTATTACAGGTCTTATGCCTATGTTGGAAGTACAGTTTTTCCCATTGTCTTTTGGGTTTTTCTTGTGATGTGTGGGTTCCCAGGCATCTTCCTATCACACCCCCTGACCTTCTTCAGGTTGGTAAAAATTTGCGGCAGGGAGGTCTTGGAAGAGTTCTTGCATTGGGGATACTTTTGGACCTAGGTCCGGTTTCAAGAAACAGTCCATGTTAGGGGGAGTTGGTAGGGAGGGCCTCGCAGCATGAGTCCGCAGGGGAGTTGGCTGTCTTTTCTTGCCCGGGACGAGGTGTGGGTTTGACTGGGTGTCCCTTCTCTTGGGTGCTGGGTACTGGTTCGTTGGGGTAGGAGGTCGATCTTGTTGCCTAATAGATTAAGGACTGAGGGTGAAGTGTTTTAATATAAAGGGAGGTCTGGACGGGATTGAGGGGTGGAGGGATAGTTGGATTTCCAGAGGGGGGAAAGGGTAAGGTGTATGGAAGGGGTAGGAAGGGAGAAAAGAGAAAAATACATTAGAAAGAAAGGGAGAAGAGAAAGGATAGAAAGTAAAGAAAAGAATAGAAAAGAAAAAAATAACCGAGAAAGTGGTGAGAAGAGAGGAGAAAATAGCAAGGGAATGCTGGTTTGCTTGAATGTGTTCAGTGAATAGAGCATGTAGTTTGGGTCTGTACGTCGCTGTTACTGCTTCGGTGGTCTGACTGGTCACGTGCTTGAAACCCTAAAAGAAGGTAAACCTAGGGATAAAGTGTATGTTAAAGAGTTTTCTCAGGGCCAACTCGTAGTGCAAACTGGGTATGGTATCTCGTGTGGTATCCCGAGTTGCCATCTTAGCTTGTCCGCCCTTTGTATCCAAGAACGCCTGTGGACAGAAAAGCTGAGAGGTTATTTTAAATATAGTAAGATAGAGGCATTAATACGTAGTTTTATGGGATGTTTCCATTGGAGCCAGTGGTTTGCCCTGGTATTCTTTACCTGTGTTCCTGTATACGATCTCTACAGGATTATTATGGGCCATTATTGTAGAAGGTTAATTACGTACCTGTTCTCTCTATGCTGCTGTTCTGGTGTTGCTGTTTTCTTTGTGGTATAATGTGTAGTCGCGAGTTTGTGTTGTTCCTTTTTCATGTGTTTTGGGCACTGTTCCGAGGTATATGTTGACTATTACAGTGGTTGGAGTTTCTACCCTGTTAGACCCTGTTATTTGATTGTTAAGTATTAGTTGTGATTGAGATGTATGTTCTATGTGCTTCAGAATAGTGCTACCATTCTGTGTTTATCTTTTGTCTTCTGACTTACTTCGTTTAACATAACATGATCTAAGTCCATCCACGTTGCTGCAAAATCTGTGATTGTATCATTTCTGACTGCCATGTAATATTCCATTGTGTATAGATACCACATCTTAATGATCCATTCATCTGTTGTTGGACATCGAGGTTGGTTCCAAGATTTGGCTATTATACTGAGTGCTGCGATAAATAGTGGGGTGCACACGTATTTTGGAATGAATGTTCTTCCAACTTGGGGGTATATACCTAGGAGTGCAATTGCTGGGTCAAAAGGGAGCTCAATTATGAGTTCTTTGAGTACTCTCCAGACTGTTCTCCACAGATGTTGGACTAGGGGGCATTCCCACCAGCAGTGGATGAGAGTTCCCTTCATACCGCATCCCCGCCAACAAAGATTGTTCTCGGTATTTTTGATGTGAGCCATCCTCACTGGTGTAAGGTGGTATCTCATTGTTGTCTTGATTTGGATCTCTCTGATGATGAGTGAAGGTGAGCATGTTTTCATGTGTTTGTTAGCCATCCTTCTGTCATCCTCACAGAAGTGTCTATTCATTTCTTCTCCCCATTTTTTTATGGCTTTGTTTGGTTTTGAGGGGCTCAGTTTTCTGAGTGCTTTGTAAGTTCTAGATATCAGCCCTTTATCTGATATGTCTAGTGAAAAGATTTTTTCCCATTCTGTTAACTGTCTTCTTGCATTAAGTAAGGTTTCTTTCGCCATGCAGAAGCTTTTTAGTTTGATGTAGTCCCATTTGTTTATGTTTGCTGCTAAGGTTCTTGCCATTGGTGCTCCATTCTCAAAGACCTTTTTGATATATAGGTCTTCGAGTGTTCTCCCTATTTTATTCTCAATAAACTTTATAGATTCGGGTCTGATTTCAAGGTCTTTGATCCATTTTGAGTTGACTTTTGTATAAGGAGTGAGGTATGGGTTGATTTTCACTTTCGTACATGTGGTTTTCCAGTTGTGCCCACACCATTTGTTGAATAGGCTTTCTTTGTTCCATTTCAGATTCTTGCCTCTTTTATCAAATATTAGTTGGCTGTATATCTGGGGGTTTATGTCTGGGAATTCTATCCTGACCCACTGGTCTGAAGTCCTGTCTCTGTTCCAGTACCATGCTGTTTTGATTACTATGGCTTTATAGTATAGTTTCAAGTTAGGTAAGGAGATTCCACCCAGCTTCTTGTTTTTCAGTATGTGTTTGGCTATCCTGGGTCTTTTGTGGTTCCAGATAAATTTTGTTAATGATTGTTCTAATTCTTTAAAGAATTGTGTCTGGATTTGGATAGGGATTGCATTAAATCTATATAGGAGTTTGGGTAGGATAGTCATTTTGATTATGTTAATTCTACCTATCCATGAGCATCGGATGTTCTTCCATTTCTTTAGATCGTCTTCAATTTCTTTCTGGAGTGTTTTGAGGTTTTCCTGGTATAGGTCTTTCACTTCTCTTGTAAGGTTGATTCCTAGATACCTGATATTTTTTGATACTATCTTAAATGGAATTGTATTTTTAATCTCTCTCTCCTCAACTTCATTTTTTGTATATAGAAACGCTACTGTCTTTTGTGTATTGACTTTGTATCCAGCCACTTTTCTGTATTGGCTGATTGTTTCTAGGAGTTTTACTGTGGACTCTTTAGGGTTTTTAATGTATATCATCATATCGTCGGCAAATAGAGATAGCTTGTGTTCCTCTTTCCCTATTTGAATTCCTTTGATTCCCTTCTCTTGTCGGATTGCTATTGCTAGAACTTCTAAGGTTATATTGAATAAGAGTGGAGAGAGTGGACAGCCTTGTCTAGTTCCTGACCTTAGTGGGTGGGAATGCTTCTAGTTTCTCGCCATTAAGTATAATGTTGGCTGTTGGCTTTTCATATATAGCTGTAACTATCTTGAGGAAAGTTCCTTCTAACCCTATTTTTCTGAGTGTCTTTAACATGAAAGGATGTTGGATTTTGTCAAATGCCTTCTCTGCATCGATTGATATGATCATGTGGTTTTTGTCTTTCGTGTTGATGTGATGTATCAAATTGATTGATTTGCGTATGTTGAACTAACCTTGCATTCCTGGTATGAATCCCACTTGGTCGTGATGTATGATCTTTTTGATGAAGTGTTGAATTCGGTTTGCTAAGATTTTGTTAAGTATCTTTGCATCTATGTTCATTAGTGAGATTGGTCTGTAGTTTTCTTTTTTTGGTGGTGTCTTTGCCTTCTTTGGGAATGAGTGTGATATTAGCCTCATAAAAAGAGTTGGGGAGGATTCCTGTTTTTTCTATGGTTTGGAAAAGCCTATGGAAAAGTGGTAGTAAGTCTTCTTGAAATGTTTGATAGAATTCACCTGTAAATCCATCTGGGCCTGGGCTTTTGTTCTTAGGGAGTTTTTTAATTACATCTTCAATTTCCTCTGAGGTGATTGGTCTGTTTAGGCTTTCTAGATCTTCCTTTTCCAGTCTTGGAAGAGGGTGTTTGTCTAAGAATCTGTCGATTTCTACTGGGTTCTCTAGCCTAGTTGAGTATAGTTGTTCATAGTATGATCTCATGATATGTTGTATTTCTTGGTGTTCTGTTGTAATCTCTCCCCTTTCATTTGTGATCCTGCTGATTTGGGTGTTTACCCTCTTTTTTTTGGTGAGTTTTGCCAATGGTTTGTCTATCTTGTTTATTTTTTTCGAAAAACCAACTCCTGGTCTCATTGATTTTTTGTATTGTTTTCTTGGTTTCGATGTTGTTTATTTCTGCTCTGGTTTTTATTATTTCTTGCCTTCTGGTTGTGGTTGGATTTCTCTGTTGCTGTTGTTCCAATTCTTTGAGGTGATCTTTTAAACTGTTGGTTTTGTTATTTTCCTGTTTTTTGACATAGGCCTGTATTGCTATGAGTTTCCCCCTAATTACTGCTTTTGCTGTGTCCCATAAATTTTGACATGTTGTCTCTTCATTGTCATTTGTCTCAAGGAATCTTTTTATTTCTTCCTTGAGTTGTTCTTTGATCCAGCTGTTGTTGAGCAGGATGTTGTTTAATCTCCAGGTACTAGTTTTTCTCCATTGCTTCTTCTTGACATCAATTTTAACCTCTGTTGCATAGTGATCTGAAAGGGTACTTCTTATGATCCTTACCTTTGTGGTCTTATATAGGTTGGCTTTGTATCCTAATACATGGTCTATTCTGGAGAAGGTTCCATGTGGGTTTGAGAAGAATGTGTATTCTGCTTTCTGGGGATGGAGGGCTCTATATAAATCTATTAGCCCTATATCTTCTAATTTTTCATTTAGAGCTCTTATTTCTTTGTTATTTTTCTGTTTGGTAGATCTGTCCAGTGGTGATAGTGGAGTATTGAGGTCCCCTACTATTATCACATTTCCCTTCATGTGTTTCTCCAGGTTTGCCAGTAGTTGCCTCACATATTTTGCTGACTCTACATTAGGTGCATAGATATTGATCAGGGTTAGTGTTTCTTGATCTAATGTTCCCCTGATCAGTAAGTAGTGTCCCTCTTTGTCTCTGATCACTTTCTTGAGGTTGAATACAATTTGGTCTGATATAAGAATGGCTGTCCCTGCTCTTTTTTGTTTTCCATTGGCCTGAATAATTACTTTCCATCCTTTTATTCTAAGCCTGTGCTTATCCTGTAGCTGTAGGTGTGTTTCTTGCAGACAGCAGAAGTCCGGTTTATTTTTCCTAACCCAGTTCTCTACTATGTGTCTTTTAAATGGAGAGTTTAGTCCGTTCACATTTAGGGAAATTATTGATAGAGAGGACTGTTGTGCAGTTGTATTGTGTGCAGTGGTTGTTGTTACAATCGGGGGTTTGGATTGTGTAATTCATCTCTGAGTAAGTCGCTTAGGATCGGCTTAGTTTGCACAAATAGTTCAAGTTCGTTCATGTTTGAGAATGTTTTTAGTCTGCCCTCCCATATGAATGATAGTTTTGCTGGGTATTGGACCCTGGGTTGGAAGTTTCTTTCATTCAGTCGTGTAAATATGTCATTCCACTGTCTTCTTGCTTGAATTATTTCAAATGGAAGATCCGGTTTGATTCTTATGTCCTTTCCTTTGTACTTGAGGTTTTTTTTCTCCCTTATTGCTTTTAGGAGTTCCTCTTTCTCTTTGTTTTTTGCCATTTGGATTATTATGTGTCTTGGTGTGGGTTTATTAGGGTCTATTTTATTAGGGACTCTCTTGACTTCCTGGATTTGTCCTGAAGTGTCTTTCCAGAGTGTGGGGAAGTTCTCTGTTATTATCTCCCTGACTACCTGTTCTTCCCCCTTCCCTATTTCCTCCCCTTCTGGTATACCCACAATTCTTAGATTGTTTCTTTTGTCTTTGTTCATTAGATATTGGATTTTTCCTTCCAGTGCTTTGCCTTTTATTTCTTTGTTGGTTTCTTGATCTTTTTTTTATTGTAGTTTTCCTTCGAATTCTTCGATGTGCTTCTCCAACTCTGTGTTTCTGCTCATAAGACTTGCTACTTTGTCTTTTAAGTCCTTCACTTCTTTTTGTATGGAATCTCTCATGTTCTTTGACATTTCTTCTTTAATTTGGCTGATTCGTTCGTCCATGGATTTCTTATACTCGGTTGCTAGGGTTTCTTTCAATTCTTTTATTAATTCTTGCATTTCCTTCCTCATGACAGCTTTTAGGTCTTCTTCCCGTGGATCTGTGCATTTTGGTGGACTTGGAAATTTGATAGGGTTTGTCATGGTGTCTCCTGTTATTAGCGATTTCCTTGCTTTACGCATTGTTCTTTGTATTTAATGGTGTATTTTGGAGTGCTGTGGCTTCTAATTTTGGCCTGCTTTGACCCCTTCCTGAAGGTGTTTCTAGAGGGGCCTGTTGGGTGAGTTTGTTGAGCCTAGCCCTTTCTCCTCCCCTTTGCTACCTAGAGTTCAGCCTTCCTGCTGTGGGTCTTTTCCCTTTTCTGCTCCTTATTTCTGTCAGTGGTGCAGTTCCACTCCTGGCCACAATGGTTACTGGCGCTGTTGAGCCTAGCTCTCAATCCCCCCTCCTTTCTCTGGGAGTCAATGGATTTCCGCCTCCTCCAAGCCTCCCTTGAAGGAGTTCCCTCAGTCTACCCTTTCAGGCTCTGCCCTCGCCCTTGGGGAGTCCCTGGTCCGCTCCAGGGCCCAAGGGGGTGGATTGCTCTAGGTCACCTGAGAGTCCAGATAGCTGGCCCTATCTCCCCCGACTATTCCGGTTGCTCAACTTGCCTTTCCAGGCGCCCACCCGGGGGAAGGGACTCACTGGGGGGGGGGAGTCGGTCCTGACGACAAGGAAACAAAGTCTCACCCAAGCCGCACAGGAAACAAAGTCTCCCCCAGGCCGCACAAGGGAGCAAAATCTCACCCAAGCCGCACAGGAAACAAAGTCTCCCCCAAGCCGCACAAGGGAGCAAAACTCTCACCCAAGCCGCACAGAAAACCCTGTCTCCCCCGAGCCGCACAAGGGAGCAAAACTCTCACCCAAGCCGCACAGGAAACAAAGTTTCCCCCGAGCCGCACAAGGGAGCAAAACTCTCACCCAAGCCGCATAGGAAACAAAGTTTCCTCCGAGCCACACAAGGGAGGGAACCTTATATGCTTTTTTTATGCCACCTATTACAGCTTTGATAAGAAGAAATAAGAAATCCGAAGAAGCTGAACAAGAGACTATTATGCGCTACCTAGTAAGATGCAATATTAAACTGGAAGTCTTGAAAATTAAACTATGATTTTATAGTTCTAATCTTTAAATCATTTGATTATATTCCAATTATGGAATTGAATCTAAGCATAGCTCATACAGACAGTATATTAAATAATCAACAAATTACATTTCTTAACTTGCTGTACAGGAAACTATGCCTTAATTGATTTTATATTGATGACATTTTGAGCAGTTTATTCCCCCTAATCATCTACAGAAAGCATAGAATCTAGTGTTATATAAAGTGCCTTGCTACAAGGATTGTGATCAACAAGTGAAACAAGCCAAACTCCTCTGCTGTATACATACTTCCATATAGTCAGAGAGCCAGTGCTTTTCTATATCATTGGTGCAGACGTGGGGAGTCTTTTGTGCTCATCTGATAATCAACATTATCAAATTACTTTCTTACCACTCTGCCTGTATCATCACACTTCATTTTTGTCTTTTGCAAATTTTTTCAAATTTTTTGCAAAAGTCATAAAAGTCAGTCACTCTTTCTTGACATATACATCTGACTTCATTTATGTGGCACATTCTTTTCCCTTTTTTGAGGCTAAGTTTTCCCTAGTTTTAGTGCCAACTTAGTGCTCTTCAGGTACAATTCTGTCTTAAATCCTCCTTGTAAACCCTTCACAACCCCTGGATCTTTCCCATAGTCTTTTTATCTCATACCACTAAGCATTTAATGGTTATTTCTGTATTTTTAACTTAATTGCTTGTGTCCCTATAATATCTATTTTTCACACACTGATAAGGGCCATATCTTTTTGCTATTCTCTCAGCATGTAGTCCATTAGCTGTTGAAGAAATAAATGACTCAAGTGAATAAGTGAGGAAGCACGTATGAAAATCCAGAGATATTTTAACTTGAGCCTAGAGCTCTGCTCCAAAGCTGAATCAGTATTGGGAAAGAAATATAACTTTTAGATTTAACTGTTCCATAACTGTGTTTAATAAAGAAAAACTTTGGAAGTCTTTGTTTTTTTCTTCTCTGTAAAATGAATATATTAACTTTGCATAAGATACATTGGGGTGTATTTTAAACACCTACTATAGTTTGTAGTACATAGTAAGAACTCAAAAATATGCCTGGCAATGCTCAAGGAATACTACTGTCAAGAGTAAAGTTGAATAGAAATTGGAATATGTCTATTGCATATTTTTACATATGTCACTAAAATCCAGACAACTGATGTTATGGCAGAGTCAACATTAATATCAGCTTGATTTTTCTCAAATATTAGCTCAACCTGATACCTACTGACTCTTTGAACATAGGCAAAGAAACAAGATACCATTCAAGTTGCAGCATTGAGGTGCTTCTCTGAGGAGGAAAGCTGCTGGCTTCCCAAACAGAGACAAACCTTGATCCTCAATTATATTGTTTAATTTACTTTTTGGCATTTTTCCTGCTGGGAAGGTTCAGAAGGATCCTATAATTATCTTAGAAATTTCTAACGCTCCCATATGATTTAGCAATACCACTCCTAGGGACTTACCCTAGGAGCACAAAAAACACAATACAAAAATGCTCTCTGCACACCTATATTCATTGCAGCTCTATTTACAATTGCCAGAATCTAGAAACAAGTGGGTGTCCTATAACAGATGAGTGGCTAAACAAACTGTAGTACATATACACAATGGAATATTGCATAAAGGCTAGGAAAGATTGTCATGAAATGCGCCTATTTATGCATGAACATAGAGACTATTATGCTGAGTGAAATCAGTCAGAGAGAAATAGAGACAAAATAGTCTCTCTCATCTGCAGGATTTAAAGAAAATAAGTATGATAATAATATTCAGATATGATAAAATGAGGAACAAAGGATCAGCCCATGATATGAAGCTTACCACAAAAAGTGGTGAGCACAGTAAGAAAAATAACTACACTAACAACTATCATGACAAAGAGAGTGAGAGAGCATATAATGTCTGTCTCGAAGATAAGTAGGGGGTGGGGGAGAAGAGAATAGGGGACACTGTGGCAAAAAGTTTGCACTGGTAAAGAGGGGTGTACATTTTATGACTGAAGCCCAATTTTATACCTTGCAAAGGATCAGACTTACACATACATGTATATACTTTATACATATAAAATATATATAAGTCCTCTTTAGTTTTGAGTCACAGACCTCTTTGCTCAGGTCTTCCTCCTGGCTCTGTGCTCAGGGATTACTCCTAGAAGTGCTTCTGGTAATCAAATGTGATGCCAGGGATCAAATTTTGGTTGGCTGTATGCAAAGCCAATGCCTTAACCACTGAATTATCTCTCTAGTTCCAGAACTAATCTCTAGAACATTTTTTGTAGAAAATTTAGTAGAAAAATATAAGTTAAAAATTTAATGATGGGGGCCAGAGCGGTGGCACAGCAGTAGGGCATTTGCCTTGCATGAGGCTGACCTAGGATGGACTGCGGTTGGATCCCCCAGTGTCCTATATGGTCCCCCGAGCAAGGAGCTATTTCTGAGTGCAAAGTCAGGAGTAACCCATGAGCATCACAGGGTGTGACCCAACCCCCCCCAAAACTTGAATGCTAACAGAGTTACCTTTTACTACTAAATCATTTAATTTTCTATTAAAACCAGCAATACATCAAAAGATTGTGCTAAATGTGGCTACTTAAACAAGGTAGTGAAGAGATGCTCAGAGGGATGGCTTAGGATAAAGACCACCTTCTTAGCATTACTGTGTCAATATATTATATATTAATATAAAAAGGAATTTTACATTGAAGTCACTTTCAAGTTTATAATAATATAATCAGGTGCTAAAATGCAGTTTTCTCCAAAAGTGTATGCTCAATATCCAATTAAAGATAAAAGTTGCCAATTATGAATCTTGGAATCTAGACCTCATCAAAGCTGAATGAAAGTTTCCACAAGTTACTTGGAGAAAAATATTCAAGAAGTGTATCTATGGTTTCTTTATTCTCTAATTCCTCATAATTCAAATTTTCTTGAGGAACTTACCACACAAAAATGATACAGTTAAAAGTTAAAAGAAATCTTAGAAAAATCGAGCCATTGACCAGGACCATCACATTTTACTATTTAGAAACAATAATATATTTTAATTAAGATATAGTATTCCAAAGCCAGAACAGTGGTGCAAGTGGTAGGGCATTTGCTTTACACGAGGCTGACCTGGGACGGACAGCAGTTCAATCCCTACCATTCCGTATGGTCCTCCGAGCCAGGAGCAATTTCGAAGCGCATAGCCAGAAGTAATCTCTGAGCATCACAGGGATTAAAACAAAAATAAAAACAAACAAAAAAAGAAAGTAAGAAAAAAAAGGGTATAGTATTCCTAGTAGCTTAAGAAATAGTGATTCAGATTGTTACATTACAGCCTATAAATATCTATGTCTCTCAAAGTAGAAGAATGTCAAATGTTTTCAGAAGGTTGACAACACAAACTTCCTATTTAAAAAAAATACTAGTGTTAGGGCTGGAGCAATAGCACAGATGGCAGGGCATTTCTCTTGCACACGGCTGACCTGGGTTTGATCTCTGGCATCCCATATCATCCCCTGAGTCAGCCAGGAGTAACTTCTGAGTTCAGAGCCAGTAGTAATCCTTACCCATCACCAGGTGTGCCTCCCCCAAAGAAACAAAATCCCAGTGTTGGTAAAATAAGAAGTTATTAAAAATGCTGGTTTGGTATTTTAAGTATAAAGCATGCTTCTGTACATGCTACAAAGTATTAGTCTGAAGGAAAAGGTGGGAAATATTTACCTTTCTGCAATATATTAAATGCATTATTCAAAATTTAAAACTACTTTCTCATGGGACACATACTCAGATATGTTTAATATCACAAAAACATATACTAAGTATGTCACTATACATTCTAATTTGGGGAGACTGGGGGTTAGCCCTGCCAAAAATATTGTGAACTAAATCAGTGTATTTGGAAAAATATTTTTTTATCTAATAGTACATAGAAAAATAGTACCTTATCCAATCTACTCACATATACCCTAAAGGAAATATAAATCAAAGACCATATACAACATACAATATTTAGCACATTTCATATATACCACGAGTATATATCATGTCTTGCAGCTGAATCCTTATACATAACAAAAATTAAGTTACATTTATATATGTAGAATATATTTCATATTAAAAATAAAAATCCCAATTTTTTAACCGTCACCTTATGCTCTCAGAACCATGATTTTCTTTGTGAGATTTCATTTCTACCTCTTATAGATAATGTCAAAATTCTAAATATATGTGCCAATGAGTTTTTGATAATCAAAATACAGCAAACATGGCCTTATTTGGTTGCAAGAACACCATACCCAAGGGTTCTTTGGAAGTCACTATTTCTTAAGAAAATTCACTGGGTTACTTATTATTTTCAACTAATCCTTTCTACTTCCCTTTTGTAAACTGAATGTTTTCTGAAAGCTTAATGTTCACAGCTATGATCTAGTCCCAAAGTTGTTATCACTCATTGTAGTGAAATGCAACGGTATCTATTATTCCTCTCTCTGTATATATTTCATTATTGTTGGTTTTCATTTATATTCAAATCGACATACCCCCAAGATAGCGAAAGTTCTAAGCGATGAAATGTTCAGAGAAAGTGTCTTTTCCAGTGGCCAGGCACAGGATGAGTGCCACTTAGAAAAGCACTGCATTCTCTTCAGGTGAATTGCTGTGTCAAGGAGCCATGAACGCAGTGAGAGTTGTTCACCTGGGTCAGTAAAAGTCAGCATCAAAGGAATCATCTGAGATGTGAAAAAAAATCAATAATCATTCTTCAAAATAAGGCCTTTTTAAACACAGGAAATGTCACTGGATCTTGGCAACACTACCTGGGAATTATTCTCTCAAAAAGGGCAACACCACAGGGCTGGAATAAAAAGCCCTGGTATGTTATTTTTTGAAATGGCAAAATGACAGCGAAAAGCATGCATCGGAATTCAGAGGCAGATAAAAATCAAATGCACATAATTACAAGGGAGTGGCATATTGCTCTCTTTCCTCTTATGAACTATGTGGCCATCATAATCTAGAAAGAGGGTTCATGCGGTGGATATGCTGGAAAGAGAAAGAGATCTTAAATATATTCATTCACATGTATAGACTTGTTTCAATTGAATATAAAAAACGAGTTCCTTTCTTGCTTTCTAAATGCTTTTCTAATTCTATATTATGCACCACAACTGTTTTGACTGAACTCTTGGTCACCTTTTTAAAAATTTTTCTAACAGATGATGATCTTACTTTGATTATTATTCTTTTCTACTATTGACCCTAAATATTAAGGAACTGGGATGCCCTGTTATCTAGACTCCTAATGTCATATTCTACTTTTTTCCAAACATTTATCATGTTTACAAGGGCATAACATGTCAAACACTTAGATATTATCTCATCACATCTCTGAAGAGTTGCTGGGATGTTCTAGAAAGTAACAGTGATAAATAAATTAGTTGTATATTCTTTAAATTCTTTTCTTAGTAGACTTAATCTTTTTTCATCCCAGTTTTCTACATGAGTCTCCAAATCCTTATAATATAACTACAACAACCATCCAAATGTACCCCCACTTACATTTTTGCTCTACCTAATCCTAATCTTCAAACCGGGAGCAACTTGCATCCATCCTTCAGACTTTGGCATCTATAATGGAAGACTTCACAGTAATAAAAAGAACCATAAGTTCTGAGTGTACAGAGCTTCTCATAGACAAATGCAGAGCTGAAAACAGTCAAAACAAAATGTATATGAAGTATTTCATCTGAAATTCAAATACTGACACACTTCAATGACAGAGAAATAGGTGTGGGAAGAATTTAATAGTAAGAGCAGAATAAAGTCTAGCTGGGACGTAGAAATGTACCCATCTGGTATATTGATCTGGATGGTAATTACTTAAATATTCATATAGGTAAAAATTTACTGATATATTTTATGAAGATTTTCAACCATTACTACATACATATTATACCTCAGTCAAAAAAGAAAAGGCTGGACCAGAAAGGTAGCACAGTGGTAAGGCGTTTGCCTTGCACGCAAAGGACCAGGATGGACCCAGGTTTGATTTCCTACATCCCATATGGTCCCTGATTCTGCCAGGGGTAATTTCTGAGCACAGAGCCAGGAGTAAACCTAGAATGGTGCTGGGTGTGGCCCAAAATAAAAAAAATTTAAAAAGATAGCAATAGAGAAGTTATATTTAAAAGGATGTATTTGTTCTTGCAAACTAGTCAAACCTATAAAATCTCTTCTTTTATCCTTAATGTTTGTTATCTATAATCACAGCATGTGGTTCTTACAGGTTTGTGTGTGTTCACTTGTATATTTCTTGGCTTTTTTTTCTTTTAGCCAATAGCAACTTCATGAAAATACATTGAGTAGGAATTTTTATTTTTAATCACTACCATTTAACATAATGTTAGAACAAATGTTTCTAAATGAATATAATAAACATGTCACAAAATCCCAAGAAACTGAGACAAAAAATAGATTGACAGTAGGATCCTCTTTGTGACTCGGAAGAGTTATTTTCACGCCAGGCCAATACACTCCAAGAAGACTGTAGCTACAGAGCAAAGCTGAGTGTTTACATTGATTCAATTCAGTGTGCCACAACACAACACGTAAATATCACCACACTGAAAAGGTCACAATGGGAAACTATGCAGAAACCCATCATGCTTAATGACTGTAGATGGTTGTTCTGATAACTCAAAGGGTATGAGCCACCTATGTAGCCTCTATGATATGGATTTTAGAAACAAAATAATCATGATTTTCAAGGAACAAAAATAAAATCAAGGGGATATGATAGTAAAAATGAGCAAACTTCAAACAGAAATGACAAAATTTAAAATATTGGTAGGTGAAAAGAATGTTGGAAGTCTCCACTAGTAGCATAATAGTTGTTGAGAAAAATATCAGTGAATTCAAAGATGATCTGTGGAGTTGGAGAAATGGCACAGCGGTAGGGCATTTGCCTTGCATATGGCTGACCCAGAATGCACTGCGGTTTGATCCCCCAGCATCTGATATGATCCCACAAGCCAGGAGCGATTTCTGAGTACATAACCAGGAGTAACCCCTGAGCATCATAGGGTGTGGCCCAAAAATTTAAAAAAAGATGAACTGTAAAAGACCTTCAAACAATAACAGAAGATGTTATTTAAATAACATCTTTAAATAAATGCACAGAAGATGGAAAACAACCTGAAAATAGATTAAAAAAGACAATAAAACTTTACAATAAAACAATTTAGGATAAATGCAACTTTGGGGTAAGAATAATTTGAGCACAACTCAAAGATATTATTGCTGAAAAATATCCAGAGTTAAAGAGTGCATGCAAAAAAATGTTGGAAACTCGAAGAGTACTGGTTATGAGGCCCAATGAAAACAATCCAGGGCACTCCTGGGTACAATGATGAAAGTATTTACTAGAGATAGAATACTGAAGACAGCAAGATCAAAAATTAATTTTCAACAAAGGAGCGTTCTTAAGATTTATAGCATATTTATCATACATGAAGATGGTGGTGGGATTTAGTAAAAAATACTCAACAAAATGAACAGCTCACCAAGAATATGTCACCCAGCCAATTTTCATTCAGATTTGAAGAAAGAATACACAGCTTTATGGATAAAAAAAAACCAGCTCAAGTAATGTTTGAGACCAATTTTTAAATAAGAATAGAAAGGGATACTTTTAGGCACTACAACTCTCACAAACACAACAAACTTCAAGAAAAGTATGGCACAATTATGAAACACGGTAGCAAATTACATCAAAAAATCAAATCCAGCCTTCTTCTGCCTATAATAAACATTTTTATTCAAATATTCACTCAGAGAAACTATAGAATCAAAGTCAAAGTTTAGAAGAAAATCTTTCAAGTAAACACTTCCTTAAAAGAGGTTAGGGTGGTAATTGTAATATCAGATGACATAGACTTCAGACCCAAAAGGTTATAAGTGAGAGTCATTCTTAACAATCAAGATATATGTATTTCAACAAAAATGCAGTACAAACATATATATATATATACATATATATATACATATATACATATATATATATATACCTAATGAGTGGCCAGTAAAATATTTAGAATAAATGCAGATAAACTTCAAGAAAGTCCAATAACAACACAGTACTAGTTGGAGACTTTAAGACTGTTGTATCACCTCTTGATCAGGAGAAAATTTAACAAGAATATGCAGGTTATGAGAAAAAAATGAAAGAGAGGGTGATTGTAGATATATATGTAGGGCTTTTTATCCCCACATATACACCTTCTTGTGCAATGAACATTAGACATTCTCCAAGATAGTATCTTTTAGATCATTGTGAAATTAACAAGTGAATTCCAAACAGAGACTAAGAAAGAATTTTAAGCATCTGGAAATTAAGCTGCTCACTATTAAATAAACAGTAGATCAGAGAGGAAATCAAAAACTTCATGTAAATAGGGGTTGGAGCCCCAACTTCTGGGTGTTTGCCTTGTACGCTGCTGACTCGGGACTGACAGTGGTTTGATCCCTGGTGCCCCATATGGTCCCCAAGCCAGGAGCGATTTCTGAGCGCATAGCCAGGAGTAAGCCTTGAACAACACAGGGTGTGGCCCTTACCCCCAAAAAGATTTAAATTAAAAATTCAGGAAATATATGAGAATGAGAACACAAATGATCAGATTTTGTTTCATAAAGAAAAACAGTATTCAGAGGAAAAACTATAGCTTTTCAAGCATTCACCAAATGGAAGAAATTGCTTAAATACAGCATTTAGAGTACAGCTTAAGAAATTGGAAAGGATAAACAAAATAAGCCTAATGCTGGCCTACAGATGGAAATAATAAATATTAGAGTTAAAATTAATGAACTGAAAATCCCCAAAACAATTCTAAATATAAGTGAAAACACATTTGGTAATTTGAAAAACAATATACGAGATTGATAAACCATTTTAAAAACTCACAAAGAAAAAAAGATAATCGTAATAAAATAAAACAGAAATTAAAGGAGGAATTTTTTAACAGAAATTCAAGGATAATGAGAAATGACTTTGAGAATTTGATTGCCATAAATTAAAATAACCTATAATAAATTGATAAATTGTTAGACTCCTATAAGCTCCAATAGTTGATCCAAGATAATGTGGAATACCTGAACACTATCACTATATTAAAATTTGAAATGGTAATCAGAATGCTTCCCCAAAACAAAGCCCCAGACCCAGTTATATTCACGAGCTAATTTTTCAAACAGGTCATTACTGCCAATACTTTAGAGCAGGGGTCTTCAAACTATGGTCCGTGGGCCACATATTGTATTTATTCCCATTTTGTTTCTTCACTTCTAAATAAGATATATGCAGTGTGCATAGAAATTTGTTCATAATTTTTGTTTTTACTATAATCTGGCCCTCCAAGAGTCTGAAGAACAGTGAACTGGCCCCCTATTTAAAAAGTTTAAGGACCCCTGCTTTAGAGGTTGTTCTTGGAAATTAAAGGAAAAGAAATATTTTTAAATTATTTTTATGAAGATAGCATAGCATTATCCTGGTAACAAAAACAGACAGAAACAACACACACATAAAAAAGAAAATTTAAGTCCAATATTCTTGCTGAAGACATTCAAAAATTCTGAACAAATAAAGCAAATGTGAAAAAACTTATCAAAACAATCAATCTAAAATCCATCTTGTTCAAACAGAATTCACAAATAGCAATGGGAATCCAGAAATTCACTAAAAAATAAGTCATCTACATATTCATCATGACCAACTAGGATTCATTCCAAATGCAAATATAAGCATATCCAAGTCAATAAAAGGGAAATATATTTTATGATAATATCAATACATTCAGAGAAACTTTTTGAAAAGGACCAGCACCCATTCATAATATAAACTCTCAGGAAGATGGGATTGAAGGAACTATTCTCAATATAGTCAAAACCAATTATGACAAGTCCATGGAAAAATTATATTCAATGGGAAAAATTAAAAGGTTTTTCCTTAAGTTCTGGCAGAAGAAAAGGAAGCCCACTCTGACAATTTCTATTCAGTACAGTACTGGAAATACTTGCCATAGCAATTATGCAATCAAAAGATAAGGTAATCAAGATAGAAAAGGAGAAGTCAAGATCTCACAAAATATGGATGACATATTCAGAAAATTCTAAATTCTCTATAAAATATCTTATAGAATAGTTTTATATAGCAATGTTAAAGGCTACAAATTTAATACTCAAAATTCCATGGATTTTATAAACACAAAAAAATGGAAGAGAAGGAAGAGATATAAAAAATCTCATTCAAAATTTGCCTCAGAAATTACATACCTTGGAACCAACTTAAATAAAGAGAAAAACCTGTACAAAGAAAACTACAAAACCTAAGAAAAGAAATAAAAGAAGACAGAAAGAAATGGAATCAAATGTCCTGCTCATGAGTTGGAAGTAGTAACATAATTTAATGGCATAATTTACAAAGCTTTTTACATATAAAATCAATCCTTAGAAGGATACATATGGAATTTTTTAAAATTTTTAGATCACTGTGATTTATAAAGTTCTTTATTATTGATTTTCAAACATACAATTAATTAGGATTAATCAGGACCAACTCCACACCAGTGTCCACTTCACTTCATCAATGTTTCCCAAGTGTATCCCATATCATACCTCAGCATGCCAGTATAACAGTTCCATTTTAAGTTTAGAGTATTAAAGTTTTGGTCTCTTGATTTCATCATTGTTGTTTTTGGCTTAAATATTTAGTTCTGCCCTTTACTAACACTACCAATGATCTTGAGACCACTTGCTCTGTGGCCATCCTTTCATATTTATTTGTCTTTCTCCTTCTCCACTCATTTTCCCTTCTCCTACTATACTCTGGGGCCAAAGGTGTTTAAGACAAATCTTATTTAGACCATTATATTTCTTCATGCAGTTATACTAAATACCACATATAAGTGATATCATTCTGTATTTAACCTTCTTCTGATGGTATTTTTTTAAAGACATGGATCAAGTACTTCTTCATATGAGCAAACAACCTCTATTTATAGCTAAAATAGACACTGAGGAAAAATAAGATACAAATTATCAATTTCTCTAACTTAAAATTACTATAAAGCAATATTTATTCAAACAACATGGAATTGGAATAAAGACAGACCCTCAGATAGAAATAAGGGTCAGCAAGATCAGCCTATGGTAAAAAGCTTGTCACAAATAGTGGGTAGTGCAATCAAGAAAGAGAAGAGGTCTATGATAATGATAGGTTGAAATGATCTCTCTGGAGAAAAACTGTGTGGCGAATTGATATAGTGATGTGTATTATACCCTTTTAGTAACAGTATTGTCAAACATGGTGTCTAAATAGAAAAACAATGAAGAGAGAGAGAGTAAAATAGAGACACTAAAAATACCTGCCACAGAAATGAATGAGGAGAAGGCAGGGAGGGGGTGGGAGAAAAATTGTGGTAGGAAATACACATTGTTGAAGAGTTTTGGGCATTTTAGAACTGAAACTCTATCATGAACAACTTTGTAATCGTGTATCTCATGGTGTTTCAATTTAAAAAGTTATTTATAAAAAATATATAACAAATGAGTTAGCCACACTCCCCCCACCCTTGTAAGCATTGTGTTATTCCTGCTATAAATGTTTCCTAGTAGAGCTATATACCTCTCAACAGGCAGAATTGAAAACTGTGGTTCTCTCTTCACTGGGTGTCTAACAAACAGTACTTTTTTTCCCCATTAAGAAGATACAGATGGCAGATGGCAGATGGGTAAGTTACCAATGAGGAGGAATAGTGAAGTAGGAAGTATGGAATGGACTTTGGGAACAGTGGTGAAGGGAGGTTCACACTGGTGATTGGATTGGTGCTGAGATATTGTATGTCTAAAACTTAACTATGAATAACTTTTAAATCATATTGCTTGAATAAAAATATTTTTTAAAAAGAAAACACTGGAACTCAATAAGAACAACTTTATAACTGTTTACCTCATGGTGATTCAATTAAATTAAAGAATTTACTTTATTAAAACATTTTAAAAAGAAACAAAAGAAGATAAATGCAAGCGAAATAATTCACACTACATGATAAAATTCTGATCATGCTGAACTGGGACCAGAAGGCCCACACAAAATGAGGCCTGTCAGCTGCACAAACATTAGGTTGGTTAGTTGTTTAAAGAATGCAAAGTTAATTTGTAGCTGTCACTCAGATGAGCAAGTTTTGCTTCAATTTTAAAATTTATTGACAGCCTCTAATAATCAGGTTTGAAAATTGACTTTGCTGAAAGTAAACATCAAAAGCCAAAAGCTAGAAATTTGATGTTCACCTCTGGTTCACAAACAGAACAAAAAGAGACTGTTGCTGTCATATAGTTTTATACCATTTTCAAAATTTAATAGACATTTTAGCTATTGGAAGCTTCCCAAACTGGCTTTTTTTCTTTATTAATGCAAGGTTAATATAATTTGAGTGTTTGGGTAGGTTTTAAAGCACAGAGAATGGAGCTGGGGAAAACTGTGATAGTCTGTAATTATGAACATGTTAAAGACTTACATTCAATGACCATTTTATTGAAAAACTCCTGAAGATGGCCACTTGGAAATACTGAAATTAAAATATTTTATATATAGGAAACTAATAGAGATCAAATAATTGTCTTAACTCACATAGGAAAGCTGGAGTAACATTTTAATTAACATATTTCACACTAAATTCTATGATGTACATTTTGTTATTTGTTAAAGAAATAAATTGCAGTGGCATGGATTTAACTTCTAGGATAGAGAAGGCACTTTCTATATTTCATCAAAAGTCATCTTCTGTTTTTGCTTTACTCCAATAACTGTCTTCCATACTGAATTACTTTCACCATTCCAACAAACTCAAAGCAATATTTAAGTTTTCTTCCTTTTTTAACTCAAAAAAATTACTGAGAAACAACACTTTACCAACTTATTGTGTACTCAGTATAAAGTCATCAAAGGATGAATCAAAACACTTGCTCATGTTAAGGATCTTACTAGGTTAAGTATCTCTGAACTTGTAACCCGAAAAGTAAGAATCTAGCATGTTTAGAGTCAACAATGAAATCAAAAGACCTAAACTTTAACAACCAAACTTAAAAATGGGCCTCTTATGATCCAGGTTGGGATGAAGTGTGTGTGTGTGTGTGTGTGTGTGTGTGTGTGTGTGCTATAAGATTGACTCCAGGAACATTGGTGGAGGGAGGTTGACATTGGTTGAGTAATTGGTGCTGAAACTTTGCATGTCTATAACCCAACTATGAATAACTTTGTAAATCACAAAATTTTAAATAAAATTTTGAAAAAAATATATATTTTGTATCTAATGCAAATATAACTAAAGCCACAGACTTTTTTTTCGGTAAAAATGCTTATAAAAATTGGGTTTGATATTCTTAAACATTTTTTCTGCTTTATTGTTTAAAAAGTTAAATGATATCATTTAAAGATATAGAATCAGGGCCTATAGAATTCTATATGATTTTAAAATGTCAGAAAAACTTGCAAATTGTATACTCAAGGACTAACCAAACATTCAGTTTACCTTTGAAGGACATTGGTGGACAAAATTCCTTCTTGCTCAGAGGTCAGTCTATTCTGATAATATTGTAAATTTACTAAATGATGCCTACCCAGCTGAAAGATAAACTGCTTAATATAAATTACACTAACTTTAATCTAAATCTTATCCAGATATAGACACACAAAAATATATACAATACTGTTTCAGAATCTACTTGCCTAGTGGCAAATAAAATTAGCCTGCCCTGGTTTGTAATCGTAGAGAATTCTAAAATGCATGATTGTTTTATTTGAGGGAAAGGTAAAATAGAGTATTTTAAATATTTAATCAAACAATAAAAAACATGTGATTTATAAAACAAAGTTTCAATGCAGGTGACTCTGATATTTTAATTAAACAGATGCTAATGATGTTAGCTGAGACAAATATAGAAAAAAATGTAGGATTTGGTCAGGTTAAATTTAAAATAGCTATTTGATAGCCAGGTATAACATGCATGAAAAATTAAAAACACTGCTATGTGTGTTTGTCTATACAACTTAGGCTTGAAGACAAAAAAAAATTGTGCAGCTGTTATATAGTTGACAGCTAAAATTACACCCTTAGGATAGAGAATGATAAAAAGATGTGAGGGTGGTACTATGAAGAGTGTTTTATAATTAGTAAGATATATCAGAAATAACATAGTATACGCAGAATACATCAAATACCCAAACAAATGACAAATGAACATAAATGTTCTCTCAGAATATAGAAGGCATAATGGGCATTGATTTCAAGGAATAATAATATTGAGTGGGCCTACCTAGCAAGCTAACTGACCAGAATGTCTATGGTTATGAAAATATTTCACAGAGAGCTATACATGAGAGTCTAATAGTAATCAAGAGTAGTTGAATACGGAAATGTGAGAACTTTGAACTTGGCTAAAGCTGTCAACATGTTAGTAGCAAAGATAAATATGGAAGTTAGAAGGAAGAAAGCATATGTGATACATTGAATATCAGGTAGTATGAAAAAGTAGATACTGTCAGGTAAATGGATTATTTTTGTGTGTTTTGACAGTCATAGCTGGTAGTGCTCAGGATTTTCTATTGCTATGCTGAAGGATCATTTCAGTAGGTTTGAGGGGATCATATTAATTCCAGGGATACAAACAAGGTCCTCTTCACACAAGGCAAGTGACTGACCCACTGTATTGTCTATCCTGTCCCACCTATTAATTTTTGAACATAGTCTTATACTTTCCACAAAAGTATATCTTACTTAAACACAAGAAAGCTGAGAAGTGAACAATTTTCACTAAGCTTATACAGTTTAGTTAGGGCTTTGATATTGGTCTTTCTAGCTAAAAAAAAATACCCCACATTATTTTTAGTGTATCAGATTCACAAAGTTATGTAAATATCTCCAATGTTCTTGGAAGGTGGTCAATATTCAGCCTTGATCAGCAGCCTGTGTCCCAGCTGCACCCACAATATAGAATTATGGGAACAATTTCACAACCAATACTGAAATCCATAGAACCAGGAATAGAGCCAAACATCAGGTCAGGATGTCATTTACTGGGCAGTGGAGTTAAGGATGAATGGTGCCAGTGCCTGTGACTTCTGTGTTTTAATATTCACTCAACTTGGTAGAGTAATTATATTCCACTCATTCTATACCAGCTGGTATTTACTTCATCCTCCATCAGGCATCAACAGAGCATGGGGCTGCAAGACAGAAACATTACTCTGGCGAGCATAAATATTACATTTTTCACACTACAAATGTGTTGATGATTTATTAATTAGCTTAAAGGCTACTGTTTCTACAAAACTAAAAATGAAGCCTTTCTGCTTTGTGAATTGGGTCTGTCTGGGGCACAGTGCCATGGGTAATGCTCAGGAACTTGGTTCAGGTTTAGCAAATGGCCCTTGTAATTGCCAGCCCCAAAACTTCAGAGACCAGCACTAACTCTGACTGTTCCCAAAAGTCCCATGAGAGGGCTCACTAGGGACTTCTCCTGGGCTACACAGTGTTTCAGGGTTTTGGTTATATTGAGCCAGGGCACAGAATAAGCACTTACTCCTTATCACTGAAAAAAAAAAAAAGAGTGGGAGAAAGGTCCAGTTCTGTAGCAGTTTTCAGAAAATTAATAGGTCATATTTCTGTTTTCATATTTAGGATTAATGCCTGGTAGGACCTGGGATAATAAGGATCAAATCCTCATTGACCAGGTGCAAGTTTTACTTACTTCCAGAGCTTGACCTTTGAGGTAGAATGCTCGGCTTGCTCTGCGGCTTCAAATTTCTTCTATGAATGAGAACCAGCACAAAATCACCATAATGCAAAGGTCAAAAAAAGGTAATTATGCAGAACACCACCACACTTAGTTAATATAAACAGTAGGGCAGAAGAATCAACTAATACTAACCACCTATATAGCACTCTGATTAGGAAATGTTGACTATGTTCAAAGAACTCAAAGAAACTATGGAATGGATATTCTAAAAGTTGCAAGAGGATATGAGAGTAGAAATGAAAAACTTTACAACAGAAATAACAGGTTATACACCAGGATCAAGTAGGATTCAGCAAGTATAGTTTAACATATGTATGTCAATCAATATAATACACATCAATAAAAAGATAAGTTATACGATAATATTAATAGATTCAGTGAAAGCATTTAACAAGGTCCACCACCCAATTATGGTAAAAAAACTCTCAATAATATGGAAATTGTAGAAACTTTTTTCAATATAGTCAAGCCTATGGCAAAAATTATACTCAATGGGGTAAATTAAAAGCCTTTCCTCTAAGATCTTGCATTAAGACATGGTTGCACTCTCTCACAGCTTCTATTTAAGATAGTACTGGAAGTACTTTGCCTTAGCAATTAATCAAGAACAAGATACCAAGGCATCCATCTAGGAAAAAAAGTCAAACTTTCACTATTTTCAGATGACATAAAACTCTGCTTAGAAAATCCTAAAGACTCTACTAGTTTCTAGAAGCAATTTATTTGCATAGTAATTTGGCAGGCTACAAAATAAAAACACAAAAGTTCATGCCTTTTCTATGTACAAATAATGAGACTAAAGAGATATTGAAAAATCCCATTTACATTTGTGCCTCAGATAATCAAGTATCACACAGTTAACTAAAGAGGTGAAAGATCTAAACAAAGAAAATTACAAAACACTGCTTTAAAAAATAAAAAAATAGACTAGAGTATTCAGAGAATGCTCCCCAGATATACAATCAATTAATCTTAGATAAAGGGGCAAGAAATGCAAATAAAACAAGGAAAATATCTTCAACAAGTGGTGTTGGCACAACTGGACAGCCACTTGCAAAAAAAAACGACTCAGACCTCCAGCTAACACCATGCACCGTTGTCAAATGCAAATGGATTAAAGACCTTGATATCAGACCTGAAACCATAAGGTATATAGAACAACATGCAGGTAAAACACTCCAGGACATTGAAACTAATGGCATTTTCAAGGAAGAAATAGCACTCCCTAAACAAGTCAAAGCAGAGATTCACAAATGGAATTATATTAAGCTGAGAAGCTTCTGCACCTCAAAGGAAATAAAGCCTAGGATACAAAAGCCACCCACAGAATGGGAGAAGCTATTCACCCAACACCCATCAGATAAGGGGCTGATATCTAAGATATACAAGGTACTGACAGAACTTAACAAGAAAAAAAAATCATCAAACCCCATCAAAAAATGGGGAGGAGAAATGAATAGACACCTGTCAAAGAAGAAATACAAATGACCAAAAGGCACATGAAAAAATGCTCCACATCACTAATCATCAGGGAGTTGCAAATCAAAACTACAATGAGGTACCATCTCACACCACAGAGACTGGCACACATCACAAGAACGAGAACAAGGAACAAGTGCTGGCGGGGATGTAGAGATAAAGGAACTCTCATTCACTGCTAGTGGAAATGTCTTCTAGTCCAGCCCTTATGGAAAACAATATGGAGATTCCTCAAAAAACTAGAAATTGAGCTCCCATTTGATCCGGCTATACCACTCCTAGGAATATACCATAGGAACACAATAATCCAATACAAAAATTCCTTCCTCACACCTATATTTATCACAGTACTTTTTACAATAGACAGAATCTGGAAACAACCAAATGCCCTTCAACAGATGAATGGCTAAAGAAACTGTCGTACATATACACAATGGAATATTATGCAGTTGTCAGGAGAGATGAAGTCATGAAATTTTCCTATAAATGGATGTACATAGACTCTATCATGCTGAGTGAAATTAGTCAGAGGGGGAGAGAGACACAAAATAGTCTCACTCATATATGGGTTTTAAGAAAAATTAAAGACATTGAAATAATTACGAGCTGAAGGCCAGAAGGACCGTCTCAAGATATGAAGCTCATCACAAAAGTGGTGGCAGGGTTCTCAAACTCGCCGCCCGAGGGCCGCGGTCCTCCGTACAACATTTTGTGGCCCTGCCCTAGAGGAATCTTTTTTGGTTTTGTTTTGTTTTAGTTGTTTGGGTCACACCCCCCAATGTTTAAGGCTTACTGCTGACTTCGCACTCAAGGATCACCCCGACTTTGCCTCCTGAGATCCCCAGGTAAATTGAGTTTGAGACTCCTGTTAGAGAAATAACTATGATGAGAACTATCATAATAATGTCAGTGAGTGAGGGATGTAGAAATCCTGTATCTTATACAGGAAGGGGGTGGGGGAGGGGAGAAATGGGAGCATTGGTGATGGAAAGGTTGCACTGGTAAAGGGGGGTTTTCTTGTTATGACTGAAACTCAAGCACAATTATGTTTGTAATCATGGTGTTCATATAAAATGACAGCACTTCCCAAAGTATTGTGCAGATTTAATGCAATTTAAAAAAAAAAAAATTCCATGACATACTGCAAATAAGTTAAGAAAACACTCTTGAAATTCATATGGAACAATAAAAACTCACATATATCTCAATAAATTCTTTGGCAAAAGAATATGGGAGACAACACTTTCCCCACTTTAAACTGCACAATAAGTAAGTAGCCATTAAAACAACATGGTACTAGAATAAAGACAGACGGTCAGATTGATGGAATAGACGAATATTCTGAAACTCATTCCATGGTATATCGTCAATTAATCTTTGATAAAGCGTCAAGAAATACAAAGTACAAAAAACAAAGTATCTTCAACAAGTGGTATTTGGGAACCTGGTTTACTTCATGCAAAAAAAGTGAACTCCAATTTTTCTTCACCACCATGCCTAAAGGTAAAAATCCAATGGATTATATACCTTGATATCAGTTTGGAAACCATAAAGTACACAAAGTAAAACATAGCAATATACTCCATGACACTGAAGCTAAAGACATCAAGGGTGAAACAACACTGGCCAAGCAAGTGGAAGCAAGATAAGCAAATTGGACCACATTAAATTCAGAAGCTTTTGCACCTCTAAAGAAACAATCACTAGGATATAAAAGCTACACGTGAAATAGAATAAACTATTCATCCAATAACCAGAGATACAGGGTTACTAACTAAGATATTACAACACTGGTAGAAATATAAGAAAAAAAAATCTAATTCCATCCAAAAATGGGAAGAAAAATGAACAGACATTTCCTCAAGGAAGAAATTCAGATGGCCAAAAGGCAAATAATAAAAGGCTGCACATCATTACATATCAGGGAATTGCAAATTAAAACAACATTGCAATATCATTTCACACCACAGAGTCTGGTACACATCATCAAAAACAAGCACAACCAGTGCTGGCATGGATTCAAGAGAAAGGGACTCTCACTTGTTGTGAGAATGTAGATTTGTTAGCCTTTTTGAAAAATAATATTCATTACAAAACTAGAAACTGAGCTTCAATATGATGCAGTAACACCACTCCTAGGTATATATTCTAGGAGCCCCCCCCCCCGAAAAATAAATCCCTCTGTACTCCTGTGTTCATTTCAGCACTATTCACAATAGACAAAATATGGAAACAACCCAAGTGCCCAAGAACAGATTTGCAGATATAGAAATGGTACATCTAGACAGTGAATTATTATGCAGTTGTTAGGAAAAACGAAGCCATGAAATTGCATATGTTGGATAGATATATAGAGTATTATGCTGAGTGAAATGAGTCATAGGGAGAGGGATAATACAGAATATCTCACTAATACTTTTGGATATAAGAAAGATAAAGATAGTGTGCTAATAATATCCAGAGATAATACAGATGAGGCCCAGGAGGACCAGTTCATGGTAGGACATTTTTCACAAAGAGTGGTTTGTGAAATTGGGCATATAAGTGTCCATTATGAAAATTATAGTTGGATCTGATCACTTTGGATAATAACTGGATGTTGACAGGGGATAAAGTGATATACATGGTACCCCTTCATTAATGACAGTGTGAAACACTGTGTCTAGAAAGAGATAAAAAGAGCTAGAGCATGAGAGAATGTCTGCCACACAGACAGGCTGGGAAGAGGTAGGGAGAGAAACTGGGGACATTGGTGGCAAGAAATGTGCACTGCTGAAGGGTAGTATAAATTCTGTAATTGAAACTCAATCATGTACAATTTTGTAACTATGGTGTTAAAGTAATTAAATAAAAGTCTCACGGATAACTTACCCTGATTTAAAAATGTGTCTTCTCTATACTTCTCCAGAAATATAAAGATAAGAAGAGCCCACTGGTATTGCTGTTAGATTGTTGTTGAGATAGTTGCCAATTTCTTCAGCATCAATTTATTAATTTGACATAGATTTTTTGGCGGCATGACTCATCTGAAAATTGGATATTTAGAAGAAACAATCTAGAGACTTCTTTAATTATGATCGCATATGTCAGATCAATGATAGGTCTTAATAATGTCTTTTATAATTGTTTAAACATTGTCTGTTGTAAGAATAATTACTCAGTAGAGAAGTAATCATGTTATTGTTTTATATTTAACTGGGACATACACATACATCTTAAGAAACTTCCTAAATTCTATAAAAAAAAAAACCCTCATCTGAGTTATAAATAAATTATAATTACTAAAAGAAGAGTAAAAAATAAATCTCAAGAAAAATAAATTAAATATATCTGAATTCAAATGGAAGATGTAAATCTGTCAAATCTGTCAGATATGTACAATAAAATTTACTGAAAAAACATATTACACACATATATTACATATATAAAATGAAATGTTTTAGAAATAAAATAATGTAATCTACCATTTGTGACAACAAAAGATGAACTTTCAAAGGATTATGCTGAAAGAAATAATTTAGGAGGAGTAAGAGAAATACCATGTGAGTTCCCCTAGTTGTGGAAAATAAGCAAATAAAAACCTCAAAAAGCAAGACAGGGGCCCAGAGAGATAGCACAGCGGCGTATGCCTTGCAAGCAGCCGATCCAGGACCAATGGTGGTTGGTTCAAATCCCGGTGTCCCATATGGTCCCCCGTGCCTGCCAGGAGCTATTTATGAGCAGACAGCCAGGAGTGACCCCTGAGCACTGCCGGGTATGACCCAAAAACCAAAAATCAAAAAAAAAAAAAAATACTTGGACAGTAAAATGTTGGCTACCATGGTGGGGTAGAGAATTGTGGGTTAGAAAAATTGTTTGGGGATGGTAATTTAATAAATATTGGTGTACATATGTAGTTGTTGAGATATAAGAGAGCCCATCTGTTCATATAAAAATGCAAAAAATGAGTACCTATCTTCAAAATATAATAATAATAATAATAATAATAAGCCAGATATTTTCACTCATGCATAGTTTACAGAAAAACAGCAATGTATGGAATACTAAACTCAAATGGAAACAAAGCATTGTGTTCAGATAGCAGAATTGAGATTACCAAAGAGAAAGGTGTTAGGGGACAATAAACTGTGATGAAGGGGTATTGGTACATTATTGGCGCTTGATTCTGGTAACATTGTTAAGAGAAATGAAATAATACTGTTAAAAACAATCATAGTCCTATTTTTTAGAAACTATACCCAATCTACAACAGGCTAGTCACAGAAGGAACCACTTATACTAGCAACCCAGGGGAGGGGGAGAAGGAGGGGTGATATGGGATGCATGCTAGAAACAGGGGTGGAGGGAGGACAACATTGGTGGTGGGAATGCCCCTGATTCAATGTCACTATGTACCTGAAATACTATTGTAAATGATTTTTAATCTACTTTGGTCAAAATAAAAATTATTAATTAAAAAAACAAAAATCATAGTTATGCAAACAAACGTCACATCAACTAAAAATAAGTTTAACTCCCTATTACCCATGATATATAATCTTCACATTGGTGTTGCACAATTAGATGCTAATTTTTGTTAGTCATTCAAAATGTGTGTTCAATCCCTTTAATCACATCCTTTATACTCACAGCAGATAACAATAATTGGTGTTTGTTCAGTTTCAAGACTCTAAATACTTTATCTGTTATCTAATTAATCACTGTCATTCTTATAATTTGCATACAATTATGTATATACTTCATGTCTACCTGTTGTATACATGAGTAATGTGAGGCTGAAAGCACATAATTCTCCCAAGATAGCCAAAAAAGAGAACAATAAAGATGAGCATTTGGAATGTGTGGCTTCATGGTCCAGAGTAAACTTCATTAACAACATGTCAAACATAGCAAAAAGAAAGAATAAAGTGCAATACTAAGGTACTAAATAGAGATAAAGAATATATGGCCAAAGACAAAACTACTCCAAAAATGCAATGGGAAGTTGATTCTAGGTAAATGGGAGCTACTGAAGAGAGTTCTTGCAATGGTTATGTTCTGTAAAGCAAATTATCAGAACAGAGGCAGTTTGGCCTAGCTATTTTAATTGATTTTGAAGGTTAGAGAAAAGAAAGGTCTGATAAAGAGGTATAGTTCAGATGATAGAGAAAACTTGGATATGTGCAAGTGTTTTAGACACTTGATTTTTTTTTAAGAAGGCAAGGAATTTAAATGATAGATTCACTTAGAGACTCTTAGAGAGACTCATCTAAGCTCTAGCATGGTAAGCAGGTTATTGGGTAAGAATGGATAATTGAATCGAAACAAAACAATTTCTTCTACTAGGGATTGAATGAAGACAGAAGTAATGGGCCTGGACTACATGTAAACAAATTGAAAAATATTTAAATATTTGAAATAATTTTAAGTATGAATAGGAATAAGTTATAAACATTCTTTGTATCAGAATAAAAGGAGATTGGTGTAGAACCCCATAATAGCAAATCCCAGACACCAATGGGTAGGGTCACAGAGGCAGTAACAACAACAACAACAACAACAACAACAAACCCATAGCCATATTTCCATAGGTAGTAATATAATCCATTCAGTAAATTTCAACAAGGTTGTCTCTAATGACTACCTTTTTCTACACAGCCTTAGGCTGGCACTATACTCTGCAAGAATAATCACTCGGATGTTTATTTACACTGACCTAGATATCTGGAGAAGTATGGGATAAACTAAACTCAATAAGCAATTATTATTATTTTAGTCAATGAAGAAAATATTAGCATTAAATTAAACATCATTCAAAATGATTAATGCTTGCAACTTCACATGAAATAATGTAACCCAATCAATTTAGGGGCTCTATAAGCCTTCCATAAAACTATTAGCAACATATGGGCAGTTTTAATTATAATAAGAATCTGTTAAAAATGTTGCATTGAAAAATGCTTTATACATAAAATACTCAAACAATTTCATCCTGATTCATCAAACTCTGGTGTAAAATTAAAGTTATATGCACAGATGAGAAGATCTCTACTATTTCAGACAAGAACCTTAAAGATCATAAAAACTGTTTTTAACAGTCTATTTATTTATTTTTGATTGATTGCTCCCCATATTCCTTTTTCCAAGGGTTGCTCTAGTTATTCGCAGGTATTTATTGTTCCAGATGAATTTCAGAAGTGTTTGATCCACTTCTTTAAAGAAGTCCCTTAGAGGAACTATATGCTTGGGTCTCTTTTTGTTAGTACTCCTCAGACCTATATTCATTGCAGCCTTGGGGAGTATTGCCATTTTAATGATGTTAATCCTGCCAATCCATGAGCGGGGTATGTGTTTCCGTTTCCACGTGTCCTCTTGTATTTCTTGATTCAGGATTTTGAGGGTTTTTTTTTTTGTGTGTGTGTAAGTCCTTCATATCTTTAGTTAAATTGACCAAGAAATTTTTGAGTTTGAAGGACACTAATCTGACTTTTTTTTTGTGGGGGGGGTGGGGTCTTCTTTGGCTGTCGCACTCTGGGAATCAGAAAGCCAGGTGCAGGTGCCGCTTTTTCAGAGTCCCCTTTAGCCCAAACACAGGCAAGAATATGTCCTCGTTCTTGTGGGCAGAGACAAGCCTACCTGTGTGCTGAGTGCTAGAGTTTTTTTTTTTTTTTTTTTATTATCAACCATATACATTTTAAAAGGAAAATGAACAAAGAAACTGAGAGTTGATTTTTAAAAAGGTGACAATTCCTCTTGTGAGCAATGAAAACTAGACTTTTAGTGGTGAGCATGATGTAGAATATACAGATGTTTATACTGATATATACCTGAAGCCTTCATAAACTATTGTTACCTCTATAAAATTAAGTTAAAATACATAATAAAATATTCTATATATATATAAAGGGCAAAGGAGAAAACATAACCAGTATACTTCCTAAACTAAAATAATAAAAAATTTACATTAAGCATAACTATAAAATATAATATAAAAATAAGATTTTCGGTGAGTTTTCTGTTGGAGTTGTGGATTGTGCTGGTTTCTTTGCTTGGCAGACACTTGGGGGCCTCCCCAGGCATCCCCTGACGGCTTGCCTCGGCTGAGGCGTGTCTCTCTGGGGCTGTGAGTTTTCTGTTGGAGTTGTGGATTGTGCTGGTTTCTTTGCTTGGCAGACACTTGGTGGCCTCCCCAGGCATCCCCTGACGGCTTGCCTCGGCTGAGGCGTGTCTCGCTGGGGCTGTGAGTTTTCTGTTGGAGTTGTGGATTGTGCTGGTTTCTTTGCTTGGCAGACACTTGGGGGCCTCCCCAGGCATCCCCTGACGGCTTGCCTCGGCTGAGGCGTGTCTCGCTGGGGCTGTGAGTTTTCTGTTGGAGTTGTGGATTGTGCTGGTTTCTTTGCTTGGCAGACACTGGGGGGGCCTCCCCAGGCATCCCCTGACGGCTTGCCTCGGCTGAGGCGTGTCTCGCTGGGGCTGTGAGTTTTCTGTTGGAGTTGTGGATTGTGCTGGTTTCTTTGCTTGGCAGACACTGGGGGGCCTCCCCAGGCATCCCCTGACGGCTTGCCTCGGCTGAGGCGTGTCTCGCTGGGGCTGTGAGTTTTCTGTTGGAGTTGTGGATTGTGCTGGTTTCTTTGCTTGGCAGACACTTGGGGGCCTCCCCAGGCATCCCCTGACGGCTTGCCTCGGCTGAGGCGTGTCTCGCTGGGGCTGTGAGTTTTCTGTTGGAGTTGTGGATTGTGCTGGTTTCTTTGCTTGGCAGACACTTGGGGGCCTCCCCAGGCATCCCCTGACGGCTTGCCTCGGCTGAGGCGTGTCTCGCTGGGGCTGTGAGTTTTCTGTTGGAGTTGTGGATTGTGCTGGTTTCTTTGCTTGGCAGACACTTGGGGGCCTCCCCAGGCATCCCCTGACGGCTTGCCTCGGCTGAGGCGTGTCTCGCTGGGGCTGTGAGTTTTCTGTTGGAGTTGTGGATTGTGCTGGTTTCTTTGCTTGGCAGACACTTGGGGGGCCTCCCCAGGCATCCCCTGACGGCTTGCCTCGGCTGAGGTGAGTGTTTGGGGGCCGGAGTTGCAGATCAGGCTGACTGCTGGACCCCTAGGCCCGGCAGACATTTTGGGACCTCCCCCAGCCTGCATCAACCTGGGAACTTTGACCTGATTCAGCATTAATCTCTTCAAGGCGTGTCTCGCTGGGGCTGTGAGTTTTCTGTTGGAGTTGTGGATTGTGCTGTTTTCTTTGCTTGGCAGACACTTGGGGGCCTCCCCAGGCATCCCCTGACGGCTTGCCTCGGCTGAGGTGAGTGTTTGGGGGCCGGAGTTGCAGATCAGGCTGACTGCTGGACCCCTAGGCCCGGCAGACATTTTGGGACCTCCCCCAGCCTGCATCAACCTGGGAACTTTGACCTGATTCAGCATTAATCTCTTCAAGGCGTGTCTCGCTGGGGCTGTGAGTTTTCTGTTGGAGTTGTGGATTGTGCTGGTTTCTTTGCTTGGCAGACACTTGGGGGCCTCCCCAGGCATCCCCTGACGGCTTGCCTCGGCTGAGGTGAGTGTTTGGGGGCCGGAGTTGCAGATCAGGCTGACTGCTGGACCCCTAGGCCCGGCAGACATTTTGGGACCTCCCCCATCCTGCATCAACCTGGGAACTTTGACCTGATTCAGCATTAATCTCTTCAAGGCGTGTCTCGCTGGGGCTGTGAGTTTTCTGTTGGAGTTGTGGATTGTGCTGGTTTCTTTGCTTGGCAGACACTTGGGGGCCTCCCCAGGCATCCCCTGACGGCTTGCCTCGGCTGAGGTGAGTGTTTGGGGGCCGGAGCGCGGCCGCTCCGCTGCGCTTCGCGGCCGCGCACTCCACCTCGCCAATGAGTACCACCACAACACGTAGAAAAACCCACAGCGTAAGCGAGACAATGGGGAGACTACGCAGACCAACTTCAACCATAGAGAATGAAGATGGAAACTCTGATGACCCAACAACGACCAACTACCTAAGCAGTCTTTCAGAAATGGAGTTTAGAGACGAAATATGGAGGTTGCTATCAGATATCAAAGAAAGTATAAATCAGAGCACTAATAAAAATCAAGAGAATATGAAGACAGAAATCAGAAAACTCCAAACTGAAATATCAGATCAGATAACAGGTCTGAAAAACTCAATAGACGAATTGAAGAACATAATGGATGAGTTTTCCAACAGGTTAACAGCAGCTGAGGATAGAATTAGTGCTTTAGAAGATGAGATGCATAACAACTTTACACAGCAGAAGAGATTAGAAAAAAACCTCAAATCAAATGATCAGACAATGGAAAATTTACTCAAAGAATATGAGAAGATGAAAATAGAAGTCTTTGATAAGCTCAACAGAAACAACTTCAGAATCATTGGAGTTCCAGAGACCCAAGAAGAAAATCTTCAGGAAGAATCAATGGTTAAGAACATCATCACAGAGAAACTACCAGAGCTAAAGAAAACATGTGACCAAATCCTGCATGCCCGAAGAGTACCAGCTAAAAAAGACCCCAGTAGAAACACCCCAAGACACATCCTAGTCACCATGATGAAACCCACCGATAGAGATAGAATACTGCAAGCAGCAAGATCGAAAAGGGAAATTACATTCCACGGAGCATCCTTGAAATTTACAGCAGACCTGTCACCAGAAACACTCAAGGCCAGAAGGCAGTGGTGGGACGTAGTGGCAAAACTCAATGAAATAAATGCTTCGCCAAGAATATTGCACCCAGCAAAACTAAGTTTCAGGTTTGACGGATGTATACACGGCTTCACAGATAAACAACAGCTCAAAATCTTTGCAGACTCAAAACCAGCCTTAAAAGAAAAACTGAAAGATCTACTCTAAAAACAAGACAGAACAAAAAACACACCAAACTTCTACACAAAGATGGCAATAAATCCCATGACAATTATTTCTCTCAATGTCAATGGACTAAATGCACCAGTTAAGAGGCACAGAGTGGCGAAATGGATCAAAAAACTGAAGCCAACCTTCTGCTGTCTACAAGAAACACACCTGAATAGTCAGAATAAACATAGACTCAAAATCAAAGGCTGGAGGAAAATCATTCAAGCAAACAACACCCTTAAAAAAGCGGGGGTGGCCATACTAATATCAGATGACACAAACTTTATACTCAGAAAAATTGTAAGGGACAAAGATGGATATTATGTACTAATCAAGGGATTTGTACAGCAAGAAGAAATCACTCTCCTAAACATATACGCACCGAATGAGGGTCCAGCAAAGTATTTAATACAATTGTTGACAAATCTGAAGAAGGATATCAATAATAACACAATAATTGTGGGAGACCTCAACACAGGCTTGTCAACACTTGATAGGTCAACCAAATGGAAACCCAACAAAAATATACTAGACCTGCAAAAAGAAATGGATGAAAGAGGCCTAGTAGATATATATAGGGCACTCTATCCTCAGAAACCTGGATACACATTCTTTTCCAATGTACATGGATCATTCTCCAGGATAGATCATGTGCTGGCACATAAAACATACCTCCATAAAATAAAAAAGATAGACATTTTGCAGGCTGCCTTTGCTGACCACAAGGCTCTGAAGTTAGATGTGAACTGCAAAGGGACACAGAAGAAAAAATTTAACACCTGGAAGTTAAACAGCCTCATACTCAATAACCAGTGGGTCCGAGATGAAATCAAGGAGGAAATCAAAAGGTTCCTGGAAACAAATGACAATAAAGACACAAACTATCAGAACTTATGGGACACAGCAAAAGCAGTACTGAGAGGAAAATTTATAGCTTTGCAAGCACACATCAGGAATGAAGAAGGAGCTTACCTGAGTAGCTTAATGACACAGCTAATAGAACTAGAAAGTGCTCAACAAAAGGACCCAAAAATAGGGAGACAGAAGGAAATAACAAAGCTGAGAGCAGAGAAATCAACGAAGTGGAAACCCAAAAAACAATCCGAAAGATCAACGAAAGCAGAAGTTGGTTCTTTGAAAAAATAAACAAGATTGATAGACCATTGGCAAAACTCACAAAGCAAAAGAAAGAGAGAAACTTGATAACGCGTATTAGAAATGAGAAGGGGGAGATCACTACAGATACTGCAGAGATTCAAAGGGTATTCAGAGAATACTTTGAGAAACTCTATGCCACTAAATATGAGAACCTGGAAGAAATGGATAAATTTCTGAACTCATATAACCTTCCACGGTTGAATAAAGAAGAGGTAGCATATCTAAACACCCCCATAACTATTGAGGAAATTAAAACTGTAATCAAAAATTTACCCAAAAACAAAAGCCCAGGCCCTGATGGATTCACGAATGAATTCTTTCAAACCTTTCAAGAGGAACTACTACCAATTCTGGCCAGGCTCTTTTATGAAATCGAAAAAACAGGAATACTTCCAAATAGCTTTTATGAAGCCAACATCACCTTAATACCAAAACCTGATAGAGATGCTGCCAAAAAAGAAAATTACAGACCAATATCCCTGATGAACACAGATGCAAAGATCCTCAACAAAATCCTGGCGAACAGGATCCAGTGCCTCATCAAGAAGATCATTCACTTTGATCAAGTAGGTTTCATCCCAGGAATGCAAGGATGGTTTAACATCCGTAAATCTATTAATATAATACACAACATAAACAACAACAAAAATAAAAATCACATGGTCATATCAATAGATGCAGAAAAAGCATTTGATAAGGTTCAACACCCATTCTTGATTAAAACTCTCAGCAAGATAGGAATAAAAGGAACCTTTCTCAATATAGTCAAAGCCATCTACCAGAAGCCAGTGGCAAATATTATCCTCAATGGAGAAAAACTAAAATCCTTTCCTCTAAATTCTGGTACAAGACAAGGCTGTCCTCTCTCACCACTCCTATTCAACATAGCACTGGAAGTACTTGCTATAGCGATTAGGCAAGAAAAAGATATCAAGGGAATTCAGATAGGAAAGGAAGAAGTCAAGCTCTCACTGTTTGCAGATGACATGATACTCTACTTAGAAAACCCTAAAGACTCTACCAAAAAGCTTCTAGAAATAATAGATTGGTATAGCAAAGTGGCAGGATACAAAATTAACACACAAAAATCAATGGCCTTTTTATACACGAATAATGATAGGGAAGAAATGGACATTAAGAGAACAATCCCATTCACATTAGTTCCACACAAACTCAAATATCTTGGAGTCAACCTGACTAAAGATGTGAAGGATCTATACAAAGAAAACTACAAAACACTGCTCCAAGAAATAAGAGAGGACACGCGGAAATGGAAACACATACCATGCTCATGGATTGGCAGGATCAACATCATTAAAATGGCAATACTTCCAAAAGCATTGTACAGATTTAACGCGATTCCTCTAAAGATACCCATGACATTTTTCAAAGAAGTGGATCAAATACTTCTGAAATTCATCTGGAACAACAAACAACCTCGAATAGCTAAAGCACTCCTTGGGAAAAGGAATATGGGAGGCATTACTTTCCCCAATTTTAAGTTGTATTACAAAGCAACAGTTATAAAAACAGCATGGTATTGGAATAAAAACAGACCCTCAGATCAGTGGAATAGGCTTGAGTACTCAGAGAAGGTTCCTCAGACATATAACCACCTTGTTTTTGATAAAGGAGCAAAAAATCCTAAATGGAGCAGGGAAAGCCTATTCAACAAGTGGTGTTGGCACAACTGGTTAACCACTTGCAAAAAAGCGAACTCAGACCCCCAGCTAACACCATATACAAAGGTAAAATCCAAATGGATTAAAGACCTTGATATCAGAACTGAAACTATAAGGTATATAGAACAACATGTAGGTGAAACACTCCAGGACATTGAGACTAAAGGCATCTTTAAGGAGGAGACAGCACTTTCCAAGCAAGTGGAAGCAGAGATAAACAGATGGGACTATATTAAGCTGAAAAGCTTCTGCATCTCAAAGGAAATAGTGCCCAGAATACAAAGGCCACCCACTGAGTGGGAGAAATTATTCACCCAATACACATCAGATAAAGGGCTAATATCCAAAATTTACAAGGTACTGACAGAACTATACAAGAAAAAAACAACTAACCCCATCAAAAAATGGGGAGAAGAAATGAACAGACACTTTGAAAAAGAAGAAAGGCAAATGGCCAAAAGGCACATGAAAAGATGTTCAACATCACTAATCGTCAGGGAGATGCAAATCAAAACTACTATGAGGTACCACCTCACGCCACTGAGATTGGCACACATCACAAAAAAGGAAAACAAGCAGTGCTGGCGGGGATGTGGAGAGAAAGGAACTCTTTTTCACTGCTGGTGGGAATGCCGTCTAGTACAACCTTTATGGAAAGCGATATGGAGATTCCTTCACAAACTGGAAATTGAGCTTCCATACGATCCAGCTATACCACTCCTAGGAATATACCCAAGAAGCACAAAAATACAATACAAAAAACCCTTCCTTACTCCTATATTCATTGCAGCGCTATTTACAATAGCCAGACTCTGGAAACAACCAAGATGCCCTTCAACAGATGAGTGGCTGAAGAAACTGTGGTACATATACACAATGGAATACTATGCAGCCATCAGGAGAGATGAAGTCATGAAATTTTCCAATACATGGATGTACATGGAATCTATTATGCTGAGTGAAGTAAGTCAGAGGGAGAGAGAAAGACGCAGAATGGTTTCACTCATCTATGGGCTTTAAGAAAAATGAAGGACATTTTTAACAATATCTCAGAGACAAGAGAGATGAGGGCTGGTAGGTGCAGCTCAGGACATGCAGCTCATCACATAGAGTGATGAGTGCAGTTGCAGAGATGACTACACTGAAAACTATCATAAAATGTGAATGAATGAGGGAAGTAGAAAGCCTGTCTCGAGTACAGGTGTAGGGGGGTGGGGAGGGGGAGATCTGGGAAATTGGTGGTGGGAATGTTACACCGGTGAAGGGGGGGTGCTCTTTACATGACTGTAATCATACAACTATAATCATGTTTGTAATCACGGTGTTTAAATAAAGATAAAAAAAAAAAAAAAAAAATAAAAGTCAATACATAATGAAAAAAAAAAAAAAAAAAATAAGATTTTCATATTAATAACAAATTATATAATAAATAAAATTTAAATATTATCATAAAACATTAAAAGAACATGAACCTTAAATATGGATTGGAGGACTCAATAATTAAGGAAGATTTATTGTGTTATACTTTTTAATTTTGACTTAATGTACACATTATAAGCTCCTTAGGAAATAAAAATAATAACCAACACGTTTTAAAATCTTAGAGTAGTTTGTTGCTCTATATGTCTATTTTTATTAAGAATTGTTTTATTATATATACTGTTATATATATTACATATATAAACTGTTATTGTCATTCATGATTTTTAGAATAAATCTTGACTAAATGATCAATAACAGATTTCTTAGTCTAACAATACTTGACATTCTTCACAGTAAACAAAACAGATATTTTAAAGAATTCAAGTGTTCATTATACAAATGTAATATCTATATTCCATAAAAACATTGTAATTTATAAATAAAAATCTTTAGACTAGGAAAGTTTTAATTAACCATATTAAATTAAATTAATTAACCATATGAATTAATCATATTAGTTTTACTGTAATAGGAGGAGAGCAATTTTTCTGCTCCAGACAAATGATCACCATAGTGACAGTTACAATGTATTGAGAAGACCTGGCTGATGTTTCAGTAAGAAAGATACATCAGGGACCTGAGCGGTAGTGTAACAGTAGGGCATTTGCTTTGCACATGGCTGATCTAGGACAGACCACAGTTTGATACCCCAGTGTCCCATATGGTCCCCCAAACCAGGAGCAATTTTTGAGTGTGTAGTCAGAAGTAACCCTTGAGCATCACCAGGTCTGACACAAAAACAAAAACAAACAAAAAGAAAGATATATCAATTTGGGCTGTCTTATGAGAAAAAAGACAAGAGAAGTAAGTTTTTTAGAAAAAAAAAAAAACAATAACCTAATACTCCCTCCCAGTGCCATGTAAAATGTAAAAGATGATTAAGAATACACAGCCTAGAGAGAAAGCAAATAAATAATGCCATGGCATTGATGTTATAAGTCTAGTAACATCTGTACAAAGAGCAGAAAGCTTAGGAGAAAGCATGATATATAAGCTTTGGGTATTGGGAGATACAGTTTGGGAAAGCTCTATAGAATTATAGAATGAGATCTATTTGTTCAGAATTTTATATTATGTTTAATCAAACATATAAAGGATTAAGGATGAAAAAGCTATAATATAGTTTTGAACTAAAAGGCAAATTTTTTTTATTTAAACAATTTTGTTCATGAGCATGAACAAGTTTATTCATACTACAGGGTTTTTTTTGTTTGTTTGTTTGTTTTTAAATCGAATTGTTCTTTAATTCAAATTGACCCAAAGCAAAAACTTACATTACAAAGAAAGAACAAAATACATTAAGAACATGCTGGGAATTACATAAAAAGCTCCATTGTTTTTTTTATAAACGAAGTTGTTCATGATTAAATTATAGTCATACAATTTACAACAACCTTCACCAGTGCACATTTCCCACCATTAATGTCAACAGTTTCTCTCACCTTCCCAGATGCCCTCTTCACTCCCATCCACCCACTCTCACCTACCTGCTTCTTGGGCAAGCATTTACTTCACTAACTCTCTTTCTCTCTTTTTCTCTCTCTTCTTTTTGACACTGTGGTTAGCACTACTATTAATGGAGATGTGCATGCATGATCTTTTCATATAAGACCTTTCTCTACAATAACTAAACTCTCTACTTTTTGTGGCAAGCTTCCAATCATGAACTGGTCCTCCTAATGTAAAGGTGAATTTGTAATGAAATGAGTTGAGGTTTGAGAGAACAGTTTCTAATTAAAGATCTTCCAAATATCAGCAAAAAATAAGTACTGGATTCTCATTAGACGATTACTTTATATATCTGTATATTTGACCTTGTGAGGAGGAAATTTATGTGTGCATAAATTGGAACTTGAGAGATAACACAGTGGGTAAGGCACTTGTCTTGCACAAAACCTGTGCAGATTCAATCTATGGCACCACAGAAAATCCTATGATTATCACAGGAGTTACCTCAGGAGTAACCCCTCAATACTAATGTGTCTGGGCAAAAATCAAGAAAAAATTGCATCAAAAATATTTGTGACTAAGCAGAGGTAGGTACACATCTAGATTATTATCATTGCTGAAGTGGCTATTCAGTAAATTATTCTTAATGATTCTCAAGAAAAAATATCTGGGCCACAATAACACTTGTGAATAATAAAGGAATCAAGCGTCAACCAAAAAGGAAAAAATTAATATAAATTAACATAAAAAAGATCAAGTATGAGAAGGTTCCAAGAGAAAAACCTCCAAGTGAAAGAACAATGAACAATCTCAGAAGAGTCAGGGATCAGAGAAAACTTCTTTGTCAGATGATGGGGACAAAAACATGAATGCAACAAGGCAAAGAAAGTAGTAAGAAAGAATAAAGACATACGGTAAAAGATGATCCTTCTAGAAAGAAGAGTCAGAAGGCAATAGTGTCATTGGCAAATGGATGGAGGTGACATGTGTGTCATTTTCAAAAGTCACTTTATCTCAGCTATTTGTCTCTAGACTCAAATGAAAACACCAGAGACTAAAAAAATTCCTTATGAACTTATCACCCTTATCTAAAAGACTTCAGGCTTACATTGTATGTCCAGTTTGGGGTTATAGTTTCTATTAACAAAAGACCTCATGGACATTGTTCTTGGGTTTTCAACTGAGACTGATAAAAGAATGAGATTTATCTGGTTGTGGATAAATACATTCTCCAAGTAGGTTTTTCTTGTGCCACATAACATGCTCTTTAAGCTGCGTAGTATTTCCAGCTTTGTAGTCTTACTAAGTTCATATCCCACAGAATCTGTCTGTGCTTAGTTATATGAACATTGAAAGCTAGCACTGTTCATGGTCTAGTAGGAAGGGAGCAGCAGTCAAGGATATGCAGAGAAAAACATAAGCATATTTCTAAAGATGAATTACTGACAGGCTAGAGATTGTTGTAGATGGGCCTGCAGGTCTCTTTTTCAGTGAACTTGGGTCTGATGTGTAATTGATGGAAGTTCTTCTAACCCGTTGGAATTTTTACCTAGAAAATGGCAGCAAGACCTTCCACTTGGATCTTGAAAAAATGATGACAAGAGCCTTCAACAGTAGAAAAGCAGTTTCTCTATGAGATAGTCCTTTGAATCAGTCATTTTACAAAACCACATAATCATCTATCAACTAGAACTCTTAGACAAGGAAATTCTGTAGACACATTTCATTTTCTTACTTATCCTAAATTATTTTCCCTTGCTATTATCACTTTGGGTAGTTAAAAATCAGTCTTTATTCTTACTAGCTTTCCAAGATTGTATCAAGGATACCATTTTCATTCGATTCTTAATATTTTGCATGATAGTCTTATTTAGAATTACTGTAGTAAAATTGACTTCCATATACTTTAAACAACATAAATGCTGTATTTGCTTTTGCTACTTGAAAGGTAGCTGAAATTAAAGATATGCCTTTCCATTTTGACCCCAGGGTCCTACTAGTCAATACCACCTCTGTGTGTCTTCCCACCAGGAAAAGGCAGATAGACAAAAAAAATAGTATTAAGATCTTATTAATGAGGTTTGTATCTTGCTGTATGCTCTCCTAAATGATTATATTTTCAATGTAGATAATTCTTCATGCCCCAATCCCAAGGAAAATGGGGAAGCAGGTTTGGATCAGGGCCTCCACAGGAAATAAACCAAACCAGACTGGAGAGAGAAAGAGAGAGAGAGAAAGAGAGAGAGAGAGAGAGACAGACAGACAGACAGACAGACAGACAGACAGACAGACAGACAGACAGACAGACAGGTAGGCAGGCAGGCAGGCAGGCAGGCAGGCAGAGAGGCAGGCCCACCAGTGTCTTTATTGGGAAGAAAAGAACAACCCCATGGATGGAGAACATGTTGGGTTAGGAAGTTTATCCAGAGGCTCTTCCTGCTGAGCTGAATTTTTGATATGTAAAAGGTAAGCCAAATTGGTTAAGGGAAATGAAGTCTGATACACCATCCAAGTAAGGTAAAGAATGATTTTACCCATATGTTTCCAGAACCATAAAGAAGCCTTGGTTGGAAAGAAGCTTTGCTTTGAAAAATAATCATTTTGTATAATACACTGATCTCCCTAAATTATAAATATGCTGTAATGACTAAGTTTTCTATTGCACTTGTCAGTACCTTAGCAAGAGCATAAAATTATCTTGCCAAAATCAGGAAGATGAAAGAAAAATTAGATGTGGCAAAATTAGAAATCAGACTCAAATAGTAATGTGCCCTAGATGAATTACAGGGTCTTAGACAGTACTCTACCCAACAATTCTTTCACAGGGCATATAGGTCTAGTCTGTTTCTTTTCCTTTATCTGTGTATTTCAACAATTTCTTTGCTTCTCTGAGATCTAGAATAATTTAAAAATCACTTCAAATTTACTGCATTGTGAGCCCAGCCTGAATCCTGAGTAAAGTAGATAGCTATCTGAATAAAGAAAGGTTTTTAATTTGATTTTATGGCTTTATCTTTTGGAAGTCAACTTTTAAAATCTAATTTGATTTATTGATTTTTTTTGAAGAAAAAGGTTTCATAATATCAGATTGTTTAAAGTTTTAAACCCTACTACTAGGGTTTAAAAGGAAAATCATTCCAAAAAGGAGAAAACAAGCTATTTAATACTATTTGCATTAGGTTAGGTTAATATAAAGTAGAGCAGGTATACTTTCAGTTAGAGGTACAGAGTTCATGGCCATATCTGGAAAAGAGGACTTTAGCTCAGACATCCTTCAGTCTCGCAAATTCCCACAAGAACCTGACAAGTATCTTACTCAATGGCACTGATACTAGGTTATCCTCAAATTTTAGGTTTTCGTACCATACATATTATGTATCCTTTAATGTTGCTGAGAAGACAACTTTAGTTCTGGAGTTTCCATTTCTGCCTTTATCTGGTTTGGATTACAAAGAATTCTGGTCTCCAAAAATTGGCAGATAGTAGGCAAGAGATATCCTTTTGAAAAATCACGTAGAAAAGTGGAATAAGAATCCCTTTTTCTGTATGTAAAATTCTGTTTCTTTCTTTATCTTCATTGCTAAATATTAATGTCCCAAAGATCTCTGCAGAAATATATTGCCCTCTTCATAAGTATACTATGATTTCAAGCCCTTTGATTGAATTTTTCAATAGAAGAAATCATTAAAGCCAAGGAAACCAAAACTGACAAGGTTAGAAAAAATATGATTTGGAAAGTTTTTACTCATTCGTCTCTATAAACTTTTATTCCCAAAGGAATAACACTAAAAATCCTATTTAAGAATGTACTAACCAATGATCAAAAACAAGACTTACATATAAGTAACTTTTCTTATTACTGAAGAGTATTCCTTTGACAAACATCATTTATTGTAAAAAGATGCCTATCAGTTGTGCTTATGCTAAGAAGTCAATAGATGATCTGAGAGACACCAGGAGGAAACACTGGAGAGTTTTTTTTTTTTTTATAACATTAGAGCAAGTCACACTCTGAAAACTAATGTCAGAAAGGCTGTTAATATCGGGAATATTCCTGATACTAACACTACATAAACTTTTGGTATTTGGTTGAAATATTTAGGAATATGTGTTGAATTTTTGGGCAATAATTTCTTTCTCCTCATAGATAAGTTTCTTGCTCAAATTATTGATTATATATATAGAGAAAGCAAAGATTAGGTTATAATCTAGATCAGATATTGTAAATATCTTGCTGAAAGTCTATATAAATCCTGTTAAGTTATGTGGTTTGGATGGTGCAGGCAGTTTAATTTTAGAATGTGGGTAACTTATCTGCATGTATTGTATGATCTGTGCATTATGTTATAAATATCCAAATAGCCCTAGGAAGAAAAAAATGGTTTCTCCACCCAGGGCTGAGGTATTTTTTACCCTGTTCCTTGAGTGGTCAGTGAGGTGATTCAAGTCAAAATATCTCACAGTGATGGATTTAAATCATCTCTGGCTATCTAATATAAGGTGGAAAGCACAATGATGAGGTGAAAAAATTTAAATTCCAGAAGATCTAACAGTAGTGGGTCCTGGTAACTAATTTATACTTTCTAGTCTGTTCAGGGTTTTTTTTCCCCCGAGGGTATATAAATGAGCCTCATAAACAGTGTGTAAGTCATCATAGAACTTGCTAAGTAAATAGTAACACTATGTAATAGGTTACTTCAAAGGGTCAGGACACACTGGAACAAAATAAACAAGTGAAAAAACACAGTCACACACGCATGCAGACACTCCAAGCAGTCACAAGATAAACTTACTTTTGCCTTTTGATCATTACTGTTTTAACATCTTCAATGTTTTTCTAGAAAAACAAGCCATACATTATGGAAATTTTGTGTATAAGATGTTTGAAAAGTTACTGAATAAAATTTTGCTGATACTTCTTGAGTTTTAATGTTCCCAAAGACATTCAAATAGCAAGAGTCACCAGCTTCATACCCACTCTCACAACCATAAGTGCATTGATCATCTTTCCAATGCTCTGGCCCTTTAATAATAAAAATGTAAGTGGAAAAACTTCCACTCCAACCCCAAAACATACTATATAGAGCACATGTTTAAAGGCCACAGCATTCATTATGAGTGAAACTCTTCATCCCACTTAATAGGCTGAGGCACATTCCTGCACAAAGATTCCAAGGGCTGTAGTTTTGATTCTTGGGGTACATTTAATTTTTTTTTTTACAGATTCTCTCTGGGTGTCAGATGCAGGATCTAGAAAAACTCATGTAGGATCAGAGAAATGATTGCCTGAGAAACCTGACTGGACATGATTTTGTGACTGCTTGACCTCAAGTTAACCTTGTATTTTTATCTCTCCAGCTCTGTGTACTTTCTAATAAATCTAATAAATCTCCTGTTTAAGAGACAGGCATTTAGAATTATTAGTTTGGATTCTGTAAAATACCCCATGGGTAAGATTAAACTGTATGTCCAGAAGGGAAAAGAAATGGGTCAAAAGAGAAGCAAAGATTAATTCGTTAATAGTGGACAACGCTCCGGGAGAGGGTTCCTGCTTTTGATTAGAAACACTGCTGTGGTCCTGAGTATGAGAGACACTGGAGAGGGTATGTGAGTTCTTGTTGGCTAATGTCCCAAGAATATATTTTCTGATAACTATAATATTCAGAACATATATACTATAGTGGATAATCATGCCTTATATCTTATTTCCCTTTATTTTTCAGATTTCTGTAAGCCTAGTCAGTTTTCTAGCTTTTGTTTCATTGATCTGATAAAGGTAGGGAAGAAAATGGAAAGATCACTGAAAAGGTTGCTAAACTACAATATAAAGGGCAAAAACCTACACATGGTAGGAAAAAAATAAAATAGACAATAGACCTAAAGAGGTAGAGGAAAGGAAGATAAAGAGTCAGTCTAGGTCATGTTTACCAAGGGCTTATGGGAGTTCATAGATATGAGAAGAGAAAGTAAGAGGTAATTTCAATATATTACAAAGGAAATGGCAAGAGGAATAAAAGAAAAAGGATCTCGGAATTTTGGATTTGTGTTGACGGGTAAAACTCATTTAGTGTTTAAAGGGCCTTTTAATAATTTAATTACTTCTGTTTGTTTTTGTCTTTGGGTTACAATCAGCAATTCTCAGTGCTTGTCCCTGGCTCTGGGGTCAGGCCTGGATCATTCACTGTTAGCAGGCTCAGGAGACATATGTGGCGCCATGAAATGAACATGGTTGGACTATGCACAGGACACGTATTTTACTTCCTGTGCCATCTCTCCAACTCTTCAATTGCTTCTTACTGTTCTATGAATGTCATACTAGTTTCTATTCTGAATAAACTCCTTGTATTTATATCGTTTTTATATAAATTAATTTTATTAAACAAATCTTTCCCCATGGAGATCTTCAGCAGTGTGAAGAGCCACTGCTCTTGGACACTGGGGTCCAAGCCAGACTGACAATAATTTTGGGCCAACAGTTGGAAATCAGTCAGAGCAACTGAAGGACTTCAGAAATGAGGAAAGTGGTGCCATTTTGACTCCAAGAAATCCTTGCTTCATCAGCTCTTCTTTCAATGGTAATGCTTTGATCTCTTTGGCCATGGTGGTTGTTAATGACCATTTCTTTTTTCTTCCTCTATTCCAAGAGAGAATTCTGTTATATTATAAGCCATTGAGACGTGGGAGCTAGATGTTTTCTAGCATCTAAGTATATAACCTCTATTTAGCTAATAAAACAGTGGGGAAAGAATTTTTATAAGCCAATGCAAAGTTTCTGTGATGTATTTATACTTTGTTAGGTGTGTGCTCTCTTGAGTGAGAATGTTCATTTGCTTTGGAAGTTGAGAATGATGACCATGGAGTTTTCTAGTCTGAAAGCCTAAAACAGATAGAAGAGTCCCCTTAGCCCCCTAGAATCAGCGATATTGAAACATATTTCAAATGTATTGTTTAAAATGTCCAAACCTGCCTCTAACCTTTCATCATCCTGGGGAAAATTCAGGAAAGAAACCCATCTATCTGATGAACTTGTGTCCTCAGCCTGGGCCCAGGTGCTTTGTCAGAGATTCAGATGAGAATGGGAAATTGTTTCAACATCATCTCAGCTGCTCATGGAAAGAAGGATAACTAGGGTTTTTGACAAGCAGTCGTGCCAGCTGCAAAATTCATTTGGGTCCATTTCATGACTAAAGCAATATATCCACCAGACATTGAACATCCTACAGACTGCTGTCCAAGTGTGAGTAGAGGGTGTGATGTACATGTAAATGTGCACAACTATACACACATTTCTATTTGCTGTACCTCCTAACAAAGAAAAATAAAATAAAATTTAAACTGGGATTCCTAGAATTGGATTTCATGATCCTTGGGATTTCAGGGGTCTCTGTCTGTCCTAGAATTTTGCCCCCACATCTAATTTTCTTATGTGAGCAGCAGTGGGAGTCTGGAATGCTTTACTCACATTATTTCTACACATTCCCTGAGGTCTGATTGGCCTCAATGCTGGGGCCGTGTTCTGCATTGCATTCCCCCACACAATGCTTCTCCTTCCTTCAACAAAGGAATATTCCATCAAGTGAAAAACAAAATACATTTTATGAATTAATGAGACAAGCAGTAAAAACTTGAGCTTCCTGTGGAGGCGCGGAGAGGGTTGAGCTGCCCATGAAATATTTAGAGGCATTTCCCAAAGCAGTGGGCAGAGATGAATAGGTAAAACAGAGCCTGTGTGTGTGTGTGTGTTTTTTAAGCTTACAGAGACTGAACTTCACATGCACAATATCTAGCCTTTCCTTCCTCCATCTGGCTGTAAATGAAATTTCTGCTTAGTCCTGTCCAGGCTGTGAAAGCTCCTGCCTCTAAAACCGGATCATCCATCAGTTATAATTACAGCCTGGCAATGAACCTTGGCGATTTGATCAGATTAGGACAAGAGAGAGCACAGAGAACATACTAGATTGTGTTCATCATGCAAGGTTGTAAATCTGAAGCAGAGAGATCCTTGGTTTGCTCAGATCTTGCAAGATAGGTTGCTGCCTCAAGTCCAGGGATGAAACACCTTAGTCACATAGAGCTATCTCCAGGGATACGAATCTGTTACATTATTCTTGTAACCTAAGGAGCTTACAGCCAGGTCATCTATTCACAATCTCATTTGCTCTGCATAAAACTCACTTTGTTGCTATTCCTACCAGCAGACCTAGAATCCCACAGAGAATTAGATCGGATTAACCTGCACTGAGAATCACAATGTATAACCACTATCTTGCAGAACTCTAGGTAACAAATGATAGTCCCAAGACAGGTGCAACACTACAGATGTGTTAAACTGTCCTCAGACAAAGTTTTCAACAAGATTACATAATAAGTGTTTAAACCAAGGTTTTAAAACAAGGTTAAAAACAAGGTGTACCTTCTGGCAACATGGATTATTTTCAACAACACTGTGACAGATTTTGCACTGACCCCAGGTTTAAATTTGTCAGAAATTAACCATAATTTATTGGATTTCATGTTAATTTAGTATAGATAACCAAAGTACTTCCCCACATCCTCCTGTATTAATCTCATCCTATCTCTTTGGTCGTTTTAGCCTGTGACTTTTAGTAATTTTGTATTCCAAAAATGTTTAATTTAATTAAAGTATAATTTTAAAACCTATTTAATAATACAAGTATTATATACATAATATTATTAATCACAATAATTAATTAAATAGTAATAAAAGTTAATTATATGGCTAAATACACATATATTGCATTATTATGTATATAATTATTATTCCCAGTACCATTTCCCTCCTCCACCACCCCCTACCTGTATTCAAGAATTACATTCTATTTCTCTGGATCTAACATATTCCCTGATCCTTAGACAACTTGGCCAATACCCATTGCTTTAATATTCCCCTAAATCAAAACCTAACTGAACTTTAACAATAAGCACTCAATCTGATTTCACATGATACCCCATATCCTCTCTCCCAGATTGATCTTGGAATTTATGTTGCTACATTAAGGAGATAATTTTAGCAAATCTGATCTTGACTTTGATGAGAACATTTGACTTGTTAGCAGTGGCTGATGGTGGCAGCTAATATCAGCACTGGCTGACTTTCATCATAAAGGGAAAATTTTGTTCCTAGTGGTCATCTGTCAGTTTTAACCACTCCTCTCAGAAACACCCAGGCTTGAAATTTATTAAATATGTATTAGAAATATTTCAAAAATGAGTATAGATATATAATATATTATCTTTGTAACACCTCTTATTGTGTGACAGGGGTTACACTACCTACAAAGAATAAGAGGAAAGAGAAAAAAAGGAAGAAATCAAAATAAGAAGTAGAGAAAAAGAGTTGGGGGTGGAGGAATGGAAGAACAAGAAAAAGAGGTTTGCTTAACAAAGTAGCATGGTACAATAATTGACACAAAAGAATACCATTATTTTTAATATTAAGATCTTATAAGTAACCATTCAAAAAGACAAATTCTGAGAATAGACCCATCCAGATACCTGCACCTCACCATCTGAGGTGACGGTTCTCATCATCTACATGATTATTGTGGCATTAGTCTTAAACCAGATCATGGGAGTCAGAGTGATAGCACAGCATATAGGTCATTAGCCTTACATTTAATGAACCCAGGTTCTACTCCTAAATCCCTATGATTTCCCGAGCCAGCCAGGAGTAATTTCTAAGTACAGAGCCTGGAGTAACCCCTGAACACTGCATGCTATAGCTAAAACAACAACAAACAGAAACAGACTACAAGTAAATTCCTTCCCCACCATCATTGTAGTATAGTCAGTACCCATAAATAGCCGTTGGGTTCAAGGGAGAAAACACTTTTGATGCTGCTGTAGCTTTCAAACTAAAAGCAGAGCAGAAGAGATCCACAAGAGCTCCACCCTAATGATAACTGAGACACTCACCTAGGCTAGAAATCTGAACACTCATCTAGCCAATGGCAGCCTTTTTCTTGAAGATTGCTACTGCTAGGAAAGTGCTTAGCAATGCTTTAACTGACTTCTCACAGAACTCAGTAATCCACCTACAACTGAAATCTGCACAGATATGACACAAGGTATCTTCCTATATTCCATCCACTTGTATAAGATTTGGGACCACACCTAGCAGTACAGAATACCATACCACACTGGTGTTAATAAGTCCAAGATTGCCAAGGATCAAACCAAGGCTTCTTGCAGCACTCACTCCATTGAGCTATCCATTATTTATTATTATTATTATTATTATTATTATTATTATTATTATTATTATTATTTTGCTTTTTTGGTCACACCCGGCGGTGCTCAGGGGTTACTCCTGGCTGTCTCTTCAGAAATAGCTCCTGGAAGGCACAGGGGACCATATGGGACACCGGTATTCGAACCAACCACCTTTGGTCCTGGATCGGCTGCTTGCAAGGCAAACGCTGCTGTGCTATCTCTCTGGGCCCGAGCTATCCATTATTTTTTACCCCAATTTTCACTACACTGAGTTAAGATTTGGATGCCCTACCCTTTTTTAATCTGTTTATGCTTTATGGTCCCCATCTTTCTCAGATTCACTCATTATATAATTGCATCCTGTTTTGAGGAAACCCTTATAATTCCACTGGTAGATTAATTCTGCTTATAGTAGAAATTTTACTCAGCATTTGAGTTGACCACAGATTCCTTTCTCCTACTGCTACACTTATTCATTAGAGATCAAGATAAGTAAAGAAAAACTAAAAGAAAAAGATGATGTTCTCTTACTTGAAGAGTCCCCCATGTATCATTATTTAAGCCTTCAGAAAAGTGTTGAGGATCAAACACCCATCTTATCTGGATAAAATGACTATTTAAATGTAAATCAGTCCATGCCACTTTTTTCTCAAGGAGCCTCTGGCAGCTACATAATACATTATGAATGAAATTAAAAATTTTTACATCACACACAGGCACTGCAATCCCTGGTTCTAATTTGCCTTCTTTAGCTCATCCCTGCTATTTTCCACGTTGTGCTCTAGGACCAAACATAATCACATCCCATCATTCCTTAAAGTCAATGCACATTTGACTTTTCTAGACTTTATACCTAAAGATGAACTATGATGAAGTATCTATCACAGAGCTTTGTACGGCCACCAGGTTTGTCTAACAGCAAACAAAACTCTTTTTTGGGGGGCAATATTGACAATACACCTATGATTAGTGATCATTTCTTGTGATGCTCAAAGAGTTATATATGGTACCAGAAATTAAACTATGGTTGGTCATGAACAAACCAATTCTATAAAAGCCCCATATATGTATTTTTGGTCAAATACAATAGTAAATGATCAGAATAATTAGTTTCATAAGTCAAATGATTTCTGATAAAATTTAACGTTTTATATACTATAAATGTACTGTAAAGATATTAGTCTCATTTATTTCAGTATAATTTTTCACCCATTGAGTTTGGGGCTATTTCTGTTTGTCATGTGCTGTCACTTGTTCCATCTATGCAAGATTAATATCTGTAAAGAATCCTGAGGTTGATCTTTTGTTTCTCAACTGGAGTTGTCAAACTGTAGTTCTAGCCATAAGTCACTCAAATTTTATAAGATTGCCAACCTTTGACTGACAATGCAGCTTTAGCTCTCAACATGTTTGCAGAGAGTGGGAGGGAGTCAACACCTCGCTTATGCCACAAGCTTTGTCTCACTTTATAGTGAAATTTTTTCTCTGTGTGATAAAGAAAATAAGAATAGTACTTTAGAGAAAAATAAGATATCAATAAGAAGAACAATAACCTCAGTAAACATGATGTTACTACCAAAAACAAAAATATCAGAGTGAATTATTTTCTCTGAACTTGCTTGGGACTGGAAAAAGTACAGGCGATCATTATAGAGATCAAGGCAATTAGCAGTTGACATTCATTTTAAAATTATAACTAATAGAATACTGCTTATAATAACCTTACTTTGAATTTATCCATTTTAAATGAGGATATCTCTATAAAAGAAGAATAATATTATTTATATTTAATAATATTTGGAAAATAAAATGTGATAAAATGAGATGGTAGGATGACTACAACTCATTGAAAAAGACAATTATTTCACTATATTATGGTTTTTAAAACTGCCTCATCATTTACCATTGTAGAAGGGAAAAAGATTCCTTCAGAAAATTTCCAGTCCAGCCTCAGCAGTCACTAACAGAAGAGGGTTTCTAAAGTATTAAAAAAAATACACCTCCTAAGAGTGGAACACTAAGAATCTTTGAAATTGAAATACTTATATAGAAATACAGCCTCTAGAAAGAAAATACAAGTGAAACCCTTTAGCTTCATGATAGGGCAACTTTGTCCCAGCTTTGTCTTTCTTCCTTTAATCAGGTACCTAATGAAGAAGAATCTATTTGATTCTTACTGTAGATATTCAGGGATATGTAATCTCTGCTTTAGTTTGCAGATACTAACTTTAATCAATGTTTTCTCTTGTAAATAATATATTTGATTACCCCCTTCTACCTCAATACTTGGCTAAGTCTTTTGGGTCAAATCTCCAAGAGTGGCTAAAGCAGGAATTAAAGGATCTATTTGATCTACTGGTGTTCATGTATTTCTTGAAATAAAAAAATATATATCTTCACGGAAGCCTACATATCTTTTCAGCCCTCCATATATTTTCTACTTCAGCTCCTGGAGTTCTTAGATCAGTTATATATATGCATATATATCTATATATAGATATATATGCATATATATGAAGGTATATATTCAGCGATGCTTTATTTGTGTGAAGATTAAAATAATGTGTTATCTTTGAGGAAAATTATATTTTCCAAACCTAATTGGGCAAGTAATTACTAAAAGTATTGCCCTTTTTGTTTTTGGTCACGCCTTTTAGTGCATATGATCTACTCTTAGTTCTGTGCTTTAGATTCATTCCCATTTAAAGAAGTATGTAGTCATGGGGACTGAATGTGGGTTTCTAACACCAAAAGCAGTTTCACTAGTTTTTTCAGCTATTGCCTGGATACCTGCTTATTGTATTTTCATGCAATATCCCCTTCTCTGATCTGTCTGTTCCCTGTAGAGAGAAAGTATCTCATTTTTCCTTAACTGGGAATACATTTTGCTTACATAGAACAACAGAATAAATAGCAGAGTTTTTCTGTGCCAGTACTAGGCTAGTCAAAAAAAGTAATACAGTTTCCATTTCATAAGCTCCATAATTCAATTTTGGAGTCTCATATCAACAGATAAAATATTGAATGACTCATTTTAAAACACCTAGTGTTTTAAAAGTTTTTAAAAGTTTTAAAAGTTACCTAGGAAAGTTTCTAAATAAAAAATAGCAACAACTGCCCTAGTGTTGTGAGTTATTTTCCTTGTCCAGATTTCATAAGTTTGCAACATCAACCAACATTTTATTGAAGCTACATGACAAAACTTATGCCTGAAAATTTCACAAATATTTAATCAACAAGATTGTGAACAAAGGTGGTTTAAGTTTACTACAACTAATGTTGTGTAGTAACTAGAGTAAAACAGAATGGGCCATCGTAAGCATGTTTTTCTGAATTAACTCTACAACATTTTTATACTATGCTCCAAAAATTATGCTTCAGTAAACATTCTTTATGAAGTTTTCATCAATATTTTCTTTTAGGACTAAATCTTCCATATTTGAGCTACTATTTAATATGTGAAGCATGTATCACATAATAAATATATATATTTATGAAATGTAGATTATGAAATCTACTTAGGGACTTTTTTAAATAATAAACCCTTTTGGAGAATACTATTCACTTTCACACTTCAGAAAGCTCTGAACCATAATCCTTGAAGATTTGATAAATTGATAGTGAAGCAAGCCATTAGGGAGGCGAGTAGGAAATGGGACCCCTGAAGACAATGTAATATATATATATATATATAGTTTTTGGATCACAACCGGCAGCACTCAGGGGTTACTCCTGGCTCTAAGCTCAGAAATTGCTCCTGGCAGGCTGGGGGACCATATGGGATGTTGGGATTCTAACCACATCCTTCTGCATGCCACGCAAACCCCTTATCTCCATACTATCTCTCCGGCCCCCAGCAATGCAATTGATATGTAATAGAACCAAAAACTGAATTTGGAGGAGTTGGGCAGGCTGCTGGAGATTGAGAACTTGGAGTTGCTACACATGTTGGAGTCTCTGGAGTCTCTGATCCAAGGTAGATGAAGCTGTGGCAATTCTACAGGTCCATCATGCCAAGAAAGAATCTAGCCAGAAGATGGGAGCTGTAGCTGCTTCCACCTCCTAAATCACAGGATACCCATTCAAAAGTCAAATTACTTTTTCAGAATTCAGCTCTAAGTTTGAAGCTAGTTCTATGGACCTCAACACCAGCCTAGGATTTTTCAGTTAAAATAATATATTTTCTTGATTTTATTCTGACACAGCTACTGTTAACCTTTTTATTGTGAGTTTTGAGTCCCCCCCCCAAAATTGGTTTTATTTGATGTTTAAGTCTTAAGTTTATCAATAAAAAAAATTAAACAGGGCCGAAAAAAATAGCATAGTGGTAGGGCCTTTGCCTTGCATGTGGCTGACCCAGGATGGACCTGGGCTCAATTCTCGGCATCCCATATGGTTCCCTGAGTCTGCCAGGAGCAATTTCTAAGCACAGAGCCAGTAGTAACCGCTGAGTGCCACAGGGTGTGGCCCCAAAACCGAATAATAATAATAATAATAATAATAATAATAATAATAATAAATAATAATAAAAGAAAGGAAAGAAAGAAAGGAATAAAGGAAGGAAAGAAGGAAGGAAGAATGGAAGAAAGAAAGAAGATAAAAGAAGAAAGAAAAAGTAAGAAATAAAAAAGGAAAGAAAGAAAAAGAAGAAAAATGAAAGAAAGAAAGAATGAAAAAGAATGAAAGAAAAAGAAAATCTATACCTGAATACATGTTGCCTGAATCTCCCATTTTGAGATATGTACTTACATACTGGGTTATGATCCAGAGCTCTCCTCTGTCTTTTGAGAAGCCTACAGGCTCTCTTGAACATGTTTCTTTACTCAATATTCTCTTTCTTATGCTCTCTTAGTACTCAGAACCTCAGAATAAATCTTTTTTTTTTTTTTTTACTACACTGCTCACCTCCCCCGGAAATACTTTTCTGTGAGCAAAGAGGATATAGTCAAAAAACCTGGGCAAGGTCTAGAACTACTTTGTCTTGACAGAGCAGGGCCATAACCTTAAATCTCCCCAGCAACTTCTCAAGGTATTGGGTGATCGAGAGGACTTGCAGATTCCTTTCTTGGGCTGCCACCTTTCTCCTCCCCACTTCACTTAAGTCACCCTGGGGACCTCCACTAGCATTTGTAAGAAGACTTATATAAGTAAGATTAATAGGCGTTTTAACAATACATAATATAACCAAAGGTTTCTAGTTTGAAAAAAAAAAGAGAAAACACATCTCTAATCCCCTTTTATAGCTCTTGAGTCAGGAGAGAAGGACCCCATGTGCCTTTCTAATGTGTAAACTCAGGCTGTATTAGGCATTGGACAGAGCAAATAGTAAGAGAGAAAAGAGATAAAAGGTTTAAAGCACATAATGTTCATTTGAGTACTAGAGTCACATTACTATTTTAATTCTAAAACCTCTAGTAAAGATATTAGGATTCTGAGGGAGAAAATTATGCCTGTCTGCTACTATTAAAAAGTTAAGTACTAAATGAATAAGAGAATTTGTCCTGAGGCATGTATGTATCACAATGAAGAACCCAATTTATATTTCCAATTAACACACAGATAAAGAATAATTCTATAAAATAAACAGAGGTAGTTCAAAGTAAATGGGTTTGTGTCTTGAATTCAAAGCAATTTTAGAAAATCTTTGTGATAGAAAAATGTAATACCACTGAGACTTTTGCCTTCAATGGTTTATTTTACCATGGGAAATTGTGGCGATGTAGAACAATGTCACTTAGAAAAACAACTAGAAATGTTTGATGTAATACACATTTCCAATAGATCCTCCTAAGTCCCAATAAAATATGTATAAAATATCCTTAAGCAAATAAATAATATTGAATCTATACAGTTGATTAATCAAATAGTTGGTCTGATTCAAGTATTTTTTCAGATGGCATCTTTACTAAAGAAGCTCATGAGAAACTATCATATTAAGGATATTCTACTGTAAACTAAGACATGAAATCTATTCAAATTTATAAAATATAAGCAAGCTCTAAATATCAATTTCTAGTGCTCGCTTTGGCAGCACATATACTAAAACTGGAACAACACACAGAAGATTAGCATGGCCCCTGCGCAAGGATGATATGCAAATTCATGAAGCGTTTTATATTAAAAATATATCAATTTCTAAAATATTTCAGAAGATGAACAAAAAAACCCCAGAAAAGTGACAAGCCAATTTTGATGAAAATATTTTGAGAGTGTAATTTTTAATTTTTCTAAAGGTTCTCCTCTTCTTTCTTGATTAAACAAGGAGAAGCATTCTATATCCATTGGCTTGGAAAAGAATGTGATTATAGGAACTGGAGCAAGATAGCACAGCCATCATGTTTACCTTGCAAGTGGCCAACCTGATTTTGCCTCCTGATTTCCATAGGATCCCCTAAATTTGCCAGACATAATTTCTGAGTTTAGAGAGGAGTAACCTCTAAGAACTCTGAGGCATAGTGAGAGAAAGAAAGAAAGAAAGAAAGAAAGAAAGAAAGAAAGAAAGAAAGAAAGAAAGAAAGAAAGAAAGAAAGAAAGAAAGAAAGAAAGAAAGAAAGAAAGAAAGAAAGAAAGAAAGAAAGAAAGAAAGAAAGAAAGAAAGAAAGAAAGAAAGAAAGAAAGAAAGAAAGAAAGAAGAAAGAAAGAGGAGAGAAAGAAAGAAAGAAAGAAAAAAGAAAGAAAGAAAGAAAGAGAAAGAGAGAAAGAGAGAATGAAAGAAAGAAAGAAAGAAAGAGAGAGAGAGAATGAAAGAAAGAGAGAGAAAGAAAAAGAAAGAGAGAAAGAGAAAGAAAGAAAGAGAAAGAGTAAGAGAGAGAAAGAAAGAAAGAAAGAAAGAAAGAGAAAGAAAGAAAGAAAGAGAGAGAAAGAAAGAGAAAAAAAGAAAGAAGAGAAAGAGAGAAAGAAAAGAAAGAAGAGAGAAAGAAAGAGTAAGAGAGAAAGAAAAGAAAGAAGAGAAAGAGAGAAAGAAAGAGAGAAAGAAAAGAGAAAGAAAAAGAAAGAAGAGAAAGAGAAAGAAAAGAAAGTAAGAAAGTAGAGAAAGAAAGAAAGAAGGAAAGAAAGAAAGAAAGAAAGAAAGAGAGAGAGAGAAAGAGAGAAAGAAAGAGAGAAAGAAAAGAGAAAGAAAAAGAAAGAAGAGAAGAAAGAAAGAAAGAAAGAAAAGAAAGAAAGAAAGAAAGAAAGAAAGAAGAGAGAGAGAAAGAAAGAAGAAGAAAGAAAGAAAGAAAGAAAGAAAGAAAGAAAGAAAAGAAAGAGAAGAAAGAAAGAAAGAAAGAAGAGAAAAAGAAAGAAAGAAAGAAAGAAAGAAAGAAAGAAGAAAAAGATAAAGAAAGAAAGAAAGAAAGAAAGAAGGAAGGAAGGGGGGAGGGAGGGAAGGAAGGAAGGAAGGAGAGAGAGGAGAGAAAAGAGGAAAGAAAGAAAGAAAGAAAGAAGAAAGAAAGAAAGAAAGAAAGAAAGAAAGAAAGAAAGAAAGAAAGAAAGAAAGAAAGAAAGAAAGAAAGAAAGAAAAGGAAAGAAAGAAAAGAGAGGGAGGGAAGGAAGGAAGGAGGGAAGGAAGGAAGGAAGGAAGGAAACGAAGGAAGGAAGGAAGGAAGGAAGGAAGGAAGGAAGGAGGAAGGAAGGAAGGAAGGAAGGAAGGAAGGAAGGAAGGAAGGAAGGAAGGAAGGAAGGAAGGAAGGAAGGAAGGAAGGAAGGAAGGATCTGATTAAAATGTAGTGGAGTATAAGTAACAGCCAAACTTCGTTTTTATTTACAAGATTAGTCTTTAAGTAATTATCAATTTCTGGTTTTGTTGGTTTGTTTTTGTATAAGGATCATGTAGGAAGAATCATAAAGGGAGGCAGTGATAGTTCATGCAAAAAGTCATGTTCAAATGTTGATTTGTGAGATACAGAAGGAATATTCTGAGATGAGTTAGTGGCTCTCAAAAGGAAAATTCAACTGTCAGTGTATTACGTGTTAACAAATTTAACAAATATATGTTTTTTTGTATGTATGACATAAAATCATTGCATGAAATAAAACATGTTCTTCAAACATATTCTTTTCTTTGCATATCAGAATATAATAAATAGAGTAAACAATAAAACTGCAACAAATCTTGGAGCACTTTCATATAGAAGAAATCATCACTAAACATCACCTTACCTAACAAGACCTTAATATAGGACCTTAACATTTATTTGACCTTTACAATGAGAAATTTTATCTCCAAAACTTTTTTTGCTTGAAGAAATATGAAATTAATTTTACATATTCAGGTGTGATGTCTCAAAAAAAATTTTTGTTTGTTTTTGGAGCCACACCCGGTGATACTCAGGGATTATTCCTGGCTATGAGCTCAGAAATTGCTCCTGGCTTGAGGGACCATATGGGACGCCAGGGGATGGAACCTCAGTCTGTCTGCCTAGGCTAGCACAGGCAAGGCAAACTCCTTACCACTTGGCGCCCCACTCCGGCTCATGCCTCAAAAATTAAAATAATTTTATTTCCAAACCCATAAGGAACACATAGATTATATTCTTGCAAACATAATATTTCATTTTTAGCTTATCTTTCAGTAACTTAACTCTTGTGTGCAACTAAATAAAATTATTGACACATATATTTTCTTATAAGGAATATATACTTAACATTTATTGTGGATATTTTCTTCTATATACAAAAATTTCTTTTAATTATTTGATTGCGGGGTCCTGAAGCCCCCCCAGGGGGGACCCGGCCAGCAGGAATTAGCTGGGAGGGCTTCTCAGACAGCCGCACTCCTATTTTGCTGAGTAGAAGAGCAACCACACCTGTAAAAAATCTGAGAGAGGTTAATAATAAAGACCCAAGGCAGCGTCTCACTGTTCAAGGGTATCTTTATTGGGCTACAGTTCCTTCTTATATAGTGAAGGAGAAGGGGGCAGTACAAAGGTGATGTCAGTCATACTTTTGGCGCGAAGGCCCATACAAGGCAAGGATATATTTCAGGTTTCAAGGAACAAAGAAAGTTAGGCATTCTCTAAATAAGGAAGTGGGCAGTGGGCTAGGGGGCTGGATGACCTTCAAGCTATGATGAACGTGCTGTTGCTATGGAAATTTCTAGTGACCTTCTAGCTGCATTCCTAATTGCTTGACTATCAGGAGGTGGTGCAAGATGTGCTTGCCTCAGTGATCTTGAACAGACAATGTAGCATACACAATAATGAATGTCTTGTTAACTCAGGGATATGGTTAAGGGAGTAAGGCCTCATTTCTGGGAATGGTACTGGGCTGTGTTGCTCTCCTCCGGGCTAAAAGATTAATTATACTTTGCAGCTGCATTTTCCTTTCTCTTTGGCCCAAGAACTTACAGCAAGACTGCATGTAGCCTTTAGGTGAAAGGCTGGATTATGGCAGAAAGAACAGCAAAATGGCCTCAAACAAGTCACAGTCCCCAACATTTGATGAATTTCTAAGCTTCTTTATACAATTCATTTTACCTCTTGCTATAACCATTATCCCTCACTATTTTTTAGACTCTGCTAAGAATTTTTTTACAACTTTCTAATCTTATCTATATAGTTTTATATAACTTTACTTGTTTTTTTCTCTATCAGATCTTTCTATCAAAGACAATGCAAAATGTGCATTGTTCATATTATGCTAGCTTCTGACTTACACATGCAAGTTTTTATAAAAGTAAGCTTTTGGTTTATTATAAATAACACTGAATTTAAAACAATAGATAGATTTTTTATTATTTTATAATCCAACTATAAGGTATAGTCTCTTGATGAAATATTTGAAGGCTGACTCATTTGTATTTAAAACAAATATTTCCACAATTCTTATCATTCAGAAATAAAATCCTGTTCAGTTAAAAACTGAAAGGTAGTGTTTACAAAGAGGTTCCAATTCACAAGGGCTTTTAAAATCTATACTTATAACATGTTTCATAATGTTTATCAGTTACAGAAATACAGATAGACAAGCAAAGTTTCACAGATAGAAATGGACTTCTATATTTTTCTAAATTCAGGACTAAAATATTGATATATCTGGCAATTTCTAATTTATAATACTAAACTTGCTATATAACAACAAAAAGACAAAGTGTTCTTTTGAAATTACAAAGAGTAAATTAATGACAGAAAATACATGCTTATTACCACATGAGACTTAATTAAATGAGATCTAATTAAAATTAAATTTAATGCAATCTATCTTATATACCACAGTTAAAAACTTACTTATGTAAACATGAATAGACATGTTCTATTACATTATTTGAAATTATTAATTTATGTAGGTTAAAATCATATAGTAATAAATTATCACAAAGTGATGGATTATTATTCATTTTATTGATTTGCTTTCTTGTAATTCTACTTGTAATTCTTTTAAGTTTTGTTGGAGCATGCAATACTAACTAAATTTGTTATGTGTCAGCAAAAGAGCCAGATTGGAGGTTGAGAAAGAACCTGAGGACATCGGTGGGGAGAAATGTCACATAGGAGTTGGAACTTGTAAAAGTTGACAAGAAAAAAAATGTCATCAAAGAATGAGGGGAATATATGAGAAAAAAAAATTCTACAAAGGATAGTCAAATGTCAACAGGCATGGTAAAAATGATTTATATAACTTTCAGGGAAATGCAAATCAAACCACAATGAGATTTCATTTCATAGCATTGTTTGACTGACACACATCAAAAAATTAGCAAATGTTGGCATGGATGTGGAGGGAAAAGGAACCTTTATTTACACTAGTGGGAATGTTGGCTGATTCAACCTTTAGAACAAACTATGAACTCTTTTTTTCTTTTTTTCTTTTTTTTTTTTGATTTTTGAGCCACACCTGGCATTGCTCAGGTGTTACTCCTGCCTGTCCACTCAGAAATAGCTCCTGGCAGGCACGAGGGACCATATGGGACACTGGGATTCGGACCAACCACCTTTGGTCCTGGATCGGCTGCTTGCAAGGCAAACGCCGCTGTGCTATGTCTCTGGGCCCAAACTATGAACTCTTTCTAAATAAAACTAATAATTGAGTATCCATAAGACCCAGCAATTTCACTTCTTGTCCTATACATCCAGGGTCAATACCATATTGAAAAATACATTAGTGTTCCTATGATCATAATATCCACAATCTAGAAACAACCCTAATGTGCAAGAACAGATAAAGAAACTGATGTACATTTACACAGTGGAATATTAATAGATTATAAAAAATGATAAAACCATGCAACTTGCTGCTCCTTGAATGGATCAGGATAGTATCATAATGCAAGACGTTACAAAGAGTTGGACAGAGAGAATGATCTCTCTTACATGTAGATATAAACATAGAAAGTGAGTGACAAATATCCAACAGCAAGTGAATTTAAGATCAGGTGTACAGAACTGAATACATTACAAGAAGTGGAAACTTGGAGCAGGTACATGAAATAATGATGGAGGATGCTGTGACACTGTAGTGCTGGGTGTGATCATGGAACATTGTATGTGTGAAACTCTACTATTAATAGGAGGAAATTCATCCAAAAAATGTAACTAATTGCTACGTTATTTTCAAAAAGTTGGAAAAATAAACAGACAAAACAACACAGAGTAAATGTGAGAAAGTTTAACATATGTATGTGTAAATGATTCTAGAAAGAGATAGAGGAATATGGCAGGACTCATGTGAAATGCTAATAACTGAATCTATTCTCAAACATATTAAGTGTTCTATCTAAGTGTTATAATTTTAATATAAATAGTAATAAAATCACCCCAGGATACATGATGGGAAACTTGTCAACAACATAGTTTAAATCACCAAGAATTTTTAAAGCATTATCTCAGCATTATGACAATAAGAATGATGTTTGCTTCAATATAGACTCAGATTCTCCAAAATATCTTAAAGTAAGAAGAAAAAATCATAGGGCATATTGAATTCAAACTATAACAACCAAATTTAACACTGAGCATGTCAAAAAGACATGATAGGGTGGAGAAGAGGGAACATGAGGACAGTGGTAGAAGAACACTGACACTGATGTGGAATTGGTGTTGGAATATAGTATGCATAAAACTCATTTAGGAATAGCTATGTAAATCACTTTGCTTTGATATTTCATAAAAATACTTTTATAATGAATAATAATAGAAGCAAGATATATAAGATTTATAGTTGTAAAGAGTCATGTTCTAGGAAAATGTATCCATAAATACAAGTTTTAAATGAATTTATGTATATACATTTAATTCTCACTTTTATTAATGCATGCATTTCTATGAATATTCATATCTAAATGCATTTTTATATTATTTAACATAGCAGCATAATACACAATCAATATAGGCATGAAAATGAGTCTTGATCCTACTTTGATATTATACAAAATCATAAATTTTAGAAAGCTTGCAGTTTAAAATATAAAAGAATCAGACCTATAAAGTGAAAGAGAAATATAATTCTGGAAGATACCATGAAAAATATGTTTATTACTTTTGAGTTGTAACTATTTATTAAACAGAAGACAAAAACATTAACAATTAGTTAGTTATTAATAAACATAGCACAGAATTTAGTAAGCCAGTGATTCCAAGACACTCTTAAAATTGCTCCGAGGCTCTTCTAAAACAATAAAAAAAAAAAAAAGGTAATGATGAGACAAAGAAACCAAAAAAGCTTAACCACATTGATTTTTTTTTTATTTTTCGGGCCACACCCATTTGATGCTCAGGGGTTACTCTTGGCTAAGCGCTCAGAAATTGCCCCTGGCTTGGGGGGACCATATGCCGGGGTCCTTCCTTGGCTAGTGCTTGCAAGGCAGACACCTTACCTCTAGTGCCACCTCCCCGGCCCCTGATATTTTTATCAATGTTTTGAGAAAAACCTACTGAAGAGTTCACAAGAAAATATGACTGTAAATTCACAAGACCCACGTTTTTCTTTTTTCTAAACTTGATCGAGATATTCTCTTGATCTTGGTTGCCTTGAAGATTCCTTATACATATTTGCAGTGTGCCTAATAAAGATTAGCCACATATTTGAATTCCATCAGAAGTATCTGTGATTCACAGAGTCCCTTTGTTGTTGTAGTTATGTGTACCACCATTTGTTTTTTCTTTTGAAATACTACTGTAATCTCCTATGATGATTGACTATAAAGCATAAAACAAAGAGCTAAAAACATATGACAACATTTCCCCTCTTTTTCTTCTGACTCCAACACTGCAGCCCAGTTACTACTACTGACTTAATTGTTCTTTTCCAATTGACATGTGGACCACTATTATATTAGTTAAGCTACTCAGCTGTGTTCATGGTAAATAGAAATATAATTATCAAGTAGAATATGGCACTTTTGACTAATTCTTTTTGCCTTTTAGTTTTATAGCTGCTACTAAGATACAAAATTGCCTACATTAGATCCTTATATTTCATCTTCTCTATAGCAAGGCTGTTACATGCCTCTGTAATACAGTTAAAAACATTTTTCACAATCCAGTTTTTATTCTTGATTCTCATGAAATGGTTTTTAAATGCACAAAAGGTTTAAGTGGTGCATACATCAAGATTCAGTATTTGTGTGGTAAAGTGTGTGGGTTTAAATATGCATATTGTTAGTCTCACCATGCTAACACCATAAAGAGTAGTTTCACGCATTCTATAGATTTCATTTTATTTACCCCTGTAATATTAGCATCCATAGATTTATTATTGCCTTTTTGTCTTTTTAATAATCTCATTGAAATGAAATTTACACAGTATGCAGTTTTTTCAAAGCTTTTTTCACTTCGTTATCAATTATTTCAAACATTGAATAGAGAGGGACAGAGCAATAGCACAGCAGGATGGACCATGCATGTGTCCTTGCATTTAGCCTACCTGGGTTTCATCACTGGAATCCCAGATTTTTCCCAGAGACTGCAGGAGTAATGTCTAAACAGAGCAAGGAATAATCCCTGAGCACCAGCAGGTGAGGCCCCCAAACAAAACAAAACAATCATTGAATTCAATTCAATAGTAAGAGTGTACTATAATTGGTCACCTATTAAAAGATATCTGTGTTGCCTCCAATTTAAAGTGATTAGTAAAAATATGATAAACATCTGTATTTGAGCTTTGGGGAGAGGGAGGTATAATTTTCAACTTATTCTGACAAACACCTAGAATAAAATTTGCTGTACTTAAAGTAATAATATATTTAACTTTATAAGGGATTGTCAAATTGTCTTCCAAAGTGGCTATGTAATTTTACATTCTTATTATAAAAGAACATTCCTGTTAGGTCATGTCCCACATTGAATTTTCTTAGTTGTAAAATGTACGCTTCTGCACATTTCCTATCAACAGTGTACTCTCAGATTCCCTCCTGGTCTTCCCTTTCCTGCTTCCCTGCCTGCCTCTGTTACAGATATTTTTCTTCTCTCTTTCTCTATCTTACTCCCTTACATTATTTTTTCTAGACATTGTTGTTAGTAATATTGTTTCTGAATGGGTATCATGCATATCTCTTTATTTTCTTTCAGCAGTTTTTTTTCAAAATGTATAGTTTCAACTCTGATTGTCACAGTGGTTCCTTCTCCATTCTAACTGCATATCCCCTGCTATTTGTGGCAAGCTTTCTACCAGGGAACTCTTTCTCCTGGCCCTCATCTCTGTTGTCCTCGGATATTATTACCATGCTATCCTTTAAAAAAAAAAATCCTAAAAATGAATGCTATCGGGCCCGGAGAGATAGCACGGTGGAGTTTGCCTTGCAAGTAGCCGATCCAGGACCAAAGGTGGTTGGTTCGAATCCCGGTGTCCCATATGGTCCCCCGTGCCTGCCTGCCAGGAGCTATTTCTGAGCAGACAGCCAGGAATAACCCCTGAGCACCGCCGGGTGTGGCCCCAAAACAAAACAACAACAAAAAATGAATGCTATCATTCTAAGTTTATCCCTCTCCCTCTGATTCATTTGGTTTAGCATAATACTCTCCTTATCTATCCACTTATTAGGAAATTTTATGACTTCCTTTGTTTTTCTAACAGCTGTATAGTATTCCATTGTGAAGAAGTACCACAGTTTCTTATCCACCCCTCTGTTCTCTGGCACTTAGATTCTTTCCAGATTCTGACAATGGTATATAGAATAGTGCTATACTGAACATTGGAGAGCAGAGGAATTATTGCATTATGTTTTGGGTCCATAGGGTATATTGCTAGAAGTAGTGTTGTTGGGTCATATGGGAGTTCAATTTCTAGTTTTTTTTTTTTTTCAGGAAAATCCATTTGTTTTCCCCAAACAGCTGGACCAGACTATATTCCCACTAAAATGAAATGAGGGTCATTTTCTCACCATGTCTGTACCAGCACTGGTCATTCTGTACCAGCACTGGTCATTCTTTCTCTGAAGTGTGCCAGTCTCTGTGGTGGACATAATATCTCATTGTTGGTTTGATTTATGTCTCCCACATGATTAATTACTTGCAGCATTTTTGGGGGTCACACCCGGCACTGCTCAAGGGCTACTCCTGGATCTACGCTCAGAAATTGCCCCTGGCAGGCTCGGGGGACCATATGGGATGCTGGGATTCTAACCACCAACCTTCTGCATGAAATGCCTTACCTACATGCTATCTCTCAGGCCCCACTTGAAGCAATTTTTTAGTGTTCATTTTGGTCATCTGTATTTTTTCTTTGAGGAAATTATCTGTTCATCTCTTCCCTTTTTTGGATTGGATTAGATAATTTTTTTCCTTGTTAAGTTCTAATAGGTGTATTATATATCTTATCAGATTAATATCAGATGAATATTTTCTCCCATTTCATGGGGAATCTTTGTACTCGAATTACCATTTTCTGAATTACAGAAGCTTCTTAGTGTAATTTAGTTGCACTTGATTATTTTTACTCCAATTTTATGGTCAATGAGATCTCAGAGAAGTCCAAATTTAATATTTTGCAATATAGTTGAGACTTCACAAGACCACTTGTTGGGAAGGCTTTTTTGCTCTATTTTGTATTTAATGTCCTTTCATCAAAGATTAATATATATATTAATATATATGACACCCCGTTTCAGGATGTTCAAGTTTTTCCTTTGCTCTGAGGGTCTTTCTTTAGTCCAATAACATTCTGTTTTAATTATTATTGCTTTATAGTGCAGTTAAGGTTTGGCAAAATGATACCTCACTGCTTTTTTGAGGATTACTTTAGCTCTTCATAGAGGTTTATTGTTCCCTATGAGACTAATTTCATTAGTCTCTTATTTATTTATTTGAAAAATGGCATTGTATATTTCTAGTACATGTATTATATCTGTTTTGGAGAGTATTGTCACTCCAATGATATTAATAAACCAAATCCATGATCAGGAGATATAATTCCATTTACTTGTGTCCTCTCCTATTTCTTAAAAGAGATTTGTAGTTTTCTTTTATAGGTTTTTCACCTCATAATTTAATTTGATTTATATTTACTTGATTTTCTGAGGCACAATTGAGAATGTTTTTTAATATGTCTTCTCTAAATTATTTGTATAGAGAATAGTCATCAATATTTTGTATTAAGATATATCCTAACATCTATTTTTCTTGAAACATTTTTGTAGATTTTTTTTAGGATTTTTGTTGTTGTTGTTGTTTTTGTTGTTGTTGCTGTTGTGGGGCCACACCGGATGAAGTTCAGAGGTTACTCCTGGCTATACACTCAGAAATGGCTTCTGGCTTGAGAGACCATATGGGAAGCTGGGGGATCAAACCACGGTCCATCCTAAGTTAGCGTGCACAAGGCAAACATCTTACCGCTTGTGCCACCGCTCTGGCCCCAAGGTTTTAGGACTTTATCAATATAGTGTCCTTTCATCTGCAAACAGTGAGAACATGACTTTTTTCTTACTTTAATATGTAGATGCCCTTGAAATCTTTTAGTTGCCAAATTGCCAAGACAAGTACTTCTAGCACTGCATTGAATAGTAGTGGCGAGAGTGAGTATTCTTGTCTTGTGCCACATCTCAGAAGAAAAGCAATGTTTTGTCCAATGTTTTGCTCTGGGCTTGTTATGAATGGCTTTGACTGTATTTGAAAAGTTTATTTTATTCCCACCTTATTGACAGTTTTTATCATTAATGGGTTCTGGAACTTGCCAACTGCTTTATCTGCATCTGTTAGTATGAACATATAATTTTTTATAATTCTTTTTTCTGATATGGTTTATATTGCATATTTTCTAACGTTTGTGTTTTTGTTAAACCATCTTTGCATCTGTGGGATGACTCATACTTAGTCATGATAAATTGTTGAAATCTATTTGTACTATTTTGTTGATAACCTTTGCATCTCTGCTCATCAATAATATTGGCTTTTAAGTCTCTTGTGTTGTCTCTGTTTTGTTTTCAGGATGATGTTTATTTCATAGTAATTGGTTGGGATGGTTTCTGTTTCTTTCATTTTCCAGAAAGAGCCTGAGAAGGATTGAAAATATGTCCTCTTCAAAGATGTGAAAGGATTCACGAGTGAATTTATATGGGCCTGGACTTTTGCTTTTGAAATGTCTTTGGTTAGTATAAGAACCCAATTATTCACATGCTGTTTCTGTTTAATTTATCTCAAAGTTCTATTGTCTTCTATTTATTTGTTTTGAGAATTTTTCCATCTTCTGTTGTTTTTTGGAGGTTTTTCCACTTCTTCCTTTTGCCTAATGTCCTCAGCAACTATTACTGTGCTGGTGAGGCCTTCAAATAAAATTTTCACTTTGCTTACCAAGAAATTTTAATTAAGAACATTTATTAACTCTAACAAGGAAATTCAGATTTGAAATCACAAATTTGTGATCTAGGTTATAAGCAGTGAAAGTTAATTTTTTTTTTTGGTTTTTTGGGCCACACCCGTTTGATGCTCAGGGGTTACTCCTGGCTAAGAGCTCAGAAATTGCCCCTGGCTTGGGGGGACCATATGGGATGCCGGGGGATCGAACCACGGTGGCAATCTTTCCTTGGCTAGCGCTTGCAAGGCAGACACCCTACCTCTAGTGCCACCTCGCCAGCCCCGAGTTAAATTTTTTTGACAGAAAATATGCTAATGATTCATCGCCAATTCTTATAAGAGAGATTTTTGATCATTTTAAATAAAATGTGATTTCAATTTTTTTAGTTTTTTTGCCATGATCAAGATCATTTAACTATTATAAAAACTAAATGAGATTGAACTATTTTAACTAATATGCACATGTAAATAAATTTACAGAATTGAATTATATTTATAACATAAGTGACAATAGTGCTTAGTATTTAATGAATGATGAAACTTCTATGCTTTTATTTTTCACATGCATTTTTATGCAAAATGAATCCATTAATCTTTTTGCTGAACTCTATTGGCTCAGCAATTAATTTGTTTGATAGACAACTGAATGAGAGACAATGTATTAGCATGCTAAGTAGTAAGTTGGGACATTAGCATTAAAAACATTAAAACCATGAGAATAGAAAGATATTAAAGCATAAACTTGATATTTTAGCTTTCACTTAATATTTATATTGCATACATGTAGACTTTTTAATAGTTTAATTTTATTTTGTTATAGTTATCATACATATTACTTCTACTATATAAACATATTTATTTTTTGTTTGAAACAACATATGTATGTAGAGAAGTTATTATACCTCAAGAATCTACTTCCTTTGATACCATTTACTTTCATGCTGACACACAATTACTTTAAATCAGGGGTCTCAAACTCAATTTACCTGGGGATCGCAGGAAGCAAAGTCAGGGTGATCCTTGAGTGCAAAGTCAGTAGTAAGCCTTGAACATTGGGGGGTGTGACCCAAACAACTAAAACAAAACAAAACATAAAAAGATTCCTCTAGGACAGGGCCACAAAATGTTGTACGGAGGGCCGTTTGCGGCTCGCAGGCCCCAAGTTTGATACCCCTGCTTTAAATGTTTTTGTGTATCTGTCTAGTAATTGAATTACTCCAATTTTTATATTTATATGTATTAGTTTTTATTTCATTTATTAACGTATCCTATACTTATAAATGTATTGACACATCTTTTTTCTAATTATTTAAAATTATCATCCATCATCCATTTTGTGGGGAGTAGGAACCCCACCGAAGTACTCAAGGGTTACTTCTGGCTCTGCATTCAGGAGTATTTTCTGTTGGTGATTGGGGGGACTTTTGGCCCACTTAAAGCATCTTTTGACAACTATAGCTTCTATTTAGAAATATAAAGAAATAAAAATTATTTCTTAGAATATAATATTTTACTTTAATAGTTTTAATGTATATTTTGTCTTAGCAATTTTATGTTACCTATGTATGATTTTCATTTAGTATGACATGCTTGTTCTTTACTGGACTGTTTTAAATAAATTTGGAGAGATTGGTATATTAGTTCTTTTAAATATTTTCCCTGTTCCTTTCTTTTTTCTACAGTTGTAGAAAGTAATTCAAGTTGCTGATAATGTTTGAATTATATTTAATGCTTTTGTTTCTTTCTTCAAATTGTATAATTTAAAATATAAGTTATATTGAAAAATTATCTTATTGATTCCTTCCTATCTGCTGCTAAGCTATCATAAAATAAGTGTATTCTAAAATTTACTCAGGTTTGGATATTATAATCCTGAAGTGCCTAGCTAGTTGTTTTACTATTTTGTCTTTTTAACATGCCTATCTTTTTATTAACTGCAGATAAATGATCACTGTATTTAATTGTAGTTGAGGTAACATGGTGACAATAGCATTTATATTAATGCCTTTGTGTAATGATAATACTGCTCCTAACCACCACCAGTTACCAAGTTAGTCTTCCAATGTGCTGGTGTCACTTCTAGTATGCTTCTTCCTTATCTCACTCTACCTCAGCCTTGTTCAATGATCTCAGTTTTGTCTTTAAAGTCCAAATTGTTGTCAGTAGACACTATACATTCCTTTCCTTCATTTGGGGAGGAAGATCACACATGGTTTTCTTCAGATTCTGTTGTCAAAAATCAGTCTTGTGGGTTCTCAGGTGGTAATATGTAGTGTCAGAGAAAACCATAGAACTTAAGTTAGCAACATACAAGGCTAGCACCTTACCTGCTGTGCTACCTCTCTAGCTCCCTTTGCTCCAATGTTATGTAATATATATAATACCCAAAATATATTTTATGTCATGTATATGCATAGTTATAATTTGCCCTTTAGTGATCTTGTCTGATAACTATAGTTTATGAATCATATCAATCTTTGCAATCTGATGCATGTCTTTTTTATTTCTTTGTATGCAAAGTGAATTTAGAATACACTGAATATTTTTATTGTTAGTATGAGTGGGATTGAGATTTATAATTTTTCAGAGAATTCAATTTTGAAGAAAGCAAATCATTTGTTAGATTCAACTCCATCACAGTATTTCTTTGGTGACTAGTAGACTTAATGTCAATTCAGTTCTTTCAGTTCAAGTTCAGCTGCTTCCCATTTGCTTCTTTTTTTATTCCATAGATTTTAATTTTATTTAATTTTGTTTATTACTATTTCTTTTTTTAAACGTTTTTCTCTTTATTTAAACATCTTGATTACAAATATGATCGTGATTAGGTTTCAGTCATGTAAAGAACGCACCCCCCTTCACCAGTGCAACATTCCCAACACCAATGTCCCAAATTTCCCTCCATCCCACCCCACCCCCACCTGAACTCCAGACAGGCTTTCCATTTGCTTCTAAAATGCACTAAGAATTACAGCTATTGAAAATTTTATTTCTTGCACTTCAAAAATGGAGATAGAGATTTTAAAGGAACTTAACAGAGAATTTGAGATGTAAAGAAATTTTAAAGGAAAATGAATTTTGTAAAAAAAAATAAAATAAAACGTAGGTAACATAATTTGGCACACTGCTCTACTAGTACTGAAGAAGGCAGGTTGTGTGTCTGTATCTAGAAAGCAACTAAATTGCTTATATTTGGCAGTTTCATTAGGAATTAGTATAGTATGGGAATTTTATGTATACTCTAGAGGACATAGAGCAAGAATGAGTAGTTTTGTGGTCTTTTTCAAGAAAAGGAGATAGAATTTAACTGAGAAGAGTAAATATAGATCTCTAAGAACAGAAGAATGGGGAACAATTTGATGTATGGATTAGTATAAAAAGCTATGCATGACATTCCTTACCATATTGATTAAATATACTGAAAAGAAATACTATTACCATATTCTAAAGGTTAAGATCTCAAGAAATCTAACAGAAGTGCCAGCTCTAGAAAGAACTTCAGTGAGAGGGAAACTTGACATTGGTGGTGGGAATTGCTCACTGGTGAAGGTGTTGTACATTGTATGAACAACTTAATCTATAAAAAAATCTGCAATAAGAAAGAATTTTTCTTGTGTTTTCATATCATTAATAAAAATAAAGAAGCCTGCTGTTTTTAACTACCAAGTAATTAATGTTATTTTTTGGAAATTAGGTTTTTAACTTGACATTATAATTTATTAATTGTTGTTTCTTTTTGCAAAGAAACATAAATTATTATTAGAGTCAAGCATTCATAGTTTCCAACAAATATTGTAATATTAAAGTTGAAGATAAGCTCTTTTTGACATTTTAAAATGCCACCTTCTATTTTATTATTTTATAAACAAATTCTTTAACTAAATCAACATGAGATACAAAGCTATACAGATATTCATGATTGAGTTTCATTCAGACAATGTATACCTTTCCCCAGTGCACATTTACTATTATCCATATCCCCAGTTTCCATTCTGTCTTCTTCATTGCCCTCTCCACTGCCTGCTTCTATAATAGACATTTTTTTGTTTTGCTTTTGGGCCACACCCGGCGGTGCTCAGGGGTTACTCCTGGCTGTCTGCTCAGAAATAGCTCCTGGCAGGCATGGGGGACCCTATGGGACACCGGGATTCGAACCAACCACTTTTGGTCCTGGATCGGCTGCTTGCAAGGCAAACGCCATTGTGCTATCTCTCCGGGCCCTATAATAGACATTTTTAAGATAAGTTCTTTCTTAGTAATATACTAAAATTATATCCAAGCAAAATGCTGGTATACTATGCATTCATAAAGAGCTATGTATGAATGTCATATTTAAATGGACTTCCACCAAGTTGGATAATAAAGAAAGCAATAGGAGTTATAAAATCACCATGTAAAGTCATAAATCTAGAAGAATTATGCTAGAGATTCACAAATATATTTGGCCTACTGCTCTCTTTTCAAAATAAAAGTCACTCAGTATCCCCCTGGAAATATACCTATTTAAGTTAATAAAGAGAAAATGTTGTCTGATTTCACAAGGCTCCTATACTTCTCTTATACCCATTGTTCCAATACCCTCCCACTTTTGCAACACTACTACAAGAGAGTACAGTTTAAATAAAAAGAAAGGTCAATTTATAAAAGTGATATTTAGTAAGCATTAAAATACTATGTGATGTTTATTTCTAACAAAATAATGAGGTAGAAGGAAGCTATCAATGCCAAGTATCAAGTAGCCTTATGAAAGTATGTATGTTTTGGAAAGGTTTTCTTGTCAATATGTCAGAGGAAAATATTGAAAGAGTAAATGCTATAGGCAGAGGCAAATTTATTGAGTTTAGGCAGTGCAATAGACAGACTCATCTCTCCTAGGATAGGGAGGTAAGTGACAGTGGAGGTGAATTTGCCTTCAATATGATAGTCTGAAGATGAGCATATCAAAGAAAAAACAACTAAGAGGAGCAATCAGGTGGTCTAATTTAAGGTTTTCAGTTAGGTAATACAGTTTAAACAAAATCAACTATAGCAGGAACTTCTTTTGAGAGATTAGAACATAAAACTGTTTTTGAGAATGTTACTGTCAAAACTCATCTGTAATATATTCAAAAGGAAATGAATGATATCGTATTGGTTTAGGAGCTAAAAGTTGAGAGTTGACATTTACACGTAATTTTATGTTTGAAATATAGACATTGCAAATAATTCTATAAAAAGAGAAAAAAGATGAGCAAAAATGTTTCAGAGGTTTGGCTGAGAAATTGGAATGTATAAATCAAGTCGAGGGGCCAGAGTGGTGGCACGGAGAGAGGTAAGGAAGCGATTTCTGAGCACATAGCCAGAAGTAACCCCTAAGTGTCACCGAGTGTGCCCACCTCTCCCCCCCCCCAAAAAAAAAGAACCAAGTCGGAGGAAACTTCTGCATTCCACCACAAGTACTGAACTCTCTACTGTCTCTCACCCCATCACAGGTCTGCCCAAAGAGAAACATTCTGGTCCCTGCTATCCACTATCCTCTTCCCATTTTATTATAAAACAGATATTTCCAGACAGATTGGTCCGAGCACTTCTTTCTCTTAGAAACCATACAACTCAAAACTAATACAAAACAAAAACAAAAACAAAAAACCAACAACAACAACTACAATGAATTAGTTGGAAATAGTTCTATCATACTCAGAAAACCTTGCATGTTTAGAAAAATAACCTCTAATGCAGTTGCATCTCTAGTTACCTCTGATAAAATCAACTAAATATATCACTTTCTATTTTGGGAAGGGGTCACACCCAGCAGCGCTCAGGGGTCACTCCTGGCTCTATGCTCAGAAATCGCTCCTGGCAGGCTCCGGGACCATATGGAATGCCAGGATTTGAACCACCGTCCTTCTGCATGCAAGGCAAACCCTTACCTCCATGCTATCTCTCTGGCCCCAATATATCAATTTCTTAATTGTAGGGGGTCTTTGGGGAGGCTGCCCTGCTTAGAGGCCACGCTGCAGGCCTGCCACAGCAGCCGGGCAAGGGGTGCCTCTGCCGAGAGGCCGCCAGCATGAGCGTTTCATGGAGGCTATGGTGAGTGCTGGTGGGCTCACAGCCCAGCTGAGCCTGGTGCCCAGGTGCTTCCCTTCCCTTCCCTCGCGTGGTTCCTCCAGGAACACGTTTGCCTTTTTTTTCCCTTCAAGCACTAGCTTTCCTGCAGAAGGGCCAATTGCACTTCTGTTTGTCTCAACCACGGGCTTCTGCTGACTATTTTGTTCAGTTCCATATTCCTGAATGTATTAAAGTTCCTGAAACACACACACACACACACACACACACACACACACACACACACACACCCCAAACCTGAATCTCCAGCATTCCACCCCACCAATGTAAAGAAAAATGGGAAAACTAATGAAGCAACCACAGTTGGGGATATGTAGAGAACCCCTGGGCAAATTTCCAAGCCTATTAAAATGCCTGAACCTTATAGATGAAGACCTAAATGTTAATGTTTTAGCAACATCAATGTTTTAGCAACAATACAGTTTTAGCAGCAGAAATCAAGGAGTCCCTAGCCTGCAAAATTAAGCAATCTATAGATGAACAATTCATTGAACTCAAAGAAGAATTCTTTCAGAAGATGCGAGAATCCATACAAATGAAATGAAAAAACTAAAAGGCAAGCCATAGTAGGAGAAGTAAACATTATGTGGAGAACCACATAAATGAAATTGAAGACAAATTACAAATCAGCATTGATAAAGAGGTCAAAATGGAAAGAAGAGACAAATCAATGGAAGAGAACAAAGTACTTAATGAGCAAAGACAAGATAAATAATCCCCAAATTATAGGAATACCAGAAGGTGAGGAAAAATGGAAAGGAAAAGAACAAGTAATGAGGGAGATCGTAGCAGAGAACTTTCCCACTCTTTTAAAAGAGGCTGCTGTAAAAATCCAAGAGGTAAAAAGAATGCCAAACAAAATAGACCCTAATAGAACAAAACAAAGACATATAGCAATCTAAGAGGTAAAACAAAGAGAGAGAGAGAGAGAAGAGAAACCTCAAGTATAAAGGAAAGAATATAAGAATCAAATCAGACCTCCCATTTGAAAAAATTCAGGCTAGAAAAAAATGAAATGACAGGGGCCAGAGCCATGGAGCAACAACTGGTCATTTGCCTTGCAGGCAGCTGATCCAGGACAAACTGCAGTTTGACCCTCTGGTGTCCCACATGATCCCCCCATGCCAAGAATGATTTTTGAGCACAGAGCCAGGAGTAACCCCTGACCGTCACCAAGTATGACCCCAAAACCAAAATAAAATATAATAAAAGAAAATAAAATGACATGTTCAAATTACTAAATCTTCAACCTAGAGCCCACTACCCATCAAACCATTTATTTATATGGAAGGAAGGATAAAAACATTCTCAGACAGTAAAGAACTCACAACATTTAAGCTACCCAAACTGACTCTAAATGAATTACTTAAATATTAATAATATAAATCAAATACCCAATTATAACAGAAACAACTCTATGCAATATAATGGAACAACAGCCCTGTCTGTCAATAGTTTCCTTAAATGTCAATGGAATGAACTCTCCCATCAAAAGGCACAGAGTAGGGAGTGATCAGGGAACTTAACCCAGAAATCTGTTGCCTGTAAAAAGAACACTTAAAATTTTAGGATAGACGTAGGCTCAGAATAAAGGGATTAAAAACAATTATATAAGCAACTGGAAAAAAAAAGCTGAGACAGTCATACCTGTATCAGACCAAATTGCATAAAACCACAAGAAAGTACTTAGAGTCAAGGATGGACACTAGTAATTGATCAGAGGAATAATAGACCAAAAGGTATTCATTTTAATCACATTTATGCACCAAATATAGAGTCAGCAAAGTAAGGATTTTGCTCACAAGCATAATGAAACATATTAATGTAAATTATTTTAGTGAGAAATTTCTACATGCCATTATCAACACTAGATAGATCCACTCGGCAGAACACTGGCAAAGACATAAGAGCTCGAAGTAAGATCACAATGCCATAGATATCAAGTTTTATTGTAAAAAGAAGATGTGGAGAAGATCTAACATCTGAGACTAAACGACATGCTGCTCAACAACAGTTGGATCAAAGTGGTAATCAAAGAATTGAAGAGATTCCTTGAGATTCATGATAATGAAAAAACAAATTACTAAAATTTATGGGGCAAGCACTTAGTGCAGGACTACATAAGGAAGGAAGAGAAAAACAAGATCAACAACCTAAAGGCACACCTTAAATATATGGCAAACCAAAAGCAAAGGAACCCAAACAAAATTAGAAGAAAAATAATAATAAATCAGAGAAGAAATCAACAATAGAAACAATAAAAACAATGCAAAGAATTGATGAAACCAGAAGCTATTTTTGATAGAATAAACAAGATAAGCAAACCATTGTTAAGACTCATGAGAATAAAAAGGAAAATGCTCAAATAAATCAGGTCAGAAATGATTACACAGAAATGTTACACTGATGAAGGATTTTACATATATATGTATTTTATATATATGTATATATATTCTTTTCTCTTTTTTAATTTTTAATATATATTATATAATATATGTTATATAATATATATTAAATATATATTAAAAATAAAAAAAGAAAAGATAAGGCCTCCCAATTCTTACCACAGGCTGTGTTCTTTACACTGACTGTATAGAAAGAGGAGGTACAGTAAATGCACTCCATATACACCTCAACCCAGGCGGCTTGCCTGGTCTGTATTGTGAATTGGGAGGCAAAAAATGAAATGAAAGGGAAGAGATTACAACAGAACCCCAAGAAATTCAAGACCTCATGAGAGCTTAATATGAACAACTGTACTCTGTTAAGCTAGAGGACCTAGAAGAAACAAACAGATATCTTGAAAAATATAATCTCTCAAAACAGAAGGAGGAAGAAATAGAAAGCCTAAACAGGCCAATCACAAATAAGGAAATTTAAGAGTAAATATGGGTGAGTTTTATTAAACATTCAGAGAAGAGTTACTACCATTGATCCTTAGATTCTTTCAAAACATCAAAGAGACAGGAAACCTCCCTAACACTTTCTATGAAGTTAATATCACGCTCATTCTGCAAGCTGATAAAGCTGGTAGTACAAAGAAAGAAAACTACAGACCAATATCACTGATGAACATTGATGCAAAAATCCTTAATAAAATCTTATCAAACCGAATCCAACAACACATCATTTTATTCAGAGAAAGTATTTGACAAAATCCAACATCCATTCATGATTAAAACCATTAACAATATAGATGTGGAAGGATCCTTCCTCAAGTTATAAACAGCTATTTATAAAAAGCCATATCCAGAATTACCTTTAATGACAAAATACTGAAAGTATTTCCACTAAAGTCAGGCAATAGGCAGGTATATTCATTGTCTCTAGCCTTATTCAGCATAGTATTAAAAGTATTAGCAATACTATTCAGCAGGATATCAGTATAAACCAAATTGAAAAAGAGGAAATATTTCTATTTGCAGATGACATGATGATATATATCAAAGACCCTAAAGAATCCATAAAAAAGCTCCTAGAAACAATAAACCACTAAGAAAAAGTGGCCAGATACAAAGTTTAATTCCTTATACAAATATATTAAAGAGTCTATCCTATTTAAAATAGTGTTCAAAACTATCAAGTACCATGGACTCAACATAACAGGAGTGGTGAGAGACCTATACCATGAAAACTTCAAAACATTTCCGAAGGAAATTAAAGAAGACTTAAAGAAATGGAAGATCATTCCATGCTGATGGATTGGAAGAATCAGTATCATCAAAATGACCATCTTACACGAACTACTATATAGATTTAATGCAACTCCTATTTAAATTCAGACAACATTCTTCAAGGACTAAGAATAATTAATTAGAACCATATTGGAAAACAAAAAACTGGGAGACATCTCATTACCTAATTTGAAAATGTACTACAAATCCATAGTGATCAAAACAGCATGGTATTGGAACAAAGACAGACTTTTAGACCAATGGGTTAGAAGAGAATATCCAGTGACAAACACCCAAGTATATGTATGGTCAACTAATATTTGACAAAGGAGCCAAGAACTTGAAATAGAACTTGAAAAAGAATAAAGACAGTTTCTTCAACAAATGGTGTTATAACAATAGAATAACTATGTAAGCAAATAAAGATGAATCCCTGTATCACACCTTACATAAATCAATTCAAAGTAGATTAAAACCTTGAGATTAGAACCCAATCCATAAAAAAATTAAAAAGAATTAAATCAGAAAAATAAGTTTTTAAAAATGTCAATTTCTACTTATAAGCTATATTAGTTAACTGAAAAGAGCTTTCTGTATCTGATTATGTCTCTATCAGATATGGTTTGACCTGAATAATTTAATAGAGTAGAGGTTCAGGAGTCAGGAAGTTTTAGAGAGTTAATGAAAAGCAACCAGCAATTAACAGTTGTAAATTCTGTTATCTGTCCAAAAATCACTGCTGTTGGGTAGAAAATTTTGGGAGAGATGCAGGTCACTTTAGAATGGAAGATCTAAAAGAATGAGAGGTTTTGCAATAATATGAAGATGAACTTTTAGGGAAAACAAAGAGAATAAAAATATTTCAGTAGTTTTCTCTGTAACAATTACAATGATTTAAAACAGCAGTGTGGAGGACAGCATCTGATATGCTTTCACAAAGTATGTTTTCTTGTCTACTTTGGCTAACTTAATTAATTTAATCGAGTGATAACACTTAAAATTGTGCAAAAATTGCATAGTAAAGCAAAATGCTAATAATTCTCTAATAATTATAAATGAACAAATTCCTTTTCAAATATTTGTCTTAGATAATTGTGTTAGTGAAATTCTAAATTTTCTTAAAATTGTCATAGTACAGAACAATAATAGATTTATCAATGGTGGAATACTTGTTATTTGTGCAAGTGTTCATCTGTGTGTTGCTTGTGCTCATTTTATTTAGTACTTGATATATACAATTTGTTTAAAAAGCGATTTTAACCTTGAATACCAATTTTGCTATTTTCATTGATTCTCTTTCATTCATTTTCTTTGCTATTTTCATTGTAAACTTTTACAACTGGGAAATGTTACAATATTATCTCCCCTTTTGACTATGAAGATGATTCATGCTAAGAAACATCACACTACTCTCTAGTAATTATAGATGTTATTATTAAAAGTGATCTGGATTTTCCATTGGGTGCCATCATGTACACTTGCATGATAATATTTCCTGACAAACTGGTATTGTCTCTTGTTACCTGAAAAGTCACATGTGCCCTCTTTTATTAAAGATTTGAAAAAAAATGGATGATGTGCATGTGACTTCTTAATAAGTCTCATACTTTGGGCCTGGAGAGATAGCACAGCAGCGTTTGCCTTGCAAGCAGCCGATCCAGGACCAAAGGTGGTTGGTTCAAATACCGGTGTCCCATATGGTCCCCCGTGCCTGCCAGGAGCTATTTCTGAGCAGACAGCCAGGAGTAACCCCTGAGCACTGCTGGGTGTGGCCCAAAAACCAAAAAACTAAAAAATAAAAATAATAAGTCTCATACTTTACATTATTTCCAAGTGTAAAGAGGAATATTTTAAAATGAACAATTATGTTTTAGAGTTTTCATTCATTTTCAACCTCTCTTCATCCACAGTCTTACAATGTACAACAACTTTCACCAATACACATTTTCCTCTACCAATGTCTTCAGTTTCCTTCTCACCCCTCAGATCCTCTTCTTCCCACCTATCTACCCTCCCCTTTGCTTCTGGGATATGCATTTTAGCTCTCTCTCTTTTTTTCTCTTGCACACTCTTCTTTTTTTTGGCAATGTAGTTTGCATTACTGTTAATAAAGGAGTGTTAAGCATGTCACTGTATCCCCTTTTAGGACCCAGTACATGTCCAGAATGATCAGTTCCAACTATCACTTACATAGTAGATCCATCTCTACTCTAACTACACTCTCTGCTCTTTGTAGCAAGCTTCCTACCATGGATCTGTGCTCCTAATCCTCATCTCTTGTCTCTGGATATCATCCCACACTGACTTTTATTTTCATTATATCCCAAAGATGAGTGATATTATTGTGTGATTATCTCTCTCACTCTGACTCACTTTACTCAGAATAATAATATCCATGCCCATCCGTGCATAAGGTTTCATCTCACATCATAGAAAATAGCACAGATCTCAAAGAACGAGAATAACAAGTGCTGGCATGGATGCAGGGAAAAAAGGATTCTCATTCACTGCTGGTCGGAATGTCATCTAGTCCAGCTTTTCTGGAAAACAATATGGAGATTATTAAAAAAAGTTGGAAATTCACTTTGACCACAATAAAAAAACCTGGAAATTGAGCCCCCATCTGATCCAGCTTTAGGATATACACTAGGAACACAAAAACACAATACAAAAATGTCCTCTGCACTTCTATGTTTATTGCAGCACTATTTACAATAAACAGAATCTGGAGGCAACCCAGATGCCCAAAAATGGTCATGAAATATGCTTATACATGGATGGAGATGGAGATTATTATGTTACGTGAAATGAGTCCTACCTTGCTTTAAACAGGAAATAAGAGCATTACTTTTTTTTGTTTATGTATTTTTTTTAAATTTGGGGGGGGCACACCCAGTGACATTCAGGGGTTACTCCTGAGAATGTGCTTAGAAATCACTTCTGGCTTGGAAGGCCATAGGGGACGCCGGGGGATCGAACGAATGTTTGTTGTAGGTCAGCTGCATGCAAGGCAAATGTCCTACCACTGTGCCACTGCTCTGGCCCCAAATAAGAGCATTTCTAAATTCTATATTTTTAACATTGCAATGATATTTTGCAACCACTTTTTTTTAAATTTCAGGTGTATATTTTTCTTTATTTTCTTTATTTAAACATATTGATTACATATATGATTGTGATTAGGTTTCAGTCCTGTAAAGAATACCCATTCACCAGTGCAACATTCCCACCACCAATGTCCCAAATCTCCCTCCATCGCACCCCACCCCACCTGTACTCTAGACAGGCTTTCCAGTTCCCGCATTCATTCACATGATTATGGTGGTTCTCTGTGTAGTTATTTCTCTAACTGCACTCACCACTCTTTGTGGTGAGCTTCATGAAATGAGCTGGAAGTTCCAGCCCTCCTCTCATTGTCTCTGAGGATTGTTGCAAAAATGACTTTTATTTTTCTTAAAACCCATAGATGAGTGAGACTATTCTGCATCTCTCTCTCTCTCTCCCTCTGACTTATTTCACTCAGCATGATAGATTCCATGTACATCCATGTATAGGAAAATTTCATGACTTCATCGCTCCTGATGGCTGCATGATATTCCGTTGTGTATATGTACCATAGTTTCTTTGGCCATTCATCTGTTGAAGGACATCTTGGTTGTTTCCAGAGCCTGGCTATTGTGGATAGTGCTGCAATAAATATAGGTGTGAGGAAGGGGTTTTTGTATTGTATTCTTGTGTTCTTAGTGTATATCCCTAGGAGTGGAATAGCTGGGTCGAATGGGAGCTCAATTTCCAGTTTTTGGAGGAATCTCCATATTGCTTTCCATAGAGGTTGGACTAGATGGCATTCCCACCAGCAGGGGATAAGAGTTCCTTTCTCTCCACATCTCTGCCAGCATTGATGTTCTCATTCTTTGTGATGTGCACCAATCTCTGTGATGTGAGGTGGTATCTCATAGTTGTTTTGATTTGCATCATCCTGGTTATTAGTGATGAGGAACATTTTTTCATGTGCTTTTTGGCCATTTGTATTTCTTTTTTATAAAAGTGTCTGTTCATTTCTTCTCCCCATCATTTTTATGGGATTAGATGATTTTTTCTTGTAAAGTTCTATCAGTGCCCTGTATATTTTGGATATTAGCCCCTTATCTGAAAGGTCTTGGGTGAATAGTTTCTTTCACTCGGTGGGTGACTCTTGTATTCTGGGCACTATTTCTTTTGAGGTGCAGAAGCTTCTCAGTTTAATGTATTTTCATCTGTTGATCTCTGCTTCCACTTGTTTGGAAAGTGCAGTTTCCTCCTTGAAGATGCCTTTAGTCTCAATGCCATGGAGTGTTTTAGCGACGTGTTGTTCTATATACCTTATGGTATTAGGTCTGATATCAAGGTCTTTAATCCATTTGGATTTAACCTTTGTACATGATGTTAACTGGGGGTCTATGTTCACTTTTTTGCAAATGGCTAACCAGTTCTGCCAGCACCACTTTTGAAGAGGTTTTCCCTGCTCCACTTAGGATTTCTTGCTCCTTTGTCAAAAATTAGGTAATTGTATGTCTGGTGGACAATGTCTGAGAACTCAAGCCTATTCCACTGATCTGAGGGTCTGTTTTTATTCCAATACCATGCTGTTTTGATAACTATTGCTTTGTAGTACAGTTTAAAGTTGGGGAAAGTAATGCCTCCCATTTTCCTTTTCCCTAGGAATGCTTTAGCTATTCGAGGGTGTTTATTGTTCCAGATGAACTTCATGAGTGTTTGATCCACTTCTAAGAATGTCATGGGTATTTTAAGGGGATCACATTAAATCTGTATAATGCTTTGGGGAGTATTGCCATTTTAATGATGTTAATCCTGCTAATCCAAGAGCAGGGTATGTGTTTCTATTTCTGTGTGTCCGCTCTTATTTCTTGGATCAGGGCTTTATAGTTTTCTTTGTATAGGTCCTTTACGTCTTTGGTCAAGTTGACTCCAAGAGGAGCTACTACCAATCCTAGCCAGGCTCTTCCATGAAATAGAAAAAAACAGGAACACTTCCAAACAGCTTTTATGAAGCCAACATCACCTTGATACCAAAACCAGACAGAGATGCTGCCAAAAAAAGAAAATTACACACCAATATCCCTGATGAATGCTGATGCAAAGATCTTCAACAAAATCCTGGCAAATAAAATCCAATGCATCATCAAGAAGATCATACACTACAACCAAGTAGGTTTCATCCCAGGAATGCAAGGGTGGTTTAACATCCGTAAATCTATCAACATCATAAACAACATCAACAAGAAGAAAAATAAAAATCACAAGATCATATCAATAGTCGCAGAGAAAGCATTTGATAAGGTTCAACACCCATTCTTGATCAAAACTCTCGGCAAGATGGGAATGGAAGGAACTTTTCTCAATCTAGTTGAAGCCATCTACCAAAAACCAATGGCAAATATTATCCTCAATGGAGAAAAACTAGAAGTCTTTCCTCTAAATTCTAGTTACAAGACAAGGCTGTCTGCTCTCACCACTCCTCTTCAACATAGTACTGGAAGTGCTTGCTATAGCAATCAGGCAAGAAAAAGATATCAAGGGAATTTAGATAGGAAAGGAAGAAGTCAAGCTCTCATTGTTTGAAAACGACATTATACTCTAATTATAAAACCCTAAAGACTCTATCAAAAAGCTTTTAGAAACAATAGACTCAGATAACAAGGTGGCAGGCTACAAAATTAACACACAGAAATCAATGGCCTTTTTGTACACCAATAATGATTGGGAAGAGAAGGAAGTCAAGAAGGCAATCCCGGGGCCGGGCAGTGGCACTAAAGGTAAGGTGCACCTGCCTTGCCCGCGCTAGCCTTGGATGGACTGCGGTTCGATCTCCTGGTGTCCCATATGGTCCCCCAAGCCAGGAGCAACTTCTGAGCACATAGCCAGGAGTAACCCCTGAGCGTTACCGGGTGTGACCCAAAAACCAAAAAAAAAGAGAAGGCAATCCCATTCACAATAGTGCCACACAAAAGCAACCACTTTTTTTTTAATAAAATATAAGTTTAGTTCAATTAATGAAAAGTAAAGAAAAATCTTGATTAACATTTTTATATTTTGATTTGTTTTTGACCACACCATCAGTACTCAGGGGTTACTCCTGACTTTGCACTCAGGTATAATTCCTGGAGTTCTCAGTGCTCAAGGAAGCATATGGGATGCTAAGGATCAAATCCAGATTTGTCATGTGCAAAGAAAATACCCTACCTGTTGTGTTATCATTCAGGGACAGCATTTTTCATTTAATAAATATTCAGTATTTATTAAAATACAATATTTATCCAATTGAAGAACTGTTCTAATTTTTTTTATTTTTGGCAAAATAAATTACAAATCTTTCACAGTAATATTTAAGGCACATAGTAGTAATGAGGGACATTCCCACCACCACCAGTTTTGTCCTCCCTCCACTCCTATTCCCAGCATGCATCCCTCTTCCCCCTTTTCTACCCCGTGTAATGTTAGTGCAACTGTTCCCCCCATATACAGTTTGATGTAGATTGGGTATCATTTCTGTTGTCATTGACTTTGAATTTTTGTGTTCAAGTCTGATCATTTTTTATTATGTTGATAACTTTCTATCAACATCACTCCCAGTGTGTCCATTAGCAAATGAATTATTAGTTATTTTTCATAGCTATCCCATGTTTCTAAATTTAGCTTTGTAGTGTTGAGTTTAGGATTCTACAAAGCATATTTCAAATTTGTTTTCACAAACTGCTTCATTGTATAATCTTCAAATCTGGGACACTAGAGGGAGACACAAGCTGGAGGAGGGAAAGGCAGACAACACCTTAATTGCTTTTGACTTCTTGTCTTTCACTTCCCATTTCATCCAGAATATTCTTGTCCTCCACAAAGGACATTGTCTTTTGCAGAATCAGTGGAAGCCGATTTGCTGTTTTCCTACACCAGCAGATTCAGCATCCCAATTCTCACTCCATGGTAGTAGCAGTACCTCTTCTTTAGAGAGCATGGCCCATGGACCCTCTCCTTTGAGCTCATACATCAGAAATGGAGGTCTGAAATTTTGTTTCTAAGTTTGTTTTTGTTCTGTTTTCTGTGAGAGTTTGAGGTCACACTAACAGATAAGTATATCTTAGGAGCAACACTTCCTGGTGAGGGGGGAAACATGCGATGATGCCACTGATTGATTCAATATCAGCCACATGTAAACAAACAAACAAACACATGGCTGGAATAGCACAGTGGTAGGTCATTTGCCTTGCATGTAGGTGACCTGGAACTGACCCCGGTTCAATCCCTAGCATCCCATATGGTCCCCTGAGCCTTCCAGGAGCTCAGAGCCAGGAGTAACCCCTGAGCGCAGCCAGGTGTAGCACAAAACAAAAACAATAAAACCATCCAACCAAATAAACAAAGAACCTTGACTCCTGTACTATTTCTCTGGCCCTAGTTCTAAGTTCAACTAATTTTAATTTAGTTTCTATTTCAAAGCTTTATGATGTGTGATTTTACTTCGTGTGTTGGCTCTCTTCATGATTAGCAGTTAAGATAGTAAACCAGATTAAACATTTTTATATTAAATATTCTGTGTTAAAAATATTAGTACAAGGTCAGAAGTATAGTGCAAGCTTTAAGGCACTTTCAATGCATGCAGCAAATTGCTGTTTGATTCCCAGTAGTTCATATACCCTAAGCACTACCAGGTAAGATATGTGAGCCCAGAGCCCAGCCCTAAGCACCGTCTAAAAACCCCTAAGACTCCCAAAAGAACAAAACAAAATTACCAGTATAAATTTTGTCTTCTTGGATCCAGATTATAATAGATTCTCCAAGTGCTACTGTTGGATAGAAGTAAAATAGACTGCACCAAAGCCTTGGTGGAACCAAACAGTAAGGATAGCAGTAGGGGTGACTATGGTTATTATAACTATGTGAATAAACCTATGCCAGCCATGTGTGTTGAATGAACATACTTGTGCTCACTAGAATAGTCTCTGGCCCATAAGAGAATGGGAGCAGATACCCACTTTGATCTCTTGTGCAGAGATGAAGTTGGAGAGCAGGGTGACCTCTTGGGAAAACCTCCGAATGAGAGTAGTACCATGCTGGGGACCCTTATAACGGGCAGAAAATTTAGCTAAAAGCAGGGCCTTGTGACAGGCAGAGAGCTTTGCTAAAAGCAGGCCTTTGCAACAAGGGGAGAGTTTTGCTAAAAGAGGAGAACCCTGAGAAATAAATGTAACCATTTAATGATTTACAGAGACAATGAAAGCATAGAATTTTAGCCCTGGGATACTGAGTCTATCTGAAGTTCCCGTTATCTGTACTTTTCAACCTGCCCGAGATGGGTTCCATTATCAGTATACCCTGGCCCGATGGAGATGCGTCCCATTATCTGCACATTCCGACGCACTCGCCGATGGGTCCTGTTATCTAGGTATTCTGGCCTGTTCAATGTATCTATCCCCTATCGACATGTGTACGTGCAGAAAAATTATATAAGCCGGGCATTGTGTTTCAATAAACGAATTTTGATCTGGAATCCTTTTCCCACTTTGGTCTGTCTCCATGTCTGTTATTTTGTTTCTGTGTATGCGGGATCTCCCTCCGAGAAAGAATAACCCATATCTTGACTGGTATCCCCAGCAGGCGGGGGCATCCATAGTACAATATCAGTGTGTCTCCTGAAATCTTGCCCTGAAAAGCTTCAGGAACAAAAAGTTACAAAGAAAGAACTGAAACATTCTGAATCTCTGCCAAATGTTTTATGTCCTGGTATATGTAACCTTGTGTCATATCAGAAAATTCTGCAAATAGCTAAGGTGGAAGACTCGGAGAAATAAATAAATAAATGTATATATATATATATATATTTGACAGTTATTGTGGAAGTAATTCACATTTTTTTTAAAAATTTGATTTGTGCTCTCAGTAAGATAAAGTGGAATCATGAAACATGTAAATGACATAAGAATGAGTGAGATTTTTAGAAAGTCAAAATTCTGATATAAAATAGAAGAAGCTAAAATATGTAAAATTTGTTCAAACAACAAAAGAGCTATCAGATTTAAAGTTAACATCAGGGTCAGAAAGAAATAAAATTGATGGGGCAGAAAATTGAATTTTTCTGTGAATTTTCACTATTGAAGGGAAGTTCAAAAATTATTCCAAAAATTAGAGCAAAGTATTAAATTTGATGGTGTGTAGAATAAAGGCACATTTTTGAAGTGGTGAAATGAATGTGACAGCAAGAAAGAGAGGGAGACAGAGATGAAGACAGAGAAAAAGTAAACAATTGCTAGCCATTTATTTAATCTAAAATTGTTATAATTCTCTATAAAGTAAGATGAAATGACTTGAAAAATAGACGTATTCCATTTTAGAAAAAATTATGAATCAATAGAGAAAAGTAGTATGAAGTTTAAATAATTGGGAAAAATGTGTCTCTATCTCAAGAAATACTATGCAATGAATTTCATTAACTTAAGTATTGAAAAATCCCCAAAAAGCAATTTTGAAAATAGAAGTAAATATGAATATTGCACATGGAAGGAAATTTTTAGTTCTATATATAATAATTATATATATATAATGAAAGAATTACCAATGAAAAATGGACTGATGTAGTTAAATAAAATCAAAGTGTAATTCAGTCAGAGAATTGCCCAAATTCCAAAAAAACAATATCAATTTGGGAATGATGTTTTACAAAATATTCTTTTTTTTATTTTGCTCTTGTCTTTTCCTCTTTATTTTTTCCTTTATTTTTCCTTTGCTTCTTTCCTAATACAATGAAGTGATTGTACTATGGAATGAAATAATACAGTTTAGAATCTCTCTAACTTAAAATTTGCATAAATTGAGTCGCAGTTTTTTTCTTACAAATAGAAAAAGAAATACTTGGCTTTCAATATTTTGTTACTAAATGAAATGATACACTGAAAGGGTTAGCCAAAGGAGTCCAAAGTCTTGTCACGTATAGCTTGATTCCCTCATATGCTCTATGCTTAGTTTTTTATAGGTCTTAAGTTTGAAAAATATATAAACTCTACTTCCTGAAGACAATCTGTACAATGTTCATTTGTTTTATAGAAGCAGATAATAGATGACAAGCTAAGAAATATTCTGTTTCTTACCTCACAGATAACATTTCTCTCTGACTTCCTATGCTATTTCCAATCTTCCACCTGTCCAGACCCAGTTTATTTTGATCTTAATAGTTTTATCTCTTTATACTGGATATAGTCATTAGTAAGGTTTTCCAGGAGAAGATACTTTTAGAGTATAGACTTTATCTGATGAATGGCTGCTCAGCACCATTCACCATAATACAAGTGTTCCCTCTTCTGGAATTTATTCTGGGGGTATTCGTGGGTGTATTTGGAGCCTAAGGGAAGGCAGTTCACTTAGGTATTAATGGTATTTTCTCTCTCCACCTATATAGACTTGAGCCTCTTTCATCTTCTAAGAAAGTCTATAAGTATTCAAAACCTTAACAGACAACTCTAGAATAGGAAATGATTGCATTTATAAATGGCATATTCCAACTCATTCTTCACCTTAGTAGCACCATATCGCTTTCATCGATTGGAATCATGAATAGGGATGTGTTTACTGTTACAAAAATTTTTATTAATTTTCTTGAGAGATATGCCTTGAGAAGATAAATATAATCAAATAACTTGACAGCATTACATTTTCATAAATGATCAAAATGTAAATAGCCTTCTATTATTCAGCTTAAATATCACCTAAGTGTCTAATATGTACTAATATCTGAAAAAAGAATTCAAACAGGAGAGATAACACTGTGAGTAGGGCACTGGCCTTGCATACTACTAATCCTGGTTTGATTCTTCACTCAACATTTGGTTCCCCCAGCATGATTAGTAGTCAACTCTGAGCCCAGAAACAAGAGTAATTCCTGAGAACTTCTGTGTGTGACTCTGAAAGCCAAAACGTTCTTTTAAATAAAACCATAAAACAATCAAGGAGACACAAGTATGGTGTTACATAGTTCTCTCCTAGTAAAGAGATATGTGTCTAGGTATAAATGTGCTTCATTTTAATTAGTTATTGTAAGAGAAATCTGAAGTGCCTCATGCTGGTGACATCATTTGAAGTAGAGATGATTATGGGAAATGCTGGTAGTTAGAAACTATTTTCTGGTAAAGATGATTCCTGATGTTGCTTGCTGTTATCAGTGTCTTCAAGACTGGTCTTGAAGTCTTCAGGAGTCTCTCATCACTGCTGGAACTACCCAAACATCGTTTGGCATTTCAGATCTTGTGAGAAATTTCTCATAGAATGTCTCATTCAACCAGAGATACAGACTAAAAGTTCAATTACATTTTCTGAGAAAGATGTGTAGGCTGCAATATAGAAGAAATGCTGAAAAGTGGTTTCACAGAATCCCAAATATGTCATCTCTTCTAACTCCCGCACTGAGGTCCCCAATAGAATACTTAGTGTGGGCAAATCTATAAATCATTCAAGGAAAAGCAGTACCCGGTATCCAGGTTCTGGGAGATAGCAGTATCCCAGAGTAACTCATCTTGTCATGGCTAGTCTATCTTATTCTACAGTCATAAAAATATATGGTGTAAATCAAAGAGGAGTAAGAGCTGACACATGTGGTTTATTTGCCCTCACTTTTATGTTATCCGATTTTTGAGTTTCACTTTATTCTAGGAGAAAATTTTTCCAACTTATGAATTTTTAACAAGATGCTTGTATAAGTTCTTCTATGCAACATGTCTCTCAATGGGTGAAATGTTTTATAGTTAATTCCAATAAAAGAAGAATTTTAGTGCCATAGCATTGACATGGTCAATTACATTTGGATTAAAACTGTAGAGTAAAATATGCAGAGGAGTAGACCTTGGTTAATGCACACAGTTTGGCATTTTGTGCTTCAAAACACTTGAACACAAACACATGACAGAGGGTAAAATGGCTCCCTTAGCAACTATTTGAAGACTTTGGAGCCACATTTGGAATGAGAGGATTCACTTGAACTCTAGTAATGAAAGTGAGACAACTAGTTTCCATATTGCTGTACGAAATGGCCCAGAAAGGGGGAACAAAACCCAACTCGCTTGTGCTGAGGCATGCATACATTCTGTCCTACCTCTTGATTTGGGAAGTTCAATGAATGACCATCAATTTTTGAGTTCTGAATAGGTGTACTTACAATTCTGGTCTAAACAGACCCAATGGGTATGAGTGGCTCTCAGTGGAATGGATGGTTGAAAAAATGAAATTTAAAGAGAAAGAAGAGAAACGCTATTAAATATAGGTAAGTGTGCTAAATGTGCTTACATGCACAAAAGGTAATTAACATGTAAATTGAATTCTGAAGAGGTGAACACAAATAATCATGTCACAAAGGACCTATCTACAGTGAATTTTTGGTGCCAGAGTTTGACCTGCAATCCTCACTAACGAGGTGATAATGAGCTGTGAAATCCCAGAGGAGAGTTTGGGGAGCAATCCATATAAGGTAAGGTAAGCACATTTTTATATGCACAATCAGTCCTGGATAGCAATACGGGCGGGTGATGCCAGCCGCCATAACTTCCCCACAAAAGAAAAATGTTATTTTGAAATAACTCTGGCTGAAGTTTACATTTTTAACTAAATATTTTTATGTAAAGCATTGTGATTTACAAAGTTATTTGTAGTAAGACATACAATCCCACCACCAATGTCAATCTCCCTCTACAATGTTCGAAAAGTCAGTAACATACTTCCTCCCTCAAACCAGTCTACCATCATAACAAAAAAATTTTAAGTGTGTTGTTAATATTTGGGTCTCATTATTTCATTGTTGACTCTGTGGCTTGGCTATTTAGTTCTGTCTTCACTAATAGGACCAATGTAATTGAGTGCTCTTCACCCCTGCTCCCCATTCATTCATATCTGTCTATCTTTTCCTCTACTCAATTTTTTATCCTTACAATAGTCTAAGGTCAAGAGTGCTAAAGAAAACCACCATTTAAACCATTGCATTTCTTCCTGCAAGTAGTTTAAATATAACAAATAAGTGGAATCTTCTGAATTTATCCTTCATCTTCTGGCTTAATTCATTTAACATATAAGATAATCATTTAACATATCTTCTAGTTTTATACATGTTGCATTGAATTGCACAATTGCATAATTCCTTAGAGCAATGTAGTATTCCTTTGTTTATATGTACAACATCTTCATGATTCACTCATTTATTATTGAATGTCTAGATTGATTCCAACTCATAGCTATTTGCTGAGTCCTGTGATAAATAGTGGTGTCTATACAACCTTTTGAATGATTATTTTTCTATCCGGAAGATAAAAGTGAAATTGCTGGGTCACATGGCAGCTCTATTCTGACTTTCCGGAGAGCCCTCCATACTGTTTTCCATAGAATTTGAACCAAACAAACAAGTATTGGATCAGAGTTACTTTTTCATCCCATCCACACCAACTTAGATTGTTCCTGTATTTTGTATGTGCTATGCTCACTGTTGTAAGATGATATCTCATTATCATCTTGTAATGGATTTCCCTAAAGATAAGAGATGATGGGCATTTTTCATGTTCCTGTTGGCCATTTGTTGGTCTTGCTCAGAGAGGTGTCTGTTCATTTCCTGTCCCTATTTTTGCTGGATCTTTTAGATTTTGGAGGTTCAGCCTTGTGAGTACTTAGTATGTCCTAGATATCATCGTTTTATCTCACATGTTGAATTAAAATGATCTTTCCCACTCAGCTGTCTTTTAGTTTTACTATTGTTTAGTATAGTCTTAGCATACAGAAACTGTTTCTTATAATATAGTCCTATTTGCTCAGATTTGTTTCTGGAACCTTTGCCTTGGCATCTTATTGCTGAAAACTTCACAGAAGTCTAGGTCTTGGAGCATTTTGCCTGAATTTTTCTTAAAGCATGTCATAGGCTTACCTCTTTTATCCACTTGGATTTGGCTTTTGTGTAAGATGTCAGATAAGAATCTAGCTTTAATTTCTTATAATGGTTATACAATTGTTCAAACACCGTTTCTTGAAAAGATGTCTTTATACATTTTATGTTATCTGCTTCTGTGTCAAAAATTAGTTGAACATCCATTTTCCGGTTTGTTCTATATGCTCTCTTCTTATTCTATCAGTAAGGAATGATGCAATCATGCAATTTGTAGCAACCGGGAAGTAGCTGAATGATATTATGTTAAATGAAGTAAACCAGAAGAAGAAGAATTATTAAATGATATTACTTATATGTGGTATTTAGAAGAAATGCATGAAGAAATGCAGTGGTCCAAATAGTAGTTGTTTCAAACACCCCTGGCTCCTAAATATACTTAGGAGAAGGAAAAAAAAAGGAATGGAGGAGGAGAAACATGAATATGATAGGATGGAGGCCAGGAGCTACATGGTCTCAGGTGCATTATTGAAGATAAAACAAAATAAGACAACTAAATATCCAAGCCAAAGTCCACAACAATTAAATCAAGAGACCCAAATTCTAACAATCTAAACTTTAAATTGGCCTATTATACTGGCAGGCTAGCAGGCAAAGTGTGGTGGTTGGGTTACACTCTAGTAACACAGTGGGGGGAGGTTGACACTGGCAGTGGGATTGGCCCTGATTCATTTTTATGTCTGAAACCAAACTATGAAGAACTTTGTAAATCACAATGGTTTAATAAAATTACTTTTTTAGGTTTGTATTTGTCCCCCATACCATGCTATTTTGATTACTATGACTTTATATTATAACATCAGGAGATAATGAGATGTCTCTGTTTCTTGTTTTTCAGTATGGTTTTGGCTCTCTGGGTCTTCTATGATTCTATACAAACTCTAAAATTGACTGTTCTAAATCCTTGAAGAATGTTGCCTGAATTTGAATAGGAATTGCATTAATCTATATAGTATTTTAGGTAGGATGGTCATTTTGATAATATTGATTCTTTTAGTCTATGTGCATGTAATGTTTCTCCATTTCCTTAGGTCATCTAATTTCTTCTAAAGGGCTAAAAGTCTCTTAACTCTCACCTCTGACCTCTTGATTCTTGGGTACTTGATGTTTTTTTTTTTGACATTATTTTAAATGGGATAGACTTTTTGATCTAGTTCTCCTTTGACTCATTTGTATATGGGGAAAACACCAATTTTTAAATTGACTTTGTAGCTGGCCATTCTGCTGTTTTAGTTTATTGTTTTAGAATCTATTTTGTGGCCTCTTCAGGGTTTTCTATATATATCATCATATCATCCACAGGATACGATGAGAACCAGTCACTCAGAGAACCAATTATAGACTGTGGCATATAAAAGTCAGATGAAGCCATTCTGGGAAAAAAATTTTTTTTGTTTGTTTTTTTTGGTCCACACCAGTGATGCTCAGGGGTTACTCCTGGCTATGCACTCAGAAATCGCACATGGCTTGGGGGACCATATGGGACACAGGGGGATTGAACCACAATCTGTCCTAGAATAGCAGCAGCAAGGCAGACACCTTACTGTGCCACTGCTTTGGCCCAGATTCTGGAAAAAAAATTTTTATAAAATATTACATCTTCAGACTGAGGAGAAAATTTGAAAAAATTTGAGAGAATTTGGATGAAAGAAGGGTGGTAAGTAGGGATAATTTCATAGTCAGAAGACATGACCTATGCAAATGTCTTAAGGATCTTTCTGTGTATATTGATACTTTTTCAATATATTCTACCTAATCATATTTCTACACTGAAGATAGTTTCCAGAAAAGAAGATAGAAGGATGAACATATATATGCATATATATACATGTTCATATATATGTTCAAATATATATATTTGTAGAAATGTCTCATGCACTGAGGGACAAATGGCTTGGAATATAAAATATATAACTGCTGAGATCTTACTTTATATTTTCTAATATTTCATTTCTGAATTAAAAGTTAAGGAAATATTTGATTCTTTTGATATTTCATGACATTCTTACTCTCCAGTTACAGCTAGAAAGAATAGCAAACCTCAATGCAATAGAAGTTTATGCAAGGTGAAGTTATATTTATATATATATATAATACACATATTTCCACTTTTTTAGTACTAAATGCTTTGGAGCTCACTATATATTTACTCAGCTGTGCATAGCAATTACCAAATAGCTAAATGGTCAAGAATTTTCATAAAGTAAAACATAAATCCCTGATATTTATGTTTGAAAATCTATCCTTTCAAACCATTATATTTTAACCCCCAGCTTCTGGATTCCCTGCTGATACTAAAATTTGAATGACAGAAGGGATCAGCCACTATATTTTGTTTCTGTGGGGATCACATTATCAACCTGTAATTTCTCCATATTGGAAAATAGCAGTTGGTTTCTAAATAATAAGCAGTTGGCAATGGCTTTCTCCCTATCACCTAACAGTGCTGACATTTACATCCCTGCATTTGGAAGCAGAGAGAAATGCTATTTTCTAATCATGTGTAGACATGACTCAAGTGTAAGAGCATGGATGAGTGTTGTGATATCCCTCAGAAATAATCTTGTTCAGAAGCTTGATACCCTTCTGTCAATTAAAACCAAGGGTCCAGAGTCTCCATAGCTCCTTTGAAGAAGAAAATTTCCCAGAAGGACTAGTGCCTTTTCAGAATGACAGGGATAGCATCCATAAACAGTTCATTGATGTGCCAATCAGAAATACTTATAGGAACATAACCAAACAAGTTCTTTTCAGAAGAGCTTTACTCAGGTATCACAACTTATGTTGAAATCATAAAATCATACAATTTTCATGACCAGCAGAATATAGTCAACATCTGTTGCTTCAGAATCTTCAAAAAGTTATGCAACTACATAACCAAATGACATTTATTGAGTAGAAAGAAGAGCTTCCATTCTTTCTATCCAAGGGAGAAAAAAATTATAAACAAAGAAGATCAATAGATGTTAAAAATATCTTGAACCCATTTGTTCATTCCATTTATGTATATGTGTGCATGTGTGTAAGGTGGTATGAAGAGTAAATTCTAAAAGAAAGGTTCAAAGCTTAACTCTTGGAACTAGATATACAGAGCTCAGGGTTGGCCAATTTATTTAAGGAAGATAATTTTGTAGAAAACTACCAGTATGAGAGTGAGCTAGTCTTGAGATAAAAATCCAAAATTTACATATCTGATTATGATATTGGGCAACTTATAAAATTGAGTCTTAACCACAAAAGGAAAAAATAGAAAATAGCCACTTGAAATTAAATAAGTTGGAATAAGGAATAGATCATGTTATAGTTAAAGGCCTATCATTTTCTTTGACCTGGCATGCTCTAATTTATATTTGACTACAGTTCTCTCTTTTCACTTTTATCATTTCTTCTCTTCTCCCACCTTCTGCTTTCTTCCTGTCTTCTTCCCTCCCCACTCTCTGCTCTTAACTGTCTCTATTTTTTTCTACCCCAGCAACTATTAGTACTTTTGGGAACAAGAAAATCACAACTATCTGCATGTTCCCAAGGAAAAGGAGTGGCAGGGATAAGAAACAATGAGCTAGAGCCCTACAGAAACAGTTTACCCAGTGTAAGATAAGACAACCACCTCATTTGCAGATGAGCAAGTACAGATTAATAGAGGTTATTCAAGGGGCCCCTATTCACACAATGAGTGAATATGGCTGAAGGATGCTACTTGTTTATTCTGCTAAAGAACTATGCCCCACAATTCTTTCTCTTTAGAAAGCATTTCCCATGATTTTCTCTTCCTCAGTGATCTGTCTTTTGAGTACACTGAAAGACCAACTGGTTTTGTCAAGTTGGCATTCAATGCCGTAAAGGTCCTGAGGTCTGAGAATCTAGGAGGACTGATCTTTTGCACTTGACCTAGTGTCCCAGGAGATGCCTGACTGATTAATATCTACAATGGGAAGGCTCAGTTCAAAGATAAAACTGAGGAGATTGTGGTCCAAGAGTATGCCCTTCCCAAAAGATATAAAGATAATACCATGGTAGAGAGGTATCAGTAAAAAGAATCCAACCAAAATGATTAAAATAAAAATTGAGACAGAAACCACAGGTTAGATTAAATTTGAGCCTAATCACCATCAGGGCTTTAAGATTTCTTTGGTTTGTCACTTTCATCAGGAGAAAAAAAAAGTTAGAAGTTATTTTTTTCGATAGCTTTTATTTAAAAATTTTAACACTAGTTACAATATTGTTACTAATATATTATTCTATAAAAACATTTCAGTTATAATCCAGTTTAAAATATAGTTTGTAAATGCTCAGTTAAAGATTTAGGTGAATATGATTGCCCCATTATTATTGAGGCTCTGAAAATTTGTTCATGAAACTTAAATTTATAATGCTGCTTCATTTCCCAGGTGGCATATTGTAATCTCTTTAGCTACTTTTTTCCTGTAACTTAATGTTTCAGGCCTAGTTCAGTGTCAAAGCCAGTGGGGAAAAAAGTCTCATTTTGTGAATTGCCCCAGTGATATCTTGCTACCTTTGGGGAAAGGGCAAAAGTAATACCATAATACTTTTTTACAGAATCCAGGTCTACATTGTAATAAAATGGTTGATTAATCTTGTGTTGAAAATGACCTAAGAATCACACAGCTCTGGAGCTTGAAAGTATGAGTTGTTAAAGTGGATGGGACTGGCAGAGGCAGCCCTGAAATCATCAATGCTCAATTGTGTCTGTGCCAGGTTATCATTACACATTCAGGGCTGCATAGTGATCATATTAATGCACTGACGGTTGATTTCATGGAACAACAGAATAGAAAGTCATTCTTGCTCAGAAACAATACCCAATCAAGGTGAAAGAAACTAGTCTTTCCAAAGTATTTCTCCTTTTTTTTTTCTTCTTCACTTTTCCAATACTGGTCAGCTTATTTACAATACTACAAGAGATAATTCTTTTCTTCAAACTTAACCAAATAACATGAATAGAGAATTGCAATAAAGCCCAGAACTGTCCACTGATTTTTCATGATAGGCACTTATGATAAAAAGCAGCCATTTAGTAGTCTGAATTAAGTTTATGTATATAATTTAGCTTAAAGGTAAATGTTTCATCTGGGCTAATAAGATGCTGGAGATTAGAAAAGACATAAGTGCTGGTTTTGGGTGTGATGCTGTAAATCACAGTACAGATATTTTCTTCATAACTGCACTATAGACAATGTACCTAGAGGTTTGGAAAGAGGATATAGGATTTAAAAGCAGATAACATGTATGTGACTGTTTTTTATAATAAATTAAAAATGGGGTTAAATATTGATCTCAAAAAAATAAAGTTATAGTTTTCTCTTCCTGAAAATATCTGGGTTGAAAATTTGAATCATAAGAACTTAAAGAAGTGCAAAGATTTTTTTCAAACCGAGAAGGAAATTTTTGTAGGGAATTTAAGACCCATTCTTCACTAGTACAAAATTTTTATGTTGAGAAGTTCAGACCAATGCTTTCACTGGCAGTCACCTCCAGAACTAAATTGGCTACCAAAGAGACTCAGAGTTCCTTTTCAGGTGGACAGAGTGAAACTTGGTGTAGCAGTGAAGACTCTTGACATTTACACTTCTAAAGTTATGACAACAGTATTGGATCCTTGGGTAACAGTTGGAACACTAGAGTTCAATGACAGTTTATTTTTGTTCATATTATGTCCTTGCCACTTACTACCATTAATAGACTGTCTACGGCAGACGTAAAGATACTATTCAGCTTGCCTTCGTGAACTAATCTATTTAGGTGAAAAGAACACGGATAGCTCACTTTTTTTTGACTGTTAACAAGGTCCACATAAACTTTCAAGTTGAGGATATTCCATATTAAAGCAGCTCTTTTCAAGAGAGTAAGGACCTGAACATTTCTATCAGAAAGGATCTTCCTCTACTGAGCAGACTTTGCTCTGGTTTTCACTGAAGAAAACGCTTTGTATAATGGCCTGCAACATAAACTGGAGTTTTTTAGGAACTACTTACAGCAGTGACTAGTCCTCTGGTACTGTGTTTGGTTCAGTGCTTGGTGGTAGTGTTTGGGGGCCATGATAGCCACAGACTGCTCATTAGTACTATGAACTTGGTATTAAATTCAAAAGGATCATATATACTGGTATGTGATCTCTTGCTTGAGCCATCACTCAGCTTTACTATAAATTTTTAAAGTATGTAGTTTCAGAGAGAGTAGAAGAAATTTTGATTAGAAGGAGTTGAAATTTTATAACATCAGAGATTTAATGTCAGAAAATATAAATTGTTGGACTTGAAAGATGAACTAAACAAGATTGGGGCATGCTTCACATGCTAAAGGCCTGAATTCAAAATCCAAATCATATTCCTAATCCCAGCACTGTTTTTATATTTTATACGCAATATAAAGATATATATGTAATTAGATATTTATATGTGATTTTATATATTTTATATATTGTTTATATATTTTATAATATTTTATAATTTATATATAAGTGTTTATATGTAACATCTACATATATATACTGCAACAATCTTTGAGATGTCTGAGGAAAACTCCCTTTCAAAGACATTTCCATTCCTGGACAGGAGACAGTACTGTTCCAGACTTTGATACAATTTATGGGACTGTTTGTATTCTATCTCATTTTCAATCTGTCTCAAAATAGTACTGCTAGAACTTAAACTCTATTCTATTTCATTATTTCTCTTTTTTTTCATGTCCTCTTTTCTTTCCCTTTGTTTTAATTTCCCTTCATTTGTACATGCAAGAAGAGTTATTGATATTTCCCAAGAGCCATGATTATGAAAGAAAAAATTTATGGTAGATACTGTCAACAAGTTTATGGCCTGAGAAACATTAGGCTCCAATAATAAGGTAACAGAATTTGAGGTAATTAGAAAGGCTTCAAAGACAATATAACTTATGAATCAAGACTTGAAGAATAATTAAGAATATTTTAGATAGTTAGCTAGAGAATGAGGATATGACTTTGTTCCAATATACAATGACAGCTGTTAAATCTTGCAGCCTTAAAGGTATCATTTAGTGGTGGTGTGCAACAATCTTGTACAGCAATATCATAAATGCTATCAATATTAAAAGAAAATATCACCTAAAGCCAGAATTATTCAGAGTTTCTTATAGGATTGTCTGGCTTTTTTTTTCTGGAAAATGGCATGCTGCATGACATTCTACCACATTTCCAGAGGGGTTAAACAGTAGGATGAAATTCATATTACACCTGAAGGTTTGTGAAGGACTTGGAACTATTTTTACACAGCAAAAATAGAATCTATATCATAGTGAGATTCTTTCTTGGCTCCTAAAATTTCTGCAGGTGATTTAATGGCTTACATTTTTATATAATGTACTCTATTTAAATGTATATGTATACATATTTATATGCAGTACCATGATTAGTGTTAAATTTCATGGTTTTGATTATCAAAGTGAGTGCACCTTTACCATTGTTAAGTGGCCCTAGACTCTCTACCTCTATTCTTTTGTTGTTGTTTTGTTTTGTTTTGGGGCCACACCTGGGAGTGCTCAGGGATTACTCCTGGATCTGCACTTAGAAATCATTCTTGGCAGGCTCAGAGGACCATATGGGATGCTGGGAATCTAACCCCAGTTCGTCCTGGGTTAGCCACATGCAAGGCAAACACTCTCCTGTTGTGCTATTGCTCCGGCCACACCTCTATCCCTTTGTCATTACCAGTTCACTACTTTCTTCCACCTTTTCCTTCTACTACTCCTAGAACACTTAAAAATATATGCAAAAAATATAAGCAAAAAAAAAAAAGGGCTGTTTTTCCTCCTCAGTTATTACCTGTACCTCAGATGAGGGAGATATGTATTTATCTTTCTCCCTCTGATCTTGCCTAGTTTCATCCAAATTGCAGAAAATGGCAGGATTTTAACTTTACATGTAGAGGCACAGTATTCCATAATATAATCTAACCACATTTTTCAATCCAATCATCTGTTGTTAGACATTTGGTCATTTTTATAACTTGGCTGTTTCATAGGATTCTTGATAACTACTTAATGAGGTAATATTTTGAGGGAGCATTTTCTTAGTTATTGTTTCTATAATTTCCAGTGTTTTATTTTTTCTACAAGATTTTTTTTACAAGATCTGGAAAAAGAACCCTATGCTGTTAGGCAAACTAAAAGACTGTCTTGAAGTCTGCAGTTGAAAATATAACCAAATGCTTCCTGGAAAAGGTCGCCTTGCTCAATTAAAAGTTACTATCCCAGTTGTTACTGCAGCGATGCCAGTTAATAGCCAGTTTTACTAAAGACAAAGGCAGAGAGAAAATCATGCTTCATTTTAAGGACACAATTTTCATACAAAAACCATTTTTCTGGGACCATAGGATGAAGATAACTGGTGATGTATTCGCAACTGGGCAACTTAGCATGAGGTAGGACAGCAGAGGACGAGAAATATGAATCAAACATTCGGGGAGAAAAAAAAAGAAAAAATCAAAAGCATAACAAATAAGCCATTACTCAGTTTACTTTAGGTAAGAGTGGAATAATTATAATGTGCTCCAGCCAAGCAATTTAGGGGAAGTCCTATGTGAGATCTGTGTTTAGAAGATTAGGGGAAAGCAAGGTGTACACTCTGTGTGTTTAGCTATAGAATTATGTCTGAATTATTTCTCTAAGTGTATTAAAATAGGGAAAAGAAAACTTGTTTTTATTTATATCTACTTTTATATGAAAATTACTTAATTCCTATGCACTTATGCATATATAATTTAATATGCATTGTATATTTCATTCTCTCTAACTCATTGTTTCCTTATTAATTTCCTGTACCATAGATAAAGGATATAAGTGTGTGTACATACACAAATTTGTGAAAGGTGACACACACATACTTTATTGTCTCTTTCCTCTAAGCTTATAACAATGTTTTCCTAAGCCTGGAAAAAATTAAAAAGCATTTATATAAACAATTTTTTATTTTTTATTTTTTAACTGAAACCCAACTACAAACATATTTACAATCACGTTGCTTAAACAAAGACACTATTGTAAGAAAAGAAATTAAAAATAAATCTTCAGTTCATTTTCTTTTTTTCTTCTCTTCTTTTTCTTCTTCCTTTCTCCTCTTCTTTCTCTTCTTCTTCCTCTTCTTTCTCTTGCTCCTCTTCCACTTTTTCCTCTTCTTTTTCTTTCTCCTTCTCTTCTTCATTTTTCTTTCTTCTCCCTTTCTTCCTCTTTTCGTCTTCTTTTTCTTGTCTTCCTTTCCTTCTTCCTTTCTCCTCTTCTTCCTCTTTTTTCTTCTTTTTCTACTCCTCTTTCTTCTTTTATTTTTCTTCTTTCTCCTCTTCCTCCTCTTCTTTTTCTTCTTCCCCTTCTTCCTTTTTTCTTTTCTTCTTCTTCCATTTCTTTTTAATATTCTTATTCTTCCTCTTTCTTCTTACTCTTTTTCCTCTTCTCACTCTTCCTCCAACACTTCTTAATATTTTCTTCTTGGGTCTCTAGGACACCAATGATTCTTATGTTGTTTCTGTTGAGTTTATCAATTTATCTATTTTCATTTGTTCACATTTTTTGAGTAGTTTATCATTGATTGTTTGCTTTAAGGTTCTTTTCCAATCTCTTCTGCTGTATGGAGTTGTTCTGCATCTCATCCTCTGGCTCACTGACCCCCATCCTCAGCTACTGTTACTCCTTTGGAGAGGCTTTTTATTGAGGTGTTCATTTTATCTACTGAGTTTTTCAGACCTCTTGTTTCAGTTGTAAGGTCATTATGGTCTGTTCAGATCGATCTATGCTTGCTTTGAGTTCTTTGAGCATCCTCCATATTAATACTCTAAACTCCATATATGAGAGACTAACTAGGTAGTTGGCACTTTTCATGTCATCTTCATTCTCTATGCGTGGTGTTGTCCCATATTGTTTCCCCATTGCAGCACTTGCATAGTGGTTTTTGCTATGTTTTATGATGGGGTTCATAGGTTAGAAAACTCGCACAGCTGTGGAGAGAAGCAGAATTGGCAGCGCTCCTTTGGCTGCTCTTATTGAATGGGACCCTTATCGGGTTTGGGCCCTGGAGATTGGTTCGATGGCATCTTCTTGGTTATCTTGTGCAGAAAAGTATACAGGGAACAAGGCAGAAGTCCTTTATAATGGCTCTCCTGTGGCCAATCACATGGCAGGGATTAGCACCCACTTTATTGGGCTGGGTCCTTACCTGGTTTGGGCCCTGGAGATTGTGTTCCATGGCGTCTTCTTGGTTGTCTTGTGCAGGAAAGCAGCAAAAACTTGATTTTTAAAACATGTTAGTATATATTAGTCCCAAGATGTTGGATCAGAAGTAGGTTAAAAACATTTTCTGGGGTTTCTAGAAAGTCTTTTAATTTCTCTCATGCTGAACAAACAGAAGCCTTTGGGGTCTTTGGTAATTCTAAAGTATGTCTACGTGCAGAGAAATAAATAGAAGATGGAAAATAGGAAATGTAAGACACTCATCCTAAATATCCACCTTACTATAATGTGAACTTCTTACTTTTCTGTGTGGATTTATAAAATATGATGATAATTACACTCTAATCACAGGACTCTCAAGACTGAAATGGGGTTGTGGAACACACCAAGCAAGTGTACAGTATTTAGAAGTAATAGAAAATGTCCCTTTAATGTTAGGCATTATTATTTTTGCTTACAAACTCGACAAAAAGAAGCAAGGTTTATGATAATTGGAAAAACATTGTTGTAGCATGTTTCACAGAGTAGGCTGAAGATCTGCCATTTTTTGACAGGTCCATAGCATTTCCAAGTATAGTTATTCTTGCCCATTTGGGCCATAGGATTTTGAGTTAGGGACTAGGAGGAGTTGTTTGGTTTGTTGTTTTCCCACTACAGCATGGATGGTACCCAAATCATGTTTGTTCTAATGTATCATACAATCTGTACAGTGCTTTACTTTTCACAAAATGAAAAGTTAATGCTTCAAAGATCATTACATATGGCCTACTAGTTATTTAAGAAAACAGCAATTAAACATGTTGAGATAATTAACACTGTGCACACGATTAACAATGCCTTTAGATGCTAGATATTAATGGAGTAGATGCCAAGTAAATGTAATACTACATTTCCTTTTTTTGTTAATTATATTAATTTACAAATTTAAAACAACAATCACATTCAAACAAAATGACTATATTAAAAGTTATAATAATCAAGGGGGTTAGGGAGATATTCTACTCTGCACATGGATTGTAATGGATTAACCTTATTTTCCCAACAGAGGACGGTATAATTAAGGACAAGAAATAACTTGCTACATTTTAGGCCTGTCCAGAATGAACTTATACAATCCTTTATAAAAGTAATTTGTTTTCAGGCTAACTTTCCTGCTGGTAGCCAACAAAATAGACTTGCTCTGCAGCTGCAATACATGTGCTCTTGTCTAAATCTGAGTCCTGTTTTGACCTTATTACATAGCTTCTAAGTAGAATTCATGGAAATGTTACCTGAGGATACTCAGATGAGCCCTGTGGTTGCCTGGCCTGAAGTGATGGACCTCCGATCAAAGGGAATGGCATACATATTCATATTCAAAGCAACATTTCACAAGCTCAGAACAGCTTGCCAGATCCCTGTTGTCTATTTCTGAGGGTAGGGACCCTACCGCCACTCTAATGGGGGCACCAGATATTATGGATTCCTCAAGTGCCTGCCAAGTCACTATGACAATAAACAGTCCCAAGTGATGAGCAGTTTGATCTAGGGAGAAACCTTGGACTGACAACTAAGTTCTTGAGCAAGTTTATAAACATCAGATTATCTAAACTTTATAAAATAGGGATACTATATTATTAACTACTTCACAGTTATTTTGAGGATAGAAGTGAGAATCTTTTGCATGTTAATTTCTTCCCTTTTCTTCCAAGTGTGGAAGGGAGGGAGGGAGGGAGGGAGGGAGGGAGGGAGAAAGATAGGAAGGAAGAAAGGAACAAAGGAAGGAAGGAAGGAAGGAAGGAAGGAAGGAAGGAAGGAAGGAAGGAAGGAAGGAAGGAAGGAAGGAAGGAAGGAAGGAAGGAAGGAAGGAAGGAAGGAAGGAAGGAAGGAAGGAAGGGAGGAAGGGAGGAAGGGAGGGAGGGAGGGAGGGAGGGAGGGAGGGAGGGAGGGAGGGAGGGAAGGAGGGAGGGAGGGAGGGAAGGAGGAGGAAAAAAGGGAGGAAGGTAGGAAGGGAGGGAGAAAGGAGAAAGGAGGATGGAGGAATACTGAAAAGAGGATGAGAAAAACCTAAACTTTACATTACTGATTTGACTACTTAATGATCTAATTTCATCAATGTAAGATGCTACAATTTTGAGCAGATCAGGCTCTAAATATAAGAGAGGTGAATAAGACAAATGTCTGTTGGAATCTGGGTTTGATTTTCAAGATAATAGGATATAAAGATATTGACATCAAAGAAACATCAATATCAAACTTAATTCTATATTTGATGTTTTTCTCATTCTTTTCATATTATCAATAGGTTTCCAGGAAACAATTTTTCATATAATTTTTATTTTAATCATAGTGGCTTACATATCGTTCACAGTAATATTCCAGGTACATATTAACATTGAATCAGGGGAATTACCATCACCAAATTGTCCTCCCTCCACCTCCGTTCCCATCCTGCCTCCCATATCCTCTACCCTCACCCCAGAGGCTGCTAGAATGAGTGGTTCCCTCTGTGTCTAGTTTATTACTTAGTGATCTTATAACTGTTTGGTCTTGATACCTCCATTCCTTCCCCCTCTAATTGAGAGGCGGGACTAGATAGTTCAAGTTATGTGGTTTTGTTTGAGGAAGAGAAAATTAATAAAATGGGGTAAAAATCAACTACGCCGACAATGGGCAGAGAGTCCTTCTAGGAGGCTCTCATCCTCGGTTTGAGAGATGAAAGGGAAAAAAGAAGGTGAAACACCACAACAGTTCAAAAAGAAGTATCAAATAAGATATCCAGTGAGCACAACAGCAATAAAGATATGCACCACATAATTGCCAGGAAATAATTTTAACTTGTGCCTCAATCTCTAATTTCAGAAGTCTAGAGATGAAAGTCTGCCACTTCCAACTATACATGTTTATGTTCTGAGGACATAAACTATATTTGATCAGCCCTCAGCAAGCCTGACTCACACCATGTTCCTTTGTGTTTCCAAATGGTAGTTCTTCGGAATGAGTATTTTCTCCATGAGTGAAAATGTTGGAATAATCTGAATAGATCTCCATACTTCAGATACTTAATGCTTTTTTGGGGGGGTCACACCCTTCGGTGCATAGGGGCTACTGACTATATGGGATGCAGAGGATTGAATCCGGGTCCATGCTTGTAAGGCTAATGTCTTAGCTAACCCTTTATGCTTAAATTACTACAATCATGAATTTTCCATCATGATTTCTTCATAAAAAATAATTAAATTTGAGTCATTTTCTGAATTGGCTGCTTGATTTGTGCTTGATATAAATTAAGAAAATTGATATAATTATTTATTAAACTCTCCATAGCAGTAACAAAAACCTAATATAAGGAAAAACTTGATTTGGACTCTATATCCCAAAAATATATTTTTAAAAATAAATTGGAGCAATACTGATGTAGGTATGGTGTTTACCTTGCACATGGAAGACTTGGATTGGATCCTCCGTACTCCATATGATCTCTCTGGCTTATCCATGAGCAGAGAACCAAGAGTAAGCACTGAGCACAACTTGGTGTAGCCTCCAAATTAAGTTTATTTTATTTTAATGTTTTCAAACTTTTATCCATTTCTTTCTCCCTCTTCTTTTGTGAGCCTCATATCTTATTAACATAACCTGACTTTATTTTTACTTAACATTATAACAATAATTACCTTCTCCAGAAGTTTCCCTTTACTATATTTCTCCTGTATAATATGCTTATAAGACTTTCCTTCTGGAAATCCCATTATCATTGCCTCCCTTTATTTTGATGTAGAGAGCCCCTTAAGAACAGGCAGGAAATGCAGGGCCTTATGACAGTCACAGAACTTTGCTAAAAGCAGGCAGATTTGAGAATAAATGTAAACATTTAAGATTTAAGGCTTGTAAGACACAGAAAGGCAACAAGCAGAGAGCTATGCTAAAAGCAGGCAGCCTTAAAGAATAAATAAACATTTAAGATTTAAGGCTTATACAAAATCAAAGAAAGCACCGAATTTTGGTCCTGGGAAACTGGTAGCCAACAAAATAAACTTGTCTGCAGCTGCAATTCATGTGCTCTTCTCTAAATATGAGTCCTGTTTTGACATTATTACATAGATTCTAAGTAGAATTATGAGGTCTCTGTGATCTGTACATTCCGACCTGCTTGAGATGGGTTTCATTATCAGTACATCCCCGCACAGACGGAGACAGATCCCATTAGCTGTACATTCCATCCTACTTGTTGATGATTCCTGTTATCTGGTCAATACAGTCTGTTCTATGCATATATTTCCTATCGACATATTTACGAGCAGAACTGTGCCCACACAAAAAAGTATATAAGTTGGGCCTTGAGTTTCAATAAATGGAATTGGATTCGGATTTGGCTGGAACACTTTTCCCACTTTTGTCTGTCTCTGTGTCTGTGTCTTTGTGTTTGCGCGATCTCCCTCCAAGAAAGAATAACCACATCTTAATTGGTGTCCCTGCAGGAAGGGGCACCCACATTTTGGGGGGCTTATAAATCACCTTGCATTCATGAAACTTGGGTTTGATTTCAATCACCTGAAAAAATATTTTGTTAAAAAAATGTAGTTTATAGGCCCTAAAGTAGAAACTAGTGGTTATAGTAAGTAAGTGCAAAGGAGTTTCCTAGCGGCAATGGGAAAATTCTAAAACTAAATTATAAAGATGGTTGTTACAATCAACTCATTAATGCTTGTTATAGCATTCACTTAGAATGAGTGCTTACTTTTAGACATTTATAAAAATTATGTACTTTTATATAATTCTGAAAGAATATCTATTGAGGTGCTTGAAGGAGATAACATTATCATACCACTTCTGTATCTATAAAGAAAGAAGTAATAAAAATGTCTTCCAGAAGAGCAGGTAGGGGATAGGCATAGGGAAGGCAGAAGGGAAACTGTTGACACTGATGGTGGGATTTGGCACTGGTAAGGGTGTTTTACATTGTATAGCTGAAACTGAATTATGAATAACATTGTAAATTTAAAAAATCCAACAATTTTTTGGACTTGTAACCATGGTGTTTAATAAAGCAATACATTTTTTTAAATATTTTATTAAAACACCTTGATTACAAACATGATTGTGGTTGGGTTTCAGTCATGTAAAGAACATCCCCCATCACTAGTGCAACATTCCCAACACCATTGTCCCAAATCTCCCTCCTCCCCACCCAACCCCTGCCTGTACTCTAGATAGGCTTTCTATTTCCTTCATACATTCTTATTTTTAGGATAATTTACAATGTAGTTATTTCACTAAGTAAACTCATCACTCTTTGTGGTAAGCTTCATGAGGTGAGCTGTAACTTCCAGCCCTCCTCTCTTTTGTCTCTGAAAATCATTATTGCAAGAACATCTTTCTTTTTATTAAAACCCATAGATGAGTGAGACCATTATGCATCTTTATCTCTCTCTCTGACTTATTTCACTCAGCATAATCGATTCCATGTACACCATGTATAGGAAAATTTCATGACTTCATCTCTCCTGATGGCTACATAATATTCCATTGTGTATATGTACCACAGTTTCTTTAGCCATTCTTCTGTTGAAGGGCATCTTGTTTGTTTCCAGAGTCTTGCTATGGTAAAAAGTGCTGTAATGAATATAGGTGTAAGGAAGGAATTTTTGTATTGTATTTTTGTGTTCCTATGGTATATTCCTAGGAGTGGTATAGCTGGATCGAATGGGAGCTCAATTTCCAGTTTTTGGAGAAATCTCCATATCATAAAGCAATAAAATTTTAATGACTAAAAATATATTATTAAAAAAATGAGTGCTTACTAGTTATGTAAATCATATCTCAACAAAGTGTTAAAATGAAAAAATTATATAGCCATATTATACCCTTATCTATGCTGAAGACCATAGAACAGAAACATATGTTTAACAAATTTTTAGAGTAATTCTAATATTCATTTTACACTGGACTAAAGATTAACTAATCCAGTTTCCTGTTATTCCCATATAGGCCCAGGTAGGAATTTTAAGATAGAATTTTCAGAAAATTACAATGGTGGGATTTATAAATGGAAGCAAAATAGGCAGCATTATAGATATAGTAATCTTGGTAATTGCAGGGAGAAAATGTATGTTCCATATGTCAATCTGCACTTTTAATATCTGTATAAACCTCAGGAAATTATTTGCCTTTTTAACCTTGATGGCTGAGTCCTAAGAGGGAATATAAATATGTACCTCTCAGAATTGCTGTGCAGGCAAAATTAGGGGACAAACATAAAAGTCCTTCATAATAATAGACTCACATTAGACATTGGCACAATATGCATTGAGGGAAGTAATAAATATTGGTACATTTTTCTTATAAATTGCTGTAATCCCTGTATCTTTTGAGAAGCTGATACTGAATTTTTTATTGCATTGAGGAAGCTTTGTGCTACTATATTTAGAGTTATTATTCCAACAAATGCATATTTTTCTATATTCCTTCTGCCTCTAGGTCTTGCTTCTTTAGGGCTGCTTGTTTTTCAAAGTTATATCTATCTTTTACTTGAAAAAATTTGGGGGACAATGCCCTGAATTAAGTCCCAATTTTTGTGTTATCACAAGAGCAGATACAGTGTTATTACTGGGGAAGTGCCTCTCCTGAAAGAGTTCTCATCCTTATCTTGACACAAGAGAATTGTCCTTTGTATTCTCAGACCTAGTAAAATATACTACAAATCATGAGAGAATATTCTCTTTTCCCCCAAAGCTATTCATTTGTTAGGTTGTTAAGATAATTTCAGTGCGGTCCAATATGACATGAAGCAAATTAAATCGATCATTTTTAGAGTGTATTCCAAGGTAGCATAGAGTTCTTTATAGAAAGCTCAAGTTAAAACATAATCAATTAGTTATTGGTATTCATTGATGATTTAGGTGTCAGATGGTTCCACTTAATTAAATTAAAGACATAACTGTTAATGATGAGTCACATTTGGACCTACACAGAAAAAGGCAAAGAACTCTGCTGAGAGGCCATGAGACTAGGAAGCTATACTAAATTCTCATCCATTTTTCTAGGGTGCTCCTCACCTGAAATAGCCCACAAAGATACAGTCATTGTCTCTTTCCCTAAGGCATAGGCCTATATTTGAAAGGCAGTAATTTCAACTGACCTTGTCTCTAAGTTGTTCAGTTGAGGTACTCCTCAGTTACTCAAAGAAAAGTACGTAAAATATTTATTAATATTAAGTATTACTCTTTTCTATTAGATAAATTTATAAATATACATAATGAATAAATATATATTATCAATATTCATTTGTCAATTTTTTGTTTGTTTTGGGTCACACCCAGTGGTTCTTAAGGATTACTTCTAGCGCTACAATTAGAAATTGCTCTTGGCAGGCTCAGGGGACCATCTGGGATGCTGAGGTTCAAACCTTATCGTTCCAGCCTCAACTTTGTCAACTTTCTTAAAGAAATATCTTGCCCATCACCTGTATCCTATCGAGAACATGCTTCACACTTGGCAGAGTATTAGGTATTTAACATTTTCTCAGTTCTATTAGCAATTAGAAGTCTTCTGAGGGAGTGGAAGCAATATAATCTTCAATTTATCTTCTTGGTACATGGTCCATGATCTTGCATTTTTCGAAAGCTATGCTCTACATTTAATGTCTCTCTACATTGCACTAGAAATAAAAAAATAGGAAGCAATTTTGATGTACTAAAACCTAATCCCCTATACTTACCTAGCAGGGGGAGATACCATCAACATGAAGGTCGTTTTCCCAGGGTGAAGCTTATGCGTTGCACTCCAGATATGCTCACCCCTATGATTTTCTCAAATGTAGGCAACATTACTGTATAGTTTTTGATAGTGAAGGACTGCATTCATACTATTCCCTAAAAATAAAAATTGACCCTAGTCCTAGTTATTGGGTTATCTGTGATATTAGTATAAACATTACAAATCTATACAGGGACATCATAAAATGTCCACAATATCTACTTACTATTTTCTGAAGCATACCTGATTTTCTGTGCCAAATTCATCTGCTCCAAAACCTCTGAGTCCAATTCTTCCCATAAGCTCTTTAAAGAGTTTCTCATCCTGTCTATAACATTAAAAATCCTTGGTACAACAAGCAACAAATGGATTGAAATGCCAATGAAGCCAAGTCTTACCAAAAGCCCTTTTCATTATCTCAATAAGCTGATTTATACATATAAAAAGGTCCTCTTAATTAGTTTTTCTTGTTGGTCTATGAACATGCAATGCTTTATTTTCCAAGTTCAGAGGCAAGAAAATAAAGTAAACTAAGCATTGCTCTTAGCTCCCATATACAAATCATTGGCATCGTAGTTCCTGATTATTGGTTGAGGAAACTTCTCACATTATAAAAATACACATATCAGGAAAGGACTGGAAAGATTTGGCAAAGAGATTTCAAAGTCTTGTATCAAAATTTATATCTGAGGGGTGACTGCTTGTGTAACTAACTGAGCCATATTCTCTTCTTGTATGGAAACAAGAGAGAAGCATGACATTGTTTCTCAGATTTTCCCAAGATTAATGTGTAAAAGGTAATTAATGTTGAATGACTATATTTATGGTAGTGGCAACTTTAGCATGGTGAGTTCTGACACTTTATTTTTGATGCACACTTGCTAAAACACTCTATTTACTGAGGTAGGTGGATCTTTTATTGAGTCTTTTATTGCATTCCAGGCTCCAAGATGAAGTTTTGGAGGCCTAAACTTTCAATGAAATTTAAAATATAGATGGGAAATAGGGTGTTTGCTGCTAAGGTAACCATTGCTAAGATCTCAGTAGAGTCTTGTTGCTGCATTGAGTCAGATTTCTTAAAATCAATGACCAATTCTTGAATTGAAAAAATAAATTTTTCTTAAAGTTGCAATATCTTCTTCATGTTATATTGCTCCAGTTCTGATTCATTTCAACTACAATATTCTATTTGGGGGGCCCAAATTTCTTCAAATTATCAACTGCCTTTAGGTGGAGAATCCAAGACTGGCAGACGGAATCAACAGGTTTCTAAGGTAATTGAAGTTTGCCTGTCAGTTGGCACTTAGAGTTTAAAAAAAAAAATGATGGTGACAGCAGAGTGAGGAAATAAGCATGTCTACTCAGGCTAACAAGAGGTTTGGTTTTAGCAATGACAGGATTTAATAAAATGTTCTCAACCTCTCCAAAGTATTTTTTTTTTCCTTTGAGGCTCTGTTTCTGAGCTATACCAAACTGAGTCCTCACTGATAGAGTTTCAGCACTTTCCAGGTTGGATAAGTGGTAATCAAACACAGGACTGAGTGTTGTTACAATCATATCTATTACTTCAGCGTGTCTAGACTGACAGATTTCTTTTTGATGGGTAAGACATTCTTAAAGTGAACTGAAGAGTAAGTATAGCTTATAAGGTGCCTGTCTTGTGTGCAGCCTACCCAGATTCATTCTCAGCATCTCATGTGGTTTCTCGAGCACTGCCAGGAGTGATTCCTTAACATAGAACTAAGAGTAGCGAAGAAAAAATCCTAAGCAGAGCCTAGAGGTAATAAGAGTTAATAACCCTAAATACAGGGTCCTATCCCTTTCCTTCCCAATAGGCACTCTATTCGGGATGTAGAATAGATATAGAATAGACATTCTATATCTCTCTGGGGCCCGAGAGTTTGCCTTGCATGCGGAAGGACGGTGGTTCGAATCCCGGCATCCCATATGGTTCCCGAGCCTACCAGGAGCAATTTCTGAGAATAGAGCCATAGAGCCAGGCGTCACCCCTAAGTGCTGCCGGGTGTGACCCAAAAACCAAAAAATAAAAAAGTCATTCTAAAAGTGATTTTAATTGTTCTTACTAAAAGGTATTAAATGAAAAAAATGCATAAATAAAAATTAGATGGTTCATGGGAATAATATATGGCTTTCACATCCTTGCCAAGATTATGCTTGACTGATAATTTTGCATTACTGAATGCTTGTATTCTGCATCTACCTCTTTACAAATGTTTCTTTTCCTATATCCCCATTTATGTATTGATTTAATTCCAAGCATAGATCTTGTAGTATCTCAGAAGAGCCTCGTGTCTAATACAATGGCACCACAGAAGCACTCAGCACTTACAGTGCCTTTCTGAATGCAAACCTGTTATGTGTGAGTGCTTTAAATAACTGACCATGCCAGCCTTCCATTTTTTGGGGTGTTTTTTGTTTGTTTTTTGTTTTGGCATTTTTGCCCCCAGCCCTGTTACAAACATCAGTATTGAAACTCCTTCTTTAGGATGGAGGTCAGGAAACTACATCAGGCATCGATGGTGGTTAATGAGATGCCATACAGCATGAGAGAGCATCCACTGAACTACTTGAGGTACACTAACCAGCCCTTTTATCCACTCCTTTTTTAATATGTGCTCATTTCTTCATCATTGGTGAATCATCATATATTTCTTAATGGGTGCACAATAATTTTGGAATAATTCATCTTTTTTATTTTCAAGGTTGCTTAAAGGGAATGACAGACGTTCTATAGTGTTCTAGGCATTGGTATACAGCTTGGAAACAGTCTATCATTGTTCTGGAGCTCATGTAGACTTCAAGTAAGGGTAATTTTGTGCCGAGTGACCAGGATGGTCTCCCTGTTAAGTTAGAAAAGAGTGAGGAAGAGAGCTAAACCAAGTAATCATGAAATTTTGTTAATATGTACATTCTGTTTTATACAACATAAAATATATGACATAGCAGTATTCTTTGTAGGGTTTCAAGAAGCTACCAGAATGTTTCAGGGTCAATCGGATGATTCTTGGATAGCAGGGTTAGCTGGATGCAAGGTATGCTCTTTAATCCCTGTTCTACCTCTCTGACTCTATTTTTTAGTTTTTTGTTTTGTTTTGTTTTGCCACGCCCAGTAGTAATCAGGATTATTCTTGAATCTACGCACAAAAATTACTCCTGGAAGGCTCAGGAGACCATGAGGGATGCCAAGGATCAAACCTGGTTTGGATGCATGCAACAAAATGTTCTACCCTCTGTGCTGTCACTCTTGCCCCTCTATATTTGTTTTGGCTGCCTTATGCCGTACAGTATAGTACCATAGTCTAAATTACAGACACAGAGATGATCTACTTCAAATATTTAATCTTCCCTTTCCCAATTTGTAAATTTGTAAACTAAACTCTTTTCCAAGAATAAAATTACCTAGACACTTTTCTCAGTTCTCACCTACAAGTACCTAAAAATTAGGACAGATAATTTTTCCATGATCTTTTACTACTTTGCAAAATATTTTTTCTTTTTCATTCCAAGATTAAAAACAGAATATTTACCTATATTATATGATCAGTTTAGAGTTCAGCTATTTCTATAATTGGTAGGTATATGGTGAGTTTGTTCCTATATTACTTCTTATATTACTTTTCCATTTTGATTCAGTAAAATATATTAAGGGTTTTCGTTGATTCTGCGTTTAATATATTTTAAATGTTTTCTTCTTAAATAACCATGACCAACATCAGAGTTGCCATGTCTCACTGGATTTACTCTGTTCTTGAAAAAGATATAAACCAAGTCATGAAAAACCATGGTTACATTGGCCACAGAGTTGAAAGCTGGCAATCTCTGGAGGACAGAATGGGCCAAGCCCTCATCCTGGGAAGGCACACCTTCTGTATCCATCACCCATAATCATCACTTTTTCTATGGCATTGCTTCACCACTCTGTGATTCTCTGCAGAGACACCAATCTGACCAAACTCCACGCATTCTGATATTTGGCCTGCTATCACCAACTCTTTTGGAGTGGATGCAGGTACTTTTTCACTACCTTCTTGTACTTCAGGGAGACCTGGCAGCTGTAAACACACCCCACAAAAGCCACATTATCAGTAATTTTTGAATTCCTGGGTGAAGTGGCCTAATTTGAGTCCACATGACAACTTCATTTTTTGAATAGTGTATCCCATAGGAACACTCCAATTTAGATGCCAAGGTCTAGCTGAAGTCACTTGTTTTTTTTTGGGGGGGGAGGGGTCACACCAGGCAGTGCTCAGGGGTTACTCCGGCTCTACACTCAGAAATTTCTCCTGGAAGGCTCGGGGAACCATATGGGATGCCGGGATTCGAACCACCGTCCTTCTGCATGAAAGGCAAATGCCTTACCAATGCTATCTCTCTGGCCCCTGAAGTCACTTAATGTCCAGAAAAAAAATTAAATAACAGAACTGTCAGTTAGAAACAAGAATTTACTAAACATTCTTCCAATGTCTTAATAAATTCATTACATATACAATAATTTCTGCAACTTTGCTTTTCACTGTACTTTTTTCTTTTCTTCCTTTTTTCTTTTTTTCCTATTTTTATTTTTTAAAATATTATTGCTCTCATTTATTACTTGTTCTTTATTACTTATTATTGTCTTTTAATATATTGGTTGCTGTATGTTTACATTTTAGAGTCTCATAAATAAGATAGATCAAGTTTGATTTATCAGTCTGAGCCTTATAAGTTTTATTATACAATTAAAATAATACCACTTATTTCATAGATTAGTTATGAGAATTTATTTATGTAATATGTAGAAAATATTTAGTAAAATTCATGAACTTTCTCAAAAGAATTCTGCATATTATCTAATAGTATATTATATATTCTGCATATTATCTGATAGCATATTCATAGTACTCGGATACTGGAAATTTACTTTATTTTCCAAATAATCATTCCCAGGGTTAAAGATAAAAATTTTATTTTATAAAGTTTAAAACAGCTTCTTTATATATCATTTCATTCTTTCTAACTATGTTGATTAACTAATTCTGTTTTGTCAGGTAGTTACTTGCTTGTTTCTCTCTTATATTTCTATATGTATAGTATATTTGATTTTTCTATATGTATAATATATTTGATTTTCTTGACATTTTTGTATTTACTGTGCAATGCTAAATAACAGTAATATACTGGAGGCCCTTTGGGGTTCAAGTTATAATATCATTATTATATTACTTAAATGTAAAAACTGCTATTGGTTTTAAACTGAGACCTTACTGTTGTCTTCCTTGTGACTCACATGGAATAATTATACTGGGCTCTTCTTCCTATTAAAGTATTAACATTGAATATTTCCAGTTTTATATACATTTGCCTTGCTCAAATTTTAGGGACTAATAATTGCAGGTTTTACTTTTTTTAATTTTTTTAAATATTTTCATTGTTACACAGTCAAATATATAATCTTGGTGAAATTGAATAGCAAGTTTTCTTTTGCGATTTTATTCAAATTTAACATATATTTTATATTAGTTTCATACGTTTAAATGAGGTTTGTATCTTTATACTTTGACAGTTGAAAATATCATTGGATAAAATTATTTTAAATATTAATTAGTCTTGAACATTTATTTCAGGAAGTTTTCTGACATGATTTTTACCATAGGTATGGTCTATTTTCCCTTTCCAATTTTCCTTGAATAAATTTTAGTAATAACTTCTTTCTTAAAAATTATGTATTTATCAATAAGTTCTATTTTATTAATCTTATAACAATACATTTTATTTATTCATATTTTAATAAGCACTCTGAAAATTGTAGCTTCTCTGGAAAAATTAAAATTGTGCTGAACATTTCATCAAGTTAGTAAAATCAATTTAATCTTCAGTTCATAGGCAAAGGCCATATCTGGGCAAGTTAAAATAAATTATGCTTTCCCTTTAAGAAAATCTCTATATTTCACTGCCATTGCTGCAAATGTTTCTCTTACCATCTGCAAGAAGGCATTCTTCATGTTCAGCCTCACTTCCTTCCCCTCCCTTATAGATATTCCCTGAAGCCTTCCATTTGCCTGAGACATTAGTCTTGCAGGGTCAGGTAACAAAATATTTGCTAATTTAAACTATTATTTAAAAAGAAATATGAACCTATGCAAAATTGATGTGAATATTTTCTACTAGAATGGCTAAATATTCATCTTAACCAAGTATGTATGCCTGTATGTACAAGTAAGAATGTTCTGAATGATTGAATACCTGCTTATAATAATGACCCTCTTTTCTTAGCTACTTCATTACAATTTTCCTAAGAATAAATGTAAGAATGGTCATAATTAAAATTCCTAAGAATTTTAAGATCTCATGATAACTTGAATTTTTGTAGGTTCTATTGTATTTTCCCTCCTTTCGTTTCTGACCTAATTTATTTGAGCACATTATTTTTCCATGTGAGTCTTGTCAATAGTTTGTCTATCTTGTTTATTCTCTTGAAAAACCAGTTCCTAGCTTTATTGATTTCTATGTCATCGAATTCTGCTTTGGTTTTTCTTATTATTTTTTATACTAATGTTTGGGTTCCTTTGTTGTCAGTTCTGCAGGTATTTAAGGTGTGTGTTTAGATGGTTGATTATAACTTTTTCTTCTTTCCTTGTGCATTCAGTATTACTATACATTTCCTCCTAACTACTACTTTTGCTGTGTTGCATAGATTTTGTTAACTTGTTTCTTCAATATCATTAGTCTCAAAGAAACTTTTTATTTCTTTCTTGATTTATTCTGATCCAATTGTTAATAAACAGCATGTTGTTCAGTCTCTAGGCTTCTCCACATGATTTGGGGAGTGGTGTTTTGGGGCCACACGAAGTGATGCTCAGGGGTTACTCCTGGCTCTGAGCTCAGAAATTGCTTCTAGGTTGAGGACCCTATGGGATGCCAGGGATCGAATTCAGGTCCATCCTGGGTTGTCCGCATGCAAGACAAATGCCCCACTGCTGTGCTATCGCTTCAGCCTCTATTGTGATTCTTATGTTCTTTCCTTTATATTTAAGGTTTTTCTTCTTCATTCTTCTTTAAGAAGTTCATCTCTTTCATCGGTTTTTGTCATTTTGATTATTATATATCTTAGTGTTGTTGTGTTTGAATTTATTTTGTTTGCTATGCTTTTGGAGTTTTGAATTTGAGAAACTGCCACATCTTTACTCTGTTTAGCTACAGAACCTAGAAGAAATGGACAGTTTTCTATAAACATGTAATCTCCCAAACCAGAGTAAAGAGAAAGTAGAAACAGGCCAATAACAAGCAAGAAAATTAAAACAGTAATTATGAATCTTCCCAAGAATGGTAGTCCATGGCCAGATGGGTTTATAGGTGAGTTTTGTCAAACATCCAAAAAAGGTATAAGGCCATTGATTCTTAAAGTCTTCCAAAATATTGAAAAAATGGGAACCCTCCTTAACACAGCCTGTAAAGCACATACTGATACCCAAAGCTAGACAAGGTACCACTAAAAGAGAACACTTCAGACCAAATTCCATGATGAAAATTGATGAAAAAATCTTCAACAAAATCTTAGTAAACCAAATTCAACAGCACATAAAAAGAACCATAGACCAGGATCAAATGGGTTATCATCCTAGGGATGCAAGGATGGTTCAAAATATGCAAAATAATTATCATATGTTCCTTTTTTATGTTACAAGGAGTAACAGGAAATAGAGAAATTATATAATATTTTCATTTAATGTAGAGAGATTTCAGTAAGACCCAAAACCCATTCATTCCCCAATGATCCTGCATGATTAGTTGCATCTAAACAATGGAATACTACAAAGCTGTTAGAAAAAAATGAAGTCATAAAATTTGCTTATACATAAGTGCATATGGAGAGTATTATGCTGATTGAAATGCGTCAGAGGGAGAAATAGACATAGGATAATTGCACTATGCTTGTGCAAAAAGATAGTACGGTAAAAATATCCAGAGATAATACCAATGAGAACTAGAAGGATAAGTCCATAATAAGAAGTTGGCCACAAATATCAAGGGAGTGCTGTTAGAGCAGAAAAACAAAGGTCCATTCTGACAAAGATAATCGGAAATTATCACTCTGGATGTTAAAAGGAGATAAATTGATATACATCATACCCCTTCAGTAGAAAAAATTGCAAACCACATGTAGGAATAAAAATGCAGAGAAATAGAAAGAAAAAATAGAATATCTGATCTAGAGTCAGGCATGGGTGGGAAAGAAACTGGAGACTGGTGTTGGAAAATGCACAATGGTAAAAAGTGTTGATGACTGAAACTAAATCCGGAACAAGTTTGTAAGTGTGAAAAAAACTTTATTATGAACAACCTTGTATCCGTGGTGTTTAGTAACTTAATTTAAAAAATAGTAGCGTGGGGGCCCGGAGAGATAGCACAGTGGTGTTTGCTTTGTAAGCAGCCGATCCAGGACCAAAGGTGGTTGGTTCGAATCCCTGTGTCCCATATGGTCCCCCGTGCCTGCCAGGAGCTATTTCTGAGCAGACAGCCAGTAGTAACCCCTGAGCAACACTGGGTGTGGCCCAAAAACAAACAAACAAACAAAAAAATAGTAACGTCATCCTAGGATTAGGGCAAAAACCAACTACAGAAGACTGATTAAAACAACAATGATGGAACAGTACTCCTAGAACCATAAAGAAAGACTCCATCCTAGGCTCCACCCTTTGACCTGTGCAAATGCCAAGATCTCTAGCTACAGAGGCAGGATTTTATCATCCATGGTGAAGCGGAAAGTTTCCAGACACCATCAAAAGACCAAGGGGAGTGTAAAAGAACATGTATGGAGCCTGTAGTTATTCCCATGAAAGTATACTTCAAGGGCGGAGGAACTGTGTATCTCTTAGGCCAAGAGAATTCCCTTTCTAATTTCCCCAATAATTACTGTGCCTATGCAAGAAAAAAAAAAAAAGAGAGAGAGGCACAAATTAACTTTCTTTTTGGTTTTGCTATTGTTGTTGTTTGTTGCTTGTCCCCCCCCCCCCCCTTTGGTTTTCTTTCCTTTTCTTTTTCTTTCTTTATTTCTTTTTTTTTTTTTTTTTTTTGAGTGTGCTTTTTTTTTTTTTTTAATTTCAGGACTGTTTATTGTGTGGTTGGTATCTTTATTGCTGTGGTGCTTTGCTAGTTTTTTGTTTGATTTCTTTTCTTTTCTTTTTTTTTTTTTTAGTAATGGTATTAGGTTTCTCCCTTTTTCCTTTTCTTCTCTTAAACTGATATTTATAGCCTCTAGTAGAAGTACTCCTCCCATTTTTTGCTTGTTTGATTTTTGCCTCATTTTATTTTATTTCTTTTCTTTTCTTCAAACAGAACCACATAATTTGAACTATCTTATCTCACCTCACAAATTGAGGAAATAATGGAGGATACCAAGACCAGACAGTAGTATGAACATTAAATAAAAATAAAAAAAAATTGATCAGACTTGCTAGACACAGAGGGGAACACTTATACAAGCAACACGGGTGGTAAAGGAGGGGGTTATGGAATGCATGCTGGGAATAGGGGTGGAGGGAGGACAACATTGGTGGTGGGAGTGCCCTGATTCAATATCACTATGAACCTAAAAAATTACTGTAAAATTTTAGTAGTCCACTTTGGTAAAAAATAAAAATTAAAAATAAATAAATTAAATTTAAAAAAAGATTTTGAAAGTAAAAAAAAGTAACATCTACCTATAAAAAGCCCATTGGCAATATTATTCTTAATGGTTAAAAACTTAAAGCATTCCAACTCAAGTCAGGCACAAGGAAAGAATGTTCATTGTCACCACTCTTAGTCAACATTGTATTAAAAGTTCCAACAACAACAACAAGAGAAGATAAAAAAAATAAGGGATCCATATTGAAAAAATTTAAGTCAAACTAATTATATTAGTATTTGGCATGATGATATACATTGAAAACCCCAAAGAGTCCAGAAAAAAAGCTCCTAGAAACAATAAACTAATCCAGTAGAGTGGTCATCTGCAAAGCATATACAAAAAAAAAAAAAAACTTGGTTGCATTTCTTTATAAAAACAAATGCGAAGAATCAGATTAAAGAAACTTTCCTACTTATCTAAAAGTATCAAGTATCAAGGAATCAATTTAATAAAAGAGGTAAGAAGTCTATACCATGAAGTCTTCAAAACACATAAGAAAGAAATTGAACAATACCTATTGAAATATAACAAAATTTCATTTTCATGGATTGAAAGAATCTATATTATTAAAATGATCATCTAATCTACTCCATATAATCCAGTCAATCCCTTTGCAAATTCAGGCAACATTCTGTAAGAACTTAGACTAATCAATTAAAAGTGTGTGAATAATAATAATAAAAAAAACCCTGGATAGCCAAAACTATATTTAAAAACAAAAAACTGGGAGGCATTTCATCACCTACCTTGAAGCCATATTACAAAGCCAGTGAATTCAAAACAACATGGCATTATGACAAAGACAGTTTTTGGATCAATGGGTCAAAATAGATAATCCAATTTAAAAAATCTACAAGTGGGGCCAAAGAGATAGCAGACTCAAACTTTAATAACCAAACTTATGTCTGTTATGATGCAGATTAAGGGTAGATAAGATGTGGCATTGGATGGACTCTAGAAGAATTCTTCGAAGGAACTTTGACACAGGTGTTATAATTAATGTTAAAACATTGTATGTCTTATATGAAAAACTATATATCACAATGCTTTACATAAAAAACTAAAGCAACTCCCTACCCTTGTGGATGGTAAATCTAATAATATCAGTACAGCTTCAAGTCTTATCATTCCCCTCAAAAAATAAAGAATGATATTGTTTTATATAACTAAAGCACAATGGATATTTCATGAAAATTTAATATTGAAAGGCTTTTGCCCAATAATGAATGCTAAGGATCTTTGTACTAATGTGCTTTAGATAAACATAAATATTTTTCTCATGAGCCCCCGGTAATACAAATGATTTAAAATATAATAATCAGTATTAGGACCAAAACTATATCATAATTCATTTGATAAGATACATTAAAAAGGACACACCCTCATTTTAATGGTGTATATACCACAAATGTATAATGGAGGCCTTTTAGTAAGAAAACATTGTAAAAACATGATTAATGGGATTCGACAAAGTAGACGTGGCCTATATGCTTCAAAAAATGTCAAGGTTAAGAAATACAAAATGTAAGGAGTCAATCCATATTAAATGAGATGTTAAGAATCTGACAATAGGGGCCGGGCGGTGGCGCTCGAGGTAAGGTGCCTGCCTTACCTGCGCTAGCCTAGGAGACGGACCACGGTTCGATCCCCCGGCGTCCCATATGGTCCCCCAAGCCAGGAGCGACTTCTGAGCGCATAGCCAGGAGTAACCCCTGAGCGTCACCGGGTGTGGCCCAAAAACCAAAAAAAAAAAAAAAAAAAAAAAAAAAAAAAAAAAAAAAAAAAAGAATCTGACAATAAAATACAGTGCATTGCCAATGATTGTACTGTAATGAAAGAGCTTTAAATTATGGACTAGAAAACTGTTAGAGCCAGATAATAAATATTTTAGATTTTATGCACCATATGGTGTGTGTTGCACTGATTCAACTTTGTGCTTTTAATGCAAAACAACCATAGACAAGTAAAAAACGTAAAATGTAAAAAAAAAAAGTAAAAATGTAAAAAAAGAAAGTAAAATATAAAATGTAAAAAAAAGACATGTAAAAATGGACATGGTTTGTTATAGCAAAACTTTGTTTATAAAAACTGATGGTGAATATCTATGGTTTGCAAATACATGCCCTCACAGTTATTATTGAGTCAATTGGCAACATATGAATATATGCAGTTAGATATTTTTATTATTTTTAACTTTTCTAAAATTTACAAAAATGTCATATGATTATGTGAGGGGAAATTTTTCATAGAATATGTATATACTAATATGAATGTTTACAAACATGCATAAGTAACCACTAAGGAAAATAGGGGGATGTCATATGGATAGTTACACAGCGCTTTCTCTAATATGTATATCTTTTCCGAAGCAGACTCTAATTCAGAGATAGTTATTTGGTCTTTTTTGAAAGATAATGTTTTCTTCTATTTTCTTTATCTTCCACAAGTTTTATATTTATAAAGTGAACCTGACTTGGGCAGGATAGAACGTCCACCAATGAGGTTACAGTCATGCTATGATTTTTTTCTAGAACTTCTATATAATAGTATTTTGTTCCATTTGGTACTTCTTATCAAGAGGCCCATGAGGCTGATTTATTTTTGAAGTGGGGGAGTTCACACTCAGCAATGCTCAGGGGTTACTCCTGGCTCTATGCTCAGAAATCACTCCTGGCAGGCTTGGGGGACCATATGGGATGCTGGGATTTGAACCACCGTCCTTTTGCATGCAAGGCAAATGCTCTACCTCTATGCTATCTCTCCAGCCCCTGATGCCAATTTATTTTATTACCTATAAGGTCAGTATTGGTCATGTGGCAAACAGTGTCATACAGATTTCTTCACGATAAAGGTATCTGGGTTCATAATTCTTTATTTTTTCATATTTATTCAAATAGTCTACACAGTGATCTTTTATATTTTCCTCTATTCATAAAGGCAAACATCTTTTGTATTTTCTTCACTTATACTAAAGAACTATCTGCATTATACTGCTGACCTTTGAACTCAATGGATGCTTGTGAAATTTGTAAGAGTTAACATTTGCTTCTACCACTTTCTATTATATTTGCACACAACAGTGCTACACATATTCTGGTCTCTTAATCGTGTGGGTGGGCACCTTTCAGAGTCTCAGTGTGTCTAAGAAAGCACTCTTCTATTTAAAGGTTATTGTGTGAATACCAAATAGCTACCGCAGCTGGATATGAGGTGGTGGCTTTGATTCAGAGGCCTTTCAGGACTGCTATAATTTGCTTGACTGTAGTTGGAATGTTTTATTAAAAGCTATACATTATAATAACCTAGATTTTTAAAAAATGAATATGGGTCCCAAGATTTGATGTATGAGTCACACAGCTACTTGAGAGTTCAGAAAAGTGAAATACCACATTTAAGACTCAGTATTTATGCTGATCTATAGAACTGAAAAGATATGAATTTCATTATGAAAGTGAATCATGGAAATTACTTTCTTTAATATTAGTTGCATACCTTGGTAGGTTCATACATGAAATCTAGGACCTCAGAAAAAATTTTATTGGGGTAGACCTCTGGAATATGAACATCAATTATCCATCTCCATGTTCCCTCATGATAGGTCTATGATTGAATCCATATTAAAGGGATGAGTAAGTGAAAAGGATAGCAGGACTAGATGTTCTAAATGAAGTGTGGTGGGCTCAGTAGTGTGGATATGTAGTTCTTAGGCAATGAGAAAACTTGACAAGATTACTGATAATGGGGATAACCAAACACCTTAGAATATCATTGAATTAGTAGAATGTTCAAGCTTGAAACAGTGGAGCCAAAATGGAAAAACATTTGGGTATTATTAATCTTGATTCATGTGCCCTCTTGTATGCTTTGGTTTAGAAAAAATATATCCCCAAAGAGTGAAATGAAAACAACTACTGGAAGCTAGCAAACTTTGAAGACACTATACACCCCAATTAGCTTTAGAAGAAATATTTATTGAAGAATGTTTTCACAGACTGACCAATCATTACCTTTTCAACTGTGCATAACCAGCAAAATATTTTTATTTTGTATGGTGTGCAAAAAAACACAGTTTATATCTTTTTTTAGTGATTAAACCTTATTGCAGATGCAAAGAGAAAGCACTTCTAATGTAGGATCTTCCATCACTATCTTCATAAACAGGGATTCAATAAATACCTTAGAAAAATATTTAATGATTAGAGTTAGAGTTAGGGTTTCCTATAGGTAATATAGATGGTCCTTCTTCTCCAACATAAAATATAAAAGCACTGGTCTAGATATTAGGGAGAAAAATTCAATTAGACCTGAGAATCCAGAGTCATTTCTAATGAGGAGGAAGGATATATTTAACCTGAGAAAATCAGAGTCACTCTACAAAAGCCAAGGAAACTATCCAAGAGGGAGTTGAGTTGTAAAGCAGAGGGATCAGTGAATGAGCAACCAACTAACTAGTCCTGCTCTTTTTCTAATGGCTCTCTCTTTGTCCTGCCAGTCAGAGAGACCCAGTCCAAGATAAGCACCAAGAGGGCACTTCTGCCTGGAAGAAAGATGGAAATTTTAGACACAATTAGTAGTGGGGACTTGGAATGTTTGTTCAGCAAGATATTCTGTTGTTGATAGGAATTATTGTTCCCAAGAGATCCTATATTACTTCCCCATTTTTGTCGACTCATTATACATAGATAACATTTTCCACTCAGAAACCCTGCCATATTTTAAAGATTATCCTGTATAGTTGGTATTCACATATTTGATCTGCTTCTAACCAAATTTTCCAATTGAGTTATCAAGACAATGAGCAAGTAAGGTGAAATAATTTGAATTTGATCCCAAAGAAGCCTGTAACTTAAGTCTATATTTCAAATAAAACTAAGCTTCCTCTTCCCAGGACTTCTGATAATAGATGCCATGTACCTTAGTCTTTTTCATATACTCTGAAACATAGTTGAGATAAATATCCATTTAAGAACCAGATGGATGTTTGCCAACACAAGTCAGCTGGCAGGCCATGCTGAAGAGTCTGTCATCCACCCTAAGCCATACAGATTCAGTCCTGTCATTAATCAATCCATCAATCAACTTTTGTTAGACAAAAGTTTTCCAAAGAGGATGTTTGTTTTCTAGTCATTCTTTTTAGAATTCCTATTACTGGGAGACATTTGCAACTTAAGCACGTGTGTTAAAAGCATGCAGCAGAAGATTCAGAGAAATTTTCTTATTTCCAAGGATGTTATTTTCTAGTATTATGCTTCTTTCTTGTTAAAACTAATTTTAGTTAAAAAAAAAGCAGCAAGCCTATCTATAATTATATATATTAACTAGTTTTACCATTACTAATAAAACCAATTTTTATAACTAGTATTCACTTTAGCAGTTTTAATTATGAGCATATTTCTAGATCTGATCAGAGAACCCAAGATATATTGGGCTGCAGCTTTGTTGCATTTTGAGGTGAAAATTATTGGCTTTTATCTTGCCCTGTGTGTTTGCTTGGCAAAATGACCATCAAGAGTATTAGGTTGGTGAAAGACATAGTTAGTTTAGATTAATGGAGACTTAGACTTAAAGGGTTCAGAGTATAAACATAAATAACATCATCATAAAGTCAGAGTTAGCGGATATCAGAATGGAGATTAGTGAATATTTTTAGGGGTAAAAAAGGATGAGAAATTAATTGGCATCTTGTGTGTGCAAGGAACCATAGGTAGATCTGAGAATTTTCGTTTTACTGTCTCCTTTACAATCCAATTCTGGATCTGCTGACATCAACAAGGATGGTAACATTATTTTGTTTTCTCTTCATGTCATACTATACTCTATAAATCCAATGTCTTACAAAGAAAATATTACTGTGGTAATAATATTTGAATTCAGCTTTCCATATATGATTCTATTTCTGGGAAATGCTCAACCCAAGTTGCTTTGTATAGGGCAAAAATATATACTCTTGTTTTGTATGAAAGATCTTCTGGACAAATATTTCTTGAATGAATAAATTAAAATTTATCTTTTTGTACATTCTAATTCCTATTTGTGAAATGGAGATCAAGCTTGAAACTAAAGGGATATAGATAAAATTGTTAACTATACCAACTAAGAGCAGGTTTGAAAATTCATTCTAACTTCAATTCATAGAGTACTCACTAGTGGGAGAAATCCAGATGCAGGGATATAAATTATATTTGGTCCCAAGTACATTGTCTTCAAGGAACTGTTTTAAATATACTAAAAGAATAAACTTTTTAATCCTCATTACACCCCTTTGATGCAGATATATTGACCCTACTACCATGATAAAATGCATCTAAGCAAAACAACTTATCTAAAGAAACCCTGCTGAGCTTGATCACAATGGTAAGAGCAGTAGTTCAAATATCATACAATGTGGTGAATATTTTTGAGGAAGAGCATGGACACAGGAATATAATGGGATGAAAGACTCACTATCAACTGTAAAATGTTTTGTGACTCAAAGTAGTCCTTTATACTAGGCAGAAAAACTCTGTCAGAGAGTGTATTTTAGGGAAAGGTAACTTCTATAAAGAGCCATGTGACAATAACTGGGTGATATACTAGGACCCCACCTGGAGATTCAGAAAGGGAAGCAAGAATTAAAACAAGTACAAATACTTGTTACTGGGGACATATAGTTGTAATGTACAATTTTCTACATACAAGATATTATTCAAAGCTAAATGCACACGACATATCTTAAATATGGCTGGCCAGCTGAAACTTAGTCTGCTTTATTCAAGATCTTGACTTGGTCATGGAGGTTCCAGGACTGTAGTACTCTGAGGAAGCATAATTTCTGAAGTTTAACTCAAAAAAGTATATAAAAACAAACACCAGAAACCATCTTTCTTACCAAGGAAGAAAGAGCAGGTGGCAAACAAGTGATCTTTGCAAAAAGATGAGATTGATTCTGGTATCCAAAGTTTGATTCAAGCAAAGGATGACCAGACAGTGGGCAGATGGCTACCATAGGGTATTCATAGTACAGCAGATGATCATCCAGATGGCATCTATTGATCTCTAGAAGTGCAGGTGGAAAACAATGGGCAACAGGAGTCTATAGTTTATTTGAGATGCAAACAACTAATTGATGAGTTTAGATATCAGTAAAGACAGAGGTCAAGAGAAAATAGGAAGTTGACAGACACCACAGGATAATTAAGCATTCAGATAGGATCATGTGATTCTTCCACCAAAGGCCCTTCCCTCACTATTTGGGATTTCTGTTATCCACATTTAATGCAGCTGGTTATCTAAGGATTCTTCTACTAGAGACATTAGCTTACTAATTATTGTAAATTATCCTGAAACTATAAAACTAGAAAGGTTCTAAATATCAAGAGAATATGGAACTCCCAATTAAGAGATACATGAACTTGGGGCCGGAGAGATAGCATGGAGGTAAGGCGTTTGCCTTTCATGCAGGAGGTCATCGGTTCGAATCCCGGCGCCCCATATGGTCCCCTGTGCCTGCCAGGAGCAATTTCTGAGCCTGGAGCCAGGAATAACCCCTGAGCACTGCCAGGTGTGACCCAAAAACCAAAAAAAAAAAAAAAAAAAAAAAAAGAGATACATGAACTTAATTTGTAAGGTCTCAACTCTGATCAGACAACCTATAATGTATATAGAACATTGTGCCTATCAAAGATGTTTTGTGCACCTGTAATAGTAAAAGGTGCATAAGGAAAAATATTTATTAAAGAGTATTCAAGATACTTCTATAGAAACTCTGCCCAAAGGTTCCAAATCACATGGCACTCTGCCCTATATGACTCCAGTAAGTTCTAATTGTAAAGAGGAGTTATCGAAGATAATTATTTTATCATTTGAGATGTTTTTTGGCTCCTTCAGAGCCAAAAGGGATTTTTTGATCTTGCAACACTTTTCTAATAAAATGAATCAAATAAAAGGAATAAAATAAAGAAGTCTACACTTTTAACCCATACACCTGGACATTTTATGACCTTGAAAAATATGTCTTTGATTACAAATACAAAATTCATTCCTAGCAAAACACTGACTCCTTTAGTCCATCTGGACTCAAGTAATCTTTCCTGCAAGGAATGACTCAGTAGTAACCTCTCCCTTCCCTGTACATTAATTTAACCTCTTCCTGCCTTATGCTCACTTTTCACTGTTCAACCTCTGCAATAGACCATAGAAAACTCCTCATTATCTCAGAAAATGGCAGAGGAGGCAATAACTGGTGGTTTTGGTGTGGTTTCACAAGCTGAACCTTGGTCCCACTCAGGTTCCTCCATCACTCCCATGATTCACAGCCACTCCTTCCATTTATGTTCTCTTTCAACTCTTTCCTCCTCCCTCAGAGTCTTCATATTTCCTTCTCTAACTGCCTGAAATATTACCTTTCATTTTCCCTCTTCAATACATCTTGGATTTCAATTGAACTGTCATTCACTTCCTCAGCAAAACTTTCTCTGACCCAGGAATTAGGTACATGCATATGCTTAAAGCACTTGCCTAAATTTGGGACAATTGTAATCCTAAAACCCTTCACTATGATTTCACTAGTCTTCATTTCCTTCTCTGAGCAGTAAAGTATTTTATTGATTTTTGCCTCCAGTACAAGACATACTTAGATTTACAATGAATTAGTTGAAGGAATAAATGGCTAACTGAATAGTAAGGGAAATACACAATTTAGAATGTCAAACTTTTATTAATATATATGCAAAATGGGGATAATGAAAGCAGTTTACCAGAGTGATTGTGGTAAATAGAAAATCATGAAGGATCTATAAAGGGCCTCCCATGGTACCAGGCATAGTGTGGCACTTCATAATTTTATTTTTTCATAATTTCTTCCCCCTAGTACACAAGAATAATGGTAAGACTTGATTCTGCATTAAGTTTAAAAGGTAAAAACTACTAAGCATATGGCAACTGATGTCAAATCAACTTAGAAAAGTTAAAGGAGCCCTTTCTGTATTAAACCTCACTTCTCACGAGTGTAATGTGGATATTTTAATAAATTTAACCTTAATTACATGTGCAATGTAAAAAATTTTTTAATATTTTTATTATTTTTAAATCTTTATGCAACATGATTACAAGCATGTTTGTAGTTAGGTTTCAGTCATAAATAGAATACCACTCTTCACCAATGCAACAATCCCACCACCAATGCCCCCTCATCCCCCACCCCTGCCTGTATTCATAACAGGTATTCTACTTCTCTCATTCCTCAACACTGTCATACTAGTTGTTAATGTAGTGATTTCCCTAACAGCGTTCACCACTCTTCGTAATGAGCTTCAAATTGTGAGTCAGTCCTTCCGGCCCTTCCAGCCCTTAACTTTATTGTCTCTGGAACTTATCACAATAATGTCTTAAATTTTTCTTAAAACCCATAGATGAGTGAGTCTATTCTGTGTCTATTATTTAGTAATTTTACTTCAGAGGGTTATCTTCAATTATACATGGAACTGTGCTAAGGAAAATCTCATATTTGATAGTCAGAAATTGATGATTATTATTATTCTCCTATATCTCTATAAAGGGAACAGAAGTAGACTGCTGGAAAAAAATCATAAAAACTAGAGCATAGTTTGCCCTGCTTTTGGTTTACTATTGGGTCCTATAAAGTTGAACCAGCCAAGAACCCATTTCTCTAGCCAGAGAAGTGGTTCTTCAAAGCAGGGAAGCACTGATGTGCTGTTTTGGTTATAGGATTTTCTTTTGCAAGTAGGCTTTTTAGCCTTGTCAATTCAGCAAAATGCATTTTTCAGAGACTTGAAAATGCTCACTTGATCATATTTCCACTTATCCTTTCTGAATGCAGCTCTCTTTTAAACATCCTCAGATTGGCAGTTGCTTTTTTTTTTTATCAATTCTCAAAGGACATGCCAGCGAATAAAGGACAATTCTATCTGCTGTAGTTGGCTGTATATTACTGAGAAGAGTGTTCATAAGAGACCAGCTTTAGCTCTAGGGGACAAGGAAAAAAATTACAAAATTGCAAAGGATAAACTAAAGATATGAACAAAGAAAGCAAAAAAGAAAGGAAAAGGAGAAAAAAGAGAGGAAAGCTAAAGGAACTATATTTTTTGCCACCAGAGACAGTCTGTACTTTGAATTTTGAATAAAAGCAGGACAACTAAGACAAGGAGAATTGTTAAGACCAGGAGAATTGAGGACTCCTACTAAAGTCAGGTTTCTTCCATGAGATTTCTTAGGATATTACAAAGAGGAAACTGATTTTTCATTGAGGTAGTCAAACTTAAACTTCATATCCTCAGGCAGAATATTTGAGACATCAGACTGCAATATGCTCATGTATCTTCATAGAACAAGAGAAACTGAATAAAAATATTCTGACAAAAATATAAAATAGAGCAGGAATATCCAAGTAGGTCATTGGTGATACTTTGGAAAGGGTCTGCCTGCTGTGTACATTAGACTTCAAGTGATCTCTGTGAGGCTGCCAAAGAAATCTGTCAACAGTATATCATTGAGGTGTGTAGGCTCATTATGCTGATAGGCTTGGAGCAGGAGTGGTGGTATGGGATGTACTCTAGGACATTGATGGAAGGTGGTCAACATTTGTGGTGGGATTTGCCCTGAAACATTTTATGTCTGAAACTCAACTACAAAGAACTACAAAGAAAATCACAACGGTTTCATTAAAATATTTTTTAAAGAGGCTTACCCATCTGTTATTCTAGTAGAACATTTTTAGGCTTCATCTCATTTTGGGGAGTGGTAACATGTTCTGAAAGTTCCATGATACATAATTGCAAGGACTTCCATGGTTTTTAAAGATTAAATAAAATCAAAGAGAGATATTTGAAAGCAAATGAACCATGCACTATGAAACGAATGAAAGACCATTCTGTGTAACTATTTTGAGGTCACACATGCCATGCACACACAGAAAACAATCTATCTCATTGCTCTATCTCTCACTCTATCTCATCATCTATGGTTAGTTCCCTCTAAGATTCGGTCTTTTTGTTTTTGATAATTACATCTACAGAAATTTAAAGAGCTGCATGGAAATTTTGGTCAGCTATATAGAGAAATAAAACATTCTCTATGAAAAGAGAACATATCTTTCTTTTTTTCATTTTCTCAGCTATCCCTATTTTCACTCATATTTACATTTCTATCATATAATTTGGAACAATCATGTCTTTTTTTATTTTTGGGTCACACCTGGTAGCACTTAGGGGTTACTCCTGGCTCTATGCTCAGAAATTGCTCCTGGTGGTCTCAGGGGACCATATGGGATGCCGGGATTCAAACCACTGTCCTTCTGCATGCAAGGCTAATGCCTTACCTCCCTGCTATCTTTCTGACCCAACAATCATATCTTTCAAAACCAAAAAAGACTAGAGCTTAGTGACCACTGGTTCTGTGTGATTTCCAAAGTGTATATCTTAGAACTAGTAGTTGAAGTATGTAAGTTGATTTCTCCATTAGAGAAAAAAATAGCAATAATCATCCCATTTACGTAATGATAATACCAATATAGTAATAAAAATATACAATTCATTATCAATGGTATAATTGATAATGATGCCAATATGATAAATAAATTTTATATAGGTAAAACATCTTAAGCACCCTTGTAAGAGAGATACTAAGTAAATATTTTAGATCTTATATACTTCCTTCTTCAAAGTTTGTATTTCAATTGAAACTTTTTATAAATCTGGTAAAAAGTTCTTGATCATAGTAATTTATCACTTACTCCAATCTTATGCATTACTTGAACTTCGGGATGTCTTCTCTGCACTAATTCTAAATTGATCATCAGAAACAGATTTTTTTTTTCTTCTATCTGCATCATATTGGGAGCAGGACTTCAGAATTTCATGGCTTTTCATGTCAAAAGAATCATTCGCAAATTAAATACCAATTAAAATTGTTCCTCCGGTTGTAAAAAGGCATTGATTTTGTTATAGTTCCAATGATATCTCTGGGTAAATTAGTCATTTCTTTTATCATAATACAAAACAAGAAAGTAGTTTCTCTTCACAGTGGTTTTGGACCTGAATCATCTTGTAGAAGAAGTCCATATGTTTGGAATGGAGTGTCAGTGTAGTTGGCAAGGGAGTGGATCCCTGGGCTGGTCAGGGCAGAGTGTTCATATAATTGAGAGTAATTAAATTGACAAAAAGGGGAAGTGTGAGGACACCTTGTAATTACAAACAGATGTGTATGAATAATGAAGATCAGACTTTCAGGGGTCCCCAAAACTGTGTCTTTCAGCAGGGATTTATAGCCCCAGAGAGATATAGTTGCTTGAATAACCCCAACGAAGATAAACATCAAAAGCCAAAGCAATTGAACTATTGTCAGAGAACACTATAGAGAAATAAATCAGATAAGTAGTGAGAATACTAAGAGAAATGTAGATATTGGAATCAAATCAACCAACTTAAAAACACGAGTACTCTAGATATTTTCATAGCAGTTTCTTAAATGAGCTGAGTCATTTATTTTTCTTATTTCTAAAATAGCTAGAAGACTATCCACCTCAGAAGTTGTTAGTTAAATTAGAAAGCATGAACAAATTGTCACACAATGGGCACTTAGTTATTGTTAATTTAAACTGAGGTCATTGGTTGAAGTTCTCTGCCTGGTTTCTCTGCTTATATTATTTTTTTCCTTGTTACACACCTTGATTTATTAAACTGTTAATAGTGTTTGATGCATGCATGTTGCAGCAGCACGTCCTCAATTGCTACCCACTTCTCTTCACCATATTTGTCTCAATTCCTTATCCTTTCACCTTCCTCCATCCCTGGCCCCCTGCTGTTATCAGCCCAGTTTTGTAGACCAGTTCTCAGGTTCTGTTGGCTTTGACAATTTTTATTTCCTAACTATGTCTTTCAATATACCAAATAGGAAACAGATCATTTCTTATTTGTTTTTCTCCTCTACCTAATTGTACTTGGTTTGTTGCTGTCTAGAACCATATACATGGAGCAGATAGCATAATTTTGTGTTATCTGATAGTAAACTAGTGTTGTATTATGTTTATATATCTTAGTTTCTTTTTTGCCTATTTTTGAGGGACTCACAGTGATACTCAAGGGTTTTTCCTGACTGTGTACTCAGACATCACTCCTGTTGGTACTCTGGTGCTATATGGGATGCTAGGGTTCTCCATGTGCAAGGCTTATTAGTACTGGCAGTGATGTAGTTGGGAGGGGTATCTGAAATATGAATCATTGTTATGGGAACACTATGAAGTGCTCTCTTAAAGTAGGGAGTCAGATCTTTGCATCACCTGTTATCAACTACTTCACTGGTAATTCTTCCCAGTAAAAGATAATTCTATTAAGGTTACAGGTTTAGGTTAGGTTCCTCTAACAGCTGGAAGCTATGTGCACTGGCTTATAAATAGAATCTGACAGGGCATCAGATTATCTACTACAATCTTCTGGCCTGGTGTGGCTGTATACATACTTTATCTCAAATATGTTCAGCTATTTGACTTAATGTTTATTCCCTGACACTTTTATTATTTAATTATTTCTTGTTTCTCTATCTCCTTGGGTATTATCAGAACTTGCCTGCTATGAGCTTATTCTTGATGATTATGATACATTTCTAGACTCTAGAACAAATGTTGGTTGAATGAGTAAATGTTTACTGCTAAACACCTACTCCTTCTGAAATAAAAAGAATTATGTTCAAACAACTTGTCAAAAGCAAAAATAAGACCAAACTCTCCTTAATATGGTCACTCACTTGAAACATTTTTTTGTTACTTGTGCCATTTTTCATATTCTATCAGTGGAAGTCAACGAATTGCTTTTTTCTTAAAGCAGTATGAAGAAAGTGCTTATAAGTGTGTTTTCTAAAATAATGATACCCACCATCAGGGAGGCAAAGTCAGCTTTTAACGCTTATCCTGGAATATTTACCAAACAGATTTGAAGGAAGGGAAGGGAAAAGATGTCCCCAGAAGCTTTTCTCCATACTATATTTACTATGAATCCCTCCCAACTAGATAATTGCTACAGTGGCCAAATTTTATGGAGTAAGTACTTTCTACAGATGAAGCTATTCTCCCTCCAGATCTTTCATGTGTATCAAAATACAATCTGTTCTGTGTGTTATTGTTGTTTTAGCCTTCTCCCTCCTTGTCTTCAGGGAAAGAAGATTATGGTCAAATAGCAACATGTTCAAGGATTAATCGAATAATGAGCTATGTACCACTGCAGCATGCTGTGTCTACACAAATCATACATGCATAATCCTCATTGAAAAAAATGATAGCTGCTAATAGCTTTTATGGTACTTTTTCTAAATGTTTCAGCCTCCCATGGATTTTTTACCATTAAAAATACCACAAATTCCCTGAAAAATTCTTGGCCTTTTAAATAAAAAGCCAGAAACGTAAGGACAGTGAGAAATCTAGCAGCTAGAATGAAGGAAAATAAAGAGTCATAAATTTGGAACATCGTAATATAAAATAACAATCTGCTATTTTGAATATAGAAAATGTGTTAAGCAATTTAAAATATTGTATCATTAAATTCTTTTTTTTAAAGTTTATGATTTTTGTATCAACTGTCCATTTATTTATTTATTTATTTATTTATTTATTTATTTATTTATTTATTTATTTATTTATTGGTTTTTGGGTCACACCTGGCAGCACTCAGGGCTTATTCTTGACTCTACGCTCAGAAATCGCTCCTGGCAGGCTCGGGGGACCATAGGGGATGCCGGGATTCAAACCACCATCTTTTTGCATGCAAGGCAAATGCCTTACCTACATGCTATCTTTGGCCCCTTATTTTTATTTTTTATTGTGGCTAAAGTGAATTACAAATCTTTCAAAGTAATATTTAAGTTAAATAATGACAATGAATGAAGGGCATTCCAACCGCCAGTATTGTCCTCCCTCCACCCCTGTTCCTGGAATGCATCCCATATCTCTTTTCTTCCCCCCCACCCCCCATAATGCTAGTGTGACTGGTCCCCATTTGTACAGCTTGTTGTAGATTGGGTATCTATTCTGTTGTCATTGACTTTTGGTTTGGTGTTCAGGTCTGATCATTTTTTATTTCCACTAAATGTGCATATGACTATCTGGTCTTAGTACCATCATTTCCGCCCTCAATTTATGCAGCTGAACAAGAGGATTTAAGTTATGTTGTTCTGTGGAGAGCATTATGCTGAGTAAATAAGTTGAAGGGTGAGAGCTAGACATAGACTGATTACACTCATCTATGAAATACTTTAAAAAGATAGTATGGTAATAATATCTAGAAAGCATAGTGACAAGGGTCAAGAGTTCCAGTCAATGGTAGGAAGATCGCCACAAATAGTGGGGGATTGCAGTTAGGGTTGAAATGCATCCTCATGAAAATGATATTTAAAAATTATCACTCTGGACAAAAATTTGGTGATGAAAGGAGATAAATTGATAGGCATGATACCCCTTCAGTAACAATATGGCAAACATAATGTATAAAAGGGATAGATGAGAGAGAGAGAGAGAGAAAGAGATAGAAAGAAAGAAGAAATATGTCTGCTCCAATTGCAGGTGAGTTGTGGGAAGGAAATTTGGAACGTTGATGGCAGGAAATGTTCACTGGTGAAAGGTGTTATCCATTAGATGACTGAAACTCAGTTATGAACAACTTTGTATCTGTGGAAAATAAAAACAGCTCTATTATGAACAAATTTGCAACTATAGTGTTTACATAAAGTAATTTAAAATTTGAAAAAAATGATAGAAAATTTTATTTTAACCAAATATATTTCAAAAAATATTTGGAATGCTGAACACATAATATGCTATATGAATTATTTCTCTTTCCTTTAAATAAAGGTTGCATGGATTGATCAAGCCAATTAGTTTCTTGACAACTTGTAATAATAACAGGTCATACTTCATTTCTATACTAGTCTATTATGATTAAATAAAAAAATACCCCTGCAATGGGGAATATATGCTCACCACAATGACCCTCAAAGTTAGAGTTAATTATAAAAAATTCTAGTTAGTAGGGCTAGAACAATAGTAGAGTGGGTAAGGTGCTTGTCTTGCATGCTGCTGAGCAAAATTCAATCCCCAGTTCAATCCCCACATGGTCATTCAAGTATCACAAGAGTGACCCCACCCCCAAGTTCAGAGCCAGGAGTAAACTTTGAGAACTTTCAGGTGTTGTTCCAAAAATAAAAATTAGAGATTGGATATGAATAATGATTAAATTGTTTTTGAATATTTGTCTTCTAAAATATGCCTTATCTGTGGAGCCAGTCTAGTACCAGACATAGAATAATGAAGAGCAAATTGTCAGAGGAATAATGGAGATATTCTCAAGTTTTAAGTATTGATTGTGGTTATTACAGTCCTACTTTCCAGCATGTGTTTATTAAGTGCCACTATTCATCAGGAAGTGTGCAGGGTGATAAAGATTAAGACACACATCTTCATGGAATTAAAAGTGGTTTGAAAGGTACAGACTCAAAATAAGTAAAACATGTAAGTTGTGTGTACGATGAAGTAAAAATTAAAGCAAGGAAAGTAGACACATATGATGGAGGTAGAAGTTTAGAAGGTAGGAATTTTAATTTAAAATTAGTTGCTCGATTTGGGAACTTTTAAGTTAAAAAAGATGTTGCAAGAAAATTTCTGGAATTGATCAAAACAATGTAGGATCATCACAATAGCCAAACAAGGGAGTGATCCACAAATCTACTGACAGATGACTAAATAAGAAAACTGTAGCACATGTACTTTGAAATTCTACTAGTCTCTTAAAAAAAAAAGCATTCAGGAACAAAATAGATGAAAATAAAATAAAAAGTGAAACAAGTGCTGAATGGTCTCAGACACTCAGACATATGTGGAACATAAACTATCGAAGCAAGCTGGCAAATAAAGTAAAAGCAACAGTCAAAGCTGTCTCTTAGACTAAGTAAAAATTATTATGGTTACTAGGTGAAAAAGGGTTCTCAAGGAGAGGAGGAATGAGTAGCTAGTTTATTTTGATAGTAAGATGATTTGGGGAGTGATTTGACAAAATTCTGTAGTGGTGTAAAGCAATACAAGTTTAAAAAATAAAAAGGGTACTTTATTAAAGAACCTCACCGATGAAAACTGAATCTTGATGCAACGTGGATAGAACTGAAGGATATCATATTAAGTGAAGTGAGACAGAGCATAGGATACCACTGATCTGACTTAGCTATGGTATATAGAAGAATAATAGAAGAAGGAAATTGCATGGTATCAAATGGAGAATACCTAGATTACGTTTGACTTTGTATCATAGAATTATATGATAATTATATGCCACTCAAGAAGGCAGACTGGAGGTTGGGAAGGGGACATAAGGAGATTGGTGGAGGGAATTATATATTGGTGGCCTCCAGTGTATACTAATTGTAATTAGTAATTGTAATAGTGGTAGGTACAATTTGAAATGGCCTAAGAAAGAAAGGATTCAGGGTGGTGAATAAGAGATGTACAGATGAATAAGAAAAAAAAAAGAAAAGCTGTATAGGTTTCCAGGAGAATGATGTTCTTCTTCAAAGCAGTCTTGTGACTTGTGAGAATCAGCAAAGAAGAGTCAAGGATTCAAGTAGGGACATAAGAGGTGAGGCCAGAGTGTGTGCTCCATGGTAAGTGGGATGGTGAGGCCAGAGTGTGTGCTCCATGGTAAGTGGGATGCAATCTTCAATGCTTAAGCCAAGTTCATCCCAGAAAAGGGTGCATTAGTAGGTTTGAATAGCTATCATTTGTCCCCTCAGTTTCATTTGTTGCTGATGCTCTGAAGATGCTCTGAAGATGCTGAGGTACACAGGCTGGAGGAGGAAAACATGCACAGACAAAGCAGGTATGAAGGAATCATTAAAGTTTATACTGGGAGAGCAATGATAGAGAAGGTAAGCAAGAACTGGCTTCTAAAGTAAGGTTTTAGATTGCACTCAAGCTTTATCTATTGATTGAGATAAAATGGGCAAATCTGCTGGGAAAATCTTAAAAAAGAAAATCTATTGAACTAGAATAAAATGAACAAGGTATCAGGTCAAGGCTCTTAAGTCAATTCAACTAAGTGTCATTTGGAAAAATAATGAAGAACAGCACATATAATTCCTTAACACTTAAAAATATTTGAAAAATTCCTTAATATTTGGGCCAAAAGGAAAAAAGGACATCTGTGAAGAGTAGTGTGGCTTGGGTTGGGGCAAGGACAACCGTAGTGACAAGGGACATTGTGTAAGGGAGTGTTAGAGTTCCTAAAGCAATCTATGTGAATCAGGAGGTGAAAATGAGCAAATCCAGAGTGTGAGGAGGAGGTGAGAAATGGAGCTTCTCCAGGAAGTAATATGGAAGCAGTGCTGGCAGAAAGAAAGTCTCATCCAATTCAGGGATGGGTGTCTGGAACCAGTACTGGGTGAGCTGGTCTGAAGAAGGGGCTCCATGAGGATTAAAAATACAATACAGGCATTAAAGGGAAAAGCATGGGGTCAGGCAGCTCACAGCCTTGTGGACCTAGAGTCTTGACAGTCCAGTATTTTTTGTTCAGGACCATGAAACCAAGAAGGGCAGATGGTAAAAGCCAAATAACTCTCTAATGCTAATCAAATCTAAGTGTGTTTTTACATATCAAAATGAGGTATGTTATCAAAGGGGAAGCTAATGGAAAGTCTCTCTGGATTTCTTCTTTCAGGAGAGGTGGCAGACAAAAAAATGAATACTGACTCCCATGAATAGGGCATTCTCTTAGGTGCCAGCATTCTGGTAATTAGAAATTAAGAGTCCTTACATCACCTTTTTCCTCCCCTTTCCCAGACTATCATCTATAACTAAACTTATTTATGGGAGGGGGGTGTCTTCATATACAACAAATGGCACTTTGTGCAAAGAGGTGGAAGTGAAGACTGGTTAGGCCAGGAAGGTGAGTAGGGAGGATATGGAATCCAAAAGAAATCAACCATGATTTCTTTTTGTGGAAAATTAGAATAAACATATATAGTGGCTCCTTTTTGTCCTGAGAATGACATTGATTGAAGAGGAGCTTCCACAATTTTATTGTAGAAAATGAGAACAGCTCCTGGCTGAGTGGGAATTTTTACCTCCCAACCCAGGGCTGAGGAGTGTGGAAGCTCATCCTTTGGAATACCTCCTCTGCAGGCAAGTGCCATTCATCTCTGTGTAATGCATATTTTTCACCTGGACAGAGTCCCAGGAGACATTATACTCCTTTCTTTTAATCCTCCAAATACTCCAGGTCTGAACTTAATCCCTGGTAGTGACCTGAATATGAACATGAAAGAAAATAAAGGAGAGGATAATGTGATTGAATTTATTAGCCATTCCTTTTATTCTCTTGCAGGCCTCTCACCCACTTCTTATAGTCCTGCTATTTGGCTCACAACACATTCACACTGACAAGTTGTGAATATAATTTAGTGAATTGTTGAAAGTAGTTAAATGACTTACTGCAGTCACTTCCATGGTTACTTTATCACCCCAACAACCTGACCATTCTGTTTTACCCTGCTGCCTTCAGGGTAGGTCTGAAGAGGATTTTGATGATGACACTTAGAGGTGTCCTTAGGAAGTAATGCTGTAGGGCTGCTAATATCTAAAGTTCTCCTAGTTGAGCCCAAAGTATCAGGAACAAACTTCCTGAAAAATCATGTCTCTCAGATAAAAATGCTATCTTGGGTCTAGAGAGACAATATAGTGGGTACGGTTTGCCTTGCACATCACTGACTTAGGTTCTATCCCTGGCATCCATATGATCATCAAGTACAGTTAGGAGTGATTCCTGAGCACTAATGTAGAAGTAACTTCAGAGAATTTCCATGTATAGCATTACAACAAAATTAAAATAAAAAAAAAAACATTTTTTAGCACTTATCAAAGAACCAGGAGGAAGCTTTGAAAACTCTAAGAATAACTTATTTCTGGGAGACAAGGAAAGCCCTGAAGTGTTTCTAAATCCTGTGTCCTATAGCTTGAACTCTAGAGAGCCTTGCTGATTCTGATAAGATTTATAAACTTAGATTATTACGATCAGCAGTCACAGATATTAGGGCCGGAGTAAGAATAATGCTAGTAGTAACTTTGCAAATGTTAACCTGGATTCAATCCCAGACACCCCCATAGGTCCCCTGACCCCACAGGAGCCTACTCCTGAGCACAAAGCAAGGAGTAATCTCTGAGCACCACAGAGTGTAGCCCTCAGTCAAAACAAATAACAACAAAGAATTATAGAAATTAGTCTCAGAACATTGAGCTTGTCATACATACAGAGGGCAGAGGATACGGAAGAGGCCTCCTGGGTCTTTGGTTCACTTCAGTGAATAACCACTGAAGAATGTGTATTAAAACTGTTTATCATATAGAAATGTTATATATCAAGTCCTAAAACTGGGTTCTACTCCTGCCTAACAGCGTGACCTCATACATATTTTCTAACTCTTCTGTTTCTGAATTGAGTTTAGAAACTTTCTCCTCACATGCTTATTGCAAAGGTCAATGAAAATTTCAAAGTATTTAAATTCAGACTATTGTGTAACTGGTAAGTACTAGAAATAATATTGGTTGTTGAATAATTAGTACTTATGGTCATAGTCCTTTTATGAGCAGTAGAAGTTTGTTTTGCAGTATCATATTCTTACATAATTGGTTTAAGTCATCAAAAGGAATTTATAAGAAAGGAAGAAAGAGCAGAAGATGGAACAGAAAAACTAGTTGTTCCAGACTCCCTCATCTGAGACTATATTAGTTAAAAAGTGGGGTTGGAAGGAGACAGTCCAACTTCATAGGGAGTTGATGAGGACCCAGACCTCCTAGATGGTAGTGATAGATAGTGACAAGGAAAGAGATGTTTCTATTTTCTGCAGAAGCATTTTCTGAGGGAAAGAATCCCAAGCACAGATTGGCATGTCTCAGAAATGCATGGAGGGTTACTTAATTTTAACTTGTAATTTATCAAGATGATAAATTATCACCTGTATCAGCGGCTAATCTTTTCATTCCAGCACATGGGTATGAACAGGCATTCATGTCTGAATGTTAGTAATGTAAATGGTTTATGAGTTTTCTAGTTGGAATCTTCCCACACTGGAGTCCCTTCTGAAGAATTTGCATTCCTGTTACTTTATTGACTAGACAAATAATTTATCTTGCGCTTATTACAGGAAGGAAAATCAAGAAGGATATCTATTCCTCGGCTGGTAAAACTATTTGGACTCTTTGAGCCTTTTCTGTTGGTTGTTTTAGAAACATCTTTCTAATTTTCGTACTAGTTTTCAGTGAAGTACTGATGAACATGAGATGAAGATAACTTTGCTATAAAACATATTAGAGCATGTTTCTTCCATAGTCTTGGTTTTAAGATATCTGCAAAGAGAAGGTACAATATGGAATCTTTATTCTTCATAGGGGATAGCCACCTGAAAAGTCATATATTTAGTGAAGAAGACTTGCAGAATTCAAGCTCATATATAAGTGTGGAATATTTTTAAAGACAGCTGCACTGTTAGACTAATGGGAGCTTTCCTGCTCATTTGTGTCAATCCATTACTTTTCTTATTAACAAAAAGAGAAAATGGCAGAGGACAAAAACAAAAAAAACTTTCAAAGGAAACAAAGATATTTTATTATTACTAATATAATAATAACAGATAACAGAGATCATACAAGATAACTGAGATATTGTGTAGTAGTTCCATTGAATACATCATACTTTAAATACTATGTAAGAAGATTTAGGTAAAAGGAGAACTGCATAAGCTTTGTGATCCCAAAAAATAGAACACTGAAAGTCTATTTACTCAGAGAATATCTATTTAATGTGCCCTTTAAGTAACATCATGATAGTATATCTATTTCCATACAACCTTTTGTCACTTCAAATGTTTACCACTCAAAACTTTCATCATATTGAAGCACAGCTTCAATTTCTTCCAAACATCTAGTTCCTTATACTCTTAGGTTGGCTCTGCACTTCACCTCCTGCTTCAGACCTCAGTCACCTAGAAAATTCTGCACAAATAATAGCTTTATGCATTCTTTTCCAACCCCTACAAGTCATCTCTGACTTCCTTCACTACAGTTTCAGCCAAGTTTTGTTGAATCTCCTCATGCATTGTTAATCTTAACAAATGGAAGAAAAGGCAATGTCAGCAAAACTTCTATCTTTATTTGCCTACAAATGCTTTTGACTTAGGCTTATAGAACCATGAATATTTCTTTCATTTATATGGAGAATCTGAAGAAGAGTATTAATTCAAGATGTCAAATACAATAGAGTATGCCTAAGATGTTCATTTTCCTGGACAGCTCAGAAAGTGTGTCTATGAATCAGCCTTACTAAATGAACTCCCAAAAGTTTTTATTGAAGCCTCCATGGTGGGCACTACTCAACACCATAGTTGTAAATCCAACACATACTTTCCATCCAACATATATTTTTCATATTCTCTACTAGAAGTCAAGCTTTTGACATGTAGCCAGTGCTATAAGATAATATCTGGTCAATTGTCATTTGAAATAGGAAGTAGATAAAACAATGTTATGTCAACAATAAAATCTACTTTGGGGTAAAGACAAACATACATGGAATTATTTTGATCGTGAAAACAACTTGTCTATTTTATACTCTAGCACCTAAGTTCTGCCATCTAATGGTACCCACACAAATAAAGGTCAAAATCTCTACAGTGCCATAAGTATGTGGAATTTTAACAAGCTAATCTCTCTCTTATTCCTCAAATATATTTTCTATATTTCAATTTTAATAAAACAAGTATATCTTATTTGTAACTCATTCTAAAACTGTGGCTTCCATAACTTGATTTCCTTTTCTTCAGCTCTCCTACCTTTTTGTATTAATACTTGTTTTACTATGTTCAAAAAGGTCTTATAGAATGTCCATCTATGATATTGCTTACACTGCTTATACCTTAGCTACCACCTTTCAATTTATTGTCAGATACTTCCACATTTTTTGCACCATAGGTCATATGTTTAATGCCAACCTATTAGAATGCATTCCCATTTTTGTCATATAAAATTTGATCAAATTATTAACACCGTCTTCTTAAATTTGTGCTAAACAATTAAACAATAAAAGCTCTGTGTTGTCTTTTTCTCAAAGCAATTATTTTCACACTGAGTACTATAGAAAAACAAAAGAGCTGAAATACTAATGTAAGATTGAAAACATTTTATTTTTCCAAGTAAGAAAAATATATTCATTTGTAAGTGAAAAAAAAATATTTCCACCTCATCTCAATAATCCCACATATATCCCATCTCCAGCATCATCAATATCCCATATCACAATGGTACCACATTTGGTTCACATAATGCAGAACCAAATTTGTGAACAAATTAGCATATTAAGATATAATAAATACTTATATTTCTTATGTAATTTATCTTATACAATTATTAAGAAATATGATTATCTGGGTTAAAATTATTTATCTCAGAAAGCAAGTACAGTTTGTTTTTCAGAGGGGATATGATCAAGAAAACAAATTACTATCCTATGTGACATGTGTAAATATATCTTATCCCGTGACTCTATATCTGCCCTCTTTGCTATACCACAAAATTCATAGGACCTTGATCCAGCAGTTAGGATTCTCTGCAGCAATCAAGGAGATAGAACAACTATTTTTTATGTGCTCCTCATACAGCAACCAATCTCCAGTAACTCAAAACATGCAGTCATGAAATCTTAGATACCTGAAGTCATCTCAGGTTGGTATACAGATCCTGGGCTCTAAATCCAAAGATTACTATATGATCTATGACTCAGTAAGAGAAGCCTTTCTCTGACTCTAACTAAAAAACTTCTAACTCTAGTTATTCTCAGTTAGCAATTCTTTCAGTGTTGCTGATAAACACCTAAAATTCTATGCTTACTGTAGCCTTCTCTAGTTCAAAAATCTTTAATGACTTCCCATTAGGCACAGAAGCATGCTCAAGCCCTTAGACAAGCATTAAAGGATTCCCATAATCTGACTTTAATGTATCTTTTCAACCTCAATGCTTTTCAGCAATTTGTCTTCAACTCCCTGGTGCCCTCTTCAGTATCTCCTTTGCCTATTAGTTAGCGTCTGTATCTTCTATCTTCTTCTAGAGAAATCGCTGGATGCCTGAAATTACTGTCTGAAATGATGACGTTAAGTTAGGCAGAAATGAGTGATTGAAGTCACACCTTTATTCAACCACATATGATGTGACCTGCTTCCGGACCTGGAACAGGGATACATTACAGATACTGAATATATGGGACTTACCTAAAGATAGAAAGGAGGGAGCCGGAGAGATAACATGGAGGTAACGTGTTTGCCTTTCACGCAGAAGGACAGTGGTTCGAATCCCAGCATCCCATGTGGTCCCCCGTGCCTGCCAGGAGCTATTTCTCAGCGTAGAGCCAGGAGTGACCCCTGAGCGCTGCTGGGTGTGACCCAATCTCCCCCAAAAAGTAGAAAGGAGGATGACAAAAAGAATGAAGGCAGAGAATAGTATGAACTCTAGAAAGGTCTGTATTTAGACTTTATTAAACAACAAAGAATTGTAGAAATTGGACTCATAAAATAGAGCTTGTCATATTTACAGAGGGCAGAGAATACTGAAGAGACCTCCTGGGTTTTTGGCTCACTCCAGTGAATGTTCACAAAGGATCAGGGAAGGAATAACTAAGGTATTTTATCACAGACTATAAGGATTCCTATCCTTGGAGAGAAACAAAAAAAGCTGAATGTCTGAGAAAAAGATAAGTATGCAAAATTTTTTGATGAATAAAGCAAAAGTGCCCTGTGACTTCCAACTAATCACTAGGTTCTTTTGTTTAGATACTATCTCCAAGGGCCAGAGGGGTAGTGCAAGCCTTGCACGTGCTAACCTAGGACAGATCAAAGTTCGATTCCCAGGCATCCCATATGTTTCCCAAAGCCAGGAGCGATTTCTGAGCTCAGACCCAGGAGTAACCTCTGAGCGTCACTGGGTGTGGCCCCAAAAGCTATATATATATATATATCAGCATATATATATGTTTAATATATGATTAATGGAGAAATTACATATCTCCATTATATATAGTAGATATATATATCTATAGATATATACTATCTCCATTAATCAATATGGTCACAGTCACTATCAGTCATTTGTTTGCAGTCATCTGCAGCTGACTTACTAATATCAACACCCTTTTGGACATTAAATCTCACTTGTGTCTACTTCATGGTTCACTCTTAGACTTTTTCCAATAAATTTCAATTTTATACATTCTTTGATTTTCAATTATTTCCTTCTAGACCCTCACTTATTTTTGTCCTCCAAATACTAAATAAGGTCTTTCCTATAGCAATATTATAGTAGATTGTTTACATGTGAACTCTAATAGAAAACAAAGATACCTCTATACCCAAATACTCTTTAGATAGAGAGCTACTCCTGGGGTTAGAGAAATAGAGATGGTGTACCATTTACTTTTCTGGTTTCCTACAAATGCCAGGAATGATAATTAAACAGAGTTAGATTGGCCCCAAAGCATAAAATCATAAGAGTTATTGCACTGGAGCCAGAGAGGTGGCGCTAGAGGTAAGGTGTCTGCCTTGCAAGCGCTAGCCAAGGAAGGACTGCGGTTCCATCCCCTGGCGTCCCATATGGTCCCCCCAAGCCAGGGGCAATTTCTGAGTGCTTAGCCAGGAGTAACTCCTGAGCATCAAATGGGTGTGGCCAAACCCCCCTCCAAAAAAAGAAGAGTTATTGCACTATAAATAGAAATTAATTCTTCTATTGTTTGACTTGTTGTTGTAGGTCATACCTGGAAGATCAAGGCTCACCTCTGGCTCTGTTCTAAATATTAACTACTGGTGGTGTTCTAGGGTCCAGGTGCATCTGAGTACTGAAGATCAAAAAAGGATCTTCTGCATGAAAGGCAAGTACCTCCTGTACTGACTCTCAAGCCCCAATTTTAAGCAAAAGGAGCTGTATTAAAGTGTTCTAGAATTGTTTTAATGATATAATAAAATAGCCAACATGGAAATTAATATCACAAAGAAAGAAGTTTATATCACATCCCTTAAAGTAAGAGTTATGACATGCCAAGCAAATCTATTTGAGAAAACATTTAATAGTAAAAAGATATCAATATTGTTGAAAACCTTTATAGGGGTCTTCATGGGAAGTAACAGGTGAAGCAAGGTAGATATTATGCTTAAATTTAGAATTAGAAAAATTTTACTATCTAGGTAGGCTTGAGGCTGCAGTTGTTCAGAATTTCAATTGTTCAGAACATGGCCCTGAGTTGGAAAAGTGCAAGGGAAATACTGAAATGGCATATAAGAGATAGATGTAGATAGTGGTTGGGGTGTGTATTGTTTAATTTAAATTTTTTGATATAAAAATAATACTAGAAGGGAGGGTATTTTCACCTCTATATATTAACTAGCTTTGGAATTTGTTTATAATAATAAGATCCCAAATGTCAAAACATTAAATATATAAAAAAGAAAAAAATAGATCCAGTAAAATCGACTTAACTTAGTCTTGGGCCCAGTAGGGCTTTGATTTGAGAACAAGATCTAGCAAAACTAAAATCTAACAAAGAAAGTAAAGGAACACAAATTAGTTCTAATAAATATATATTCACTGTACACAGAGAAGTAAGCATTGTAATAGTTTCCTAACTGTAGTTCAGTGTTACTATGAATGAGTGATGCACACAGATCTCATGCATTGATCTTTTCTAAATGGAGTTTCTTTAGATGTTTTCTTATGCCTGTTTTTTCATAGGGTTTATGTTCAATTAATAATCCAACAAGTCAATAATGATAATATTACATAAATTAAATCTCTCCTGGCTTGGGGACCAAATGGGATCCCAGGGACTTGAACCGCAGTCCTTCCTAGGTCAACCTGGTGCAAGGCAAATGCCCTACTGCTGTGCCACCACTCCAGCCCCACGTTTCTCATAAACTCTTGAATATAATTGAATTTCAAGGTTTTAAGTCTTCAAAAATAAGTCTAATGCTATAATTGAATGGGACTTCTGTGGTTCCTGTGATATAAGGTAATGCATGTTTAAGTAATATTAATTTAAATAATAAGCATTCATAGAATGAAGTATGGATAATTAAAGAAGGTGGTAATTGTTTTATGATACTTCTCACATCTAGAAGTCAGCTATTTTTACTTTTTAGCATAACTCTATAATATTTGGCCAAAGTAATATGGGGGAAGTGACCCTATATATCATTTTCAAAGTCACATTCTGACAGATATACAGCTTTTATCTTAGTAATACTCTTTCTGGAGCTTTTTGCTACACTATGAGAAGCATGGACCATGTAGAGTCTGAAAAGTGGACCAGCATAATCACAAATTGACACCTTAGCTGAGAAGATAACCAAAAGTGATACCAGACATTACCCATTTGTGTGAGTCATCTTGATGTTTCCAGCCTAGACAAAACTACAGATTATAATCCCAGTCAATGAAATAAATAAAAGAACCAAAATGAGTCAAGATTCATGAGAGATACAAAATTGTGGTTACTATTTTAAGAAATTTTGAGTAGAAGTTGATACCGCAAGAGAATAGACATTTTGAAAATACCATTAAAAACCCAGATTATGGAATCTAGCCTATGCATCCTGTTAGAATGTATTTATCTCTTACTCTTTCCTAAGAACTACATTATTTTTAAAAGGTTAGCTGAAAATAAGGACATATTGAACTATCTTATATTTTGGGGCAAACATATTTTCTCCTATGAGAAGGGTTTCTCTCCAATGCCTTATGTTAATGCAGGCAAAGAAACAATTTTGAAATTTTAAAATTTTCCTTTGGCGATTGATGTGTGTGGAGATAGCAGTAACAAATACCCCATGTGTTTGAGCAGTAGGTTTATTTTGATTTTATATTGCTCTTGCCGATTCACATATCATAAAAGTTTATAACTATACTTCTATAACAAAACTTTAAATTCCTTTTATAGATTTATTCTTCTGCATGGAAAGGTAACTTGGTTTTTCTGGTTTTAGCTGCTCTGTTTTCATTTTGCTATTGCATTGCTTTTGGCAATCCTGTATATTGCAAAGAGATAATTGTAAAGATTTGCCTAAAGCTTGTTATATATCTCTAAAGTTGTCTAAAACATGATATTAATTATGCAGGACAGTCATTATGTCTTGGGGTTCAAATGATGACAAGGCAAACAAATTTGACTGGTGCTTTGTGGATTTTTTTTTTTTGGTTGTTGTTTTGGGTTCGGTTTTTGGGCTGCACCCAGCAGTGATCAGGAGTTGCTCTTGGTACTGTGCTCAGAAATCATTCCTGGAAGGCTTAAGGGACCATAGGGATGGGTTGGAATGGAGTGTGATGGGATGCCCAGGATCCAACTTGTGTTAGTCACATGCCAGGCAAACACCCTACCCTGTAGCTGTGCTATTGCTCTGGCCCTTGACTGGTGCTTTGAATTCTTCCACTTCTCAACCAGATAAGGCATCTTAAAGTGGATTCAGAAGTAGATTGCTAGAACTCTAAAAGGAAAGATAGACAATCGAAATAAATTTGAAGTTCATCTAAAAATGGATGAGTTTTAATTCAAGTATATGTTATGAAATACAAATACTTATTTTAAAAAAGCACTTGTAGTGGAATGCTCTGTATTTCCTTGAAAAACCTGCTAAATTTTAGCAAGATTTGATGAGAGCAAGTTTGCTTCTTTCAGTCAACTATCCCTAATGTCCTTCTTTCTACTTTTTGTGGGATCCATAATAATGTGAGCAAGTTGTACAATAGACATAAAAAAAATCAGACTTTCAGAAACCCGAGTTCTGGAGAGCAGCTCTCATGTCTATGGACACTTATTAGTCCAATAAGTCAAATAAAATTTTATACCCTCTTCCCAAAACTTCTTTTTTCTTCCAAAAACTTCTTACATTCATGAAAACTGTCCATTTCTATGAGAAAATAGACATGATTCGGGGTCACAAAGTTGGAAGATTGAGGTTCAGATATTTTATCGGGATCATTTTGATTGCCCAGCCCCGTGTGTACAGCTCTTCACAAATAATCTATATAATGATGGTTCCAGAAATCTCAGATGTGGAGAGGGAGTAAACTTATTGCTCTTTTTCTATCACTCTTGTGCATCCAATGTGTTCCCTTGTTACATGACATTTGAGAGGCCTATTGATAACCATATTTTTTATTGGGGACAAATGAAGGTAAGAGGAAAAACAAGGAAGAGATCAAAGGGACATAAAATGTGTTTCTTTTTAATCTCCAAAGAAGGAATAAATCCTTATCTAGTGAGTTGAACAGTCCCCAAGCCACTTGCTCTTGTCACTTACAGATGGTAGTATATTCATCTTCCATAGAAAAGAAATGAGGCAGGGGACTTGTACATAGTAAACTTGTGCTTAAATGATCCCTCTTTGCTTGCTTAGAGTCTGTGTGGAACAGTCTGTTTTAATGTAGAAGAGACTCTTGACACAAAGTCAAATTAGAAGGACTAATTCTGAAACTTTATTGTGTCATTGTTTTGAAAATCTGTGGGAGGGACAAAATAGAAAAGAAAATGAGAACTCATGGCAATGACAAACAAGTCCCTATGTTATATTGTTATGATCCATGTTGATTGATAGGGAAGTGGAAGCTTCACTAGCAAAAATAGGAATTTGATTATAAAAAATATAAAATGTTTTGCCACCCTCAGATGTTTCCAATTTCTAAATGAATAAACCAAGATTAAAGGTGATAGCAGATTGGTATTTTGTTCTCTATATACTGGTATGTTTTAACCAGGTGAAGCAATTTCAAACTTATACTATATTTTCCATTACTACATTTTTGAGAGATCAGAATAAGCTAGTCAGCATTTTTGCCTGAGCTTGACCTAAATCATTTTCAGGAAGGACACTGACATGAAGGAAACCAGTGGCCCAAAGCTCAATGGAGGAAATAATTCACAAAATGCTTTTGTGCCTGCTGTTGCTGCTGGGGCCCAGGATGTAGAACACAGGTCCTATCTGGCCTCAGTCACTCAGAGTCACGACTTGGAATGTTTTTCTTTCAGGAATCAATGCAATATATATCACCATAGAAACTGGATTTTTGAAATGTGTATGGCAGCAGAGAAAGAGCAAATTCATTAAATGTACAAAACTTAGATAAAGATTCCCCCAAAGAATCATGGACATATCTCCTCTGTTTTCTACAAGTCATATATCTTAAATTGTCTATGTGTGTTTCTGGATCAAAGTTGAGATATTTCATCAGATTATCAAATGAATCCTTTACCTCCTCTAAAAATAAATGATGTTTTACTCTTGTATATGATCACTATAAAAAACAGTTTTCTGCTTTCACTAGACCAGAGACTGCTTTTTTGTTTGGCATTACTGCTTTTTGTTTTATATAGAAGATGAATTAATATCTTGAGCAGCAACCATATACTAAGTTAGTGCAAGGTTAGAATCTGATGTTTCTTATCCTCTGGAGTCTTATGACTCACCTTAAGATGTGGAAAACAGTCCCACTGAATAACTTGTGTGATGCATTGGACTTATTGCAGGCTAATAACTGTTAATAGATGTATATCTAATGTATATCTAATAGATGTATATCTAATAGCAAGCATTTCTGACCAGGACTCCTGATTCCAAAGCTTTGCATTCTTATACTTTTTTCAAATTTTATTGTTGCTAGTTCACTGATCTCCATTTCATATACCTAATTCCCTCCCCTTGATCCTACTACATATAAGTGCTTGCATTCCTTTGTCAGCTAAAATTCTTCTTCCCTGAAACTCTTTTTCCCAACCCTACCTTAAGCTAGAAGCATGAAACAATGAACTCTTCACCTGCCTTTCTCCCTTTATTCCAGAATACCCAACTAAAGTCAGTCAAGTTGATTGACCACCCATTCTATTGCTCCTAGAGAGGTAATGCTGATTCATATCTTACCATATGCTGAAGTCATAAACCTCATCATTAGTGTTTAGATACAGTATTTTTATTTCCATGTGTAGCCAAGTCCCAGATTCTAAGTTCAATAACTTATCCTTTAATAGTTACCTTCCCTTCCTTGAATTGCTTCTCTCTTCCACTGTGGTGCTCCTTTGATGAAGCATAGTGTCTCAAGGCCTCCTTTTGAGGAATTCACAAACTAATGGCTTTAATAAATATAAATGAGATAGCATGGAAGACAGAATGTGTGCTTGTAATCAGAAGAATGAGAGGATTATAGTTAAAATGTTAGATACTAGTCTTGTAAATCTGACAAAATTCCTACATTAGATAATTATTGAAGCCACTACACTATATGATATGTGGAAAGCCAAAGTACAAAAAGTAAAGCAATCATGGCAAAGTTGAAAGGTCGTGAACTTTGGATATAGAAATACTTACACTAATATTCTAGATCTATTATTTGCAAGCTTTATGACTTTGGAGTTGAAGTTCAGAGTTTCAAAGACTATTTCTACAGTGATCATAAAGCAATATTTTTTTTTACTGGAGAACAAACCAAGAACAGCATATTAGGGGGGAATAAGTGAATGAGATATGATACAAGCCTTTGTGGGGGTCTTGTGCACTTGGTATTCATAAAATGATAGCAAGATTATAAATGTCAATGCCATTTTAAATATGTTGTAATAAATTTTAAAATAAATTTAAATTAAAAGTATAAAAGATATATGTTCCTCACATGTCTTGCTGAAGTAATGTGTGAAGAGCAACTACACAAACAAGGTAATTTCTGTTCCTAGAGCATGAAAGCATCTTTACTTCTGTTTCTTTCACTTCTTCAAAATTGCAGGCAAAGTATTTTGGGCAGAGTGAAGTTTTCTATTCTCTCAGTTATACACCAGCAGGAACTAAAATCACACTTTTTTGTGTGTGATTGATAGGTGCTTAGTGAAGATTTCATCACTTGGTAGAGGGTGAAAGTCACTAAATGATTAGTTTGATTCCTCCATTAAAACTCACAGTCCAAGACATTCTCTAATTACCCACAAATTCCTGTTAAACTTTATTGTGCAATTGCTATTCATGGTCTAATTAAGGGGCAATTGCAAGTCTAGAAAAAATGTGCTTTATGGCTTCAATTTTGAATTTTGTGTATCTTGGAGCCTTAATCTATTCCTGGTCTATAGGGTTCCACATAGAGCAATGCCCACACTCCTGCAATGAGGCATGTGGGACTGCTTTCTGCTTTCTGGGCTCCAGCAGGAGAACTTGCTGGCTGACAACAGAACTTTCATGGGCCCCAGAATTAAAACTAAAAGGGAGAGAGATGGATGCACAGAGGACCTATTAACTTTGGTGAGCTTAATGTTTTGAAAAACAAGGGATTTCAGAGTTTAAGTGTCAAGGTAGGTGGAAGTCCTTCTATATTGGAAGTTGGGCCTTGCCTAGGAAAAAACAACATTAGATGTCATCAAAGGGATTACAATTTTAGGCAGGGCTTGGATAAAATCTCTTCTACTTTTAGCTGGTTTGACTTTAAGCAAGAATTTTTTTTTCAATATCCCAGTGTCCTCTTCTACCAAATTACAATAAAACTTCAGTCAAAATCATGCAAGGAAAACACTTCTGTATAATAGTCTCCTAATAGATGTCATCTCCATCATAACTAAAATCTCAATTACAATTTCTATGTAATTATCTTGTTATTATCAAATATGTCAGGAGCTTTGCTAATTATGGCAATAATACTTTGCAAGACTAAACAAAATATTGTTTAATGTTAGAATTAAGTAGGTTCTGTACTGAGTACCGATTATAATATTTCAGCATCAAATTTGTATGCTAAACTCAAAAATAGGGTTATGAGATAGGACCAACCAGAGAGGTCTTTGAAAATAGGTGACTTTGAAGTAGGTGATCAATACCTATAGATACTGGTTCTTCATTTATTGGCTATATTTCTGGATCTCTAAGATGGAAATGACAGTGTTTCCTTTATATATGCATTTAGGAGAATTAATTAAAGCCATATGTAAAATTCTTTATCATAGTAAATATATTTAAGCATTTCATAACTATTGAAGTATTAGTAACACATTCTTTATAGTTTTAAGAAGGATGGTTTCTGTTAATCTCATAAATACTGCCTAGTTTCTCTTCCACAAAATTACTGAATCCTAATAAAATACTAAGAAGCTGTTCATAAATTCTTTTAGGAATTAGTCGACATGTGTATGCATAATGAAGATAACTTGATCTGTAAAATATCAGATTTTACTTTTCTCTACATATGCTCGATAACCAAGACCCTGATAAAAGACAATGGGGAAAAATCTGTTTCTAACAATGGTCCAATCAAATTTTTTCTGAAAGGGCACTTAATTAAATATATTTAAAAGAAATTCTTAAATATACAGGGCTCTAAGAGAAGGGGTTAATGGAATATTGACCCAATGACCAAACACTCCTAATCAACTAGGACCCCTTCACTTTGTTAGGAAGTGTACTGGATACCATGCCTATGTATTCAAGAGTAGCTCTATCCAGATGACACTTCTTTAGAAAAAATTAGAGAAGAATGGAGCAAGTTCCTTTTCCCAAACACTGCCAAATTTATAGGCATATGGTCAAAAGATATTCCACAAAACTCATAGAAATATGTTCAGATGCACCATCTTCTTCCAAATAGCCAAATTCCAATTTATAATTCATAACTCAAGGACCAGGTTGTTAAGCCAACTTTCCTTTATTTTACCGTAACATTTATTTATGATGAATAGAATGGATCCTTTTTATTGAGTGTGGTCACATAGTTCTCATTGGTAAGACATTTCATTTATACTTTGACCCATTGTTTGCACTGAAAATTTCCTAGAGATTTATGTATCTCTATGTGATGTTCCTGGATTTTCCCATTTGTGTTATTTCTTCATGCATAACAATGAAATGCTATCCATCATTTTCCTTAATGATCCTCAGCATAGGAAATGTTCCCTTGTCATTTCACAAGTCTGGGGCTGGCCTGATTTTGGATACAAAAATTATGTTGCATAAGTATAACCTAAAGAATCATTTTCTATTAATTTTAAGACTAATGGTAAGTATTAAATGGAGTAGCACAGAGAAAAAAGGCAGAGAAAACCCAAAATTTCATATATAGTTTTGCCACATTTTCAATGTCTGGTCTCATTTACCTCTACAGGTCTCCATTTCCTTGGCTGTACAGATTGTCTAGACACACAAAAAAATAAAGGTAAAACCTTGTCTTTCTTAGTAGTATCATGAGATCCAAAAATGTTAGTGATAGATGCTCCATTCCACTATAGTTTCTCCAATTAACAAATTCAGTAAATTCAAACATTTCCTAATAATTATAAGTAAGGTTAAAACTATAAGTTGTATTTACTTCTTCATATATAACACTGTCCAATAGATTATGAGTTTCTTACAGACAGGTGCTATTATATCTCAGTTGTATCCCCAGTAAAGTACCAATCAGTAAACATTTATTGAATAAGAACAAATGCCAACTGTTACAGAGGTTTAAATAAGGGCTGAGTTTCCTATTTCAGAAAACAATACAGCTTTGCATAGATATTGCCTTACCCTGGATGGAAGGGGGTGCTTCATCTATGGTTCTAAAATAATAAAAGGCAGCTTAAGGGAGAGAAAAATAGATGAAAGGTAGATATTCTCAGAGGCCAGGGACTTCTTAGTGGAGTAAAGCCTTAAATCCAAGAGAATGTGGAAACAAAAGTGTTCAGGGTCTAATCTGGACCAATCAGGACAGCTAATAGATGAGGTGATGGAAAGAGAAACCATGGAACAGACCTCAAATTGTTTATTTAAAATTGAGTTATTTTGCTACTCTTCCGTGGAGGAGTCTTGATACAAAATTCTTCACCACAAATAAGTTTGCCAATGTTTGCAGATTTGTGTGGATCCTCAAGAAGCTGGAGTTCAAGCAATTGCTATAGTCTGAAGAAGTTCTCAAGAATCTTGGCTGAGGTCTAAAGATAAACAGCCTTGCAAAGCCACAGAGCACAGGTGAACACTCACATACAGACACTTCAAGCAGGAGCCACAATCAGCTTGTACATCAAAGGGAAAGAACAAGTAAAAGTGGGCCCATAGACTTACTATTATCCCCCCAGACCCCTATCAAATGAACCTTGAAAGATGCTCCCAAACATATATATTCCTTCAGAGCCATGTTGAGTTTTATCCTGGTTGACCTACCACACGGTGACAGGGAGATACTGTGACTATTATTGTGTTGTTATTAATGGCTTTATTAAAATCTATCAGCCATTGTTTTAACTATTTTGCTAATTCCTTATTGGGTACATATATATTTAGGAGAACATTTTATTCCTGTTGTACATAACCTTTATTATTAAAAAATGTTCATCTGTCTCTTGTAACTTTTTTAAGCTTAAAGATGGTTTTGTCTAATAGCAGTATGGCCACCCCAGTCTTTTTTTATTAATAATATTTATTTTGACCACAGTGAATTACATATCTTTCACAGTAATATTTTAGTTACATAGCGACATAGATTCAGGGGAATTCCCACTACCAATGTTGTCCTCCTTTCACCCCTGTTCCCAGCATGCATCCCATATAGACCATCCCCCAACCTGGGCTGCTAGTCTTTTTAAGGGAGTTGTTTGCTTTAAGGATTGTCTTCCAACCTTTGACTTTGAGTCCATGTTTGCTCTGACTATTTAGATGTGTTTCTTGTAGGCACCAAAATGTTGAAATAAGCTTTTGGATCCATTGTGCCAGTCTGTGTCTCTTATTTAGTGCAATTAGTCCATTGGCATTGAGAGAGATTATTGTCATGGAATTAAGTGTCATCTTTTTGTAGGAGTATGGTGTTTTTGTTGGGTCTGCCTTGCCTTAAAGTAGATTGACCCTTTGGTTCTTTTACGGTTGGTTTTGAGACTAAAGTTTTTGAGCTGTTGTTTATATGTGAATCTATGTATCCTACTTAAAACCTGAAAGAAAATCTGGCTGGGTAAAGTATTTTTGGTAAACCATTCATATCTTTGAGTTTTGTCACTATATCCCACTACTTCCTTTAGGTCTTGTGAGTTACTTGTGACAAAGCTACTATAAATGTTAAGGATGTTTCTTTGTATGTACTTTTTTTTTTCAATCTTACTGTTTTCCATATTTTACCCCTGTTTATGGTTTTCATCACTGTGACTAGTATGTGCCCTGGGTTGCTTTTCTTCAGATCTCTTTTAGTTGCTACTACAGGCATCCAGAATGTGGTTGTATGTACTACTTAGTGCTGGGAATTTCTCAGCAGTGATGTCCTTGACTGTTGATTCTTTTTTTTTTTTTTTTTTTTTTTTTTTTGGTTTTTGGGCCACACCCGGTAACGCTCAGGGGTTACTCCTGGCTATACGCTCAGAAGTCGCTCCTGGCTTGGGGGACCATATGGGACACCGGGGGATCGAACCGCGGTCCGTCCAAGGCTAGTGCAGGCAAGGCAGGCACCTTACCTTTAGCGCCACCGCCCGGCCCCTGACTGTTGATTCTTCATTGGGATTTTCTTCCTAGGGTCTCTAAAGCAACCATGATTTTTAAATTGTTTCGATCGAGTTTATATCAGAGTTCTCTTTTCTTTTTTTCACTTTCTTGAGGATTTTTCCAGCTTCTTGTATTGTATGAAGGTACTATTAAGCTCATATTCCACTTTGCTGATTCTTTCCTCAGTGACTGCTACTCTGCTGCTGAAGCTTTCCAGTAAGGTTTTCATTTCACCAACTATGTTTTTCAGCCCTGGTATTTCTGTTTCAAATTTTCTCAATTCTACTCTCATATCCTCTTGAGCCTTATGCGCTGTCTGTTCCATCTTTTCTTTAAGTTGTTTGAACATCCTTTACATTTCCACTATGAAGACCTGATCAAAGATGTTTTGTGGGTGGCAGGTGTTGGCTGCATCTCTAGAACTAAAATCTTTAGTCACTAGTCATTAGGTGTGCTGGAGTTCTATGTAATTTTCCAATTACACACACCTCAGCTCAATTCAAACTGAGGCCTTTTTCCACAAACCCCATATGTATGTATATATGTATATAAACATATTATATATATGTATTTTATATATGAATATATACTTATTATATATATATTTAATAATTATATTAATATATAATGCATATTTAATATTTGATTATTTATTAATTAATATACATGCTTAATACATATCTAAAATATGTATATAGACAATATAAGTAATATGTCCCTATTGGTTTGTCTTCTGTGTTCTAAATACATCAGTATAGAGATATTAGATTTCTTTGCTATGTTAAAGAAAAATATTTTTGGGGGGGGCACACCCAATGACTTTTAGGGGTTACTCTTGGTTATGCACTTAGAAACCACTTCTGGATTGGGGGACCATATGAGATGCCAGGGATTGAACTGCGGTCCATCTTAGGTCAGTGCATGCAAAACAAATGCCCTACCATTTGTGCCACCGCTCCGGCCCCGCCCAATTTTTTTTAAAGAGAAAAAATTAGCAGAGAAAGAAACATTGAAAGGGAATGAGAGTAGAATCAGATATCAGTAACTTTTTTTTTTTTTTTTGGTGTTTGGGTCACACCCGGCATTGCTCAGGGGTTACTCCTGGCCCTATGCTCAGAAATCGCTCCTGGTAGGTACAGGGGACCACATGGAATGCCGGGATTTGAACCATCGTCCTTCTGCATGAAAGGCAAATGCCTTACCTCCATGCTATCTCTCCAGGCCCCTATCAGTAACCTTTTATCAGTAACCCCCATGGCACAAAATGCCCAGCTTGTCCCTATAAGTAAATTTCCATTCAGACTTAACACAGGAAATATCCTTGGTGCCTCTATGCCTCAGGAATTAGCTTCCTGTGCAGCTCAAAAAAGGAATATGTGTGGTGCTCATGATATTGCCACTTTAGTTCCTATTTAAGCTCCTGGACAATTTTCTTTGCAGCCACTGATTTGTAGTCACGGCTTCTGACATTTTTCTGATGTTGAAAACATTTCCTTAGCAAATCCTTTTTCAGTAACAGATGTGGTAGAAGTTTTCTGTGGACAACCAAGGGTTTTCCCAGGCTTTATTGAGTGAGGCTAGGGCTTCTATCCCCTTTGACAATGTTCCTTCCAGTTCAGGCAGACAGCATCCTCATCCAGTTATTGGGTCACATTCTATACAGGGAAATAGGGGTAATAAAAATAGCATCTCACATTTGAAAAATGTTTTACAATTGCCAGAGAGCTTTTCATACCTGTCATCTGACTCAATCCTCACAATACCCTTTTCAGTGAAGCAGAAAAATATCCTATTTGACAGAAAGAAGTAGTACCTTGCTGTCACCCACCTGCCATTTTGTAGCAGAGCCTCAAACTGTTATGCCCTCTATTCCCAATGTGGGTTTCCTTCTAAACCATGACCCTCTTTATTTCAGTTCATTTAGTAGCCTCATTCTATTCAGAACTTCTCTTCAATCTCTCTGTTGTTACAGGACCCAGTCAATTCTAGCTTAGACTGAGGGCAGCTACCCATCACTTACAGTCCTTTTTATTTTCACATACTCACCAGATGGCTCATGGAAAGCACAGGAGGATAGGTTCTTTTCCTAATATGCAGCATAAGAAGGTCTTGCTGTTCTCCAAATTTTCCTCTGCTATTTCCCAAAGAAATATGCAGGATCATTTTGAGCCCCAAAACCCATTACCTCATTCTCAGTATTGCTCTCCATTCTAGTGACCCTCCCAAACTAAACCTCTCTACCTCAATGCCACTGACCTCTGGCTGTCCTGATGTACTAGAAGACCACTTAATTTTGGGGACCTCACTCATCTGTTTGTATTCCAGCATTCTAGCGCTCATCATAACTTTACTAGCAATAGAAAGAATCAGAAGGAGAAGGATGGCAGTAGGATAATAAGGAGATTATATTAGGAGTTTACAATCAAAATTATTTAGCTCACACAGCTATCAATTACTCACCACACAGGGTGGTCTATGTTTAAAATAAAAACTTATCTATCCCTATGCCTCTATATACTCCAGTTCTTTGTTTTAATGTCACGTATTTAGAGTTGTTTATTTGACAATCATTTTAATATCATTCCTCTTTTATTTTTCTCTGATTTTATTTTGCCAATATATTTTGCCAATATATATTGGCTTATATTATTGTTGCGTCTGTATAGTATGGGCCTATCTCCAATGTCAACACAACTGAGTTTGGGTTGGATTTGTGGGAGCAATCAAGAACATACTGTATTTAATGACTAAAAAAGATGGAGGGAAGCAAACATTGAGCGAAAGTTAAACCAGCAACACAACATCCCAAAGGATTATTTCAAATATAGTTTCAAATTATAGAACTACTAAATCAGCCTTTTTTAGAGGAGCATATACTACCTAGAGTTTATAAACTCTTTCATATCTGGAGAGATAGTAAAGTGGGGTTTACCTTTCATGTGACTTACCTCGTTCGAATCTCTTGCAGCATATATGAAATGACTCCTGTGCAAGACCCAAGAATAGTTGCCATGTACTACTGGGTATAACCACTCATATAAAAAAATAAACTTATAAATTTGGGATCCAGAGAGCTATTAAAGTGAGATTTGCACACAAATGGTCAGGATTTATCAGGATTTATACTACATATATACTGCATATATGGTCTATTGAACCTCTTTAGGGGTGATACCTGAGCACAGAACCAGGAACATGCCACAAGCATCATATGGTTCAAAAACAAAAAATAAAAGGAATAAATGCGATCCAGATGATTCTGACATAGACTAAACCTTGAGGTCCATTTGTTTAAACCAAATACAACTGTCATCACCAAAGAAATTTAACAAGACTCTACTTGGATCTTGGATTTTTTGAAGGCATAAAATTTTGTGATGGCTGACTTTAAGGCAAAAAAAGATGCCATCGGAAAGCATCCACTGGCAACCAACTCCCTCTTTCTCTGAGCAACTGGTCTCAGATCAATGTTGACCTTCTTTAAAAGTCTTTTTACAACACTGGCATCACTCCCCAAAAAGGAGCCCACTACACTGCCTTTATTTCCTCTCCCATTCCTCTTCCTTCATGTGAATGTCACATGGTTCTGTCTTTTTAGTGTTCAGAGGGCTCTGTGAACCTGAGCATTGTCCAGTTGATGGATTTGTCAAATTCTCCATTTAGAATGCCAAGTTGTCTTACATACTGGCAAAATCCTACCTGCTTCATTCATTCTTCTCCTTGGCACACTGGAATAACACCATCACTTGGGATTTCTAAGGCTGGTTTGCTACCCCAAATTCACACTTTGCTTTAAAATTTATGCTGGAGAGGATGGAATTGGCTCAAATCTTCCTAAATTTATATTTATTAATACTTTATTCTTCAAAATTATAAACATGTTTTCAGTTGGGTCTCAGTCATAAAAATACAGCCCTTTTCACCTGTGCAACATTCCTAACACCAAAGCCCCCTATGTCCCCTAACCTACCCCCACAGGTTTTATACTGCTCTCACTCAATATGATAGTTTTTAGTGTAGTTATTTCTCTAACTGCACTATCCTTTGTGGCAAGCTTCATATCCTAAATTCTGATTGTTTGTCAGGAATACGAGCCTAATATTTTCAGATCCCTAACCCCTTTGCCTGGTTGATCTTTAACCTCAAACCTTGTATGCAGATAATAGCCTAATTGGCTCCAGGTTTTCTGCAGTAATTACTTCCTTGCTTCAATCTGTGTTGCTCCAGATCTACTTTTAGTGAGAAACAGATCATCTTCTAGAACTCCACAAAATGCATTGCCCCTTCAAACAGCTCTAGGTGATGGGATGTCTTAGTTTTGAGCATAGTCTACATTTCTATTACTTCTGTTCATAGTACTAAGATTCCTCAGGTCCAGTTAATTAGCTTTGCTTCTGTAGAGTCTCCTACTTCAAAACAATATACTAGAGGTTGCCACATTACCATCTTTTATATAAGGATTCTTAGATCATTCTCTGCTTTGAGCCTCTCCAGTCTATTTTCATTTTGCATATAATGGAAGTGGAAAGAATTCACAGAGGTCACAAAATGCTAGAAAGCAGGTTACAGTGTTCCCTGATTTGGGGCATAGTTCTGAGTACTGATAAGAAAGGGAGCAGATCTTTGCAAATGTGTTGGTAACTGCCTGAGGCTTTCTAAAAGTTTAGCTCTGAGCAAATGAACATTTCTACCTCAGAATAGCTTCTTTTTATTTTTAGAACATGCCCTGTGGAAGTATCAGCTTGGAGGGACATGTAGAAACACATGAACCTTTTCAAATCACTGTAGACATGTTATGGAGCATGAGACAGAAAGTCTGCAAGGGCAATGAAATGTCAATGAGAGTAAGGAGGGTGAAGCTACTTTCCTGCCCCAAAATGCTGCAGGTAGATCATTCATCTTAGGTCAAGACTTCAGATGCTATCCCTTTATCCAGATGTGATAAAGGAACTCCTGCAGATACAGCCTTCTTTCTCCTCTGGTCATGGGAGACTTTATTCACCTGAGTGGGATGATGGCAAAGAGGACTGATGAGATAGTAGATGAAAAACATTCTGAATATCAGTTCTTTACATGCGATATTATGGAGATTTTCGAGGATAAAACTCAAGTATAGCGATAATTATGTGTCATACAAATCTGCATTCAAAACTCAATTTCTCATAATCTCTAAAACACTAGGCAAATGTACTTAATTCCTTGTCTCTCAAAATTTAACTTTTAAAATAAGAGAGACAGAGCATGTAGCTCAGAGACAAAGGGCTTATCTTGGATGTGTGAGAATATGGTTTAAATTCTCAGCACCTTATTTAAATGGGTCTAAGAATATATAAAATATTAGTTGTGAATGATAATAAAATAAGTAGGCTACTTGCCTTGAACATGACCTACTCTAGTTCAATTTCAGGCACCCTCTAAGTCTATGGTCTCTCAAATCTGTCAAGCATGATCCTGAGCACAGGTCTACAAATAAGCCCTGAATGCTGCTGTTTGAGTTGCCAAACTTACTTTTCAAACTACCTTCTCCAAACTAACACAAAACAAGAAAATATATCAGACAAGCTTGGAAACCAGAATAAGAAACTCTTTGAATATGACAGTACCAGATCCTTTTCTGTCAAAACCTTTTGCCTACATTGGCAGAGTATTTTCCTTACTGATTCCCAAAGTCATGGCACTCTGGTTCTTCAGTCACAGGTTGGGTACTCAGTGTCCCAGATGCAATTTCTTTACCTTTCTTTGAATCTATATTAAAGTATTAAAATTTTTATGATTCTACAATTTCCACCCAGTCCTAGTTATCCCACATTTTTAAATTTTTGCATTCTTAGACCAGCCTCTACTTACCTATAACTAGATTATATACAATATGACACAATTTCATGATGAGTATAAAAAGACAAAACAAGAAAACAGAAGGGAGATAAAATATTTTGCTGATTTTGGAATGTGCATATTAAATTTAGAGTTTTCAGAATGAAACACAGTGCTGTCTTGCAGCAGCCAGATGGGGATGCCAAATTCCCCACAACTAAAACTTTGACTTGATGCATGAAGAGAGTAGATGAGAAGAGAATAGAGACATATAAGTGCCTGAATTGAATCAGAGTGGTTTTTTTATTTTTGAAAAACAGACCTTAAAGATGCTAAGAAACCATGCAGTGAATCCAGATTAGACCTAGTGCCTAACATGCTAAATGACACCCTGATAGAACATTGCTTAGTATAGGTGGAATAAGGGGCTTGTTACATGCATATACACATATATGCTTATATATTAAAAAATTGGCTTGTTATACAGAAGGATTTCTTGTACTTTGTGTTTCTTCCCAGATTGTGTGCATGAATATCCTTTCCATTTCTACACCTGAGCCATGAATTTTGGATTTCTGCAGTCTCCTCATGACTAGTCTGAAAAGCACCAAAGTGAGAGATGCCATCATTTTTGCCATGCTTCTAGCTGAAAAAGGAAATACATTTGGACTAAGGTGATGGATATTCAGAATGTCCAGAATTGGCCCTAGAATCAACTTAAAAGTTGGATGATTACAAGGGGTTCTTAACACCAACAAATGTTGGGTTCTTCATTTGGGAAAATAAAGAAATCATACCTTTTCCTGTGTTTTCAATGTTAGAGTAAATATTAAGTATGAATAACATAACAGAACCTCAGAGTTTCAGAGATATTTGATTCTATATCTTCAATATATATTTTACCTTACCTTGAAGATAAGCATATCAAATTAATATACCTTATACCTTTATTATAATTTAGGCTATCTCCATGAAAAGACATTGTGTTCAACAAAATGAGCTGAAAAAGAAACATAATTTTAAGGTATAATGAATTTACTAATGAATAAAAATGTACCATTATCAGAATATTAAATAATTGATAGAATTAATGTTCAGATGAGCCAATGCTTTCCCAACAGTCCCAATGAGAAGTTGAGAAGGTTTTCGGGGGAAAATTGGGTATTGTCTATCTCTTAACTGCAGCTAATTTGGAAGCATAACATTGACAGTGACAGAAAAAAGTAAAGAATAAAATTAACAGTGCCTGAAAAAAAAGAGAACTGTTCTACTATTGAAACTTTACACTAGGTTATAAGGACACTATAGCTATTTCTAAACAAAATGATAAAATAGGTAGATGTCATAGGATTTCCCCCCCCCTTGGAACAATAACTAAAAATAAAAGCACATCTTCAGTCATCAGTGCTGAGTATGAATAATGTGAGTCATCTTGTGTACAAATTTGTGATGATTCTGAAAATGGAGAAACCTCCAATGATGATTAGCTAGAAATCATCACAGAATCTTTTGAGTAAATGAACCATGGATCTTTTTCCAAACTGTGTCTACGGAAAATAGGTTATAAAAAGGTAATTTTAGCAACGTTATTCCTTCCCATCATAAATATCTATTTTTTTTCTTTATTTCTTCATTTTTATTTCCATTAACAATAAATTCCAATTTTGCTCCTTCACCTCCTTTGTTAAACTGATTACTAGACTTGGTGAATATTTTTTTCTTAATCATATTATTATTACTTTTCATAGGAACAAGAAATTCTGGGAAGCCCAGAGAACAAGCCCTAGGTTTCCCTTAATCAAACTAAGTCAAAACCTAAAACAAAACTAGGTCTTGTGGTATAGTCTAGATACAGGGGTCAGCAACCTTTAAGACATAAAGAGCCACTTGGACTCATTCCCGAAATAAAAAAAAACCTGGGAGCCCCCAAACCATCACGACATTTAAAACAAATATAGCACTGCATACATACATTGTTTCTTATCTTAATGTTATATACAGGATAGTGCAGTTGGCTGTCTATCTGAAGAAAAAAAGAACTTTTTCAAATAACAATGCAAAACATATATTTGTGCAAATTAATAGCCAATTAAAATATTTAAGTGATACCACATACCTTCCCGCTGCTATCAGAGCCAAGGCAAATCTTCAGAAGAGCTGCATGCGGCTCTGGAGCCATGGGTTGCCCACCCCTGGGTTCAGTGGTTAGACCCAGAGGAGCTAAAAGTTAAATTGGAGTGATTGGGGAACTCATGTCTTAGTGATCAAAACTGGGACCATAAATATGTATTTTTGATACAGTGACAAAAATAGAAGTAACCTTTTTATCTCTTGGCTTCTTATTTATAATTTCTTTAATTGCTTAGCAGGCACCTTTAAGGAAAAATTTATGACTCTGGTACATATGGAGGGATGTTTTTTCTTTTAATTTATTTTGCTTTTTTATTATTTGAAATAGTCTACATAATCTACATAAATCCACTATACCAAACCCTTATTTTATTCTCACAAGTTTGTAATATATACTTCAAAAGATGGTGTTTTGTGCACTTATATAAAGGTAACTACTGCATAACTTATTAATTAAAATCTTTGAAATAAAACAAAATTTTAATTTGCATCAGTGTAGCATAAATAACACATGGGGTGGAAAGTTTGTGGGGCCTAACTGAAATAGAATGAATTGTGGTAATAAACAGTATAATGAATGCAAAGGCAATGAAGAAAGGTCCAGAATTATAATTTTGATATTTTACAATGTTTAGACATACAAAATATCCTAAAACTAAATATTATAAAATTAAGTAGGTATATTGTGTAAATAATAACAGAACAGAGGAAATGGTGAAATTAAAATATATTTCTATCATTCAAAGTTTACCACTTTTAAGTACTCTTGTATGTGTGTGTTCTTTCAGATCTTTAAGTAGGTATGTACACATATTTACTAGTTTTGTGGTGTTTATTTAATATGTTTTATTATTTGTTGAATGTCATCTATAGTTGTTTCAATGTTACTTGGAGGAGCAATCTAATATTTCATATAAAAATTCTATAACAAATTGTGTTCAATGCATTTTGGGTCATCAATATGAACTTTTTGAATTACTGTAATAATATTTATTTATTTACTTCTGTACTAGTTTCAATATAAGATCAGATCTTGGATCATTATCTTTAAAACTCATGGAAAGGATCAGTAAATATTTCCGTAGCTTAAAACATTTACTCAGAAAAGACAAGTCTCTGAGTTAACATTCTGGGGCCAACAGTATCACTCAAAGGTGATCCTCAAAGCCCCATGTTCATAGTTTCAATTTTAAGTAAATTACAGTCAGTAATTTATTCACTTATAGAATATAGTTGTTCCATGTATGTTTATAAAATTCTGCAGACATAATAGCAATCTAACTTTATAACAATTTTTTACTCCCCAAACCAAACAGTCAAACTTCATATCCAAACGGCCTCTCTCCAGGCCAAGGCTAAACCTTTGTATGTGTCAATTTCTGATAAATATAGTTAATATTATTGACTTTTTTCATGTGTATCACAGCCAAATGCTGGTCATATGAGACAATTATTATTTTATCAATTTCCAAACAATTTTTAAAAGTTGAGTAATTCTAAATTTATTTACACTTCACCAAATTCTTCTTTGCTTTTTAGCTACACCTCCTCCAATGGATAATATGGACAATTTTACTACTAGAATTTATTGTTACTTCCTGGCTTAGATAAGGTTTCATAATGTCACTAGAACTTACATCATTATAGTTCCTAACCTTTTTTTTTTTTTTTTTGATGCTCAGGGGTTACTCCTGGCTAAGCACTCAGAAATCGCCCCTGGCTTGGGGGGACCATATGGGACTCCAGGGGATTGAACTGCGGTCCTTCCTTGGCTAACGCTTGCAAGGCAGACACCTTACCTCTAGCACCACCTTGCCGGCCCCCCTAATCTTCAAAGAAAGAAACACACTGTGTTGAGATTGGTTTCTATCACACATTGGGTGAAGAGGTCAGATAAAACACTCTTGACAGAGTAGATCTGATGCTTAGATACTTATTTGAGTTTCAGATTTGCCTGCTTTTATATTTTGAATGGATTGTGGGAAAACAGGAATATATGTTACTTAAATTTCTAAAATTGTTTTTGCAAAGAAATGGTTATTTATTTGTATGGTTATTTATTTGTAATTTACTTATAGTGATAATTCCCTCACCAAATGACAATGATATAATATTTTGATCTAAAACTTTTAAATATCTACCATCCTGAAACTGTATGGGCAAGGTTATACAATTTTTCTTTTTTTTAATTTCCTGACTTTTTAATAATTTTTAAAAATATATATTAATATTACACCAGTCAAAATGTTTTCAGGTATTCAGACAGAGAAAATAAATAAATTGAAATGGAAAGACAGAAATCATTGATGTATATAAAATCTATGTAATAAATGAAAGCAAAAAATAATGACAAAAGAAAATATTTTAAGTTTATTTTTATTCTTAATAGATAAATCTTTCTACGTAAAATGATTATAAATTACAAATAAATTGTAATGACTATATACCAGAATGACTATGATTTAGACAAAATAGACTTCAAAGGTTGTTACACGGAAATATGTACATTATATAAATAAAAGACACAATAAAACCTGGGAAATATTATTTGCTCACTGCTTATCCAGAAAAGGGTTAATGTACAAGATATAATATATATATACATACATATTACAGGACTTTACAAAAATACAAACATCTAATATCACCAAAATGGAGAGAAAAGTTATACAGAAAATTTTCTCAAAGAAGACATATTAATGGCCAAAGGGAATATGAAAAATATTATATATCACAAATTCTCAGGGAAATGCCAGTCAAAGCAACAATGAGTTTTCACCTGAGACTGGCACTTATCAAAAACTGTAAGAGTGAGCAACCAATTAGTGAAGACGTGGGGAGAAAGAGAACCTCATTCACTGGTGGTGAGAATGTTGACAGGTCCAGCCTTTGGAAAACAATATAGTCATTCCTCAAATGATCTAGAAAACTAAGATTTAAGCTTCTCTCTGACTCAGCAATTACCCTTCTGGAAATCTCATGAGCCAAAAAAAAACAAAAAAAAACCCCACACAATTCAGAAGAGACATCTGCACTCCTATGTTCATTACATCACTAGTCACAATAAGTCAAAATCTGAAAACAACCCAAGTTTCCAAGAGCAGATGGCTGAATAAAGAACCATTTATATAAAAATTATATATATGTAAATATATATGATGATATAGTACTTGGATACAAGAAAAGGTGAAATCATGCGATTTGCTGAGACATGAATGTATCTGGATATATCATGCTGCATGAAATGAGTCAGAAGGAGAAGACAAACAAAGAATGATCTCATTCATATTCAGGATATAAAGAAATATACCTAGTCAATAGAAACAAAAAGCAAGAGTATCTGTCCTTAATAGGAAGCTTGCTATTTGGGGAGAGGTAAAGTGAAGGGAGTGATAGGCCAGATAAGGGATGATAGAGAAAAGTGGTCACTCTGAACCAAGACTAGGTGCTAAAAGGAGGTAAAGTGATATACATGATACTCTAACACCCTATTAGTAATAGTATTGTAAACCACAGTGCTCCCTGAAATTTCAGGAAGTCATGCCCACAATCTATAGCCTTCTGCCAATACGGCATAAGTGACCAAAACCCTAATAGGTACATCTAACTCTTAAAATAGAGGCACAACTAGCAGCAGAAAACGCATGGACATAAGAACCTTACAGCAGATTGTATTTTCCCCTACCCAGGTACAAGTCATATCCAATACCCAGATGAAGCCCTGGCAGCTGAATACACTGAAGCACCCTACGAATGCTACCAAGACAATGATTGCTTTCCACTAATGTCTGCAGAGAATGTCTACAGAGATCTATATGTCCAAAACTCCAGGTATGCTGGTCTTGTGGCTGACATCTACAGGGACTGTATGGAGCCAAAACAGCCTGTCTGCCTCTAATTACATTGTACTTCCAGAAGTCCACTGAACTGGACCTGGACCACTTGCTTCTATGGCCACTTAACACCCTCATACTTTTCACACTGACTTCTTTATAAGAATAACCAGATTTTGTGTGAAATTGTCATAGAAGCCAAATAATTTCAACAAATAAAGCTATCAACATAATACTCAACCATAAATAAACAGCTTAGAAAACTTTCAAAAACTGACATAACAACTCATTACAAAATATGACAATTTACACAAATTTTATTTCAATGAGTTTTTTGATAATTTCATTATCATTTAGTTATACTAAGCAATAATGGGAAAATTATTCATACCTGCCAAGGGGAAGTCTTAGGTGATGTTGGAAATATGTAGCAAAGGCTAGAAAGAATATTATGCCAGTGGTGGTATTAGTGTGGAAATACTAAACACCAGAGAGAACTGTATTATTAGCAGCTCTGTAAAACACTGTCTGAAATAAAAAAAATTTAATATAAAAAATAAAATAAAAGATAAAATATGACTTCATCTCAAACACAATTTTTTAATTTAATATCCTGCTTTCAATAATGGATAGAATATGTAGACAAAATAAATGTAATATTAAAACTTCTAACACTGTAAATCAACTTGACATAAATGGTGAATTTTATATTGTGTGAATTTTATTCATATTTAAAAATAAAGTATGGTTTCTCCCCAACAAATATTTTCTTTGTTATAGTATATATGCTGCTGAAGTGAGAACTCCGAATTTTATTCTGGAATTTTCTTTATTTCTGCTTCCATTTAGGATAAAGTCTTTATAAGAAAAATAATCTACACTTTAAATTAAAAATGGTATCTTGTGTTTGGTGCTTAAGAGTAATTCCCAGTGTTACTTAGAGGACTTGTACTGTGCTAACCTAGATTTCCTTCATGCTAACTCATCCAGTTGAGCAATCTCTCCAGCCTCTTTAACAAAGATAAACTCTCAAATCAATGGAGTACAGCTGATATTCAGAGGTAATTATGACAAAAGGGCTATTTGTACAAAATGGAGCAGGTAGAGCCTATTCAACAACCAGTGCTGGAAAAAAAGTGGTTAACAATTTGACCCATGCAGCAATCCTGATTTTTAACATCTTATCCCAAAGTTAAGACATTAATCATAAAGCTCTATGCTACCTATGTCCATTGCAGCATTGGTACAATAACCAGACTATGAAAACAACCCAAATGTCCTATGGTAGATAGAAGTATAAAGATACTATAGTATATATTTACATAATAAAAGCAGACAATAAAAATTACATCATGTAGTTTGTGGCAATTTGGATGGGATCAGATGATTCAATGTTGATTGAATTAATTCAGAGCTAGAAGGACAAATAAAATCTCACTCATAGATGGTATATTGAAAACAAATCAAGGGCATAGGTGATTTCAGATGATAGTAATCCTAAGTAGTGGATTACAGGACTGAAAATACCAAAGTAGGGTTGTTAGAAAGAATTAGGAGAGCAATGAGGTGGACAGAAAGTAACACATCGGAAAGGTCTGGGACACATTGGTGACAGTGAAATGAAGTAAACTGTTAATATTACAGGTATAACTTTCAATCAACAGGTAGTAGGGGAGATTTGGGAAATGAACATCAAAGAGAGGAGAGATAAAGACACAGATGGTGGAGATGTGCAATAACTTCATACATCAATACTGTATACTCTTGGTGGGGGGGGGGTCACACCCAGCAGTGCTCCGCATCATTCCTGGATCTGAGCTCATAAATTGCTCCTGGCAGGCATGTGGGACCATATGGATTGCCAGGATTCGAACCACTGTCCATCCTGAATTGACTGCATGCAAGCAAATGCCCTACAGCTGTGCTCTGTCTTTAGCCCAATACTGTATACACTTAAAATATACACTTAAATGTAAACACTGTAGTAACATTCATTACACTATAAAAATTAGAATATTGGCATTATTGTATAAATAAGTAAATTACAAAAACAATATATGTGTCAATGACAAATTTATATCTTAATGTAATAAACAAGATAAAACCTATAGAGAAATTCACATGTGATAATATATTTATAACAGATTGATATCACTTTTATCCTATTAAAATTATCTTATTTTATAAGTACTGTAGGACACATTGACTGCTCATTTTAGTTTAGAAACAGACAGCTATTTCCAATAGTCTCTTGATTATCATATTTCATTAATTCAATAATCGTTTTATTCAACCACATGACTTCACTGTGATTACTTAAACACAGTGAACAGTGAGCATGCTCAATTTTCTACCTTACAAGAACCTTTTGTGACACTCAGATCATCTTGGCAATAGTTATAAATCACTCGATATTTTAGTGTGAGCTGTCTTGGCAATAACTTTATTCATCTACCATGTGAGAGGAAAGACATCCTTTATTTATAGATCCTAGATACTCAAAGAAAAATGTTCCAATTTGTATCATCAGCATCAGGCAAGAGATAAAAATGCAGAATCTCAGTAGTTATCCTCTACCTACTGAGTCTGACTCTGCATATCGATTATTTCAGATCTAGGTGAGAAGCATAAAGTGCAGACCTCCATTTAAATCATTGCACTTTTCTTTACTGGTCTGCCTGAATACCCAGCTTTGCAATTCCTTGAAGATAAGAAATTTGCTTTTTTGTATTAATGAATATACAACTGTAGAATCATATCCTACCTCATACAATAGCTTCAGAGTTCTCAGAGAAATAGACTGATTTCAACGATTCTCTGGGAACTTTTCATTAGTCAACCACCTTAGGGGATTTGATAGGAAAAAAGCGTGAGTGTCCAAACTATGCTATTGGAGATTTTCATTATCAAGATCAAGAAGCTAATAAAGAAAAGAAAATAATGAAAACTAAATGCCAACAGAAGCCAGGCTTCCTCTGCTACCCAAGAGCAGAACATAATTTGACAGTTCAATGTTGTCTCTGCCAAAATACTTTCAAGGCCTGTTTGTCATTTTGGAAAGTGGCCCAGGGGTGGGTGGGTTGGGGGAAAGCTGGGCATGTCACTCTGATGTGGGTGACAGGAGTTCATGTGGGAAAGTACAGATCAGCATGTTCACTACTGGGTTTGGCAGACAGGAAGTGACAGTATGAGGTGGGATGATTTCCCATTAGAAGGCTCCCTCCAACCTCACACTGCTCAAGCCTGAATAAGACATAACTGAAAATGTTTTGCTACTTGGGGCTTCGTTTCTTCTTCCCTTCCTTCTTTCCATGCTTTACTGAAATATATATATATATATTATATATAAATATATATAAAATATAAATACAAATATATAAATATAATATAATATAAATATATATTTTATAATATATTATATATAAATATAATATAAATATAAATGTATAAAATATATAATATATAAAAATATAAATATATATTATACCAAAAAGATAATTTAGGTATAACACCTGTTTTCCAAAACCATCTTAAGCAGAGATCAAGAACCTTATGGAAAATAATTGGAATCTAGAACTCTAAGCACTATAGTGGAGGTGAGTATATTCAAGCAGAAAATAGATAGAAGTGAGTCAAATTTTAAGGGGAAGGGCTAGAACCTGGTGTTGAGAAAGATACTAGGAGGGTGAGATAGAGAAGGATTTTAATTTTCAAAATTACAGGACTTGTAATTATAATGCATGTTTTCTGTTTGTTTGGGGTGTTAACATCCAGCAGTGCTGAGGACTTATTGCACTTTAAAAAAATGCAGTAGAAAAAGATAAAAATCTTGAACAGTTTATAATAGGGAATAGTAGAATTGAGGTTAAAGAAAGCCTCACAAAAATGACTGGACTTTATTATATTGGGTGTTACCTCATATTGCTGTGATATGATCTCAAAAATAAGCATCACATCACAAACTAGTAGACAGAATATATTATTCAAGATTTATATATTACTAGTGTTGGAGAAATAGTACAGTGTGTAGGGCACTTGCCTTGCTCGAAGTCAAAGGGTTCAATCCCTAATATCCAATGGTTCCTCAAGTATCACCAAGAATGAATCCTGAGTGTAAGAGGCCAGCTCAGAGATCACTAGTGTGGCCCAAAATCAAAGCTCATGAAATAACTTTTAGCCTGATAACATAACTTCCTATTTATTTCCATTTCATTTTTTTTTCTGTTTTAGACCCTGGTTACAATTCTATTTGTCTCTGCTTTCAGTGGTTCCCTTAGATCTCAAAAAATTTTCACATTTCACTGATAAATGTGCTATAAAATTTTGTAGATTTCCTTGCTATAAAAGTTTTATAGATTTCCTTGTCAAATGAAGAAAATCATATTCTTATTTTAGTAAGATGATGATGATGATGATAATGCTGATTGATGATGATTTGGGTTGTAGTTTACTTTATGTTTGTTTGTTTGTTTGTTTGGGTCCACACTTGGCAATGCTCAGTGCTTGCTTATTCCTGGCTCTGTGCTCAAGGATTGCTCCTGGGGATTGAATCAGGGGATTTAACCCAGGTCAGCTGCATGCAAAGCAATCACCTTATCCTCTGTCTTATCTTTTTAGTCTCTTAGTGAGTTTTTTAATATAAATGTTATATTTCATTAGGCATGTTGATAAAAAATGTTATTATTTATTATTAAAATATATTAGGTTGGCACCAGGAAGTAACTCAGGAGCACTTAATTGCCTTGCAAGTGAGAGTCAATATGCTATGGATTCAATTCCCAGCTTTACAAACACACAAAAAAATTAGAAAATATGAATACATATGATTAATTAAATTTTCACAGGATATAGCATCCTTTTTAAGTATTTCTGGGTTTATCTCTCCCTATTTGCTTACAAGTTAAAAAATCAATTCTACCTCATGTCCAATGAAAATTGCCATGTATGTATGGTAAGCAACTACCATCACAAGTCAAAAAGTAAAGGTATTATAAATATCCATTTCGAAGAAGAAAGGGAAAAAATAAAAAGGTTAAAAAAAAAAACAACAAAATAAAACAAGAAAACAGACCAGCAACTACCTAGTTTTTTTTTGTTTGCCTTTTTTTCTTCTCTTTTCTTTTTCCTTTTCTTCTCTCATATCTTTGCTTATATCTCCAATAGAACAACATTACTAGAATCACCTTAATCAGCCTCATAACTTGAAGGGGAAAAATGGATGGTACCAAGACCAGACAGTCATATGTTATTTGGTGGAAATAAAAACTGATCAGACATGAATACCAAATCCAAAGTCAACGACAACAGAATTGATACCCAATCTGCAACAAGCTTTTCAAGGGGGGAACAGTTGCACTAGCATTACGGGGTAAAGGAGGGAGATGTGGGATGCATGCTGGGAACAGGGTGGAGAGAGGAGAACACTGGTTGTGGGAATGACCCTCATTCATTGTCACTATGTGTCTCAAATAATACTGTGAAAGAATTGTAATTCACTTTGACCACAATAAAAACAAAAATAAAGGTAAGATTAAAATTTTCAAATGTCCCTTAAGATTCATTTCTAAAAGTCTTTGTGTGTGTGTGTGTGTGTGTGTGCGTGCGTGTGTGTGTGTGTGTGTGTTTTGGTTTTTGGATCACACCCAGCAGTGCTCAGGGGTTACTCCTGGCTCTAAGCTCGGAAATCACTCCTGGCAGGCTCAGGGGACCATATGGGATGCCAGGATTCGAACCACTGAACCACTGTCCTTCTGCATGCAAGGCAAATACCTTGCATCTCTTCATGCTATCTCTTCAGCCCCTAAAAGTCTTTTTAGTCAGTATTCAAGTAAATTTGAATTTACGTCCCTTTGAGTTCTTTTACTTCTTTCTTCTACCCATTGTAATGCATTTGTTGAACAAAATTGGATCATTTGTTCGGTAGGCATTTGACATGCTGAATTTGTGTATTCAAGTTGTACAGTTGTTTAACATCTGTTGTTTAACATATACAGTATATACTATGCTATTCAACATATTGTTCTGCCTTCCATATTTTGCTAAAATGAATCTGGAGTCTTAATCAGATACAGGATTGATTTGGATGAGAACAAAAATGGTTTGCACATAGATTTGCATATTCCAGCAGGATAGAGGAATGTTTTTGTCACTTATTGTAGTGTTAGCAGTAGTTCATGAGCAGTTCTTTGAAATATAAATTCAATAAATGTCGCACAATGATGACATTTTCATCATTCTTCTATTTTTCTATATATATCACTAAGATTTTGTTAGAATAATTCTGTAGAAAAGAACTGCTTTATTAGCTTCTTTTTAAACTACTATGAAGAGAGATTTATTTTCTTATAGTTTCAGTACTTATCATAACATATTTTCTTTCAGAGTAAGTTTAACATGATACAATTGTATGTATATTTAAGAAATGTGTAATTGTAATTAACTTAAGTGATGTTGTAATTACTTTAGATATGACCAATAAAACTTACTTGCATTGACTTCAAATTTGTGTACATATGACTCTACTAGTTTTCAATTGGGCTCTTATCCATTATGACAGTTTAAGATTTCCATATCCAATTGCCCTATAAGTAGAATTAATTAGTTTGAAAGGTACTTTCATAAGTTCTACTGAGATGTGACACTTTAACACTACCAACTGTGAGCTCGGGGTGTTCCTTCCTATGGTTTTATTATTTAATGTATTTTTAAGGAAACATGTACATGTATATATGTAGACACTTCAGATACATATGTTTGTGTGTATCTACCTACATACTTAAATCTTATAGTCTCCTTGATATCTATATAAAATTATACCTTGATTCTTAGTATTTTGGACCACCAAAATGCTATTAACCCAACAGTTTCAAAAACAAATGATAACACCATCATCAATAATACACTCACTGTACTAAGTATGAGATTGTTTTACTGCATCTTTTTCTTTAAGTTTATATCCCAGGAGGATGTGTACATTTAAATGATTGGGATTTTAGAGCCAGTTGTGATTGATTTACTCTGAATGGTTACCAACAATGGAGAAACTTTTAGGTTCACCTGTTTCATCTTTCTCCTCAAATTTTCAAGGCTATGAATCCAAAATCAATTTAATAAAACAAAGTGTTTTCAGAGATATGAAATGCCAAACTCTGTCCCTTTCATAATATTCCAATTTCATCTTCAAATTAGTTAATTACACACATACAGAGAAGCAAATAAAAACACAGCCATAATTTGGAATTTTCACTTTTTCTTAGGTAAATTTTCTTCAGTAAACATTTTATGTTTTTATTTTAGTTTCAGTCAAAAAGAACCTCTATAGAACTCAAAACTGGGGCCTGAGAGATAGTATAGAAGTAAGGCATTTGCCTTGTATGCAGAAGGTCGGTGGTTCGAATTCTGGCATTCCATATGGTCCCCTGAGCCTTCCAGGAGTGATTTATGAGCTTAGAGTCAGGAGTAATCCCTGAGTGCTGCTGAGTGCTAAACCCCCCCCCCCAAAAAAACTCTTAAAACTAAAAACTAAGATAGTCTTCATCCATAGCATTCCATGATTTCTAAGTATACTATTGTTAAATGCTATTATATATATATTTATATATATATATATATATATCTACTAATGGCACCAACACTTATAGTGTTTCTATATAATAAGCATAAAAATATAATTATTTGAAAAATATAAGCATTCTATATGTGTCCACAATGATATATACAAAATTAAAATAATAATATACTATCTTCCCACTAGTATATTTTCAATACAAAAATAATTTCAGAAGTTTTTTTATCAGAACTTGGGGAATTCAAGAATTTTCACATATGTCTGGAGAAAATGAAGATTTATAAAGACCTATGAAGTCATTCAGAAAAGTTACATATTAATTTAATACCTGATTCCTCAATGTGCCCTTAAAGGATAAAAATATAACAGGCAAAAATATGAAAACCATATAGACATTTTTTGCAAGAATGTTTGAAATGTATGTCTTCATGATCTTTCTTAGCATTTTTTACTTCTTGAGTTTTTGTGCTTTGAGAACCATATCCCATAATTAATTTTAGAACTGAGACCTATGAAAAATAAGATCTGGGTAACCCTGAGTAATTATTTGGTGATAGATATGGAATTAATTTAAGTTATGTAGTATTGCTCTGAAATATTGCCCCATGTTATAAAGCTTTTGCCTTTGCTACTATTCCAAATAATTTGTTTTGCTATTGCTAAAAAAGAGTGGCCAATGCCTTAGCTCTGATTGGAAAAAATTATGATAACCCAGCAAGCACAATATAAAACTTAATCAAGTATCATACAGTCATACTGTGCAAATGAGAAAATCCATATATGATAAATTAACAAATTAATGAGGGAAATGTTTCTTCATCAAAATGAAAACCTAAAAACTTTCCTTAGTTTGTGATAAAATTATGAGCAAAGTCATTTAAATAGTCACTTTACTGATTTACAAATCACTGTCCTCAATGATTGACACATAGAAAATCTTTCAAAGAATGAACTGGTTTTACCTTGTATGACAGATTTGCCAAGAATTTGAAAAAGTATTTTTTCTTTTCTTAGTAATATTTAAAACTTGAGAGTTTTTAATAAAATATATAAAGCTAACAGTCCTATTTACATATCTTATAAGATATATTTATGGCATCTATTTTCTTAATTATAAAAGTCTATAAAAACTAAAATGCCCTTCAAGGAATGAACAGATAAACAAATCATGGTACATCCATACACCAGAATATCAACTAGAAATAAGAATTGTGAATTGTTGTTATATACAGAAATGGTTCTCAAATTCATTATGCTGAGTGAATAAATATGAACTTAGTAGGCTAATACAAATGCAATTCCACTTATATGACATTGTAGAAAAATGTATGATTACAGATTTTGAGGTAGACAAAACTGGACTCTATGCTTGCTGTTGATCACTGAAATGTGTTTGTTCAAAATCATAGGAAAATATACTGACAAGAATAAATTTTTCTGTGAAAAATATTGATTATTGCTTTTAGAATTATTAGTTTCTTATGAATACTAAGTTATTTAATTACATTTATCTAAATGTAGTTCTAAAAACAAAGACTTGTAAGATTTATCAGGTTGTAAAGAGACAAATGAGAAGCAGTGATGAAAATTGATTTCAATCCCATGTTAATCCCAAACCTGTTTCCCACTCACTTTATTAGGGATGCACAGTCAGGAAATACGATCATGACATCTACATGCTTGTGTGTACATGACAGAGTGGAGTCTCTCTGACTTCCAGCATATAAATGCCCATAGTACAAACTCCTCTGTTCCTGGGGTGCTTTAGGTTCTCTGTTCTAATTATAGACTGTGACTTGTTCCAATTATCTTCAGTAATTTGTTAAATCTCTGATAGAGCTTTCTTCTTTTTTTCCATTGTTTTCTTATTTTCAATAACAAAGTAATTAGTTTAAGAAATCTTTGTGTTTTAATAGTGTTTGAACTACATGGTAGTTTTCTATTGGTCACTGCAAAATATGACATTTAAATTGACACCTTTTTTTTTTGAGGGAAGCATGTTTGGGCCTCATGCAATGGTGTTTAAGACCTACTTCTAACTCTGTGCTCAGGGATCACTCTGGGCAGTGCTAGGGATCTAACCAGGTTATGCCATAAGCATATTTGTTTATTAATTTAATTATGTATTCATTCCTTTCAACATGATCTTCCCATCTTCCTCTCTATAATAGGCATTCTAATATATTTAATTTATATAATTAACAAAGTATATAGTTATTTCACAAGCATGTACTTTCAATTTACAAAATTAAAATCCATTATATATTTTTATTAAGCATTATCTTCACTAATATTCATTTCACTATTTTTCCATACCATTAACTAGGGTGTAGTCCTAATTATACCATATTTTACTTATTCAGTTTCTATATCCACAAATAAAAGTAATTTTTTTTCATTTTATTTCTTTGTTTTGGTGCCATATCCAGAAGTGCTCCAGGGGTTATTCCTGGCACTGTTAGTAATGAATCATCCCTGATGGTGCTCAGAGGACCATATGTAATGTCAGAGATCACACTCTGGTTAGCCTCATGGAAAGCAAATGACTTACCCACTGTATTATCTCTTTGGCAAGTAAAATAAATCATCCATAACCCCTCATCGCCATTTAAAAAAATTTTGGCAAGTGTATTAGTCTAAGTTATTCAGAAAAATAAAATTGGTACGTATGGTGTGTGTGTGTGTGTGTGTGTGTGCATGCGCGTGTGCGTGCATGTCTGTGCACTGGTAGTACTAAGATATGCACAGTAAGTGCATAGAGTGTCATAATAATTGATGGTACACCTCTACACTGAAGAGTGGCAGACTTAAAACCCCAAGAAATTTCATTATTCAATTCTTGTTTGTTTTCTGTTTTTTGTTTGGTTTTGGTTTTGGGGCCACACCGATGGTGCTCCTGGGTTGCTCCTGGCTCTGGGCTTAGAAATCTCTCCTGTCAAGCTAGTGCATCTTATAGGATGCTGTGGATAGAACCCTGTCAGCAGCGTGCAAGTCAAATGCCCTACTGCTTTGCTATCACTCGGTCCTCCAGTATTCAATCCTTATTTAAGGTCAGGAAAAGATTGATGATTCCATTAGAAGTAGGAAAAAATCTCTCTGGGAAAGAAAAGTCTCTGGTCTCCTTAAGCCTTCCACTGATTGGGTGAGATATACATTTTAGAGGAAAACTTTACTTATTCTATCAAGCAAATTAGATGTTGATATCACCTCAAACAACAACAACAACAAAAAACCCTGACAAATATACTGAGAATCATGTTTTCTTTAATATGTGAACAACTGATATTAAGCCAACGTGACATACAAAATTATCACAGCATGTAAAATTAGAAATGCTAAAGTTAAATCATGAAGCCTAGATAGATAACTTAATTTGATCGGGTACCGTTAGTTTACACTCTAAATTGGTTTGTCTACACACACTCGGAGAGACTCAATATTATTTTCCCAGAAATGTTGTTATTGTTGTTGTTGTTTTAATTATGGTGGAGCCTCCCATGGAGCCAACTCAAGTGGTAATTGGCTAACAGGTTAGTTGTTTAATATAAGGAACTGAGGATATGGTGCTGCTCTGACTGCAAGATGATGGGAATCACAGTTGTGAGCGACCTTGTCAGGGTTTCAGAACTCCCAGTTCCCTAGCCCAGTGAGGTTAGGGACCTCTAAGACTACACATAGCAAGAATCAACTCATCATGTTCTTAATCTCTAATAACTCGTGGCATTATCTATATTTCTAATTTTCACAATCTATAAGGTTTACGAAGACATTTTCTGTTGTTTTTATTTGCATTTTTCATATACGTGTTTGAGCAGATTGTTATATGTATATTCTTTGGTTTCCTCTTCTCTAATCATTGCTTGAATGTGTTGAAGTATCTAATGTGTCCGAATTATAGCTGTTTCATTTGGTATCTATTCCTATTTCCAATTTTTTGTTTTTGGTCTTGCATGAGGTCTATCTTGTTAATCTTTTCAAAGAACAAAGATGGGCTTTTCAAATATTTTCAGTGGCTTTTGTGTTTTACGTTAAAATGTCGCTCTTCTCACATCACTCATCTTTTTTTTTAACCCTCTTTAAGAAAAGTGATAATGGTTTATTCTACCCAGAAATAATTCTTTAAAACCCTAGTAAAGAGCCTGCCATATAATATGTCCAGAGTATGAGTAATATACTTCTGAACTGCAATATGAAATAGAATAAGCACTATAATTCAAGAGAGACTAAATATAAAGAAAATGATAATTATTTCAATAGAATCCAAATATTTAAATAGTTAGATAATAAAATCTTAAGGGCCAAAATAATTATTCTGGTTCAATGTTGTATCTCCTATAACCACAAATGGATTTGACACCCTAACTCACACAATGGCCCTCCCCGGGCTATGTCTTCTTTTAGAGATGGTTGTGAAATAGTGTGTTAATAGAGGGTAATAGAGAGGGTAGGGCCTTTGACTGGCTTTTTGGATAGCACCTGGTTATCCAGCAACACTAGGAGTGACAAAAATATGTTTTAATCATTTAATATTTTTATAAATATGTTATTTAACTGAATCACCATGAGATACACAGTTACAAAGTTCTGCATGATTTTCAGTCATACCATGTTAACACCCTGCATAGTTCACATTTCCCTTCACCAATATCCACAGTTTCCCTCCTGCCATCTCTCCTCTCTCCTTGCACACTACCTGGACTATGTGACCAATTATTCTCTTGTCTCTCTATTTTATTCTCTTCCATTTTTTTTTATTTTAGTAAATGGTTTGCAATAATGTTACTAAAGGGGTATGATGCACATCACTGTATCTCCTTTCAGTACTCAGTTCTTGTCCAGAATTATCATTTTCAACAATCAATTTTAGAATCCTAACATTATCATGGTCCCTTCTCAACAATATCTGCATTCTCCTGTTGTTTGTGGCAAGCTTCCTTCATGCAAGTCATCCTGGCCCACATCTCTATTAATACCATACTATTTTAATATCCCATAAATAAGTGTGATATTTCTGTCTCTATCCCTCTCCCTCTGAATCATTTGGCTCAGTGTAATATTCTCTGGAATTAGAGATCTTGGTTGTTGTACTGATCTTAGACCAAAGCCTAGACTACGTTTTTTTTTTTTATTGATCCCAGGTTAAATTCTGCCCAGTCCTGGTTGTCACAGTCAGACTTCTGTAGATAGCTATCTTCACATTTGCACAGATCAAAGGATGACAAGTCTTCTGATTTTATCTTATTGTTAGAAGGTGAGGTATGACAACTTCTCTTAGATCAAGTTGTCAGGATGTCATATCAAAACTGGTGCATATTGATGTCAGAGCAGTATTAAGAATGTTCCAGAGCAAGTTTGGTTCCTGCAGCTGTTGAAAACTGTGTCTGTTCTATGTCTGGGATCTAGGGTTCAGAGTTGGGTAGTCGCTGCCTGAACAGCTGTTGCCCTTCTTGTGAGGCCTTCTAGTGAGTTTTTCTCACTACTGTGCCTACCAAGTTTTTAAGTTCTGTCATTTCTATTTAAAGCTGTCTCATTTATATTCTTATATAATATCCTCTTAAGTCTTATTGCCTGCTTGTTCCATGGTTTCTTTAACTTTCTTGAATCTTTTCATTATTTCTATACTAATGACTAGCAGTTGTCCTCAAAACTGCTATCTTCCTCCACTAAATATATTGGGTTCTGAATTGCTTTCCCATTAGAACCTTTGCAGATGGCATTGCTTTTTATGTATTGTGATAGGTCTCATTGACTACAAGTGTGCAGTTACAGATTGAGCTGAGTGGCCATGAGGTGCACTGATCTGGAGTAAAAATGGTTCTTCTGAGTCAAAGAAGACCTTACTGTCTGTCTGTCTGTTTCAGTTTCTTGGGATTGAGTGGCTGAGTATGGCCCAGCTTGCATGGCTGAAAAAACCCTCCCATTGTCCTCCTGCTTCTCTCTCCCTCAAGGCACACTAATTTAGTATGAAAATGAATATTTTTGTCACAAAGAAGATCCTGATGCTAATCTGTCTACCTCCTAAATTTAACATTTTTATAAGAAATTTTATTTCTATCCAAAATATATATGTTAAGCAAAAGGATTGCTTTCCTGAGTAAAGGTTATTTTATGTTAGATTATTTTTAAAAAGCACGTTTTTTAAAAAATAATAATTAGAAGAACTTCTTAGGTCCTTATTTCTACCATTCAGATTTGAATGATTTCAGTAAAGAGGTGACCTACTTCATGATTCACTAAAATCAAAGCTTTCAAAGCAGCAATACTTAATAGTAGTTAAAGGTTTGTCTTTTGTACATATATGAGCACTATTTAAACTTTAAAAAGCAATTTACTATTTCAAGAATGTAATACTACTCAGCTATAGGTAAAGCTAATTTTGTTTGATTCCTGGATGAAACTCGAGGCTATTGTGCTAAAAGAAGTGAGTCAGAGAGACACAGATACAAAATTTCTCCCTCTTTATGAAGGTATGCAGATACATATAAAATAAATAAATAATTCCCAATAATAACAAAATCATGGGAATAAGCCTATATTTTATCACCAGTGGGAATGGCATATGAGAAGGAACCTAGGAGAGTAGAAAGAGATACTGATATTCTGGTGGTTGATACATTGCAGCAACATTAACATGATAGTATTATAAATTATATAGCCCAAATAAAATAAATAAAAATAAATCATGTTGCCTAATTGGGATATGAGATTGTTTTAATCATAATTCTGTATAAATCCCTGGAGCAAATTTAAAATTAGGAAAATTTGGACATTTCAATACAATTTCTATAGTAACTTACATTTTTAAAAACCACATTACTATCTATGTAAAATATTTGCTATTCTTTCTAAAATAATGTGATGGTACAGCTCTTCAGCTGGAATAAAGAGAAAAAGGAAAGTTAATTCAGTAAAAGATAAAGAAATTATTTTCCTTATTCAGTGATAACCCTTAATTCCCAATGAAGACATCTTTTTCGTGTGTGGCATGAACCCAGGTAAATGCCTGTCACACAATTCCTAAACTGAATCCAAAGCTGACACTAGATAGGGATAAATGCAAAAGAGATAAACGTTTTATTTCTTTATCTTTTTACCAGACAGTCTTCGGAAGAGAAAATACATTGACCTTCACTTTGTTTTCTTTCTTTCTGGCTTGCTTTTTTTCTTTCTCTTTCTTTCCTTCTTTTTCTTTTTTCCTTCTTTTTATTTCTCTTTCCTTCTTTTCCTTTCTTTCTTTTTCTTTCTTTCTTAATTCTTTTTCTTTCTCCTTCCTTCCTTCCTTCCTTCCTTCCTTCCTTCCTTCCTTCCTTCCTTCCTTCCTTCCTTCCTTCCTTCCTTCCTTCCTTCCTTCCTTCCTTCCTTCCTTCCTTCCTTCCTTCCTTCCTTCCTTTCTTGTTTGCCTCCCTGCATTCTTTCTTGCATTCTTTCTTGCTTTTTCTTCTTTCTTTTGATTTTGGGCCATACCTGGTGACACTCAGGAATTACTCTTGGCTATATGCAAGCAGAAATTGCTCCTGGCTTTGGGGACCATATGGGAACCATATTCTGGGAGATTGAACCAAGGTCTGATCTGGGTCATCCACATGCACGAATAGCACCCTACCAATGTGCCATCGCTCCAGCTCTCATTCCCTCTTTCTAATACATACACACACACACACACACACACACACACACACACACACACACACACACACACACACACGACATGCATTCACAAACAAACTCTCAGATCAGTGGAAAAATGACCCGAGTCAATAAGTGAAATGTTTTTTAACCCTGGGATCAGGGTCTCAATATACTATTCCCACATCTCCTGCAAAAGCTATATACTGACCGGCTGATTTTGAGTTTATACTTTAAGTTAATTGAACCCATAACATAGAGAAAGACAAAAACAGGGTCTTCAGAGGCCTAGAAAGTACATAGAAAGTATCTAGGGCCTGATCCACAATTTATAACTAAAAGTGATTTGGGAACGAATAAATATTTAGCTATCAACTGTGCTAAATTTCTTCCAGGTGATATATGTAGAACTGTGACTTTTGTTTTAACACACTCATAAAAAAATACAAACTTTTTACTCAAGAGGAAAGGAATATATCATGCAGCAAACTAGAACTAAGCCCCATTGTAAGAGAATTGGAGCTAAGATTGCATTAAAATAATAGTGTTTTTTAATTAAAATTTTCAGCTATTTTTATTGAGGTAACAAGGTTTACAAAAGGTTTCTTTTAATTATATTTTAATCTTATAACACTAATAGCACCATCAGAGTATCAACCTTCCACCACTACCTAAACATTTCTTTTTCGCTTATTCCCCATTTACTGTTGATAATGACAGTGTTTGTTTCCAATAGGAATTATCTATTATCTTGTTTTGTATTAATAGCATCATTAGGTACCACATACTTTTTTTCTTCTGACCCGCTTCACTCTCATGATTCCCACCAATTCTATGTGAATTACAGAAAATTACAAGAGTTTATCTTTTCTTATAGCTGTATTCCATTATTTATACATAGGCCACAATTTCAATAATCACTGTTGGATGAATTTAAATCTTGGCTATTTTTAATAATGTTGTAAGGAACATAAGTATGCACATGTATGTGTTATTTACTGTTTTAATGTGGTTGGGGTAGATGGCCAGGAGGGGAATTGCAGAGTAATATGTTCTATGATTTTTTTTTGAGTTCTATGATTTTTGAGAAACTTGTAAAATTTTAAATAGAAAGATTCCAGGGTATTCAACTGGGATTAGTTACTAAATGCTTCCTATTTTATTTTTATAGTAAAATTTTGTTTGTTTTTTTTTGGGGGGGTTTACACTCAGCAGTGCTCAGGGGTTACTCCTGGCTCTAAGCTCAGAAATCGCTCCTGGCATGCTAGGGGAACCATACAGGATGCAGGGATTCGAACCACTGTCCTGCATGCAAGGCAAACGTTGTACCTCCATGCCATCTCTCTGGCCCCTTTATAGTAGAATTTTTTAATTTAAAGAACCATAGTTTGCAAAGTCATTGGTAGTATTTTTTAGGCATATAATATTTCAACACAAATCCCACTACCGGTGTCAACTTCCGTAGCCATTGTTCTCATATTTTGTCATCTTCAAACCTGCACTTCTCCCCTTTCCCTGACTGCCACCTTGGTAGGTATATTATAAAGTTTGGTAGGTTGCATATTTGATTTCATGTTTTCAGTGCCATATTTGTGCTTTGAATGCATTGCTATACCACTCTCCCACATAAGTAACATGTCCAAATCTTCGACCCCTATTCCCCTTTTTTGCCTTATTCCTTCCTGTCTTAATTATTTTCTTCTCTGCCTTTCTCCTAAACTCTGGGTTCAAGGATGATATAGGTATCCTTCCTTTATTATATTACATTTTATCATCCAGTTATTCTATTTATCAGATAAATAAAAACATCCTGTGTCTGTCTTAATTCTTGTGGCTTACTTCACTCAACATAATATTTTCCAGTTTCAACCAGGTTGCAGCAAATTACATTATTCATTGTTCCTAGCTGCTGCATAGTATGCAATAATGAATATTTACTACATCTTCATCATTCATTTATTCTGTCATTAGACACCTGTTAGTTTACATCCTGCTTTTACACAAAAAAAAGCATTCCCCAGCTTTCTCTTTACACCTAGTCCTTTGACTTGTAAAAGTCCACCTGGATATCAATAGACCCTCCAGCTCCTGGTTGAATTTGTACCAGTAGAATAAAAAGTTATGTCTTGGCACACAGAGAGATCATGAGGTGAGAAGTACTGACTCGACTCCATGATTATCTCCTGACTGGCTTGTCACGGCTAACCTTCTTTGTCTAACCTTCATTTTGGCTAACCTTCATTGTTCACGGCTAACCTTCTTCAGACTCATCAACCTGGGGTTGGAAATACAGCTCTTGTGGTGATTTTACAACTGGCACTTGAATAGGGACCCAAAGATCTGAGAAGATCCCAACGGTGGTTAATCTGGTGGATAATCACCATGATGGTCCCCTCGAGATGGACTGAGTATGCAATGCCTTTCACTAGAATATTGGTGCACATGGCCCCCATTCTGAATGACTTCATGTTGCTCTGGTCCATTTACCTGCATTTCCAGCTCTGGACGGTACATGCCAGCCTCCTTAGAGATCTCTCTTGCTCATGCTCAAAGAAGGGAGGGGTGCCTTCCCAGTGGTGACGAGTTCTCAATCTGAAGGTCTTCCCAGGGATGATAAGTTATCTTTTACGACTGGTACTAAATCATAGAGACCCCCATTTCCCAAGACTGATAAGTTGACTACCAAATCTGCAAACTCAAAGCTCAACAAGAGAGCCCTTAGTCAGATGGACAAGCCAGTTCTGGCAATCAAGTCCTAGTGGTTCAATCTCTGTAATGGTTCCTTATTTATTAATAGAAATGATACAAAAGAATCAACCTGGGGCTGGAGTGGGAGCACAGTGGCAGGGTTCAATTTCCTGGCATCCCATATTGTACCCCAAGCCAGGAGCAATTTCTGAGCACAGAGCCAAAAGAACCCCTGAGAGATGCCAGGTGTGCCCCCCCAAAAAAAGAAGAAGCAAAATGTTCACTGGACAACTATTAAGAGAAACAACCCAAGGATATTTCTGTATAGCATTTGAGATGGGAAGATGGTGGAATTTGTTGTTGTGAAAGAATAGAGAGCGTATTGAAGCTACTAACATGTCCAGACCTGGCAGAGGGCCAGTGAAAGGTAGCCACTATGCTCTTGATTAACATAGGTTCTGCCCATTCATCCCCTGGCCTCTCTCATCTGCCTCAGCAACCATGTTGGCAGAGGTCCCCTGAGGTGAGACAGAGAAGGCAGTGAAGAGTAGAGAGTTGAATGCTCTAGGCAGCATCCCAGATACTAAAGCCCACTGCCTTTCTTCTATAAAGGTACTTTATGAGAGGACCTTGGCCTCCCAACTTGCAATAGTTTATAGAGGTCACCGATGGGGTAGAAGTCAAAGAGCCAAAGTCCCGTTGGAGGAGGACCAATAGGAAGGAGATGAGGAGTCCCCCAACTCAGTTTCCAGCTCCTGTACTGAAGGCTTTTGCATCACAGGTGAACTCTGAGCAGTCTATTAGAAAAGGTAGCGATAGAAAATATAAATACTGCCAAAACCCAACTGAAGACAGGATGCTTTCAGAACTTCCTGGACCTAGATCACCTTCAGATCATTAGTTTTCTTCTAGGTTAATTTCTTGACCCTATTTGCATCGGTCACTATATTGCTTGTTATACTGTGTGTTCTATCTGTATAGACCTTAATAGCTACTTCTTTATTCTATGCCCCACTGCAAACAGATAATTATGTATCTAACTCTAGTAATTTAATATTAGTTTGCACAGTTCCGGGAAAATGCATAATGTTATATTTTTAATGGCTCTCAGCTCTCCTATTTTATGCCTCCCAATTGTTGTGATGCTTGATTGTGTATATTATTTAACAACTTATTCTCAATTTATGTCTGCAAAAATGTGCTAATGTTTTGGTTCACAGAAGTCTATGAAAAAAGATATTGAATACTATAGGCTCTTCTAAAAGTTCTCATTATGAGACTGTTTTAGCAAACTTATTTTCAAACTGTATATAAATACATATATGTATATTCAGAAACGTTCTTATGAGTTTGTTTAGGGAAGTTTATGGATAAGAACTTGCATGCTATAGACTCATATTACAGGGCTTAGTGTAAGTATGCTTAAAATATTTTAAATTAAGTATATTTGCAGACCAGTTCTAATGTTTATATTCAGAGAACTCTATAAAGTAAATGTGACATGTAAAATACAAGGATATGGAAAAAAGCTGATTGTTTTTTTTAAATGTGTGCAAAATCAACCTATGACACATTTTACCCTCACCAGCAGTAATTTCTATGAGCTAGAAAATTTCCTCAGCACCTTACTTACAAAAAGAAAAATAGGATTATTTTTTCTTTTTATTTTTTGAACTTTTACTATTCCTATGTAAATTAATGGTCACTCTAGGGTTCTTGCCTATTTGTACTTACAGAATAACAGAACAAAACTTTTGCAGCCCTTCTCAAAAACAACTTTTAAGAGTAAGGGTGAATTGTTAGTTTACACCCTGCTTTTACCCAAAACAAAGACATTCCCCTAATTTCCTCTTTACATGTCATCAAGCCCTTTGACCTGCAAAAGTCCACCTGGATCTCTCAACCCTCCCTCTCCTGGTTGAATTTGTACTGGTATAATAAAAAGATCTTCAGGTCTTTTTTTTAAATATATTTATTTAAGCACCATGGTTACAAACATGTTTGTAGTTGGGTTTCAGCCATAAAAAGAACACCCCCTTTCACAAGTGCAACCTTCCTGCCACCAATGCTCCCTATCTAATTTCTCCCCCCAAACCCTTACCTGTTTTTGAGATAGGTATTCTATTTATCTCACTATCGTTGTCATGGTAGTTGTTGGTGTAGTAATTTCTCTAACTACATTCACCAATATTTGTGGTAAAATCTTTTTATCATTGCTGGTCTTTCTAAACCTCATCTTTATTGTCTCGGTATTATTACCATAAAGTCTTTTGTTTTTCTTAAATCCCACAGATCTGAGAGACTGTTCTGTGTCTGTCTCACTCCCTGTGTCTCATTTCACTCAGCATAATAAATTCCATGTCCATCCATGTATAGGAAAGTTGCATGACTTGATTTTTCTTGATAGCTGCATAGTGTTCCATTGTTTATATGTACCACAGTTTCTTTAGCCAAACATCTGTTGTTAGGTATCTGAGTAGTTTCCAGACTCTGACCATTGTAAATAGAGCTGCAATGAAAATAGATGGGCAGAGGGCATTTTGCATTGTGTTTCTGTGTTACTAAGATATATCCCTAAGAGTGGTATAGCTGGATCATATGAAATCTCAATTTTCCAGTTTTTTCAGAAGTTTCCATATTGTTTTCCATAAAGGCTGATGGACTAGACAGCATTCCCATCAGCAGTAAATGAGAGTTCATTTCTCTCCCACATCCCCACCAGCACTGATTGTTCTTGTTCTTTATGATGTGTGCCAGTCACTGTGGCATGAGATAGTACCTCATTGTTGTTTTGATTTGCATCTCCTTGACAATTAGTGACATGGAGCAATTTCCATGTGCCTTGTATACATCTGTATTTCTTATTTGAAGAAGTGTTTGTTCATTTCTTCTCATTTTTTGATGGGCTAAGATTTTTTTTCTTGTTCAGTTCTGTTAGTACCTTGTATATCTTAAATGTTAGCCCCTTTTCTGATGGGTTTTTGAGTAAGTAGTTTTTCCGAGTCACTATTTCCTTTGAGATTCTGATGTATCTCAGTTTTCTCATTCCTATTTTCATATCTTCTTGATTCTTATTTGTGGTTTGTTCAGTTCATTTGATTTTTTTTGTTGTTTTTCTTTTTGAATCCTGCATGTATCCTCCATATTGCATCTCCTTATCTGAGAGGTTAAATAGGCAGTCATCACTTTTCAGGTAATCAGAGCTACTATCTTCATTCTCTATGCATGGTGGATTTCTGCACTGTTTCCCCATTGTCACACTCGTAGTGTGGTGTTTTATTCATGTGCTGAGGTTCATTGACTAGGAGCTATGTGCACCCACTAAGCTGGGCAGCTGGCCTCCTCTGGCTCCTCCCTTCATGGGCAGGTTTAGCTCACCTCTGTTGACAAGCTGTCAGCAAGCTCTACTGGGTGGGGTGGGGCAGCAGCAGTGACGGGTCAAGATGGCACCAATGTTAAAATGCACAGAGTGGGCTGAGGTTTCAGTTTTTGCTTCTCTCACAGAGAAATGACAAGCAATGACTCAGTGATTCTCTCCTGACTGCCTTCGCCTATTAATTGTTCACTGCTAACCTCCTTCAGACCTATCCAATTGGGGAAGGAAATATGTCATGTGTGGTGATTTTACAGACATCTGAGTTGATTCCATGCCTTAGCTATTGAACTAAGTGTAGCAATGAGTAAAAAAGTATGCATACTGTTTTTTTTTTCAGTGAATATTTTTAAGACATTGGGGTAGATATCCAAAAGTGGAATTACTGGGTCATATTGCAACTCAGTTCTAAGTTTACTGAGAACTATTCAAAACACTTTCCATAGTGATTGAACCAGACAGCATCCCAGTATCAATCAATGAGGTTCGTTTCTCATCCGTTTCCTCCAGTACAGATTGGTCAGATTATGTTTTATGTGCCATTCTCACTAATGTGAGATTATATATCATTGGAGTCTTGATATGGATTTACTAATTATAAGCAAAACTAAGAACTTTTTCTTGTGTCTATTGCTGATTATCTTGTTTTCCTCTAAGAAGTGTCTGGTAATTTCTTCTCCCCGTTTTATAGGGTTTTAAACTTTGTTTTTGTTTATCTTTATTATTACTTTATATATTCTGGATATCACACTTTTATCTTAAGTGTTGAATATAAATATTTTTCCATTTAGTTAGCTGTTGTTTAATTTTAGTCTGTGTTTCTTTTACCATGCAGAAGCTATTTAATTTTATGTAATGCCATTTGTTTGTTTTTTATTTTGTTGCTTTTGTCAATGGTATAAGATCATTTAAGATGCTATTGAGGTCATTCTGATAATGTTTGCTTCAGTGTGCTTTATAATTTTAGATAATAAATAACGATAAAACCACTTAAATGACAATATTGTATTAAACATTCCTTTGGAGGTTTTGGGTCATACCCAGTAGCTCTGTGGTGGTTCTTTGTTTTTTCTTTTTTCTTCCTTCCTTCCTTCCTTCCTTCCTTCCTTCCTTCCTTCCTTCCTTCCTTCCTTCCTTCCTTCCTTCCTTCCTTCCTCTCTTTCTTTCTTTCTTTCTTTCTTTCTTTCTTTCTTCCTTCCTTCATTTCTTCTTTCTTTCTTTCTTTCTTTCTTTCTTTCTTTCTTTCTTTCTTATTCTTTCTTTCTTTCTTTCTTTCTTCCTTCCTTCCTTCCTTTTTTCTTCATTCTTTCCTTTCTTCCTTTCTTTCTTTCTTTCTTTCTTTCTTTCTTTCTTTCTTTCTTTCTTTCTTTCTTTCTTTCTTTCTTTCTTTCTTTCTTCCTTCCTTCCTTCCTTTTTTCTTCATTCTTTCCTTCCTTCCCTTTTTCCATTCTTTCTTTCTTTCTTTCTTTCTTTCTTTCTTCTTCTTTCTTTCTTTTTCTTTCTTTCTTTCTTTCTTTCTTTCTTTCTTTCTTTCTTTCTTTCTTTCTTTCTTTCATCTTTCTTTCTATCTTTCTTTCTTTCTTTTTTTCTTTCTTTCTCTTTTTTTTCTGGTGACACTCAGGGATTACTCCTAGCTATGCTCTCAGAAATTGCTCCTGGTTTGGGGACCATATGGAACACTGAGGATCAAAACAAGGTTTGTCCTGGGTCAGCCACATGCAAGGCAAATGCCCTACCACTGAGCTAAAGCTCTGGCCCCACACCCAGTTGTTCTTGAGCTTATTTCTAGTTTCATGCTCAAAAAATCACTTGGTGTACCACATGTGGTGGTACTCAGGGGACTTTCAGGAGGTGTGCCAAGGAATATAATCCTGCTGCCTTACCTATGTCATAAATCACTGGTATATGTGTATGTATGTATATATACCAGCATATATTCAGTTATGAAAAACATAAATGCAATAGACTCTACCACCTTATTTTATAGTTTATGCTGCATATAAAATTTCTTCACTGATATTTAATTTTAAGTAAGTCTTATTTTCTTACTTTCTAAGTAAGACTCAAGTTAACTATAATTGAGCATTTTTAATATATAGCCATGATTGGAGAGTGAGCTTTGGCTACAAGGACACTGTCAGAGTTAAGGTATAGATGATGATCATAATAAATTTATATAAAAAAAGACCTCTAAAGTCACCTTTGTTGAGCCTTTAGTTAGAAGTGAGAAATTTCCAAAAATGAACCCCTTAAAGTTGTGTATTACCGAAAAATTATAAGGATGCCTACTATAAAGCTGATATATACTTGTTTTTAAGACATTTGGACCTGTTTCAAACATAGAAAATATTAATAAAAATTTGGTGAGAGGAGCCATAGAGATAGCACAGCAGTAGGGTGTTTGCTTTGCAAGCGGCCAACTCAGGACCAATGATGGTTCGAATCCCTGCATCCCATAATGTCCCCCGTGCCTGCCAGTAGCAATTTCTGAGCTGAGATCCAGGAGTGACCCCTGAGCACTGACGGGTTAGCCCAAAACCAAGAAATCCCCCCCAAAATTTAGTGAGAATTTTACCCCTGAAATACACTCCTGATTAATATTTGTGAAATTTTAATTTGGTCTATTCTTACCTTTTTCAATACCAGATAGTAAAACTGTTAGTGAAGCATATGTCTCAGTTTGATAGTTCAGAAAAGAAAATACTCTGGAAAAGGATGTTCTGAAAAAATATCTAAGCTAATAATTTTGAAAGCAAGGTATATTTGGACTATATCATATATTGAGAATTTTGTAACAAAATTACTTAACAAATAAGTTATAGAGTAGACACCCGATTAAGAGAAACAATGTTAAAAATACAAAGTTAGGTCTAAAGCAATGAATGGGTCTAAAGATATAGTAGAGTAAAACTAAGTTTGAACACCAGAACCCTAAAATGTTTCCTTACAATGTCAGGAGTGAGCCCTTATTCTGACCGGGTGTGACCCAGAAGCCAAAAGTGAGAGAATAAATTGACTCCCATATATAGAAAACCAGAAACAGTGATTGCAAAAAACAATGGATATAAAAATCTCAAAGCATAAAAATTGAGAGACAGAAACAGTTTCAGTGCTGTAAGTTCTCTGAAAATGTTCTACAGGTGTTCTACAAGGATATATATACTAGTTAAAATCTACAAAGTATTTGTGAATTCTCCTTGATAATGTGAACTATTAGAAAGTTATTATCATGGATATCAAAAAAGCTTGCTTCCCCCTTAACCTTTCACTAAATCATCTTCTCTATCACATTTCTTGTGATATTGATGACCCGGTATTATAAATCAAAATTAATTCCTACAGTTGTCTTGAAATATAGCTTTGATTTTTTTTTCTAAAATCTAGCTTAAAAGCTGAAATATTCCAATTTTCCCATTCATTGGCCTGTCAGTCTTTCAGAAAGAACCTCTTGTTCTTATGAACAGAAAGCATTTCAAGGAACTCCTTCAAAAAATAAGTACAGTTGATTTCACCACTAGAAATGAACTATCGCATGAGTAATGAAGAAATGAAATGAGCAATTTGGGGTCTCATTGAACTGTCAAGGGAGTCTGAACTAGGATCTGAAAGATCAGGAAAAAATAAGCACAATCTTTTTCTTAAAGATGAGAAATGTTATACTCCTTGAGAATTCTCCTCATTTAGTTTGCTTATTTCACTTTGTAGCTAGAACGAACACCCCAAACAGTGGCCATCTTGACCACTAAAGTCTTTGGACAAGTCTCTCATAACATTTATAATGACAAAATGTAAGCAAGCTTCTTTGGTTACAATTTTATAGAAATTTGAAAAGTGCTCTTCAACCAACTCTTTGGCTTTGGAAAATTCAGCATTTTGAGATTTAATTCTTCTGTTAAATGAAAAAAATAACATTTTCATCGTAAATCAACTTTATTATAAAATGACTACAGAGAATACTTGGTACTGCCCACAGGATAGCATAGTTGCATAAGCAATTACTAATTGCTTATGTAAAGGTTTTATTTTTCTTTAGTAATCTATTGGCAGTGATAAAACAGTGGTGAGGATTATATGAATTTGGCGTTTGGTTCCTTTCTTTAACTAGAATTAACCAACTGAAATTTATTTCTGATCAATAAAGATGTCTTTATTTGTGAGACAATTTTAAGAATCATCATAACTCTAGCTTTTAAAAAAATCATGAAATTCCTACTAATAGCTTGTTTTTGTTTTTTGTTTTAAATATGGAATGCTTCATGAATTTGCATGTCATCCTTGCGCAGAGGCCATGCTATTCTTCTCTGTTTCATTCCAATTTTAGTATATGTGCTGCCGAAGTGAGCACACTAATAGCTGTTTTTATAAAGCTTTAGCAGATGTTTTGAAAGGTCAAGATGGCTTTAGATCTCCAGGCCTCAGTTCATAAAATGTAATTTCATATTGTGACTATAATAATCTTATCTGAAATAGTGCTCTGTAAAAAGAGTTATCAATTTTCTTGAAATAATTAATCATGGAGGGCACTCTTAGCCATTCTAATTGAGCCAGGTCTGAGACCTTAGGCCAAAATATCTGAGAGCTCATAACCAAGGGAGTGGGATAAAACTTGTGTAACTGGCTTCTTAGTCATCAATTCTTATTTCTAGATGACTAATACGGCCAACTCTTACTACTTTTCAACACAAGTCAATTTCTACCTCCTTCTTCTTGTAAATAATATTACTATAATCATCACTGCCAGTGTCTTTTTGTTTTGTTTTTTTTGTTTGTTTGTTTTGTTTTGTTATTGGGCCACACCCTGCAGCGCTCAGGGGTTACCCCTGGCTCTATACTCAGAAATCGCTCCTGGCAGACTGAGGGGACCATATGGGATGCCAGGATTCGAACCACTGATCTTCTGAATGTAAGGCCAACGCCTTACCTCCATGCTATCTCTCTGGCCCTTCACTGCCAGTGTCAAAGTGTAGGAAAATGTGCATTCCTCCCTATGCATTATAAGACTCCTGACCAGCCAAACAATAACTTTGATCTAACCCAGATATTGAGATATATACTGTTCTGAGAGTGTTCAGTTTCACTTTTATTATAACTCATAACTATTCCCAATCTGTGTTTATGCAGTGCAAGAGATTGAATTCAGCCCAACTGCATGCAAAACATTCATGCAAAACATCCAGCCTTGAACTTTCTTTCCCAAAAGTTCTTTTTCTATGCAGGATACATTTTCAATAGCAATATTGCAAAGCACAGTTGTCTACCAGGAAAAAAAATGAATAAAGAGAGAAACAGAGAAAGAATAAAAATGTCTGCCTGAGTTAGGCAGGGAAGGGAAGGAAGGCAGAGGAGAGGAAAACTGGAACATAGGTGGCAAACATGTGCATTGGTAAAGGGTATTGTAATTTGTATGAATGAAATATAACCATGAGCAACTTTCTAACTATATCTTATAGTTGTACAATTAAATAATTGATAAAAATAATAAATAAAATAAGGAGCATAACATGCTCAAGAGAGAATGCAGGCTTTCTCCCAAATGAAGTAGTCATTTGTTATGTGATTTGATTGTGGCAATTATTTACAAAATAAATTTATCAAATAGCCATTGTAAACGTTAAACATATGTTTGTGTGCAAAAATTTATTTCAAAAAAGAAAAAAGTATTTTTATTTTATAAAAAGAATTTTTAAAAGTGGATGACCATTTATAATTATCAGTCAATTAACCGTATGAGTGATATTTGAATTTATAGTTTCTATAAGGCAGAAGAGTACTTATACAGGATGATATCTCTTATATGTGGTTGTTAGAATAACTGCATGAAGAAATGCAATATTATAAATGAGTGGTTGTCAAAAACACTCTTGTCCCAGAGTATAGTGAGGAGAAAGAAATAAATTGAGTGGAGGACAAAAAGGGCAATTATGAAAAAATGGAGAGGCAAGAGAACTCAATTGCATTGGTGGGATTAAGAAAGAACAGAAAAATACCCAAGTACAGTGTCAACAATAATTAAATCATGAAACCTAAAATAATAACCAAAATTAAAAACAGATCTGGTATGATGACAAATTGGGACAGGTGGAAACTCTGGTGGAGGGATGTTTACACTAATGGTGGGATTGGTGCTGAAATATTGTATGTTTATTTATTTATTTATTTTTGGTTTTGAGGGGCCACACCCAGTGACGTTCAGGCGTTACTCCTGACTATGCCCTCAGAAATTGCTCCTGGCTTGGGGTACCATATGGGACCTCTGGGGATCGAACCGCAGTCCATCCTAGGCGAGCGCCAGCAAGGCAGACATGTTACTGCTCCACGTCACTGCTCCAGCCCCTAACATTGTATATTTAAAAGCCAACTATTAAGAACTTTGCAAATTACAATGATTTCAATTTAAAATTTCTTAAAATGACATAGAATATTGATAGTATGTACATAATCTTTAGTGAAGAGTCTGAACTTCTGCCTATTTTTCATTGGATTGTTCAGAGAGGTAAAGTTTCTGCTAAAATTCATGAATTTACTACTTTAACTGAGTCAGGATTAAAACTCAAGGCTATATGACTCCCAGGACAATTATGATAGTATGAAGTCTCTGTAACATATCACTTAAGAGGATCACTTTCACACAAATGTCAAGTCAATTTATGTCTATGCATATATAAACATATGCAAGTATTCATATATATAATATATATGCGCATCCATATATGCATATATGAATTCAATACATATATGAAAATGCATATTTCATTATGCATATGCATGTTTCATAGTTATAAATATATTTTTATATATTTATATTTGCATATATTAAACTATTTGCCATATATACTTATATATTTTGTATTATATTTTTGTCATATTAGATGTATATGCTTCTTTATTGTGTCTATAATTTCTATGAAGACAAGGATATGATATTATTAATTGCTATACTCCCAGTATTTCATGATTGACTCAAAAGAATTTTCTTTATAATTCCTTTATTACTATAATATATAATAATATTTGAGGTACTTGTTCTATTTTGTATTTTGAGTAAATGAATTAATATATAGATGTATAAGTTAAAATAAAAGTTTTTAAGTTATCATAAAATAGATAAAAATTGTAAGCTTCAAAGAGGCAAAAGTACTATTTTTACTCTAAACATATACCAGATGTTAACATTTCTTTTTTCCACTAATATTAAATTTTACCTTGTTGACCATTAGCTTCAACACAGGCTTGTAGAAAAGATTTATTTATTTGTTAGGAAGCATAATTTTTCAGGAGAATATATTTGAGGACAGTAGGGATAGACGAAGGCATTATTATAATGTAAATTAATGTTAAACACTTTCCAAAGACCAGCTTAAAGTAGTGCCAGATTGATATTTTATATTGTATTGATGGATCTCCATTAATTATAATTAAATTTTTCCCAAGAAGAAATAAGTGGCCAATGACTTCTTCTAAGGTTGCTTGTGATTGTGTAACAAGATGTATTTCTCAAATGCTATAATTTGTGCAAACTTGAATAGTACTTCAATACTAAATGAGAGTTTAGAGGCATGCTAACTAATGATAATCATCATTTATTTGACAAAAATGTTGAAATATCTAAAGCAGCCCTAAGGATAATAGATATTTGGAAAAATAAAAGTCCTATTTAAGATTAAAGTTTTCCTGATTTACTTCTTGAACCTCCTCCATTCTCGAATCTCATTTTATTTTCCCAAACCCAATGCTGAAGCTAAAATGAAGGAGGAAACAAGAAAGATTCTCAAACAATACTAGAACTTAGAAGAGAATTTTTAGTGAATGACAATATATTCTAATAGTACAAAAATTTTACACATAAACATCAGAAAATGGGGAAATGTGGAGTCAAATGTCAAAGTTACTGAATACAAAATTTTGGATACTTTATAAATTTCTACCTACAAACCTCATATTCTAGTTTCAGCTTTATTATGTCTGCAATGTTGATTCTAAAGTATTGGGGGAGAATCTTAATATATATAATTTAATGATAAATCATGGATCTGATATAGATCGCAATTTAAGCAACTATTTAGCTATTTTGGAGAACTTAAGATTTATCCTTTTTCACTTACTCAGAATTATTGAACATTTTTATACATTTAACTTTGGGGCAACGGCACACTTAGCTGGGCTCAGAAATCATACCTGACTTGTGCTCAGAGATCAGGTATTAAATCAGGATCTGGCACATGCAAATCAAGATGCCCTACTCATTTGCACCATCTCTCCAGGAATAATTAAACATGTTTATGATAATTTGTACTCCATAATCCCACCAATAAAGTGCCTGAATCCAAGACTCAGAGATACATTTATATATTTATTCATTCATTCATTCATTCATTCATTTATAGCCTCCTGGGAACCTTGATGTCCATTTCTGGTGACTCTGGCAAGCATGCTGGCAATTCAGTGATAGGGTTCAAGACACAGTATTCCTTTGCTCCTGATGTGCTAAGGACCATCAAAGTCACACTGGTGAGTGCAGGGCCCTTCATGTCTATCTGATGGTTTTGAGATACCATGTAGTGGTGGACATCTAACCTCAGTCTGCTATATGTATAACATTTGCCCTGAAGGTCCTGTGTATGATTTTTCTGGCACTCAGGATAATTGCAAACCCCCCTTCTTAATTTTTCAAATAGTTTGCTTCAAAAGTTGTGCTAGGTACTTTTACTTTTCTTTCTACAAATAAAAATCAATCAATACTTCTCAGAATCATGTTATGAATACTACCTTTGTGGTCTTGAACATTTTTCTATTCTTCTCCAGATGAAAATCAGAAAGAGCCTTTTTTTTTTTTTTGTTCCCCTGTGTACTTTTGGTCTTAGAAAAACAGTGCTTTAGATTTCTGCTCTAATATATGTATGCAGTTGCTCCCAGTAGTTAGGAACAGAATTCATTAGAATCATACCATATGCAAGTCAGAGATGTGGCGCATAAGTATCCAAAAATTATGGAAAAATTAGAAGCCTGTGGAAGAGGTCACTTTGCACTTGACACAAGACACATGGTCTCAGAAGCAGGGAGACCCTGAGAGAATATTATATTGGCCTGAAGAGTTCATTTCCACTTATATTCAAATGGTATTTCCTTAAGCTATTCTGGGTATGTTTCTGCTCCTAGGAAGAGAAAATACTTAGTAAAGCATGTGCCAATGCTAAAAAGTACAAAATTATATATATTGCACATTATATATTTTTTTCAGATTCTCAAGAGCTTTTAGAGAAGCCAAATATTTATTGGTCCAAGATTATAGCTTCAAGGTTCATATCAATTTGAGTAATTTAATCTCTCTGTGTTTAAACACACACCCTCATGGATATATGTGTACATATTTGTATATCTGTGCACATAAACAAATATGCATGTGTATATATCTATGCATACACACGCATGATGGAATTTTATGATGGGAAGATGCAAAAAATTGAAGTTCAGTAGGTTACCTGTAGGCATTAATGAATGTTGTTTTCTAATATTTAAAAATAGAAAAGAATAAGATGGGAAGTGAATCTATAATAGTCTCAGATACTATAGCGAAAGTGTGTACAGTTTTGTAATAAAACTGTAATTGGACTCAGTAAATTTTAAGTCAGTTTTCTAGAATTATCATGGAGGTTGATATCTTAGCATTAAAATAATAATATTATACTGGAGCCAGAGTGATAGCAAAGCAGTTGGGCATTTGCCTTGCATGTGGCCGACCTGAGATGGACCCGGGTTTGATTCTGGCATCCCATATAGTCCTCCATGCCTGCTAAGAGCAATTTCTGAGCACAGAGCCAGGAGTAAGCTCTGAGAAACGCCAGATGTGGCCCAAAAACAAAATAAATAAAAGTTTTAAAATAAAATATTATAAACCACTAATACGGTAAAGAATAGTATGTATGAACTCAAATTAGCAGACAAGTGATTACAAGGAAAAGAAAATTTACTGTTTTTGTTTTGCTTTGTTGGGGGAATTTCACATTCAGTTTCATATTCAGTGAAACTCCTGATTTTGCCTTTAAAAATCACTCCTGATGGAGCACAGGAAACTATATGGAATTCTGGGTATTGAACTAGGGTTAGCCACTTGCAAAGCAAGTATTACCTGCTATAATATTGTTCTGGGCCTCCCAAAAATTAATGGTAGTAATTACTTGGTGTACTTTCATATGCTAGTGATATCATAGCACTGTATTCTCATGTACATATCATTGTACATAACTCTCATGTACAATAGTCTGAGCCATTGTTCAGTGGACAAAATCACAATTTTATTGCAATGACCTGCCTGGATCCAAATTTCTGCTAATAAATGATAGACATGGGGCCTGAGTGATAGCACAGTGGCAGGGCATTTGCTTTGTATGTGACCAACCCGGTAATGACCCAGGTTCAATTCCTGAAATCCCATATGGTCTCCTAAACTTGCCAGGAACAATTTCTGAGCATAGAGCCAGGATTAACACCTGAGTGCTGCAGGGTGTGGCTCAAAAACCAAAAAAATAATTTTAAAAAATTTAAAAAAAATTGATAGACATGAGTTGTACGTAATCTAGGATTACTCTGATCCCAAGACATATGTTCATCTATCTACTTTATCTATTTTCACTACAAGTAGAAATTTAAAAAATAAATTCTGTATTAAATATATATTTCACTTATCTTTAGACACAGTTTAAAAAAATTCTGTATTAAGAATATATTTTCAGTTATCCTTAGGTCATATATATGTTGTAGACTTGTTTTTCTGATCAAGGCTTGAAATCTATTCCTCACTCAGGTAAGAACACCCATAATTGACACTCTTAAAACTCCCTTATTTTTGAAAGTTCATGAGTTTGGACAGGTATAGTCTATAAGATAAAATAAAAACATAAGGAATAGGACTCTTAGAAGTTTGATAAAACCTGTCTATTTTCAAGCTACCTGATGGTAAAAGTGAAAAGACCTGGATGAAGGGACATATTTTCTTGACCCAATTTATCACCCCTCTCTCATCTCCAACATAACTGATTAACAGAATCCTCTGTTCCACCAGCTTCTCTAGAACATTTTTAAATGATAACTATTTAGACCCATTTATTCATCTACTGCAGAGTTCAAGGGAAGATTCACATTGCTGATTTTTCTCTACTGTAAAACTTGTACTTTCAAGTCCAAGAAAATTGATGTTAGTCTTCAATTCCCCACATAATCTCCCAGGCACACTCATTCTATACTGAAGTGCTTTACAAAACATACAACTCCACTGTGGGTGAGATGGAATGTAATTACTGAAATGAAATGTAAAAACCAAGAAGGAAAAAAAATCACTACAGCACTCGCTCACCCCATTTCCAAAGGGTCAAGCTTGAATTTATCCCCTTAAGTATTTTCTTAGGCCTTATTTCACCCTGGGGCAAGACTTAGATGGAGCTGTCTGGAGATAGTAGAATTAATTTACTATAAATAATAACATGTTACTTTATTATATTTATGTATTAATTCATTCAGTCATTGAACATACATTTATGGAGTGACCTTTATGTATTGGGCACTGTGTGAGTTGCTGAAAGGAAAAATCTACAGAATTTATAAGACAGCGATATTTTCTGTTGTAGGCAGAGGAAAGCAAACAATTATAGAGGCCAAAGGCTTAAGACAGACCTTGAGGTAGAAAGTTCAGATCACCAGGAAAGTCATTGCCTCGATGCCCAAGGCATATCAGAAGATATATAACCAGGGAAACATTTTGAGTTAGTATTTTTCAAAATAAATGAGAAGTGTACATTCAAAAGCATATTTGTCTATAGAACCAGGAAAGATGGAGACCTGGGAGTCTTTAGGTACAGTGTAGTGGCAGAGGCTGTGGTGGTGGCTTCAGGCCTGGGTGAAAAAATTACCCTGTCTAGTGAAGCAAGAGGCAAAGGCCACATCAGAGAAGACTTGCTACATAATACTAAGGATTTGAACTTGACCCTACCAATAACTAACAACAGAAAGACCACAAGTGTAGTGGCAGTTAGGGTTGTATTTTCTCTGATTGAGGGATTAATTGGGGGTGACAAATACTAAATTCCAGATCCTCCAACCTCCAGGAGGGGGCTCTAAATTCCTGGTTTGTAGGAGAGAATAACAAGCAAAGAAAAGCACTGTTTTGCTTTATGTTAAATAAAGAGACTAGAACAAATAAATTAATTCTGATTCTCTGTTTGCTTATTTGCATACTGAGGGTGAACTTGGCTGCCTTAATGGGTAAATAGCACAGTATATAAAATGTCTTGCTCACTGCTTTTGTGGAAACAAAGAATTCTGTGATATTTGCCCAGATTCCCTCATTGCTGCCCCCAGTCTCTTACCCAGGATTCCCACCTTCACCACCTGTGTCAATTCTGACTTTGACATTGAAAAGAAATATGCAAATCCCTTGCAATTGGGTAACAAAAACCTGGAATTCAGACTTTGAGGAGAAGCCAAGGGACAAATTATAATGTGGGTGGATGAGGAACATCTCTGTCCTGCTCCATTTTGAGAAATGATATCACTTCAGATAGTTTTAGGTAACTTAAGAATAGAGGAAAGTTGAACTCCTGATCCTTTGTCTATGGACACTGACATAAAGTGATGCCAACTTGATTGCTTAAAAGACCACACACATACACAACACACACAGTTACACACGCATTATAAAACTATGTGGAGTGATAGATACTGACCAGATTTAATGTGATCACCTGATATTGAAACTAACATAATATGCCAATTAAATTTTAATACAAATATAAAAAGCTTTAATATTTTTATAATCTTTAGTAGTTCTGCATCCAAGTGTCAATGGGATTATGTATCTCTGAAGTCTGGGGTGAGTATGTGTTTATGAGATTCTTGAAATAGCCCATAGTTTTTGGCCAGTGTGTTCTTTCTATCTCTACTAAGATTATATAAATTATCTTTTATTTATTTCTTTCTCAGTCATCAAATTCCTTCTGTTTCACCTTTATAAGAACATTACAATCAGATTTTGGGTTCAATCAGATTTTGAGCCCAATTGGATAATCAAGAATAATATGTTTTGTTTCAAGACTCTAAAAATAATCAACAACTATAAAATTTATAGATTTAAACTATATACATATAGAAGATGTATATGTTTTAAATATATCATATATATGTATATGTTTGGGGGTCACATCTGGTAGTACCCAGGAGTTATTCTTTGGCTCTTTACTCAGGAATCACTCCTGATGGGATGCCAGGGATTGAATCTGGGTTCAGAGCATGTAAAGCAAATACCTACTCTCTGTACTATATACATATATATACATATATGTTCATAGTATATATATACTATATATATGTATGCATATACTATATGTATATATACTATATGCATATATATACATATAGATATGTTGTATTGTGCTCATCTAAACTTTTTTGGAGGGGGCATTATAGGTTTCTTTTCATCTTACTCCTGGCTCTGTTCACTCCTGATGGAAGTGAAAGAATCATGTGGACTGCTAGAAATCCAACCAAATTTGGCTACATGCAAAGCAAGTGCCTTAATTCCTTTACTATTTGATCTCTAATATTTGAAAATTAAGTGAGTAAGGGATTGGAAGGAGGGAGATAAAGTATAATAGTTAAATCATTTACCTTGCATACAGGTGACTCTAGTCAGATTCCTATAACTGTGTAGGGTTCCCTTACTACTTCCAGAAGTAATCTCTCAACGCATACTTTGGAATAAGTCCTGAGGGCAACAGGATGTGGTACCAACCCTCCACTCAAAAATGAAAATAAAATAAAACTGGGAACTTGACCTGTTTGGGACCATTATTCAGCTCACTAAGACTCCTTTTCTCAACATATGAAAGTTGGGAACAGAGCCTGGACTAGTTGGAAAGTTGGAAACAAGTCTTAGGAAGACCATAACTCTCACTAAGACAGATAGCTACTGAAAACGAGTACTTTCTTAAGTAAACTTGATGCCTTGTTTTCCCCACACCTCTTTGGAAGACCTCACTGCTCCAAGATGAAAAAAACAGAACGAGGGAAGAAATTAGTAGTAATATTTCTAGGCAGTAGGTCAGAGACAGTCTGGTGTTGTTCTGACTGGCATGGGGAGCTGAGGAATATTTGCTCAATTGTGACTGTGCATGTGTGTGTAAGAGTGTGTAATGGAATAAAATAGAAGACCAGGGAGATAAGATAGACCAGAAGAGTGATTTCCACTGGTCACAAAAATACACCCCACTCTAGAAAAGCCCCAGAATGAAGCAGTTTTCATACAAAGTTCATTATGTCTCGAGAAGTCTTGTCTGTATCTGAAAACAGGATTGCAGGCCAAATGGGGGGAAAGGGTGTATTTGAGCTGGCCAGCATGAATGCCTCAAAAGACCACATGAACACAAATGGATAGGAAAGTGCCTGCTATAGAGGAGGTAAAAGAAATGGCAAAATCATAGATAGGCATCAATTACACCTAGGGAAGCCGACTCCAAAGAGAAAATGAAATAAAATACAAATATCACACACCTTGATCATTTCACTGTGGAGTCTGCTCTAAGGTGCTCAGTGAGCAATGAGTGATGTTTTTTCCTCAGAGTGTCCCAGTAGGACCTGAGATTTTTGTGAACTCTTTGCCCCAGAAGAACTGTCTCTGGGAAACTCAATGAAGAAGAGCACCTCCCCAAACCCAGTCCCTGGCTGTCTTCCTCCACACCTCCTTTCTCTCTTTTGTACACTACAGCTTAGGGACAATGACTCATGCTAATTATACAGTAACAGGAGAAAAACCATACACACACATTTTCCCCTCAGCAGCAGCTGGGAGTTTCTATTTATTTGTCTGCTATATATAACTCACTCAGACAAGGAGATCTTATCTCATCCTCCCACCAACATTCTCCCAAATGAAATGTCTCTAGGGTGGTTCTAGTTTTATTTAAATTGGTTAGACAGAAGAGCAGAGCATATATAATCCATACTGAAAGCAGCTTTCTCCTGTGCTTTCTATATAAATAACCAACAAGCAAAATGAGCACGGAGAGAGAAAAATTAATTTATTTCCCTGCCTAATTAGTAGATGCAGGATAAATGTAACTGCTTTACTCCCTAATTATAATAATACTTAGCTTCATCATAAAACTCTTCATCACCAAAAATACCTTCTTTTTCTGACACTACATAATCTGTGGCACCCATCTTTGAGCATCTTATCTGAACAAGTAGTTTTATAGGAGCATATCAGGGTGAGGCATTGAGGCCACTTCTTGTTAAAGTTGATGTACCATTATAAAGGTCAAATGACTTGGGATCCTAGAGAAAATCTGTCCACCTCCACTGATCCAGGGGTAAATCATAATCCAGTTAGGGTGAAAAGCCCACTGCCAAATCAAGAAACTGTAAAGAATCCAACAAGGATTCCTTCTCCTCGAGTAAATTAGATCCAGAACCATAAGAGGAAGCACACCTTATGCCATGTTGGAGTGAGTAGTTATCTACAAATGAGCTCTACAAAGTGTCTTCAATCTGTGAAGAGCTCTTTGCTTCCTTGATGTTCATTTGCTAAACCTTGCCTTTTTTTCTCTACTTTATGGTGGTGGGTGAGATATAGTTACTGGAGTCACTTGTCTCAGCTCAAAACTTTTGATCAGGCTTATGATTTCCATTATCAAGTTCTAAAAAAGTTATAATCTCCAAAGTCTATTATTATCCATGGTCTCTAGGCCTTATATCATATGCCTTAAGCAGTCATAATTTTAATCTACAATAAACTACAGTTTGCTATTTTATTCTTAATCTACTTGCCATACAAAGGAAAACATTTTTTAGCTAACCCATTTTCCATGCCCCTATAGGCTTATTCTTTTTCTAGCTAGAAGCTTACATACTACACTATATTGCAGCTAGGGGTGAAAAGGAGGTTAATAATATCAATCATTACCTATGTTGCAGTTGTATTGCATTTTTATTTTTCCTTATTTTTATAAACATAATAGGCCATATGAAGAGTACTTATACTTAAAATGTTAAAGTGCAAAGCTACTATAATGGAATAAGATTGATAAGTTCTAATTATATTGTTTTGAAACAATGTAATTATGCAATAGGTTTTTTTAATTATAAATATACCACAACAAATTTTGTTTGCTTAATTTGGGTCTTTCTCCTTCCCAACTGAGGAGACATAACTCTTGGATTTCTGCCAATCACCCATACATAGTTCATTTAAAACACATTTCTTATTTAATAATATGGGAAAGAATAGGGAGTAAGAAAAAAATCCACAAGTTTATTACATATTCTAACAATATGGTTGTGAGTTGGTAATTCTTAGCTAAGTATGTTTATAAATAAAGCATTTAATTGAATCACTATGAGATACACAGTTACAAAGTTGTTTATGATTGAGTTTTAGACATCAAATATCAAGATCACATTTCCTATCAACAATATCCCCCGTTTTCCTCCTATGCTCCTTTCTGTGCCTCCCCTGCCTGCCTCTATGACAGACAGTTTTCTTCTCTCTCTGTCTTCACCTCTGCGCCTCTGCTTCTGCCTCTGCCGCTGCTTCTGCCTCTGCTTCTGTCTCTTTCTCTTTCTCTCTCTGTCTCTCTCTGTCTCTCTTCATTTCTTTCTTTTAGACACGCTAGTTTGCAATATGGTTAGAGAAGTCATATTATACATATTACTTTATCACTTTCCAACACCCAGTTCTTGTCCAGAGTGATCATTCACAAATATCATTTTCATAGTGGTTCCTTCCCTGTTCTATCTGCAATCATCCACTATTTGTATCAAGCTTTCTACAATGGACTGATCCTCTCTGCACTTGTCTATATTGTCTTCAGAAAGTATTGCCATAATAAATTGTATATTTAATAACACACAAATGCGTGTGATCATTCTATATCTATTCCTTTGACTCATTTTGCTCAATATGATACTATCCATATCTACCCAGAATAAGAACATTTCAAGACTTCATTTTTCATAATAGTTGCATAGTCTCCCCCTGTGTTTACCACAGTGTTTTTATTCATTCATCTCTTTTGGGGAACTTGGGTTGTTTCCAGATTTTGGCTATAGTGAGTACTACTATAACGAACATAGTAGTGCTGACGACTTTTTGGCATTGTGTTCTTAGGCCCCTAATTATATTCCCAGGAGTGGTATGGCTTGATAATATGGAAGCTCAATGTCTAGTTAATTGAGGAACATCAATATTGTTTTCCAAAAAGAGTGGAACAATTTACATTCCCACCAGCAATAAATGAAGAGTCATTCTTCTCAGCATGTATGCCAGCACTATTTGATGTTTTATTTGTTTTGTTTTGTTTTGTTTTCGTTTTTTGGTCTTTGAGCCACACCCAGCTCCACTCAGGGATTACTCTGCTCAGAAATCGCTCCTTGCAAGCACGGGGCACCATGTGGGATGCCAGGATTGGAACCAATGCCTGTCCTGGGTCTGCCACTTGCAAGGTAAATTCCCTACCACTGTGCTATTTCTCTGGCCCCTGATGATTTTTTTTAATTATTTTATTCACACACTGTGGTTACAGTTGTTCTTTTGGATGCATACCAGCCTTTTTTGTTGTGAGGTTATATCACCTTGTTTTGATTCATCTCTCTGATTTATGTGGAACATTTTTTTCAAGTGCCTTTTGGTCATCATATCTTTTCTTTTTCTTTTTTTTTTCTTTTACTTTTGCCTGAATTGTATTAAATGGAGAGACTGGAAACAGACTGCTGCAAGTTTAATACAGTGAAGTGGCAATAGTTGAGTCTTAGAGGCAGAGAGGTGTTGTTTGACTATTGGTAACAACTAGATCTCAACTGAGGAATTATAATCTTTCTATTCTGTAGAAAGAGACTGAAACTAATTTTTTCATATCTTATAAGTACCTTTTAAAGTTTTGATAGAGTTTACCATACTTATGTGCGATATAAAATCATTAGAGGTTAGTTTTTTCCTGTTTGAATTCTCATTTTTTCCTGTGCTTCCTTCAATCATCGCATCCGTCCTTTATCCACTGTTATTTTTATGGTTATGAAAAAAACACAATTTTAACGGTCCATTTATTTCTTATTTTTATTTTATAAGTCCTTCTTGGAATTCAGTAAATGTTACTTTGTTCCCGTTATTTTTTATTTAAACATCATGGCTACAAGGTTGTTTATAATACAGTTATTTTCACAGATAAAGTTGGTCACGATTGAGTTACAGTATAAAATATACAACCTTCACTAGGGCATATTTCCTGCCACAATTGTCCCCTTTTTCCTTCCTCATGCCCACTGCCCTCCTCTCTTTTTGTCTCTCTCTTTACTTTTTGACACTGTGGTTTGCACTATGTACTATGCATGTCACTTTACCCTTTCAGCAGCTCGTTCTTGTCCGGAGTGATCAGTACCAACTATCACTTTCATATTAGAACCTTTTCTACTCTAACTTCACTCTCCAGTCTTTGGGGGCAAACTTCCTACATGCACTGATCCACCTAATTCTCATCTCTATTGTCTCTGAATATCATCCCCACACTGTCTTTTATTTTCCTTATATCCTACAGATGAATGTGATTCTTCTAAGTTTATCCCTCTCCCTCTAGCTAATTTTACTTAGCATAATAATCTCAATGTCCATCCATGTATAAGCAAATTTCATGACTTCATTTTTCCTAACAGCTGCATAGTACTTCACTGTGTAGATAAAACACACTTTCTTTTGCCACTCATCTAGTATCAGGCCCCTAGGTTGTTTCTAGATTCTGGCTATTGTAAATAGTACTGTGATAAACATAGTGATGCAGAGGGCATTTTCATATTGTGTTTTTGTGTTCCTGGGGCATCTTCAAGAAATAAGCATCACTGGCCAAGTAAGTGGAAGAAAATATAAACAAATGAGACTGCATTAAACTGAGAAGCTTCTGCACTTCAAAGGAAACAGTGTCTAGGATACAAAGGCTACCACAGAAGGGAGAAACTATTCACCCAATACCCATCAGATAAAGTGTTAATATCTAAGGCTTTTAAGGTACTAGCAGAATATAACAAGATAAAATCATGTAACACCATCAAAAAATGGGGAAACTAAATGAGCAGACTTTTTCTCAAACATACAATTGGCCAAAAGGCATATTAAAAGATGCTCAACATCATTAATCATCAGGGAGATGCAAATCAAAATAACTGGTATATCTCACACCACACAGACTGGCATTCATCACAAAGAATAAGAACAATTAGTGCTGGTGCAGATTTGGGGAGAAAGGAATTCTGAATCACTGCTGGTGAGAATGTCGTCTAGTCCAGTCTTTCTGAAAAATAATATAGATTTCCTCAAAAATCTGTAAAAATGGAATTAAATCCAATATATAAATCCAAATATAAAAAAATAATAGAGAAGGAAAAAAGTAATTGACCAGAAATATGTTCATTAAATATGTTTTTATGTTGAAAGACACTTTTAGGCTAATTAATAACAAGACTATTAATTAAACTATAATAAAGTTATAAGATAGAATTAAAAGCTATAAATTGAGCTTCCTTATGATCCGACAATACCACTCCAAGGATATATGCTGGGAACATAAAAACACAATACAAAATGCCTTCTGCACACCTATGTTCTGTATTTTTTTTTGAAGAAATTTCTGTCCATTTCTTTTTCTTTTTAATATTTTGGTTACAAACATGATTGTGGCTGGGTTTCAGACATATAAGATGACACCCCCCATCACCAGTGCAACATTCCCACCACCAATGTCCCAAATATCCCTCCTCCCTCCCCTCCCCCACCTGTACTCTAGACAGGCTATTTCCCTCATACATTCTCAATGTTAGGGTAGTTTGCAATGTAGTTATTTCTCTAACTAAACTCATCATCACTCTTTGTGGTGAGGTTCATGAGGTGGTCTGTAACGTCCAGCCCACCCCCCTCTTTTGTCTCTGAAAATTGTTGAGAAATGTCTTTCAGTTTCCATTTCTTATTTGCATTTTGGCCACACCCTGCAGTGCTCAGGAATTACACTTGCTGTGCTCAGACAATACTTCTGACCAACTTGGATCATATAGGATGCTGGAGATCAAACCCAGGTCAGCCTTATGTAAGGCAAACATCCTAACAACTGTGCTATTGCTCTGTCCCCTCTTATTCGCATTTTTGGATGGGGTAAGATTTTTCTGTTTAGCTTTGCCAGTGACCTATATATTTTAGATATCAACCCCTTATAAATGGGTATTGGGTAGTTCTCCCATCCACTAAGAGTCTTTGTATCTTAGTCACCATTTTTTTTGATGTATAGAAGTTTAATGTAGTGCTATTTATGTAACTTTGCTTCTACTTGCTTGGCCAGTAGTGTTTCATCTTTGAAGGTGTTTTTATTCCCCAAAGACTGTTTTAACTATTCATGAAGGTTTATTATTTCATATGAACTTCAAAAATGATTTTATCTATTTCTTAGATAAATGGAATTTAATACTTATAGACATTCCACTAAACTGTACAATGCATTGGGAAGTATTGAATTTTTAATGGTATTAACCCACCCAATCCATAAGTAGAATACGTGCTTCTTTTTCCTTATGTCCTCTTTTATTTATTTTTTTTTCTTTTTTTTTTTTTTTTGGTTTTTGGATCACACCTGGCAGCGTTCCGGGGTTACTCCTGGATTCACGCTCAGAAATCGTTCCTGGCAGGCTCGGGGGACCATATGGGATGCTGGGATTCGAACCGATGACCTTCTGTATGAAAGGCAAACGCCTTATTTCCATGCTATCTCTCCAGCCCCCTCTTTTATTTCTTAAAGCAATGTTTTGTAGTTCTTTCACTTCTTTACCTTAACTCAGTTTTTATTAATCATCTTTATTTCACCTCTTTATCTTAACAAAATTTTATTGATCTTGGTTTCTGTGTTTATGTGATCAAGGCCCTGGAAATTAAATCCAAACAGTAACATTTGCTGATCTTTACAACTTAAGTTAGTAATACTTTTTTGGTTTTGGATTTTGGATCTTGGCTTTCTCCTGGCTCAGTACTCAGAAATTATTTTTGGTGAACCCAGGTAATCATATAAAATGACAAATATGGAATTCATAAAAGGCAAATGTCTTATCCACTGTACTGCATCTCTAGTTCTTTGAAGTGGTAACACTTAATTTTATTTTATAAATCAAAAATATAAACTAAATTTTACTTCTATTTTTTATACACTTGCCTATTTTGGAGCATTAAATAGGTTTGAGAGTGCAAGAACTTGATAATCAAAGACAGTGTGAAATGGCTCTGATCAGAATGTCCAAAGATATCAAAATGAGAAATAAGGATCTCACCGTATCTTCAGAAAAATTGAGGATGAAATGAGAGTGGGCCTTTCTTTTGTAGCAGAAAACTACAGACTTTCTAATTGGTCACATACAGTGGACTGACCTGTATAGTGGACAATATTATGGAGATCGGTGTACATAAGAAAGAAAGAAAGAAAGAAAGAGAAGAAAGAAGAAGAAAGAAAGAAAGAAAGAAAGAAAGAAAGAAAGAGAAAAGAAAGAAAGAAAGAAAGAAAGAAAGAGAAGAAAGAAAGAAAGAAAAGAAAGAAAGAAAGAAAGAAAGAAAGAAGAAGAAAGAAAGAAAGAAAGAAAAGAAAGAAAGAAAGAGAAAGAAAGAAAGAAAAAGAAGGAAAGAAGAAAGAAAGAAAGAAAGAAAGAAAGAAAGAAGAAAGAAAAGAAAGGAAGAAAGAAAGAAAGAAAGAAAGAAAGAAAGAAAGAAAAAGAAAGAAAGAAGAAGAAAGAAAGAAAGACAGAAAGAAAGAAAAAAGAAAGAAAGAAAGAAAGAAAAGAAAGAAAGAAAGAAAGAAAGAAAGAAAAAAAAGAGAAAGAAAGAAAGAAGAAAGAAAGAAAGAAAGAAAGAAGAAAGAAAGAAATAAAGAAATAAAGAAAGAAATAAAGAAAGAAAGAAAGATATAATAAATAGAGAAATAAATATAGAAAGAAAGAAAGAAAGAAAGAAAGAAAGAAAGAAAGAAAGAAAGAAAGAAAAGAAAGAAAGAAAGAAAGAAGAAGGAAGGAAGGAAGGAGGAAGGAAGGAAGGAGTAAGAACGAAAGAAGGAAGGAAGAAAGAAAGAAAGAAAGAAAGAAAGAAAGAAAGAAAGAAAGAAAGAAGAAAAAGAAAGAAGAAAGAAAGAAAGAAAGAAAGAAAGAAAGAATAAAAAGAAAGAAAGAAAGAAAGAAAGAAGAAAGAAAGAAAGAAAGAAAGAAAAAAGAAAGAAGAAAGAAGAAAGAAAAAAGAAAGAAAGAAAGAAAGAAGAAATATTTTAGGATGTAAGAAATGTGTTCTACAATCAGATAACTTCTTTTATCTATTTTGAAATACCCTAACTTTGTATTTGAACTTTCAGTATCTCTGTTTTTTTTTTATCTTCAAATGAAAGGAGTTAAACATCTAAACAAAGGCATCAATTTTTATATATACATTTTTTGCATGTGAACTTTAAATGAAATCTACATGTAGATGTAACTTGTGGTGATATTATATAACTGTATTCAGCAAACTTACCAAATTAGCCTCATACCAGAAGCAAGGATAAGTAGAATATATTTCCTGAGCCATGATTGGCTGATTAAAAACAACACTGGTCATTAATTCCTGAGTCCAGAGCCAGGAGTAATCACTGAGTGTTGGTGGGTATGATCCCCAAAACAAAACAAAACAAAAAACCAACATAATACAAGGGAGGTGATAATTAGTGTCTTAATTAGCATTATCAAAAACAATAATCAGAAATCATGTACACCAAAGAGTGCCAGAGTTTTATTCAAAAGATGCTGGAATCCTATTAAACATAGCAAGCATCCATACCAGGTATGATCACCCTCAAATAAAAACTTGCACTTCTTATATTTTGCTTTTTCTGCTTACCAGTTGTGTATTTTGTGTTTACCATGTTTAATCTACACAATATAATGTTTGGAGTTAGTTATTAATTTCTCTATAAGAGAATTTCTCTAAGAGAAAAATTGCTGATATTGATTAGAGATGAGGTTGCCCAAAGTCCTTCATTCCTTTTTAAAGTCTTTGCACTTTATATTTCAATTTCATATCAAGGACAAAGAAATTTTAACATCAGAGTTCAATTTTATAAGTTTATAGATGTTATTTTTAAGGTACGATAATCCTATAAAGAAAGCAGCACAATTTTTGGTGTGGAGGAAATCTGTCTATTGTTGAGTTCGAAACATCTACAACTCAGGTTTGGACATTCATCAGTTTTATAATGTGCCTTCATTAATTATACAGAAACCACTGTCCATCTTCACTGCCATTTAAATAAACCTACACCTACATTCTCCTTATACAAATATTTATTCATTCCTAGAACCAGTTTCCATAAAATTTTAGGAAATACTAGCTGTCCTCAGATATCATGCCTTAAATGGTTAAAGATGAGCACATTCTCTTTTTCAGAAAATTAATTTGGCTTCACACTGACATATGCTGTATTGAGAAAGGGCCACAGGCCTTTCTTTTCCCCAAACTTTAAAAACAGAAGGTCTCTGTCCAAAATAGAGCTGCATGTTCTACTGTTCCCATAAAAGAAAGAAACAAGAAGAGTTTCAGAGCCACAAGCTTTCTATTTCCAAGTTCAGAGCAAACAAAAAATATATCAGCCCAGAGGGGATGTTTGGAGTGAACAGAGAGTGAAACATGCAAACTTTATTCTATGTTTAAATCCCAACATATGGACAATTCCTATTTTAGATAGAAAATACTAACGTTTCTATAATTATTAATAGAAAAAGAGATATGCAAAGTTGCATTTGGAAGTCCCAGTAGTCTATTAATAAATGCTTAACCCAGGTGCCCATTTTTTTTTTCAGATTAAAATTGGGAAAATCAAATCTTAGTGCACAAGACTACTAAGGTTTTTTTAATATAAAGAGTACAGTTGTAGAATTGGGTTAGAACTCATCTTCCTGATGAATCACATATTCTGGTATCAAAAGTGACTAATATTCATTACAATATTGGTGTCAACTTCTAAGATGATAATAGTCAAGGTCTAGTATTGGTGCAGGTTTTTTGTTTATTTTTTTGTTTGGTTCAGTTGATGAACTTAGGAAAAGAGGTTTTCAACGTTATTAATGAAATGACACCTAAGCCCCAATAGAGTGAGCAGTGTTTTGCATGAGCTAATCTCAGGGCTCAGCACACCTGTGCTAATTCCTATGGGTCAGGCAAATAAACATTCTGGAGAAGCCAAATGAGGCATATCCTCTATCTACATCTTTGTCTTGAGAGAAAGTGGGTTATCACTCAAACCTCATTCCTTATTGTTTATCAACATCGTGTTCTCTAACTGTAGTCATTCTTTGAACCTTAAGCTGCATTCTGGCCCTTATATGGGCTGTTCTTGACCTAGTTTATGTCCATAATTTCGACTACAAGTGGCATTTCTACAGCAATTACCAGGTACTCAAAACATTCAGGGTCCTAATTATACTTAGATTTTGTTTGTTTGTGAGCCCCAGCTGGCTGTGCTCATCATTTACTACTAGCTTTATCTTCAAAGATAACTCCCTGGGGTTTTCAGGGGACCATATGTGTACTGAAGATGGTATATGGGCTTAGGTCTATGCCTGGCTAATGCCTTACATACTGTGTTATATCTTTACACCCCACTTAGATTCATACTAAGATCTCTGTTCTCTTTTAGAAATTGTCTAACATAGGGAATGCATGCTGGGAATAGGGTTGGAAGGAGGACAAAACTGTTGGTGGGAATGCCCTGGGTTCAATGCCTCTATGTACCTAAAATATCACTGTGAAAGATTTGTAATCCACTTTGGTCATAATAAAATTATTAATAAAAAAGAAGTTATCTAACTTAGATGGGGAAAATGTACAGACTAAATTTTGTCTCTATTAGGACAATTATTAACCAGTTAATAATTAAAGATTAAAATTAATTTAATTAAGAATAAAAATTCATTCATAGCTACCCAACATGTGTCAAGATTTTAAGGTAGGTAGGAAACCACTTGTTCCAGTAAATGTTTATTATACTCATGTGTTTAGAGTTAAATCTTGGTTTTGATTTTGGGTTGTAGTCCAACAGAGATGACACTATTCAAGGTTTCCAGCCCACAGGTTTCTCAAAATGCAGCTGTCCCTTTGCTATCTTCTTAGGATGTCCTTTGTCCCTCCTCTAGGGTGTACTTTGTGTTATAGAAGTTTTCCCCAAATCTACATCTCTCTGACCCATTTCTATGATCATTTTCTACTTTGCTGAAATCTTCTTGTGCGAGAGAAATTCCAAGACTTTTACATGACTGATGGATGACACAACTGCAGTACTGCTTGCTCTCAATTTGATAGCTGCCCTAAACTTCACTGGAGAAGTAAGCAGTTTCACTTGGACTCTTTTTTCCACCTTATTTATCAGTTTACCCAGAATATTAACTTAATATGTCCCATATGTTCCAAGAAATACTTCTAACTAGTGAATTTTCTATTTTATTGCAGCTTCCAAACTATTGTTTCTAAAGCCATGGAGAAGTATCTCCGCATCATATTTTCCTCCAGTCAGGATTTTTTTTTATATAAAATCAAGTACATGAGGGCAATGCAAGCAATGTAAATTAATCTTTTATAACTTATTAAAGTCATTCATACTGCTCAGCAAAATACTTTCCATATCCATCCAGGCATAAGAGAATATCATGGTTTCATTTTTCCTAATAACTGCATAGTATTTTTAATGTAGATGCACCACATTTTCTTTATCCACTCATCTGTTCTCAGGGCACTTGGACTGTTTCCAGTTGTCATAACTAAGCACCTGTAAATTATGTTGGGATGGCTTACATTTCTACCATTGCGTCAAAAGCTATTAACCCTACTTTTGCTCTTTTCATTGCCTCCAGAAATTTATTGTGATGCTCTTCTCAAGTAGTTTTCTCTTTGTTAATTCTCTGTATAATGAATTTATTTTTATACTAAGAAATCTATTCTATATATCATTTTGTCCTACCACCTACCTCCCTTGGATGTAATATATTACTTTCTTTTAAAATTCTTGAAATAAAATTTTATGAATATTTTACATGCATGAGGTAAGAAATATACCTTGAATTATGGCTCTGATCATACATAAAATGTTAAATAAGACTGTTATTGTTTATTTCACTGTTTGGTTAATATATTTTATAATTTCTTCCTGTCATTCTTTATAAACTACTTAGTTGTGCTAAAATTATTTTTTCAAATATATGGAGATTCCAGTTGCTTTTTGGCTACAAACTTCTATTCTAGTTTAATTAACTATTTTATATTTATAATATTCTATATGCTCTTGAATGACTTTATTTGCAACATTTTCCCTCATTGAATACTTTAAATAACTGTTTTCAATGAATGTAAGTTAAAAATTGGGATATTTGAAAAATTCATCTGTTTGGAATTTTATTGGATATTCATTGAGATATCAAAATTCGGATATTTAAAATTCTCATTCATTTGGGGGGCCAGAGAGGTGACACAAGCAGTAAGGTATCTGCCTTGCTCATGCTAGCCTAGGATGGGTCGCAGTTCTATTTCTATCCCTTGGTGTCCCATATGGTCCCTCGAGCCAGGAGACATTTCTGAGCTCATAGCCAGGAGTAACACCTGAGCATCACCAGGTGTGACCCAAAAACCAAAAAAAAAAAAAAAAAGTATTTTAGACTATTACATGTTTAGTTATTACTACAGAAGCTATGTTTAAGATATGTTGATTTGCCTTTCCCTGATAGTCAGTGAAGGTGTGCATTTTCCTTATGTGCCAATTGGTATTTTGATATCTTTCTGAAAAAATATCTTTGCAGAAGTTCAACTCTGGGGCCGTAGAGATAACACAGTGGTAAGGCATTTTCCTTGCAAGAGGCTGACATGGGATAGACCTGGGTTCAGTCCCCCAGCTTCCCACATGGTCGTCCGAGCCTGCCAGGAGCAACTTCTGAGTGCAGAGCCAGGAGTAATCCTTGAGGAATGCTACCAAAATAATTAAAGAGATTTAACTCCTTTCTTAATTCATATAAAGTTGTTAAATTTCTTTTCTTTGCAGGCAGCTGACCTCAGTTTAATCTCTGGTAACCAACATGATCACAATTCTGCCAAGAATTATCCCTGCACACAGAAACAAGCACTGCTGTTTGTACTTTCCTCCTTACACACACACACACACACACACACACACACACACACTATACAAAATTTGTTGTAAGTCTCTATGCAAAAAACCACTAAGAAAGATAAACATAATTACAATTCTAATAGCATCAAAAAAATCAACTTTGGAATCAACTGAAAGGTAATCAAAGATTTTTTATAATAAAAGTTTGAGTTGGGAATATGTTCAATTGTAAAGCATTTGCCTTGCGTGTGTGAAGTCCTGGGTTTGATTCTAAGCACTAGCATAATAAGTAAATAAATAAACTATAAAAGATAAAAGATATATAAAATAGAAGACACAAAGGATAGAGAGAATTGCATATTTTTAGATTAGAATAATCAACATTGTTAAATTGACCATCTTACTCAAAAACAGAACACAGATTCAAAGCAATTCATATCAATGTTTCAATGGTTTTCCTCTAAAGAATAGTAGAAATTTTAATACAATTTGTGTGAAACCATGATCTCCCTAAATAGCAAAAATAATTCTGAGGGAAAAGAAAATGAGTCATTGTGTTTTCTGACTTTAAATTATAATATATAACTATAGTAGGGCAAAAGCAATAGTATCCAATCAGGTTCAATCCCCAGTATTCCATCTAGGCTCTATACATAGCCAGGATATTCAAAGTATCTTCTAAACATTGCCAGGTGTGGCCTCAAAAGAAGAAAAAAACTACAGTAATAAAAATAGATATTGGAAAAATAGAAGAAAATTGAGAGCCAATAGGTAAAATCTCAGATATATTATGAACAGTTTTATTTATGAAAGAAAAGCTAATAGTTTTAAATAAAGAAATTAAAGTCTCATTAACCAATTTTGGGAAACCTGACTAACCACAGAACAAAAAATTAAATTGGACCATCAATTGTAATTATCAAAAATTAATCCAAGTTGGATTACATATTTGGGTAAAAATCATCACTTTAAAAACTTTGAACAAGTTGCGGATTTTAAGAATTATGATCTATATTTAGTCATCTTTTACCATAAACATTCCTTCTTAATTAATAGCCACTATATTATTTATATTATTATTGTTTCAATACATTTAGGTTTATTAAATTTATCTAAATGTGTTTCCATTCTATTGCTTGTTATTCTTTTAATGCTCTTTTATTATTTGTTTTGTTTATTATTTTTGGCCACATTTGGCTGAATTTAGAACTCACTCTTGGTTTTCAAGAAAGGATCATTCCTGCCCTGGTTCCCTTTATGATCTTTTATACTTGTACCTCAGATGATTTTTAAATGCTCCTTATAAAACCTGTTTTGACATTTGACTTAGTGTGGCCTTGCGGTGGTAAGTTTTCTCAGTTTTGTATGTGTTTCTCTGTATTTAAAAATATTTTTATTTTGGCTATTTGTTTGGTGTATAGATCTTTATACTGATGTAAGTTTTCCTTTTGATCTCATTTACTATATAATATTTATTTTTCACTACTTATGTTGAGAAATCATCAAATAATCTTACTGTTGTATGTTTAAATAAAAAAATTTTTCTTGTCAAAATAGCAGGATTTGATAATTTCACTTTTTAATTTTTTACAGTTTAGCTTGCATATATGATTTTGAAAATGCTTCTTTTATTTAAGATTGTTTTCTGAATCTGTGATTTTAAAGTACTTACAAATGTTTAAGAAATTGATACAATTGTCTATTAAAATATATCTCTCCACATTTTCTCTTGGTGCTCTTTTTCTAGAACCTGAAGTACAAATTTTCAACATATCAATAGTTTTCTTCTGGTTATTTTTTGCTCTAATATCTTCAATATGAATTTTTTTTTCAGATGTATATTTTAATCACTAACCTTTCCTTCACATGTGATCAATTTGCTTATAAGTGTAAATACAAAAAATTCAATTTAGATGTTCACTTAAATTCAATTTTGCATCTCCTATACTTATCATACATATCAACAGACTTAATTTTTCGCAAAATTATCATACACCATTGATCAGAGGCTGAAATGCATTGCTGTCATATTTGGGTAGCACCCAAATTGAAAATCAAAGCCAAAAATTAAACTATGTATATATATTTGGGTGAGAAAGAATATGGATTATCCATAATATAGAAGTTTGAAGAGGAAAAGATTATTAGGCAAAATAAATAAGAGGAGGATATGAGTATAATACTTATTGAAAATTAATGTTTAGGGGCCGCAGTGATAGAACAGTTTCAGGGCATTTGCCTTGCAAGTGGCCAACCAGGGATAGACCCAGGTTTATTCCCCAGTAGCCCATATGGTCCCCCGTGCCTGCCAGGAGCAATTTCTGAGCAATTTCAGGAGTAACCCCTGAACACCACTGGTTGTGGCCCAAAAACAAAGTGATGTTTAATCCAAACTCCAAAATATACCTTCCTCACATGCTATCTCAAAGTGGGTTCTTATTATAAAGAATATGTTGGTAGAATAGTGGAACAGAGCTGTGTAAAGTAAATTCCTCCTGGAGCAAAGAGTGAAAAGAAGATGCAAGGCCAAGTGAGAGCAGATATTAAGAATAAATCTTGAACACCAGTCCACAATCTAAACCCAATAAATTGTGGGGGGATTTGGTGCTTGTGTTCTGCTAAGAATAACCATAGCAACAACATATTTTAACCAGGATCAGCTTCTGAGTAAATTAACATGAATTCATACAATGAAGATGTACCAAACAAAATGACAAGCTGATTTTCAAACATAAAAAATGTCCTGGGTATCTACTGTTTTAAATATTATATTCAGTTCTTACCAGCAAGTACAATTTGCAAGGTCTTTGAAAATAGAGAAATAACTACCAAGAGAAATGCAATTATCAAAAAAAAATAATATTTTAACAGATAGTAAACTTCTCAGATGGGATTTATAAATGATCAATATATTAAAACTTGACTAGGTCAAGATAAATAATTTCAGTAAATAATTAAATTCACAATAGTAAAAATAAGTAAGCAATAAGTAAAATAAAATATAGATTAATGTTTTCTAAATATGTTTTACCTTCATGTAATTAAGAAACATTTTAAAGATTTTTCAAAACTGTCTTTACATGAAAATTTAGTATTACAAATATAGTTATGTGTTTACTTATTATTATATATCTGTACTTTGTACATAAAATAACAAGAATGTTCTTGGTTCCCAAAGCCAATTTTTATTTCCTTGGGGGATATGTTTTCCTTATTAAGAATATATGATCTATATTTTTCATGTTTGTGCTCACACAAAAATTAGCTCAATGGGGCCAGAGTGAAAGCACAATGGATAGGGCATTTGCCTTACATGTGGCTGACCCCTAGCATCCTATACAGTCCCACAAGCCTGTGAGGTTGGTTTCTAAGCAGACCCAGGAGCAACATCTGAGTGCCAACAAGTATACCTCAAAAGCAAAAAAGAAAAAAGAAAAAAAATAGCTCACGATATTTATGAACAGTCTATTAAAAATTACACAAAATTAGAAATAATAAAAATATTCTTTAACAAACTAAAAAGAAGATATATTACATTAGTGAATTAAAATAGTACTTAATGATAAAAATAGTACTTAATGATAAAAATAAATTATAGATAACTTTATCAACTAGGGTTAATTAAAGAGATATGCTAAGTAAAATAAATCAGTCACAAAAAGTAATACTGCAATTCCATTTTTTGATATTTTCAAAAAGACACATTTCTATTGCAGAAATAGAGGACCCAGGGTGAGGGTAAGCAAGTAAACACAAAGGAGCAAGACTAATTTAAATACTAAATCATTCTATCCTCTTAATGTGTTGGTATTTATGATAATCTAAACACTGAAATGCATACCTCAAAAATGTCCATTTTACCATATGTTAACTAAAATAATTTTATTAAAGGAGTAGAATATAAAAAAATTCGAAAAAATTGGATATATTATTGCTCACATACCCACCCAATCAACAATATTAATGGAAATATCAGAAGCAAAACTAACCATATGTTCTGAAACTATAGACCTGTAAAAGAAATAAAGATCATTGGAAACAAAAGAGATAATGGTAATATACAGTCCTAATTTTACTTTTTAATTGTTTTAGGTGATACTTGACATTTTAAAGTAAATGTAGTATCATATATGGTACATCTATTATAAATCTATCAATTATAAGATAAAATATGTGATATCAGAAAAATGAAAAATTTGGACTATTCTTTCTATTATCATTTTTACAATATGAGGTAAACACCTAGGGACTTACATATCTGAGAAATGCAGTTTACTACTCCTTCAGGTTAGGAATGTAGTCTTATAAATCCCTATTTTTGATGTGAAATACTGTACTAGTCTTTGTAAATAAACTCGTGTTTATTCAAAAGTATGTAGTGACATTAGGCCAGTCTGTAACATTTTATATTTATTTATTTATTTATCTTGGTTTTGGGGCTACAACCAGTCGTGCTTAGGGCTTACCCTATCAACAGCACCAAAACAAATAGATAAAAAAAGATGGATAGTTCAAAATTAGAGACAAAGCAAGTCATTACTCTTCTATTCACAAGACACCGCATTTGCATTAAAAATTAAGTAAAAACTGAAAAGTATAAAAAATATGTAGATGTGAGCCCTAACCAAAGCAGTCACTATTGACTATATTAAATTTAAATGGAATATAATTAAACATAAGGAATATTATCAGGAACAAATATAAAGGCTGATAATAGTAGGATTTCATTGGCTTTTTTGTTTGTTTTGGGGCCACACTCGGTGGTGCTCGGTGGTACTCCTGGCTTTCAAAAATTGCTCCTGGCAGACTCAAGGGACGAGATGGGATTCCAGGAATTGAACCCAGATTGGTTCTGGGTTGGTCACCTGCAAGGCAAATGCCCTACTGCTGAGCTATCTGTCAGCCCCGAAGATGATAGAATTTAAATTCTATGAGCTATTTAGTATTTCTTATTTCAGAATAATTCTTATTCTACTAATTGAACAGAAGGAAAGGTAAGGAAAAAATTACTAAAAGTAAATGGACATATAGACAGCACCATAATTAAGGGTCATTTAGAGACTTTAAACTCCTCTCTCAGTGGCTTATACAAACAGGAGAAAGACCAATAGTTTAGTTATTCAAAACGTAGTGTAGGCTGAAAAAAAATGGCTTAGTGAATCACAAATGTAAAGAATAAACACAGAGCAGGCGAGGTGGCGCTAGAGGTAAGGTGTCTGTCTGCCTTGCAAGCGCTAGCCAAGGAAGGACTGCCCATATGGTCCCCCCAAGCCAGGGGCAATTTCTGAGGGCTTAGCCAGGAGTAACCCCTGAGCATCAAACGGGTGTGGCCTGAAAATCCAAAAAAAAAAAAAAAAACAAAAAACAAAAAAAAAGGAATAAACACATTAAAGATTAAAGGGTGTGGATAAGAAAGTAGCTGAATTTATTTGGGAAACAATGATTTCACCCAGATATCATATGGTGAGGCTAAAGACAAAAATACATAAAACATTAAATTAATTTTTTAAATATAAATCAATTTTATGGGGGCTGAACAGATATGTAATTAATATAAGTCAGCTTAAATTATGGAAGTTAAATGTTGCTATGGATAACAACAAGCTTATTATAAACATTGAAATCATAGTAATCATTGCAACTTATTCTTGACCATCACGCTCTCATTCTAGATTGTTTACCTCTCAGTTAATATTTTCATTTTTTACTTGTAATTATAAAAAAATAGGATTGCCAGTGATCTTGGTATTTGCACAGGTTATAGGTCAGGGTATAGGATAGAGTCTTTACGGTTCTAGCGGCTCCTATCCATCATTGTTGTTGTGTTCAGTCTTCTGAAACATTAAATTCTAACTGATAATGTTCTTCTCACAGAGATATTAGTTAATATTTTATCGACACTAGAAAAATCCTACTTTAAACTACAAGGGTTACTTCTTAGAAAGTTTCTTTTCTAGTTGTCAGGGTCTACAATTTACTGATTCAATAGCCCTAGGTATAGGGATATAAAAATTCTGTGAGGATCTAAACCCTTATCTCTACCTCTTGCTTAAGGGTCAATTGTACTAATTTTGAGTGAAATAATACACATTAAGATAAGATAATATGTATTAAGATAAAAGATAATGTATTAAGATAATGAAAGTAGGGGGGCAGAGAGATAAAATCAGTACTGGAAAAGTCAATTGCATATGGCATCTTATATGACACCTAGAGCTCTAACAGAAGAGGTTCCTGACTGCAAACCAAAAGCAACTTCAAGTTTGGCTCATAACTCAAAACAGAAAATAAAAAATAACAGTAACAATAATAAAATAACCAAATGTAAGCTTTGGCAATGTCAAAAATATCAGAATAATAATGCTAGAATGAATGTGTGACATGAAATTGAAATTGACTTTATTAGGATAAATATATTTCTTTTTTTGTTTGTTTGTTTTTTGGGCCACACCTGTTTGATGCTCAGGGGTTACTCCTGGCTAAGCTCTCAGAAATTGCCCCTGGCTTGGGGGGACCATATGGGACGCCGGGGGATCGAACCGCGGTCCTTCCTTGGCTAGCGCTTGCAAGGCAGACATCTTACCTCTAGCGCCACCTCGCCGGCCCCAGGATAAATATATTTCTTAAAGCTATGTACAGATGTATAAATACATTGAGAAGTATGTGATATATATGTTGTATATGTTATGTGTTATATACATTATGGCATAGATTTCTAAACAGAGAGAGAAAAAGAGCATGTGGATCTAAACTTAATTTGAGACTTCTTGAATAAATGAATACTTTTCAGTCTGAGACAGGACAAGTGCGTAAGTACAAGATAAACTTGGAGATTTTGGTACCAAAAAAAAATTTTTTTAAAGGAAAAGCAGATAAGAATGGTGACATGGAAACTAATCGGAAAGAACTCATTGATCAAAATTAGAAATTATTTGAACAACAAAATTAAAAATTAAATTATAATGACAAAATATCTACCATATTTTCTGGCCCTATAAAACGACTAGGCGTATAAGATGACCCCCTAATTTTTGCAGTTAAAACATAGGTTTAGGCCTATATTCGCTGTATCAGACAGAACGTTCCTGTGCTGCATGTGTTCCTGTGCTCATGTACCACAGTGAGCCAATCACAACAAGCAAAGTTTCAAAGGTTCTACTGCAATAGACTTCCTCTCTGACTCTGGCCAATCTGAGCAGACTTTTTACAGTGCAGATTCGGTACAGAACATTGTCTAATTTGCATGCATAAAAGCCTGCTTGGATTGGCTGAGTTAGAGAGGCGGTCAGAACAGCCCTGCAGTGATTGGTCCCTTATCATAGGCACCTTTTCTGACGCCCTGGTGGCGTCAGTTAATCTCCCTCACTACATGAACCAAACAACACTCCATCCTCGGACCCTAGCACTGAACCACCAACACGGTTAGCTGGGTTTTGCCAGAAGTGGCCCCCAGATCTCCTGAGTACTGTTTGGGAGCCCCCAAGAAAGAGATTTGGAAACTCTGCAGCCTGATTTTTTTTGTTTGTTTGTTTGTTTCGTTTAGCGGCATATTGAAATATTTTTCAGGATATACTTTTTTGATGTCTCTTCACTGAAATACTGATTTTTTTTTACCAAAACAGCTAATTATTGAGGAATCACCAACATTAACTGAGTTTATGAAAACCAAATTGAATGTACAATGCAGGATAAATGTGAAAGTTTGTAAACCAATATACATTGAGAAAGCCTGAACAAAATTTTGTATAGTTATTAGTATTGGACCTACATAAATTTATTTTTGATCATTGAAACTTGGCTATATAAAATGTTTTATTATCAGATAAAACTCTGCAAGGTTGATAGTAACTACCATTGCAATTCTTCTCTAAGTCTAAAAGAATATTTTTAAGTTAAAAGACAAAAACAATATGAAGTCTTTAGAAATAATGATCCCCTGGGCTGATAACCTGTTTCATTTTCCTATTTTGAATTATCACCAATCTTCAGTCAATCCTAGTGATTTTGATGTCTGGAGAGCACAGAAATTCTCTCCTCACTATGGTTCCTGCTTTGTGTCATCCAAGTTGGGGTAAATTCAATTTGTCAAACCTTTTACCCAGCTGGATATGGTTTGGTTCCTGTAAATGTGAACCATAAGTCTCACCAATTTAAAACTAAAAAAGTCAGTCTTGCAGACATTTTTACATCACTCATGCCATTTTGCTATCTCTGAAAACATTTTTTTCTAAGTTGTCAAATAATCCTTTTCTGTGTAATATGTTATGCTCATGACAGGTTTTGTTTAAACAATGTCTTTTTATATTAATGCACTTTGTATGTTTTTGTAGCCTATACATATAGCTCATAGCATGTTTGTTTCTTGTTTAGACATGCTCTATTCTATAACTAATATTTCCAATGCACATAAATAAAATCAGTGAGTTTTCTGTCTTCTTTTCTGAGATTAGCCAAATATGCACATTTGCTTAAACATAGTCCTCCCAAAATTTGTTCCAAAGGATATTCTCTAAAACTCAAATATCAGGAAGCTGGAAAGAGAGTAGTACAGTGGGTAGAAAATAGGAAAAACCCATTTGAAATCCTAGCATCCCATCTAGACCCCAATTCATGTCAGAAGTGATTCCAGAATCAGGAGTAAGTTCTGAGCACCAATGGGTTTGACCCCAAAACAAGATCAAAGAATTCTTAACAAAATAAAAGTTCTTTATATCATATTTTTCATGAACACTTAAAGCTCATTAAAGTCTTTAAAAGTATACTAAAGATATGGAGTGGCTGAGCATTTGCCTTGTATGTGCTAGCCTAGGACAGACCCTGGTTGGATCCCCTGGTGTCCCATACGGTCCCCCAAGCCAGGAGTGATTTCTGAGCACATAGCCAGGAGTACCCCTGAGCATCACCTGTGTGGCTCCAAAAGCAAAAACAAAAAGAACAACAACAACAAAAAAACCACTTTGATAGAAAAATATACTAAAGATAATCTTAAAGATGTTCAACTCATTCTCCTATATAAAATCTATCAATTTTGAAGCCACTTTAAAAAATACTGTGCTGTAGTAAACTGAGTATACCATAAAAAGCAAATTAGAATGTGGCTATTCCAAGCTGATTCATTGCTATTATTTTTCTATCCAGACATCAAAGGAGACCTTGCTGATCCTGTAGCTATATGAATAAGATAAAGGTTTGATAGATAATATACAGACAAAAACCTTATCAGGCATACCATACCAGTATGCCATTATATTGAGAGTGAAAAAGGATGGTGAAAAGACACAACAAACCAAGAATTTTATGTTTACTTTGGTTGAGGCCTCACCCAGTAATGAGTAGGGCTTACTCCTGGCTCTGGTTTTAGGGGGTCATTCCTGGTCATTCCTAGGTCATCCATATAGGATGCCAAGGATCAAACCCAGGTTGGCCTTGTGCAAGGAAAATACCCTACTTGCTGTGTTATTGCTCTGGCCAGAGAATTTCAGGTATTATGTTAAAGACACAAAAGTAAGTAAAGGGGCAGAGAGATAGTAAAATGTGTAAGAAGCATGCTTGGTAAGGTAGAACTGACTCAGATTCTATCTCCACTACCAGATATAGGACCCTGAGCATCACCACAATGGTCCCTGAATATAGCCAGGAGTAAGCCACACACACACACACACACACACACACACACACACACACACACACACACACACACACACACACCTAACCAAAATAGCACATTTTTTTTTTTTTTTTTTTTTTTTTTGGTTTTTGGGCCACACCCTGTGACGCTCAGGGGTTACTCCTGGCTATGCGCTCAGAAGTTGCTCCTGGCTTGGGGGACCATATGGGATGCCGGGGGATCGAACCGCGGTCCGTCCTAGGCTAGCTGGGACGCCGGGGGATCGAACCGCGGTCCGTCCTAGGCTAGCAGGCAAGGCAGGCACCTTACCTCCAGCGCCACCGCCCGGCCCCCAAAATAGCACATTTAACATTTTTATAACAAAGTTTTATAGCACTCAATCTGTGTTCCCTGGATTTATCATGATGTTATATGAATCTTAATTACCGTTTTCCTTTTTCCTTTTTACCTACGTAACTGCAGGTTATATAGTAGTAATTATATCATGAATAGTTATGTCTTAGTACAGATTTGGTAATAAATCAATATGGTTTTAGAAAGCAAACATTATTAAAAGAAACACCTTACATATAGTTACAGATTAATCAAATGTACATATGGAGATGAAATAAGAGGTTAAAATATTTAGTTATGTTTGGGGCCTGAGAGATAGCATGGAGGTAGGGTATTGCCTTGCATCCCAAAGGACAGAGGTTTGAATCCCGGCATTCCATATGGTCCCCCAAGCCTGGCAGGAGCGATTTCTGAGCATAGAGCCAGGAGTAACCCCTGAGCGCTGCCAGGTGTGATCCAAAAATCAAAAAAAAGATTTAATAATGTTTATAAAATGCTACTCACTAAAAAATTATGGTGTTTAAAAGTTAATATAAAAATGGTCAGAAGTGATTTTAAGACTATAATATAAATATATATGTATATATATATATATATATAAAACCATGAATATGGAGCTGAGAGATAATACCAGCAAGTAAGGTACTTCCCTACATATACAGATCTAGGTTTCATATTCTCACCACAGGTTTTCCCCTGAACATTACCAGGAGTGATCCCTGACAATAGAGCAAAGAGAAGAGTAAGCCCTGAGCACAGCTGGTTGTGGGCCAAAAAACAAACAAACAGAATAAGGAATATCAAATGAAAATTTTGAACATTGAGAATATGCAAATAGGGAACAAGATATATATATATTTTAGAAGAAATGTTTAACTTACAGTAAGACACAATAATATATATTGACTAATCTAATATGTAGTTATTTTTAGATTACTCTTAGTAACTATTATTATATGTTACAAATATGTAACAATAAATTTCATGGAACATTAAAATTCTGATTACCAGTTGATATACACTGAATCAGAAAAATTGAAAAAATAAACAGCATGAAAAGTGTTTCATACATTTTTTAAAAGAAAATCCAAATGAGCCTCAGGTCTGGTTAACTCTAAAAGTTAGTTCTTGTAAATATTCAGCAGCAGAAAATTTTCACATAATATAAAATGATCTGAAGCACAGAATAAAGCAAACCAATTTAATTCATAAGGAATATATAATCCTAGTATCAAAAGACCAGAGTGCAAAAGAAAACTAAAGATCAGTGAATATAGATTTGGAAACCCTCAATTCTTAATTTAATTAGCAGCTCAAAAAAATAATTATACCATGATCAAATAAGGTTTAATCTTTCCAATACAAACAGTTTTAAAGTACAAAACCTATTTCAAATAAAAAATCTTTTAAATACAAAATATTCTTGTTAAAATATTTTATTTAAATCATTGTGATTACAAAGCTATTCGGTTAAATTTTAGACATGCAATGTTTCCGCATGAATCCCATCAGTGTCAAGCTCCCTCCACCAAAGTTCCCTGAGTCCATTCCATACCACCATCTCCATCTCAGGCTGCCATAATAACAGGCACCTTTTTTGGGGAGGGCGGTCACACCTGAAGGTGAGCAGGGATTTCTCCTGGCTCTGAGCTCAGAAATCGCTTCTGGCTGACTTAGGGGACCATATGGGATGCTTCTGGCTGACTTAGGGGACCATCCATCCATCCTGTCTCTGCTGTGTGCAAGACGAACGCCCTACCGCTATGCTATCTCTCTGGCTCCATTTTTTCCTCTCTTTTCTTTCCCAAAAGGAATCCACAAAATTTATTTTCAAATAATAGAGAAAACAAAGGTATATAAGACATGTGTTTTAATAATAATAAGTATCCTTTTTTAAAAAATATCTTTAAGATTGCACTGGTGAAGGTGGGTGTTCTGTTTATGACTGTAACCCAACTACAAACATGTTTGTAATCGTGGTGCTTAAACAGGCACCTTTTAAAATTTGTTTATAAAGTTTGTGTCTCATGAATTTATAGCTATTGACTCTGTGGCTTGTGTCCTTTCTTAACACTACCAATGCACCTGAGTCCCTTTGGCCCATTTCCCATTATTTCATGTTCTTTATTTTTAAATAGTCAAATTAATATGTCAAATTATAATGATGAAGCAAAATAAACTTCTTCGAAATATAAACCAAATAAGCCTTGCTATAGTATAAGATTCTATTTCTAATACTTTGTATGTAATAAAAAACACTACTCAAGAGGTAATTAATAGTGTGGAATAATAAAGATATTTATATAGCTTGAAGAATCAAATAAGCAAATTACTGCAATCATTGTTTTTTGAAAACTCTTCTACTTAAACAATCTACTTATATAATCCCATAGCAAGAAAATAGTATCAAGAATAATTTCAATATCCATTACTATCCAGTTATAGTTTTTACGTCTGTCCTTACAGTACCAATTTCTCGAGTAGTTTATAGATAAGAAAAGAAATGAGATGACAGCCCAAGGTTTGACTGACTTTCAAGTCCTAATATTGTAGGACTTGAAGGACTTCCTGTAGGACTTCTACAATTTTTAATGGTAAATAAAACAAAAGCAAAGGGTTAGACAACTTATAATAGAAGTAGAAACTAGTAATTATAAATAAGGACATAAAATACATGTTTCTTTGCCAATAATCTAAGAAATGTACATTGAAATAATCAGCAAATTTTTCATTCACGAAATCAGCAATCCGTGTAAAATACCTGATCCATGAAATAAGAAATTCTTTCTTGGTATAGTGAATGGGCCAAAAAAATAGAAGAAAAATATTGAGGAAAAAATCTGAAAATATGTATTAGGAGTTTTATTTTCTTTTTTAGTTTTTGACAGGTTTAACTAGGTTATCTATTATTTGGGTAGAATTTTTTTCTCCACAAAGTCTAAAGAAACTTTAATTAAGCAAATAAAAGAAGGGGCTAAAGAAAGGAAGTCTCCCACATGATATAAAAGAATGAATAGCTATTATATTAAATTTATTCCCACATATGTAGGGTTCATGGTAATGAAAGATAACAATCAACTGTTTTACTGGTAGAATTATTAAGTTACAGTTGATCCATTAAATTGAATCCCTTAGATGCAAACATTAAATTATGTTTTCAAAAACCATATTGGAACATTGATAGAAAAGACATTTTAATTACAATAAAGAGATTTAAGCATGTAATTGCATATTAAAAAATTAGCCATTGGTCTCCCCAAACTATAGATTTTGAAGGCTTACTCGGTGTCAAAATGCAAAAGGCACCAGTGTTCTGTGCAATTAGTTTTCTTATCAGCATCTTCCTACTAATATTGCAGTAATGCACTACTTCTATTCCAAGGTTGCAGCAGAATGCTAATGATGACAGAACTCACAGAGACATAAGTAATCTCACTCTAAAGAGAAAAAAAAGCATCATTTTTATTCAGCCATTAATCCATTAATGAGACGACAGGAAGATAGTGAGTTGTGATGTCTATACTAGGGACGGTAAGATTTGCTGGTAAGGTCTGAGGTGTTGATGGTTGAGAAAAGATGAAGAATTGAATAATATAAATTTTAATCACAACTAAACAAATTAATAAAAAAGATATCCAGCACGATTCTTAAGGGGACTTTTCTTTACATGAAAAATGTTTTCAGATGAGAATATTTTTTTACTACTGGTTCAGATTAAGAGTTTCATAATGACAATATCTATACTTTATATGTAGATAGAGGTAGAAATGTATCTGTGGAGACTGCATGTCTTTAGTTGTGTTTTGAATGAAGTTTGTAGGACTTGGTTTTTTTTGGATGAGATGATTTAATACAGATAGAGTAGAAGTGAGATGTGTGTGCATGTATGTGTAGGCATGTGTATGTTTATGTTTTCATTCTTTTGAAGACGTATAACAAAAACTTAAAATATATGCATGGTACCCTTTCCTTAACAATAGTGAAAATCAGTGTCAAAAGTGAAAGAGGGGGGGGAGAGAGAGAAAAAGATTGAGGAGAAAAGTAAAATGTCTGTCCCAGAGGCTAGCTGGGAATGGGGAAACTGGGGACATTGATGGCGGGAAAAGCAAACTGGTGAACGTTGGTGTACATCCTATGACACAAATGCAATCATGAACACTTTTGTCACCATGATGCTTAAATAAAGTAATTTTTTTAAACATAGGTTTGATGAAGGAAGATTCTTCTTAAGCAGATGGAGGAAGTAAAGTTCCTGTGCTCTGAAATAGATGTATGCATCTTTAAAATGTGGGCACCTGGGCCAGCAAGATAGTAGAGGGTTTATGATGCTTGCCTCGTATACAACAGATCCTAATTTAGGTCCCCAGAAATACATATGTACCCCAACCACCATAAAGTGTGCCCCCTCTTGTAAGGAGCCAGGAGTAGTACTGCAAGTTGTGGCTTAAACATCTTCCCTTCAAAGAAAACACCCCAAAATAAGGAAACTTTTTGGTATGTCATTATCAAAGGTTAGGGATGTAAGTGTATATATATATATGCATATATATGTATATACGTATATATGCATATGTATGTATGTATATAAATACATATATGCATATATGCATATACATACATACATATATATATTTCTTGCTCATTTATTTAGAGTTTCATATTGCCCATATCAAAATGTAATGGTTTAAGTTACTAACCTCATTTATCTGATAAATCTATGACTTAAGCCTGGAACTGCATTAGCTAATAGTGCAGTTCTGAGACTATGACCTGTGAATGTCTGAAAGCCCTTTGTCTGCTAGGGAGGGAGTTTCAGTGCTCATTTCCTTCTTTATATGGCCTTGCTCTGTGGAATCTCCTCAGTGTCCTATGTCAGAGAGACTACTTAGAATGGGAAAGAGAAAGAGGGTAATGGAGAAAAAATTAATAGGGCTAGAGAGTGGAAAAGAAATAGATGGAAAAGTCGTCTTACCCTTTGTGACCTCACTGGGAGATAATAAAAGAAAGTCTCTGCTGATTACAATGATGGAACAAAACTTCTAGAATCATAAAGGAAGACTATCCTAAACTTTGTCCTTTGACCTGTGCAAATGTCATGATCTCTAGCTACAGAGGTCTGATTTTATCATCTATAACTGAGCACCATAAAAAGACTTTGGGGTGACACCAGGCGGAGAAAATTCGCAAAAGTACACCGCCCCAGTGGGGCCCAACTGTGAAAAACTGTGAGTGTGACCTGTCTATGTCTGTCTACTGTCCTCTTGCGTGAAACTCTTGCGAGTGGGGCAAAAAGAGGCTCCAGAAACCTCGCTCGCCCAGACGCCATTTTCAGGGAGGGACTACAGAGCATGAAAACCAGCAAAGCTTTGCAAAAGCCGGCTCCCTGTGTGTGACACCAGGCGGGGAAAATCCGCGAAAGTACACCGGCCCAGTGGGGCCCAACTGTGAAAAACTGTGAGTGTGACCTGTCTATGTCTGTCTACTGTCCTCTTGCGTGAAACTCTTGCGTGTGGGGCAAAAAGAGGCTCCAGAAGCCTCGCTCACCCAGACGCCATTTTCAGGGAGGGACTACAGAGCATGAAAACTGGCAAAGCTTTGCAAAAGCCGGCTCCCTGTGTGTGACACACCAGGCGGGGAAAATCCGCGAAAGTACACCGGCCCAGTGGGGCTCAACTGTGAAAAACTGTGAGTGTGACCTGTCTATGTCTGTCTACTGTCCTCTTGCGTGAAACTCTTGCGAGTGGGGCAAAAAGAGGCTCCAGCGGAGCATGGCCACTCCGCTTCGCTACGCGGCCGGGCACTCTTTCTGAGGAAAGAACTCCATTGCAACAAGAAGGAAAAATCACACTAAGAACGGCGCTATATCACAGAAGCAAACATTTCTCTCCGGACTGTCTTCTCTGTTGCATGCTCGGGCCTAAGATTTGACCCAGTGTGAGGCTTCATCCACGGAGGACTCCCCTCCCTTAGAGGCAAGTCAGCCCATCCAGAAAGGGAGGAGCCAGAGGAGTGTGCTGCCTACATCATATAGACAATGAATACCACCACAACACGTAGAAAAACCCACAATACAAGTGTGACAATGGGGAAACAACGCAGGCCAGCATCAGACAGAGAATGAAGATGACAATTCTGAGGACCAGATAATGACCAACCAACTAATCAACCTCTCAGATAAGGACTTTAGACTAGCAATATGGAAGATGCTCAACGGACTCCAAGAAACCATGGATCGAGTTGAACAGAACACTAATAAAAAGACTTTGGGGTATGGTAATGAGCATGTAGGGAGCCAATCATTGTTAAGTCAACAACAGAATAGATATCCTGTCTACAACAAGCTATTCACAGAGGGGAATAGTTACACTAGCACTCCGGGGGGCTAAGGAGGGAGATATGGGACAAAAACTGGGTAAAGGGGGTGGTGGGAGGACAATCCTGGTGGTGGGAATGTCCCTGATTCATTGTCACTATGTACCTTAAACATTACTGTGAAAGATTTGATATTCACTTTTGGTCACAATAAAAATTATTTAAAAAAATATGTATGAGAAGATTCATTTTAGTTGTCATTGTTCCATATTTTAAACATTCCTGTAAATTCCTTAAGTCTTTCTGAGAATGGGAAGTTAACAATTTCCCAAGACTATAGATTCTTCCCCAGACCTTAAAATCATAGGAAACTGTTAGATAATGGGCAATACCTATGCAAATGGTTAAATAGATAAATTAAAAGGCCCTAAACTCAGCACATTTCTGTAAAATCCTCACATTTTCTAACATTCTTGCCAATTGACAAGTAACCCGAAGATTCAATTTTCCTCTTTAAAAATAACCAAAAAATGAGCCATATTTAGCATTTTCTTATATTAAATTCATCCCTTGCTGTGGATTCTTTTGTCTTTTATTTTCTAATAAAATTTTCTATTATCTAACTCTGAGTCTGAGCATCTTTATTGCACAATATTTTCATTCTTGAAAATAGTGAAGATTCGGGTAATGGTGGACAAACAGAAACTCATTATCTCCATTCCTGCTTCATTATGGGGACTCCTCCAGGATAATATTCACATAAAAAAAGATGGGTAAGTATTGAAAAACTTTGGACCTATCTTGTTCAGGAACTGCTAGGAAAGCTTTTGTTTCCTAGAAACATGACTAGACTTAGGTAATCTCAGGGGCCTTGATGCTATGTAGCTTAAAGACTCTTTTACCAAGGGTAATGCATTCAGCCTCACCTGTAGCTGCTAAGAGGAGCTAGAGCTGATATTGCTGATATTGCTCCTGCAATCAGTACCACTCTCCCCAATTTTTTCAAGTATTTTTCTTTGCCATAACTCTTTATGCATACAATATTCCAACCCATATCCATCACTAGCCTCAAGTTTCCTCCAAATTTGCCCAAGTTACTTTTCCCCTTGACAAGTTCAGTTCTATAGGTCAACTCTTAGATTTGCCCATGGCCATTGCAATGATAATACCTCTCGTAAAACAGTTGTGAAATTAATTTATATTGGAGGAGTATCCATTTCACATTGAAAGAAGAGCATAGAATCAGATATCAGATAAATAACTGCTGCCAGCTTTGGAAAATATCTACTTCAATTCATTTTCTGACCAAAATGATCATATCCTTCATATGATCACATCTTTTATATCCATACTTACCTCTTTGAGCCTGTCTTTTCTCAGTAAGATATTACTTAAAGTAGTTTTTTTTTGTTCATCTTCTCTCTTAACCTTCTTCCCATACCTCTCCCTTCTCTCTCTCCTCACCTAGCTTATCCTTTCTTCTCTCCTTCTCTCTCTTTTCTTTCCTTCCTCCAGTACTTCACCTTTACATTTCTTTTTCCCTTCCCCTTCCCGTCCATCCTTTTTCAATTCTTTCCTTTTCCCATCTCATGGTTTTTATTTGTGCTAGAGGCTATACCTGATGGCCAAATACTTCTGAGACTTCAGAGTTACAAATCTGGGCCACACTAGAACACCTAGAATTTCACACATACACTTGTGCTCTATTGCATGTCCACTACCCCTGGATGTGCATCAAGATTCCCTGACTCCTAAAGAGGATGTTTGTAATATCCAAATCATGTGCAGTTGCTAATTAGACTCCTTAGAAGAATTTTTTCAAGGAAAGATCAAATTATTAAAAATGTTATGCTTGGAAACATAGAACTAAAAGAATTAGGAGGTTATATTCCTTTTGCACAGACAAAATGTAGTGATTTGTTAACTGCTATGGATTTTTCTTTTCAAAGAGAGAATAGGAGCATATAGAAGATAATGTTCCAATTTTGAAAACTTCTGTGCATTGAGACAGATAACTAGAATAGAACCCAGCTGGAGTACTGTAGTTCTCTATGATTTATTAATGCCCTCTGATTCTTAATTTTAATTTCTAAAATAAGTTTTTCATATAAATAACAGATCTTGGACTGAAAAAATTGCTCAAGAAGCTGGAGTTTATGCTTTGCAAGCCCCTGGTTCAATGTCTGGAATTACATTATTCCGCAGCATTGCTAGAACATGCTACCTTTCCCCATCATACAGTGATAGGTGTGACCTCTAAGCACTGTTTAGTGTGCCTTTCAAAATAATTTATAAAGAGCTATTGTTTATAGTTATGTAATGTTCTAAATACTTTCTAAAAGTAAGGTGGACATGCTAATGACCAATTTTTATTTTGTATTAATTTCTATTATGTTGGGTTCAAACTGACACAATTATTTTTAAATGTGTATTTATTGTTAATTAATTTATAAGCAATTCCAGTAGAAAATGAGTCACTTCGATGAATCTGTTCAAGAAATTTTTACTCTATTTTAAATTTCCAAAGTCATCTGGGTGGCATGATCCATATAGGCCCTTTTGTTAATAAAAGGGCTCTTTTCATCATCCCTTTTATCTAACTGAATGGCTCTCTGGGTAGTATCTGATATCATTTTGAGATTTGCAATAAGGTATCTTTTAGTCCCATTCTGTATTTGATCATTGTCCTTAAACCCTTTTTTAATATTGGAGCTAAGAAGCTGGAAATTAGAAGCAGTTTTACTCCTATAACCAATAAGCTCTGACTCCTTATATAAAATGGTTATTTCTTAATTTTTACTCCTTACATTTTATTATGAATAGTTAAAAGAAACCAAGTAATAACTTAAACACTCCTAATAAATCTTTTTGATAGACAAGCCCAGTTTATTTTCTACATTTTCTACTTATAATACATAACAATTTTGCTATAAAACTAATTAAAGAAATTCCTCTACTTGAGTTTTCAAAATTGTTTTCTTGCCATTAATATCCCGTTTCCCTCACCCTTTGCCCCCTCCCTGCCTCTGGGGCAAAAGTTTTTCTTCTCTCTCTCTCTCTGTCTCTCTCTCTCTCTCACTCTCTCTCTTTCTCTCTCTCTCTCACTGTACAATTTTTCTTTTAGTCACTGTGATTTGCATTTTTGTTTGTTTATTGTTTTTGTTTTTTGGGTCACACCCAGCTGCATTCAGAGGTTACTTCTGGCTCTACCCTCAGAAATCTCTCCTGGCAGGCTCAGGGGACCATATGGGATGTTGGCATTTGACCCACCATCCTTTGCATGCAAGGCAAACGCCTTACCTCCATGCTATCTCTCCAGCCCCAATTTGCATTATTTTAATGAAAGAATATTATGTATATTACTTTATCTGCTTTCAGTACCGATTTTTTTCCAGAGTGATCAATTACAAGTACTGTTGTCATAATGGTAAACTATTTTCTTTGAAGAGCAAACATTCTCAGTTTAGTCCTGTTTGTCTCTCATTGCTTCTAACTCCTTGGCCAGTGGTGTTATTTTTTTTCACTACATATTAATTTAGTGAGTGGAAAATTTTGTTCCTATTTTGTTGCTAGATATTCATTGTTTTCTGTTATGTTAGATAAAAATTACATGAACTCAGATCTGTATAAATTGTTGTGATTTCTCTTAGGTACTGATCCATAATCAACAATTGTGTATATTTCAGATGTATTTTTAAAGTGCATTTTTTGTAAAATTCAAAGCTAAACATAGTATTTATCTCACATAGATTTAGTTTATGATTTAACTTGACAAAAATTATGTAATTTCTGTAGAATTAAAATTCCATCTTTTAAAACATTTTATTACTCAACATTTTGCTCTACTTATTTATTCTCTCATTTCTGAGAGGCATAATAGACTAACTACACTATGCCTCTTTCAATTTGTCTTCCAAGGATAATCATTTTTACTTTATATATTTGAAGCTATATTGCTGGGTACATAAACATTATTGACTTTACTATTTTCATAGTCGACTGTTCCTTTTATCAAAATGTAAAATTTTGTTTCCCACTTTTAAAGCTTTCATTTTGAATTCTATTTATTCTTTCTTGCTTTATTTCCCTTGCCATTTTAAAATATATGTGTACACGAATTTATTCACTCAGATTAGGAGCGATTATTAATATAGTGAGCCATCTCATTCTATTTATGCTTTATATTAATTCTGAATTCTAATTAACCTTTACACCCATTGTTTAGATTTTTATATATGTACTTATTTATCACACTTTCTTTGATGATTTCTTGTTGTTTTCTTTAATGATCTGCAAGTTATTCATTCCAATTCTCAACTGCTTACCCTGAGGTGTTTTCACATAAAATTAAAGTTACATTTGTCAAAAAAAATCTTGCTAACATAAATCAATAGCTATATCTTCCCACCAATCTCCCTAATTCACTTTCCAATAAGATAAATAAATAACTTAATATATCCCTTTCATTTTCTCTATTCTATTCTCTAAGAATTTCCTTTGGTTGAATGTGATTTACATCACCCAGGGTACAAATTTTTCTTAAATAGTTAATGATTATATATCTGAGAGTATCTGAATCATTTGTCTTTATTAGGTGCAATCTGTCACCCTTACAGTGTGCTGAGGAGAATAAATGCATGACTGTGGGAATTCCTGGGATCTCAGCATGTTGACACCAGTGTGCCCAATCACTGCTCTATCTTCAGGCTGCTGCATGGCTTTGTGTCTGCTGCACAGGAGTGATGAATTGTTGCATATGTATCACAAAAAAAATCTTGTCTACGAAGATTGTCCAAGTTGTCCAACTTGTCCAAGTTGATAGAACTGCTTAGGGACATAATTCTCCTTACTTCAGTCTTCCATTTTCAGACTTGGGTTGTCTCTGGAAACATCGCCATTTTTTTTAAATTTATTTATAATATATTTATTTAAGCACCATGATTACAAACATGTTTGTAGTTGGGTTTTAGTTATAAAAAAGAACAGATGTCAGGCTGGGAAAATCTACACCAGCCCAGTGGGGCCCTACTGTGAGAAACTGTGAGTGCTGACCCTGTGTGTTTGTCTCTTATCCTGTCTCCTAAACCTCTTAGGAGTGGGCCAAAAGGTACCAGAAAACTCGCTCTCTCAGAGCCTCTAACAAGGGGCGGAACGACAAGGGACTGCTTTCTAAAGTGAAAACCGCTATAAGCACTTCACAGAAGGCAGGTCCTCTGTTTGTGACTGCAGGTGAGAAACTGTGATTGCTGCCCCTGTGTGTTTGTCTCCTGTCCTATCTCCTAAACCTCTTGGGAGTGGGATGAAAAGGGCCCAGAAAACTCGCTCTCCCAGAGGCTCCAGAAGAGCATGGCCACTTCACTCTGCTACTTGGCCGTGCGTTCATTCTAAGGAAAGAACGCCAATGCAACAAGAAAAAAAATCACATTAAGAACTGAGTTGGACCACTGAAGCCCAGCATTTATCCCCGGACTTTCTTCTCTGTAGCATACTCGGGCCTAAGATTTGATCCTGTGTGAGGCTTCATCCACGAAGGGCTCATCTTCCTTAGAGGCAAGTTGACCCATCCAGAAAGGGCAGAGCCAGAGGAGCATGACCACGCACATCATTTAGCCAATGAATACCACCACAACACGTAGAAAAACCCACAAAACAAGTGGGACAATGGGGAAACAACGCAGGCCAGCATCAGACATAGAGAATGAAGATGACAATTCTGATGACCAGAAAATGGCCAAACAACTAATCAATCTCTCAGATAAGGAGTTTTGACAAGAAATATGGAAAATGCTCAAAGAACTCAAAGAAACCATGGATCAAGTAGAACAGAACACTAATAACAAACAAGAAAATATGAAGAAAGAAATCAATAAAACTCCAAACTGAAATAACAGGTCAAATTACAGGCCTGAAAAACTCAGTAAACGAATTAAATGGCAAAATGGATACACTCTGCAACAGGCTAACAGAAGCTGAGAATAGAATTGGTGCTGTGGAAGATGAGATAAATAATAATTCCATACAGTGGGAGAGATTGAAAACAACTTAAAGCAAATAAACAAACAATGGAAAAATTAGTCAAAGAATGGGAACAGATAAAAATAGAAGTCTATGATAAGCTCAACAGAAACAATTTAAGAATCATTGGAGTCCCAGAGACCCAGGAAGAAAATTTCCAGGAAGAAGCAATGGTTAAGAACATCATTAAAGAGAAACTTCCAGAGCTAAAGAATATATACAATCAAATATTGCATTCCCAAAGAGTACCAAACAAAAGAGACTCCAGAAAAAATACCCCAAGATACATCCGAGTCACAATGACAAATCCCACAGATAGAGACACAATTCTGAAAGCAGCAAGATTGAAAAGTGAAATTACACTCAAGGGAACATCCTTGAGATTTATAACAGACCTGTCACCAGAAACACTCAAAGCCAGAAAGCAGTGGTGGGACATAGTGACAAAACTCAATGAAATAAATGTTTTGCCTAGAATACTGTACCCAGCAAAACTCACTTTCAGGTTTGATGGAAAAATACTTGGTTTCACAGAAAAAAAACAGCTCAGAAACTTTACAGACACAAAACCAGTCTTAAGAGAAAAACTGAAAGACCTAATTTAAGACAAGATTGACCAAAAGACACACCAAATTTCAATATAAAGATGGCATTAAATCCCAGGACAATTTTTTCTCTCAATGTCAATGGACTAAATGCACCAGTTAAGAGACACATAGTGGCTAAATGGATCAAAAAACTCAATCCAACCTTCTGCTGCCTACAAGAAACGCACCTGAATAGTCAGAACAAACACAGACTCAAATTAAAAGGCTAGAGGAAAATTATCCAAGCAAACAACACCCATAAAAAAGCTGGAGTGGCCATACTAATATCAGATGATGCAAACTTTATACTCAGGAAAGTTGTAAGGGACAAAGATGGACATTTTGTATTAATCAAAGGGTATGTAGAGCGGGAAGAAATAACTCTCCTAAACATATATGTACCGAATGAGGGGCCAGCAAATAAAATTGTTGACAAATCTGAAAAATAATATCAATAACAACACAATAATGTGGGGGACCTCAACTCAGCTTTGTCAACACTGGATAGGTCAACCAGACTGAAACCTAACAAGAATATACTAGACCTGAGAAGAGAAATGGAAGAGGCCTAATATATATATATATATATATATATATATATATATATATATATATATATATATATATATATATAGGACACCCTATCCCCAGAAACCTGGATACACATTTTTCTCCAATGTACATGGGAAATTCTCCTGGATAGACTACATGCTGGCACATAAAAAATAATTCCATAATATAAAAAAGATAGAAATTTTGCAGACTACCTTCACTGACCACAAGGCTTTGAAATTATAAGTGAATTTCAAAGGGACACAGAAGAAAAACTTTAACACCTGGAAGTTAAACAACCTCATACTGAATAACCAGTGGGTCCGAGATGAAATCAAAGAGGAAATCAAAACTTTCCTGAAACAAATGATAATAAAAACACAAACTATCAGAACTTGTGAGACACAGCAAAAGCAGTATTGAGAGAAAAAATTATAGACTTCCAAGCACACATCAGGAAAGAAGAAGGGGCATACCTGAATAGCTTAATGGTGTAGCACATAGAATTATAAAGTGCACAACAACAGGAACCAAAAATAGGGAGACAGAAGGAAATAACAAAGCTGAGAGCAGAAATCAACAAAGTGGAAACCCAAAAAACAATCCTAAAGATCAGAGAAATCAGAAGTTGGTTCTTCGAAAAAATAAACAAGATTGATAGACCACTGGAAAAACTAACAAGGAGAGAGAGAGAGAGAGAGAGAGAGAGAGAGAGAGAGAGAAACTTGATAACTCATATTAGGAATGAAAAAGGAGAGATCACTACTGATATGGCAGAGATTCAAAGAGTAATCAGAAACTACTTTGAGAAATTCAATGCCACTAAAAATGAGAACCTGGAAGAAATGGATAAATTCTTGAACTTTTATAGTCTTCCATGGCTGAATGAAGAGGATGTAGCATATTTAAACACCCCCATCACTATCGATGAAATTAAAATGGTAATCAAATATCTCCGCAAAAACAAAAGCCCAGGCCAAGGTGATTCACTAATGAATTCTTTCAAACCTTCCAAAAGGAACTACTACCAATCCTGGCAAGACTCTTTCATGAAATTGAAAAAAAGGAACACTTCCAAATAGATTTTATGAAGCCAACATCTCCTTAATACCTAAACCAGACAGATATGCCACCAAAAAAGAAAATTACAGACCAATATTACTGATGAATGCAGATGCAAAGATCCTCAACAAATTCCTAGCAAATAGGATTCAATGCCTCATTAAGAAGATCATCCACTATGATTAAGTAGGTTTTATCCCAGGAATGCAAGGCTGGTTTAACATCCGTAAATCTATCAACATAATACACAACATCAACAACAAGAAAATAAAAATCACATAATCAGATAATAGATACAGAGAAAGCATTTGATAAGGTCCAACAGCCATTCTTGATCAAAACTCTCAGCAAGATGGGAATGGAAGGAACCTTTCTCAATATAGTTAAGGCCACCTACCACAAGCCAGTGGCAAATATTGTCCTCAATGGAGAAAAACTAAGAGCCTTCCCTCTAAATTCTGGCAAAAGACAAGGCTGTCCTCTCTCAGGACTCCTATTCAACATAGCACTGGAAGTCCTTGCTATAGCAATTCGGCAAGAAAAAGATATCAAGGGAATCCAGATAGGAAAGGAAGAAGTCAAGCTCTTGCTGTTTGCAGATGACATGGTACTCTACTTAGAAAACCCTAAAGACTCTACCAAAAAGCTTCTAGAAACAATAGACTCATAAAGCGAGGTGGCAGGCTACAAAATTAACAAAAATCAATGGCCTTTCTATACACCAATAGTAATAAGGAAGAAATATACATTAAGAAAACAACCTCATTCACAATAGTGCCACACAAACTCAAATCAACTTGACTAAAATGTGAAGGACCTATACAAAGAAAACTATAAAAATCTGCAAAACTCTGCTTCAAAAAATAAGAGAGGACACGCGGAAATAGAAACACATACCCTGCTCATGGATTGGAAGGATTAACAACAACAAAATGGCAATACCCCCAAAGCATTATACAGATTCAATGCGATCCCTCTAACGATACCCAAGACATTCTTCAAAGAAGTGGATCAGGCACTTTTGAAATTAATTTGGAATAATAAACACCCTAGAATAGCTAAAGCAATCATTGGGAAAAAAGAATATGGGAGGAATTACTTTCCCCAACTTTAAACTTTACTGCAAAGCAATAGTTATTAAAACAGCATGGTATTGGAATAAAGACAAGCCCTCAGATCAGTGGAATATATTTGAATACTCAGAAAATGTTCCCCAGACATACAATCACCTGATTTTTTATAAAGGAGCAAGAAATCCTAAATGGAGCAAAGAAAGCCTCTTCAACAAGTGGTGTTGGCACAACTGGCTAGCCACTTGCAAAAAACTGAACTTAGAACCCCAGTTAACATCATGTATGAAGGTAAAATCCAAAGGCCTCGATATTAGACCTGAAACCATAAGATATATAGAACAACATATAAGCAAAACACTCCAGAACATTGAGACTACAGGTATCTTCAAGGAGAAAACTGCACACTCCAAGCAAGTGAAAGCAGAGATTAGCAGATGGGAATATATTAAGCTGAGAAGCTTCTACACCTCAAAGGAAATAGTGCCCAGGATACAAGAGCCACCCACTGAGTGGGAGAAACTATTAACCCAATACCTATCAGACAAGGGGATAATCTCCAAAATATACAAGGCTCTGACAGAACTTTACAAGAAGAAAACATCTAATCCCATCAAAAAATGGGGAGAAGAAATGGACAGACACTTTGACAAAGAAATACAAATGGCCAAAAGACACATGAAAAAATGCTCCACATCACTAATCATCAGGAAGATACAAATTAAAACAACTATGAGGTACCACCTCAAACCCCAGAGATTGGCACACATCACAAAGAATGAGAACAAGTAGTGTTGGCGGGGATGTGGAGAGATAGGAACTCTTATCCACTACTGGTGGGAATGCCGTCTAGTTCAACCTTTATGGAAAGCGATATCGAGATTCCTCCAAAAACTGGAAATTGAGCTCCCATACGACCCAGCTATATCACTCCTAGGAATATACCCTAGGAACACAAAAATACAATACAAAAATCCCTTCCTTACACCTATATTCATTGCAGCACTATTTACCAGAGCAAGACTCTGGAAACAAACAAGATGCCCTTCAACAAACGAATGGCTAAAGAAACTGTGGTACATAAACACAATGGAATATTATGCAGCTGTCAGGAGAGATGAAGTCATGAAATTTTTCTATACATGGATGTACATGGAATCTATTATGCTGAGTGAAATAAGTCAGAGAGAGAGAAAAAAAACACAGAATGGTCTCACTCATCTATGGGTTTTTAGAAAAATGAAAGACATTCTTGCAATAATAATTTTCAGACACAAAAGAGAGAAGGGCTGGAAGTTACAGCTCACCTCATGAAGCTCACCACAAACAGGGATGAGTTTAGTTAGAGAAATAACTGTTTCGAACTATCGTAATAATGAGAATACGAGGGAAATAGAAAGCCTGTTTAGAGTACAGGTGGGGGTTGGGTGGGGAGGAGGGAGATTTGGGACATTGGTGATGGGAATGTTGCACTGATAATGGGTGGTGTTCTTTACATGACTGAAACCCAAACACAATCATGTATGTAATCAAGGTTCTCAAATAAAAAAATAAAAAAGTACACACCACCCCTCCACCAGTGCAATATTTCCACCATCAATGCCCCTCAATTTTCTCCTCCCACCCCTGTTGCCTGTATTGAAACAGGCATTTTGTTTCTGTCACTCATTACCATTGTCATGATAATTATCAGTGTATTTATTTCTCTAACTGCACTCACCACTGTATGTGGCAAGCTTCATGTCGTGGGCCAGTCCTTCCAACCCTCATCTCTATTATCTCTGGGTATTATTATAATAATGTCTTTTATTTTCTCAAAACCCATAGATGAATGAGACTATTCTGTATTTATCTCTCTCCGCTGACTTATTTCACTCAGCATATTAGTTTCCATGTTCATCTATGTATAGAAAAATTTCATGACTTCATCTCTCCAGACCACTGCATAGTATGCCATTGTGTAAATGTACCACAATTTCTTTAACCACTCATCTGTTGTTGGGCATCTGGAAAATTCGCCATTTTAACAAACTCTTCTGATATCTGCTTTCTGCATTTAGTTCACCTCAGATTGTTTGTATATTTTCACTTTAGAAAAATTACTGTTCATGTTTTCAATGGCTTCAAATTTATTGTATTTTCTTACTAGGTTTTGTTGTTCATATGTTGCTCTTTCTATTCGTTTGGAAGTTTTGATTTTTAAATTGATTTTTATTTAATAATATTATTGTGTGAATCTATTGGGAGCACAGGTGTAAGAAGTGATTGGGATAAAGCATATCCTGAAATATTTGAAATGTGAGACTTTTTAAAATTATTTTTATTTTTATTTATTTTTTATTTTTTAATTAGAATATTTAAGCACCGTGATTACAAACATGTTTGTAGTTGGGTTCAGTTATTAAAAAAAAAGACTTCTTGGGGCCGGGCAGTGGCGCTAAAGGTAAGGTGCCTGCCTTGCCTGCTCTAGCCTTGGACGGACCGCGGTTCGATCCCCTGGTGTCCCATATGGTCCCCCAAGCCAGGAGCAACTTCTGAGCACATAGCCAGGAGTAACCCCTGAGCGTTACCGGGTGTGGCCCAAAAACCAAAAAAAAAAAAAAAAGACTTCCCCCTTCATCAGTACAACCTTCCTACCACTAATGCTCCACTTTTTATTCTGTTAGAAAGTGTCTCCTTTGTTGTTGCTTATAGTGATAATTTTAATAATTTTAAATTTAATATGATTTAAAATTCATTTAATTCCTTTGAAATTATCTTAGACCTACCTTTCACTCTCTTAGTTTATTTTCTTCTCTTTTTTTCTTTATTGCGGTTGTAGTAGTCGTGGTGATAATTAGAGATTATGTACATTTAGTTGTGGTGCTTGCAAAGGGTTGTGAAATTTTCCAGTGTAGTTTTTGCACAAGAGCTTGTTAACACTGACACATCTGCAATTATATCAGTAAACAGATTGGCACTTTCTTGTTGCACTATTGAGTTATGGTGCTTGAATCTATGCTTAGTAAGGTCAGACACTTGACTCAGCATCTTTACGTGCAAATAGGCTGGTGGTCACACACATTAGCTGAAGCACTCACACACATGCCTACCTGTGGTGTCCAAACAATCACAAAGTTTTAGCATTGCTGTTATTTTAGAGAGATACATTGAGACAGCATATAATGCATGTGAGGGGATCTGGGTATCAAATTTGAGGCAGACTTACAAGGCATATACTTTAGCCCCTGTAACTCCTTTAAGAATCCTTTTATTATTATTATAGTTCTCTTTTGTTACATCGTTCTAATTTTCATTTTTCTCATAAATTTAACTTGCTATATTTTAACAATATAAGTACTATTGAAGGAAAGGGATATGTGGTCATTCTCCTCACTAAACAATTAGATGTTTATGTTCCTTCACTCTTAATATATGTTTCATTTTAAATGTAATCACCAAGATACAGAGTCAAAAATTTGTTAGTAGTTGAGTTTCAATGTTCCAACACCCATATTCTTTCATCAATGTTCATTTCCCACCATTTTCCCAGTTTCCCTCTCATCCTCAAACCACATTCCTACTCCTTGCCTGTCTCTATTGCACTTTCTTTCTTTTGAATGTCTCTTTCTGTCTCTTTATAGATTAGGTAGATAGATAGATAGATAGATAGATAGATAGATAGATAGATAGATAGATAGATAGATAGATAGATAGATAGATAGATAGATAGAGATAGATATGATAGATAGATAGAGATAGATAGATGATAGATAGATGATAGATAGATAGATAGATAGATATAGATATAGATATAGATATATAGATATAGATAGATAGATGATAGCCCTTTTTTTCATGTTAGTCACTGAGGTTTACAATATAGTTAGTGAATGGCATACACATTTCATTACCTTGCATACTCAGTTCTTGTCCAGAGATCATTAGCAACTATTATTATCATAGTGGTCCTTTCTCTCCCCAATTAAATTTTTCATTGCCCCATCATTTTTTCTTTGTCTATTATTCTCATAATATATTTTATATCACAAAAATGATGTCATTTTATGTCTATCCCTCTCTTTCTGATTCATTTTACTCAGAATGTTGCTTTTCATGTATATGCATGAATACGCAATTTTCATTACTTTATTTATCCTCACAGCTGCAGAGTACTCCATTTTATAGATATACAATTGTTTCTTTATCCACTCATTTGTTCTCAGGCACTTTGTTTTTTGTTTTTTTCTTTGTTTTGTTTTGTTTTTTTTTTTTTCAGATTCTGGCTATTGTAAACAGTGCTACAATGAATATAAGATCACAAATGACTTTTCTGCAGTCTTTTGGGTTCTCTATGCATATTACAATGAGTAGTATTGATGGATCAAATGGAACCTCAGCTTCTAGTTTTTGGAGAAATGTATACATTGTTTTAATAAAAGACTTGTCCAGTCTGCATTACCACCAACTGTGAATGAGAGTCACTTACTCCTTGCATCTGCACCAGCACTGATTGCTCTTGTTCTTTTTCATGTGTGCCAGTATCTGAATTGGGAAGTGATAACTCATTGTTGTTTGATTTACATCGGCTTGGTGACTAATTATATGGAGCACTTTCTCATATACCTTTTGGCCATCTGTATTTTTACTTTGAGGAAAATTGTGTTCAAATCTTGTCCCTAAGTTTGATAGGGTTGGATGTTTTTATTTTTTTGGTTAAATGTTACCAGCACCTTACATATCATAGATATTAACTCCATATAATTAGGTTATCATGAGCAGAATTTCTTCCATTCCCTGTTAATCTTTATAACCTGATCATCATTTCCTTTGGGTCTAAAAATTATATTAACTTAGTCTAATCTAATTTGTTTATCTTTTCTTCTACTTGCTTAGTACTGTTTCAACCTTAAAGATGCTTTTTACTATAAAATCATGCAGAGTTCTTTCTATGTATTTCTCTATGTGCCTTATGGTTTCAGATCTGATATCAATGTTTTTCATTGATTTAGCTTTGACTTTTATGGCTGGTGTTAGAAAGAGGTCAAGAGGTTTTAGTTTATTTTCTTGTATGTTGCTGACCAGTTTTCATCACTGCTTGTTTGAAGTGGCTTTTCTTGTTTCACTTCATATTTTTTGCTACTTTGTCAAAGATTGACTTATCATATACTTAGAGATCTGTCTCTGTGGAGTCACTTATAATTCGATTGATAAGAGTTTATTACAATATTATGCCATTTTAATTATAACTTCTTTGTAGTAATGTTTGAATGTGAGGAAAGTAATAACTCAATCTTCATTTCCCCAAATATTGCTTTAGCTATTAAGGAGTTTTATTGTTACATATGAATCTCAGAAGTGTTTGATCTATGTCTTTGAAAAATGACATAGGTAGTCTTCTAAGACTTGTATTGAATCTGTACAGTGATTTGGAATGTATAATCAATTTAATAATGCCAGTCCTCCCAATCTATGAGCATGGGATCCATTTTCTCATGTCTCTTTTTATATTTCTTGAAGAAGTATTATTTAGTTTTCTTTGTGTAGGACTATATCTTTATTTAAGTTGTTTGAGAAGCAATGGGTTTTCTAAGGCACAATTGTGAATGATACTTTTATATCTCTTTCAATAAATATAAATAGAAAAACAATTAATGATTGTTTGTTAATTTTGTGTCCTATCACTTTATTGTAAAAGTCCATTTTTCTAGACACTCTTTTGCAGTCTTTAGTATTTTCTAAATATAATACCATATTATCCACAAATAGTAAGAGCTTGACTTATTCCTTTCTTATCTGAATTCTTGATATCTTTTTATTGACTAATTGTTATGGAAAGCACTTTCAGTACTATACTGAATAGTAGTGCTAAAACTTGCAGCCTCAACATATGCCAAATCATAAAGAAAAGCTTTAGGTTTTACCCCTAGTTATGTTTGCTCTGGACTTGTGGTAAATGGCTTTGACTATATTAAGGACATTTTCTTTAATATCTGCCTGATTGAGAGCTTTTAATCATTAATAAATGCTGGATCTTACTAAAGGTATTTCTGCATCTATTAACATTATCAAATAATTTTAATTTTTTCATTTATTGATATGGTGCATCATATTGATTAACTAGTATTTATTAAACTGCTATTGCATCTCTGAGATGAATTCTATTTGGGCATGGTATATGATCTTTTGGGTGCAGTGTTGGTTTATTTGCTAAAATTTTGTTGAGGATCTTTGCATTTGTGTTAATCAAGAATGTAATTCTCGGGGCTGGAGAGATAGCATGGAGGTAAAGCGTTTGCCTTTCATGCAGGAGGTCATCGGTTTGAATCCCAGTGTCCCATATGGTCCCCCATGCCTGCCAGGAGCAATATCTGAACCTGGAGCCAGGAATAACCCCTGAGCACGGCCGGGTGTGACCCAAAAACCACAAAAAAAAAAAAAAAAAAAAGAATGTAATTCTCAGTTGGCATTCAAAAAAATGAATGTAATTCTCCTTTTTTTGGGTGATATTTATGTTTTCTTTAGGTGTCAAATGATTTCACTTTCACAGAAAAAGGTTGAGATTGTTTCTGTTCCTTTAATTTCCAACAAGAGTCTAAAAAATTGGTGCTAAGTCCTCTTTAAAGATTTGAAAGAATTTACTTGTAAATCCATATGAACCTAGGCATTTGTCTCTGTGAAAACTTGTTTATCATTTCAATTTCCTAAGCAGTGATAGGTCTGTTCAAGTTTACCAAGTTATCTTGGTTTCATCTAGAAATATTATAGGAAATTTTTCCATTTCTTCTGGGCTCTCTCATTCTCTTTTGATCCTTTTAATTTATATGATATCTATTTGAAGGTCTTCCTTTTGTTGGGGTCGGGAATCAGTCCCCCTCTCTCAAGAGACATCTTGAGCTTTGCAAGGAGAGGCAGAAGCCATGCAATTCGCAAAGGTGATTTGTTTCTGGCGCCAGGGTGGCGCCAGGGTCAGTGTCGAGGAATGAACCTCAGAGCAAAGACTCCGAACCATTACTTAAGCAGTGTTTTTATAGAGCACTTTTCCAAAGGGACAGTATATCTCAAGGATGTAGTTGTGTGTTCCGTTTCTTACATATTACTTAGGAAAACAGCACAACTCAGTTAAGAGAAAGAGATATTTAGCAAACAAAGAAACAATCATTAAAACTTAACAGACTACCACACAAAGAGACAATTGCTAAAACTTCACAGACCACCACTAAAAGTTACATTTTTATCCTACAGGAAAATATTAAACTTTAGGTTACATTTCTTTACCTCAAAGGATGGAGGTGGGGGTGGCCACCTTACTCCACCTTACTGAAAGTTTTGCATGTAAAGATAACAGAAAGCATGAGCAAATTGGGCGTAGACTGCCCTTCTTGAGTAGAGCCAGGTTTTTATCTTTTTCGGCCAATGCTAGCCTGTGACTTTGAAGATCAGGAAACAGGAAGCCTTGAAAACTTAGGGAAACTTAAACTTAAACTATACGCATTTATAAAAATCAAAAACTTTTTGTCCCTATCGCTTTTTGTTACTGAGATGGTTTATTAAGATGTTCTAGACTCTCTCTTTCTTTGTGATTCTTGCTGGTGGGTTTTTTGTTAATTTATTTGTTTTTTATAATATCATTATTTCAGCACCATGATTACAAACATACTTGTAGTTGGGTTTCAATTATAAAAAAGAACACCCCCTTCACCAGTGCAGCCTTCCTGCCACTAATGCCCCCTGCTAGCTCCTCCTTCACCTGTCTGTATTCAAGACAGGCATTCTATTTCTCTCACTCACTATCATTGTCATTATAGTTGTTAGTATAGTTATTTCTCTATCTGCACTCACCACTCTTTGTGTTAAGCTTTATATCATAAGCCAGTCCTTCCTGCCCTCATCTCTATTGTCTCTGGTTATTGTTACAATAATGTCGTTTTTTTTAATCCCCAAAATGAGTGAGACTATTCTGTGCTTGTGTCTCTCTCCCTCTGACTTATTTTACTCAGCCTAATAGTTTCCATGTCATACAAGTATAGGAAAGTTTCATGACTTCATTTTTTCCTAATGAGTGCATAGTATTCTATGTGTATATGTACCACAGTTTCTTTAGCCACTCATCTGTTGTCGGGCATTTGGATTTGTTTATCAATTTGTATTTGTTTGTTTGTTTCCAAAGAACCAGATCTTGTTTTTATTGATCCTATAGATTTATTTTTTTATTTCAGTTCATTCATTTCTGAGTTTAATTATTTTATTCTTTCTGCTTGCTTGGTGGTTCTATTTCTGGTCATTTTTAAGTTTTTTAAGTTGTGCAGTCAAGTTATTTATGTGGACACTTTCTTCCTTTCTGATTAACACTTGCATAACTATGAACTTTCCTCTTAACACCTTTTTTTCTGTGTCCCACAGTCCTGCTTGCTTATATCCCCTCATTATCTTCGTTTCCAGGAATTTCTTTGCTTACTCTTTAAACTATTGGTTGTTCAGTGATGAGTTATTAAGTATCTAGTTGTCTGAATGGTTTCTTTTTCTATTTGCGATTAATTTCTACTTTCAGTAAATAATTATCTGAGAAGTTAGTTAATACAAAACAATTTTTTTTTTTTTTTGGTTTTCAGGTCACACCCAGCAGTGCTCAGGTGTTACTCCTGGCTCTAAGCTCAGAAATCACCCCCAGCAGGCTCTGGGGACCAAATGGGATGCTGGGATTCAAACCACTGTTCTTCTGCATGCAAGACAAATGCCCCACCTCCATGCTATCGCTTAGGCTCCCAATACAAAAAATGTATCCTCTTGACATTGTGGGTAAATGCTTTGTGTTCCAGCACCTGGTCTATTCTGGATAATCTCCCATGTGCACTATGACAAGAATGTGTTTTTGGCTTTCTTGGAATGAACATTCTTAATTCTTAATATCTACTAGTTTTCGTCTTTTAGCTTTTTTAGAAGGATTATAGGGAGATTTCTACCAATTGTACTCAGGGTGACCAGAGGCCATGTCCAGTTATATTTGATCAACCAAACTAGCAATTCAATGCTTGAACACAGTATGCTATGTTGTTCAGTACATGTACTGGCAGATACAACAAGGACCACATCAGTAGTGATCTGAAACCCACAGAGCCAAGTCCAAGTATGCACTCAAGACCATGTAGAGTGGGGTTGAAATGCATGCTTTGTATAACTTATGTATTATCTATCAGTTCCTACTTTTTAATTATTGACTTGTTTCTTTCATATTTTGTTGAAATGCAAATGAGTTGTTTTTTATTTAAACTCTCATAATTTCTAATACTGTTAATATTCAGATTTCATGGAAACAGCGTTAAACACTACAGCCATTTTCAATTTTCACATCTCTCCACCATAATTTCACAGTTCCTTTCTCATTAATTTTTATTCTTGTTATTTTGTTTGGTGTAATATCCAGTGTTTATTCCTGGCTCTTTTCTCAAGGATCAGTCCTGGTGGGGTTTGATGATTTTAGTGTTGAATAGAAAGACATCCCATAAACAAATAAATTTAGCTAGAGAATTTCTAGTCTGAGAGGAGTAGCAGAAAGAAATTATTTAAGGACTATTTGGGTTTTTTTTTTGTTTGTTTGTTTGTTTTGTTTTTGAGCCACACCCCACAGTGTTCAGGGGTTATTCCTGACTCTGCACTCAGAAATCGCTTCTGAAATGCTTTGGGGGGAGGACTAAATAGGATGCTGGGAATTGAACCCAGGTCCATTCTGAGTCAGTTGCATGCAAGGAAAACACACTACCATTGTGCTAACTCTTCAGCCCCTGATTTAAGGACTATTAATTTGAATTACCTGAATTTAGGCATCCATAAAGAATGCTTTGCTGATGGGGTCCTCTATTCACTCTTTGGTTTGCCATCACTCCCAGAGAAAGACAATCCACAGAAACTTTGCATTCATTTCCTCTTCCCTTTACACATCCTTTTTGAGATGTAAAAACACAATTAAGCTTGATTACCATTAAGTATATATATATTTTTATTTATACCATTACTTTCTTGTTGATTGGCACTGAATAATAAATATTGTTCAGAAATGACGGTGTGGGCTCTCAGTCCATGAGGCTGGAGTCCTCCACCATGCCATTATTTTCTCTATTATGTCTTTCTTAGTTTTGATCCGTTTTTATTTAAGCAACATGGTTACAAATTTGTTCATTGTTGTGTCTAAGTCATACAATGTACACCATGCTTCACCAGTACACCCTTCCAGTCACCATCACGGATGATGATGTCTCCCATTTTCCGCCTACTATCCAATCCTCCTTGCTCTAGGGCAGGCAAATTGCTTCTCTCTCCACCCCCATTTCCTTTTTGTCTCTGTTATTTGAGCTATTGTTAATGGAGGGGTGCCTTGCTGTTTCTCTCCTTTCAGTGATGAGCTCTTATCCAAAGCGATTAGTTCCATCTATTATTGTTTTCTTAATCCTCGCCCTGCTTCAAGCCCCTTCACACAGTGCTGGACCCAGGCAATATGGAATGCTAAGGATTGAATAGGATGGTTACATTTAAGGCAAAAATCCTATCCTCTCTTCCACATCACCAATCCCTGCCAATGTAAATAATCCTTATTAATATTTAATACTTTCTTAATCTTTCATTCTAAAGTCTTATTAATAATTCTATAATTTAATTTTATCAAGTCTATATTTGTATTTTATAGTTTATATATTTGATGATTTATGTTTTTCATAAATAACATTTATGAAATAATCAATATTTTATGAATGATAATAAATTTTATATAATTACATACTAATAAATAATTTATTATAATATCTTTTTGTTCCTATATGATGAATTTGGCTTTGTCTTTTGCATTGCCGACTTGCCATACATTACTTTAGCAGGAATTCATTAGACTTATTTTTAAAGTTTGCTTTAATAGTTTTCACTGCATGTTTTGGTTGAAAATATCCATTAAATTTGGCTTGCATTTTTGTAGTTATGAATGAAATATGGTAATTAAGTAAATGACTGGTTTTAATCTATGCATATTTAATGTACCAGCTATATATTATTTTTGGCATTCCATTTTAATAAGCACAGTGACTAGTTGAAAAACATCTATATTTTCCATATTTTCACCTAATATTCTTTAACTTAAGTTGGATAATGAAAAATAGTAAAAAAAAATGTTTAAATCACAACATTTGTAGTTATTTGTTATACTGTCATAGGACTCTAAATCTGAGTATTAAATCAGTTAAATATGAAAAAATTGTATCATGTTATTCCACAATTATTAAATCCTCGATTTCTTCCTTTGTTACTCTTACTTGGAAATCTTTTGCTATTAGTGATTTTATAAATAACCCTCCTCCCACTCTCTCAGATTTCACTTCCTCCTTCTCTGCTTATCCATTTGACTCTTCGTCTGGTCCCATTGCTTTTCACTCACCTTTCTGTTTTTTTCTATACACTGCATGCTTCTCTTTCTTGTTGAGAGAAAAAAGTCAGAAGAAAGATAATATTAGAAGGTTATCTCATTTTTAATTCGTACACTTTTCATTTTTGAAAGAAATTTCACTGAGCTCCAGTTCTTGCCTGAGAAATCAATGAAAATAAATAATATCCCAAGAAAGACCTATGGAACAAAAAGAACAATGCATGACTCAGTCACTTTCAAGACTGAGTTCCAGTACAATTTGCTAGCTCTTACTGACTCTTGCTGTTACTGGAAAGTGCTACTCCATTAAAGAGCTTCTCACAGTGCAACTCCTAAAATTAAAAGACTTCTGCAAAAAGGCCTAACTCCATAAAGGATAACTGAATTCAATGAATTCAACTTCTGCAATTGTTCCTTTAATTTAAAGTATAATGAATATTAAAATTTTATAAGAAGTAGAATCAAAAAATAAAAGTCAAGATATGATAAATCGGATGCTAAATACAGGGACATTTTAGTGAAGTTTCAGCTTTAATTATAAAATATTTTCTAAATTTTAAATAACATGTGAATTTGGGTTGAAGGGTCAATCTGGATGAAAGTTATGAAAAAAGTTCCATCCACGTTTTCATGTTTTCTGCTATTGTTATTTCCAGAATTTTGCTAAACCATTAGTTTGATAAACTTACTATTTAAGCAGTTACTTAAGTGTCCTAAGCAAGGTGTTTAGCCAGACATATCCTTTACTGTCTATAAAGGAAAAAAAAAGAAAAATGTTTGTTGTAATTCAATGCACATAATCTGACACAAATACTATAAGGAGGAAAATTTAGAATTATTCAAGTGGTAGATTTCATCAGTAAACCTTTAGAGACAATAATAGGAAATCAGAATACTTGACTAAACAGCTGCAGCTGTGTAGCCAGAACCCAAAATTTAAGAAGGAAATTAAAATTTTGAGATTGACATATGAGAGCAAAATTAAAATTAATCCTACTGAACAAAATTTCAAAGTGGGAAGTTTTTGTCATACTATATATAAAATATGGTATTAGCAATTCTTAATTTGGGGGATCACTGGAAATGGTATAAGCAGTATCTAAAGCATGTAAGTCTATATTGGCATCATCAATGCCCATTTCTAGGTTTGCCTTTGAAGAAAAAAGCATTATTATAAAGCATCACTTACACTTTGAATAAGAACTATACATTTTAGCAAGATCCTTCATAACCTTCCAGTTTTCTAGCTTCATTTCATTTGCATCTGTATATTCCATATGTTATAGTTTCCAGTGCATTCTAAAGCTCAGGCAAGTTTATTGGACTTTTCCATTTAACATATGTTCACACAATATATATTAAACAACTATGTTAAATAAATGAGTAACCAAAAGTTTTTATTCATGATGACCATAATCTGGGCTTAATAACTGTCCAAAGGCTTAAATCTATATTATCATATAGCATGGAAGAAAAATAAAACAGTGTAATCAATTCAGCAACAATATCTCTGAATATAGTGTTTTCTTCACTGAAGAACACAAATCTCTCCCTATATTTTTCCAAACTTTTCAAATTAATCTCTTTCCTCATGTTACAATCATCTATGAGTTTTGTACTCCATTCTCTGCTGTTTCTTGTATGTTGTAAAATTATGTAGTGATAACTGCACATCTATGCTAGACTTGTAAAATATTCTATGTTTATCTTGACAGTGAGCAAATCTTAAAATCAAATACTAAGTAATGAGACATGTTATTAAACTCAGGAACAAACTCCATGAAAATAGTCAGGCAACAGGAAATAAACGCCCAAATGAAAATCTAGCTATCAATTTAAGACTTCAAGCACAGCTGTGTGGAAAGGATCTAATAATATAAGTATGTGGGTTTTTTCCTATTTTTTGAGATGTTCCTCTGAGGCCATCCCTAAGTTAACTTGTGCCAGGGCCAGTAATATGTTCATTAAGTGCCATAATAGAGAAAGTCAGAGTAGATATTCTAGCAATCAGAAGTTAACTACATGGGCAATTCTTCAAGGAAATGTAGGGCAAAGAGAGTAGGGAAGATAAGGAATAATGGAATAAATGGGAGACATTAAATCTGAGATAGCAAAAATCTTTATTTTTTGGACATAAAAAATTTTAAGTCTATGAACATGAATACTTCAAAACTAAAAAAACAAGACACAAGAAAGCAATAGTACTTAAGAAAACTGACAAGAGAGGTTGCAAGTATCTTAGATTTTAGATTATTTTTTCCTCTTCCTCACTCCACTCCACTCCACTACTGTGATTTCTTAACATTTCTGTCTTTTTGCTCCTTTCATTGAGTGAATGAAAATATGCCTAGAGCTCTCTACTGCTTTCTAGCTAATATGTCTGGAGTAGGGAAATAGGTGAACATGTGTTTTGTGACCTAGAAGCCTTAAAATTACTTCTAGTTGTTTTCAAAAAATTTAAGGTCCTTCTAACCCAAGAGAAGGCATATTGATAAAATCTTGACCAGAAATTTTACATGCATGTGAGTGATCCATGTACTGAGTATATCCATAAAAGTTAAATGGTAGAAGGAAGGAATATATTTTACAATTGGATATCCACTCATCTTCCAACCCTTAACTGTGGTGTTATTAATAAGTCACTTTTTCAAGTGATCAAAGCACCTGAAGGTGAATATAAGTTATGAAGTCTTTCAGGATTTTAGTGTTTATCTTTAAATACCACATCCGAACACAAACACTATGGCAATGCATGGATGAACAGAGATTAAAGGCAATGTTTTCCCACCTCTTGGTAATCTTATATTGTCAGCCACCTTTAACTTCCATTTATCTAGCACATATTTCTAGGACCACATACTTACCAATCACATGAAAATTTGCAAAAATGAGAAATGGTGTAAGGGTGTTGGCATTAAGTAGATCAAGATAACAAATATAAACAGACCCATTTACCCAAACAAGGATGTATTTATTATGTTATTTATTATTTTTCCTTATGTATTATGTTTCTTTAGAAAATCAGAGTTGCCATATGTAAGCCAGGTCAACTGAAGTGTTTTTTCTAGTTCATTTTAGAATTATTGGCATCTAGAGCTGACCTCTTTCATACAGATGAAGTTTATAAATTACATGTTGCTATTGGATATATTTTTCATGCATTTTTCTTGAGAGACTTCAGGACTATATAACCAGAGAGCAAAAACATGGGAAGTTATATAATCTGTACAGGTAGCTATAATGTGCCTGCACCCCCATTACATGATGTTGTCTATGTTCCTTTTAATATCAATTTTCTCTTTGGAAAAATGAAGAGGTTACAAAGGATATCAGAAAGACTGAATCACACAAAGGCTAACTATAAACTCACCAAGACTTTCTATTTCCTGGAGTTTAAACATTAGTGGTCTCCAGTGTAACCTGAGCACTCTCATGTCCTCAACTCAACACTGAAGAGAAATGTATAGAAAGTCTATTACCCTCCCATCCCAGAAAAAATTCAATGATTCAGAATGCTGGGGTTGGGCGGTGGCGCTAGAGGTAAGGTGCCTGCCTTGCCTGCGCTAGCCTAGGATGGACCGTGGTTCGATCCCCCCGCGTCCCATATGGTCCCCCAAGCCAGGAGCGACTTCTGAGCACATAGCCAGGAGTAACCCCTGAGCGTCACTGGGTGTGGCCCCAAAACCAAAAACAAACAAACAAACAAACAAAAAAACAGAATGCTGTACCCCTGTGTAATTAATATTCAAGTTGTTGAAAGCAAAAAAAAAAAAAAAGGGAGAATAGATAAATAAGATCATTACAGATAAGAAATACTATTACCGGAAAATTAAAGTAATGTGGATAATAGAGAAAAGTGACTAAGACCATTTTGTTTTTAGCTAAGGCACTCAGAGAAACTCTGAGGAACTGATGTTTAAGCTGTACCATATACCATGTGGCTGGTGTATCCTTGATTTTTCACAGCTTAGTGTACATCTGATTAAAAAAATAAAAGACTATCCTCACTGCATTTACAGTCTTTCATAGTACCTGATACAGGATAGTCTTTATAATATTTTTTCACTGACCAATTATCTTTTTACTGACAAAAATCGCATACCTTGTTGTAGAAGTTGCATTAATTGCTTCCTGGTTTCTACAGGATAAAAGCTAAATTATTCATGTATGAATTCCAGGTTTCTGTCTTGCTTCACATCCAAGAATTTAGTTTCCAATTACCCTGAACTTATTATTTCTAACATGTCCTGATGTATTAAAATTCAATATTTTGTAAAATTTGTGGTGAATTCCCTTCTCATGGGACCAAATGTATAATCCCCCTTAGAGACTTATTAAACTCATCACTATATTATCATATCACTTGACTATTTTTGCCCCTTTGATAATGTACTGTCATTATCTTTATGCAATGTTATCTTACTTCTCAATTACTCCAAACAAGAATTTGATTCTTCATGTTACTGACTAACTAAAATCCATCACAGTTCAAGGTAAAAAAGCTTTCATTTAAATAAGGATAATTGAAAATAATGAGAACATAGTTGCTTCTGTTTCAAAAGGGGAAAGTCACAGACAATGATTAAGTAAATATATGTCTTCCATTATTGACTAAGAACTATTGACTAAGAATGAGCTTCAATTTATGAATTAAATTTATCAAAGATAAACAATTTGTGTACCATTTATAGCATTTCAAAGAAAATGTAATTTAGAGCTGATGGGATGACTTGTTATAAAATAGATAAGACTTTTACTGTCAAATATGCTGTTAAAGCACATTTTGTTCTAACTTTTCATATGTTGACCTATATAAACTTTTTCATGCTTATATTATTTATCCAACTATTAATATATTTATCTACCAAACTACTTATTCTCTTTAAGTGTCTTAACAAAATGTTATTAGTAGCAAAGAAAATGATCAAATGACTCCTTGAATGGCAGTTTGTCCATCTTAAAAGTGATAAACAGAACTCATGTATATCCATCCCTTTTGGGTTTGTTTGTTTTGATTTTCATTTCAGTTCTTAGGACACACCTGGTGGTGTTCAGGGTCTTATCCCAACTCTTTGCTCTATTGCTCTATATTTGTATATATATGAAAACACTCCCTTTCATTTATTTATTCAAATCTCATATATCCCTGTTAGGTTTTAGATTAGTAGTTGATCTACCAAAAGGTGATAGGATGGTGATGAAGTCTGCCACTACTATTATGTTGTTATTGATGTTTTTCTTCAAGTCTGTTAGCAGTTGTTTTAAATAATTTGCTGACCCTTCATTAGGTTTATATATGGTTAGGAATGTGATTTCTCCTGATGTATACATCCATTTTATTAAAAAAATGCTCATCTCTGACCTATTATACCTTTTAAAGACTGAAGTCTGTGACATCTGATATTAGTATGGCCACCCAACATTTTTAAGGAAGTTGTTTGCTCTCAGGATTGTCTTCCAGCCTTTGACTTCTTGAAGGCATCAAAATCTTGGATTCAATTATCGGGTCCATTTTGCAATTCTGTGTCTTTTAATTGGTTAATTTATTCCATTAATATTGAGAGAGATTACTGTCATAAAATTTTGTGCCATCTTTTTCTAGAAGTATGGTTTCTTTGTGGGGTCTGTCTTGCCTTAAGCAGGCATTTTAATTCTTCTTTTAATGTTTGCTTTGAGTCTGTAAAGTTATTGAGCTGTTGTTTAATCTATGAATCTGTGTATTCTACCTTCAAACATGATTTAAATTCTGACTAAGTGAAATATTCATGATAATATATTCATTTCATAGAGTTTATTTTTACTATATCCCACCACAGCATTCAGGTCTGGAGGGTTGCTTGTGATAAGTCAGGTGTGAATCTTAAGGATGCTTCATTGTATGTGACTTTCCTTTTTATCTTGCCTTTTTTCAGTATTCTATCTCTATCTGTAGATTTAATCATTATGACTAGTATGTACCTTGAGGCACTTTTATTTGTGTGTCTTTTAGTTGGTACAATTTAGATTTCCTTTTTATCTTGCTGCTTTTGATACTTCAATATTCTATCTCTACCTGTAGTTTTCATCATTGTAACTAGTATGTGCCCTGAGGTGCTTTTATTTGGATCTCTTTAAATTGGTACACTTCTAGTGTCCAGGATGTGAGTGAATGCACTCTTCCATTTGGGAAATACTTAGCAATGAGTATTAGACTGTTGTTTCTTCATAGAAGTTTTCTTCCTGCTTCTCTGGGAACTAGTTATTCTTAGTTTGTTTCTAGTGAACTTATCCCAAAGTTCTATTGTCTATTTGCTTATTTTGAGGATTTTTTTTATCCTCAATTTATTTCAAGACTTTTTTTCACTACTTCTTTAGTATGGATATGTTATGCAGCTCATCTTCCAGCTCAATGATTCTGTCCTCAGCAGCTGTTGCAAGCCCTTCCAGGGATGAGTGCAAACTTCCTTAAAGAAGAAATACAGATAGCCAAAGAATAATTGCTTCACATCAGAGAAATCAAAACAATGAGAAATCATCTCACACCACAGAGACAGTCACATATCAAAAAGAATAAGAACAACTATTTTCAGCACAGTTGTAAAGAGAAAGTGACTCTTATTCATTGCTTGGGGGGATGCAGACTGGTCCAGCATTTTGCAAAACATGGACATTGGTCAAATAAAGAAAAAAACTAGAAAGTTAACCCCCATATATCTTACAAATTCTGCTCTTAGAAATATACCTTAGGAACAAAAAATGCAGAATATTCCTCTACACTTTTTTTTGTTCATCGTAGCATTATTCACAATATCCAGAATTTGGAAACAACCCAAGTGCCTGAGAACAGATGAATGGATAAAAAAACACTGTAGATCATCTCCACAGTGGAGCTTCTTTGTTGCTATTAGGAAAAATGAAGCCAATAAATTAACTTATACATGGATGAATATGGAGAGTATTAGCTAATTAAAATGAGTTGGGGGTAGGATAGACAGAATAATTGCAATTATCTGTGGTATGTAAGAGTATGGTAAAAGTAGACAATAGAGATGAGTCTAGGAGGATCAGTCCAAGGTAGGAAGCTAGTCAAAAATAGCAGGAAAGGGCAATTAGGGCAGAGAAGGGACCATATGACATTACTATCTGGAAATGATCACACTAGACAAGTACTTGGGCTAAAAAAGATAAATTCTTGGTGAATGTATAGTACAGTGAGTAGGGGCATTTGGCAGTCAACCCTGGTTAGATCACATAGGGTCTGCAAGCCTGTCAGGAGTAATTTCAGAGGGGGTGGGAAACTTGGGACATTGGTGGTCAAAACTGTGCTCTGCTGAAAGGTGAAAAATTATAAAAATTGTAGAGAAGAAAACTGAACAAATAAATAATAAGTAACTAAATATAATAAATAAATAAATATATTTATTGATGTTAGGCTTAAAATTAACTTTGTGTTACTTAATTTCCTAATATACAAGGAAACTATTATCAAATATACTATGTCATTGATTTCAAATTTCATCTAATGTGTAAATATTTGGTACTATAAAGTTTCATTTAGCCATTACTTTGGTAATATCCAACAATTTGGACATGTGTTGTTTGTATTAAAGAAAATGGTTCTGGGGCCGGCGAGATGGTGCTAGAGGTAAGGTGTCTGCCTTGCAAGCGCTAGCCAAGGAAGGCCCGCGGTTCAATCCCCCGGCATCTCATATGGTCCCCAAAGCGCTTAGCCAGGACTAACCCCTGAGCATCAAACAGGTGTGGCTCAAAAAAACCCAAAAAAACAAACAACAACAACAAAAAGAAAATGGTTCTAATTTCCTACTTTATTATGACTTTGACCCACTCACTATTCATAATTGTGTTATATAATTTCCACATATATTGGGATTTTTATACATATTTTTCTAGTAAAGAATTTAAATTTAATCCCTTTGGGGCAAAATAACATACTTGCCTAATTTGAATCATTTTAAACTTATAGATACTATAGGAGATATATAAATTTACAGAAACTATAAATGACAAAAAAAATTAGTAACCTTGAAAGCTATTTTTAAAAAATGCAATTTCTAAAATGCTGCCAATGTTGATTACATAAAGACATACTTAATTTTAATGATTCATTGCTAATTGTTTTTAATTTTTAATAAATATTATTAATTAAACCATAATAAGATACAGTTACAAAGTTATTGATGATTGAGTTTCAGTCATTCAATGTTCAAGGGCCTTTTCCAGTGTACATTTCCCACCACCACTATTCCTAGTTTTCTTCCCACCCTCCCATATCCTTTTCTCTGTCTGCTTCTTTGGCAGACATTTCCTTTTCTCTATTTTTCTCTCTTCCTTTTTTTTTTTTTTTTAAATTTAGACACTGATTTGCAATACTTTTACTGATGATAATTAATTTGAACTGAGCCCTTCTCCTCTTTCAGATTTATGCTACTAATAAGGTCTGAAAGGGTCAGGATATAATCTCTTCTTGAGCCTGTGGAATGTTCAAATACTGGAGCTCTGATTTACATGTAGTTTATATAACCCACTTCCTAAATACCACCAAAATGCTTCTAGGGATATCCAGCTCAAGTATCAAGATCACCATCAGTGTGGTCTTGTTATTGAGTGCTTGGGCTCATTAATATTGTGCTTCTAAATCCCAGAGGAATTTGGGGCTGCCAGATTTACATCCAGTGGTGCTTGGTGCATAATATGGTATCAGGGATTGAACTACAAGAGCACAATCTAGTCTCATTTGACCTATATACCTAGTCATATGAATTGCTATTATTTTAGATGTTCTTCTCTCATCATTACAATAGACAAGATAAGGAAACAATATAAAGGCCCATTAACATTTGAGTAGATGAGAGTCAGCATAAACACACAATTGAAAACAACTGAGTATTAAATAAAAAGATAAATCTTAGTCATTTGTAACATGAATATTATATATTAAATGTATGATATTATATATTAAAATGTCAGATGAAAGACAACAAATAATTTACAGTTTTACTCATATTTGAAAGATAAGGAAACAAAGAATAAACAAAACAAAACTAAGTTTTAGGTTCAAAGAACAGATTCACCATTAAATATAAGGAAAAAAATTGAGGAGTAAAAAAAGTGAATATAGGGGAATTAGTAGATTATGGTACTAAACTTTTGGAGATGACATAATATTATTCACCTGAAATTTATGCACATCAATCAGTTTTACTTCAATTATTGATAATATTTGCAAATGTAAAATATTATTCAGGACCTAGAAGATCATACAAGAGCCCAGCTTAAATGAGCCCAGATTAAATAAAACCCCAGTTTAATCCCTGGCAAAAATGGTCCTCTGAGTGTTTCCCAATGCAACCCAGGAGAATCTAAATACCTCTGGATTGTACCAGGTAATCCAAGAATGATGGGGCTGGACCAGCACCATCTCAAATTTTACACTGACTCACCCCCCCAAAAAAAAGGTTACAAACACATAGGAATATTTCCTGTACTCAAAAATCAATAAGTGTTGCTGATAATAAAATAATTTTGATTAATTCAATGTATATAATTAAAAGATGTGATATTGTTGATATTGCACTCCTACACAAATTGATCTCTGGATTCTAAGATCTCTATTAAATACCTTGCTTCTATCTTTTATCTTTCTCTTTTCTCACTCTCTATTATAATTTATATGACAAGGAATTATAGATATAAAGCATTGTAGAGAAACAAAAATTTATAGATGATGTTAAATGATTGATATTACACTTAATACAGTTAAAATCTACTTTTGTAAAAAATGAATACAAAATGCTTTCTCTTTAAGCCTGATTTCTACCTTGACCACATATCTCTCTTTTCTTCTTGATTTTTCTTTTATGGGTATTTCCACTCTAAAGAAGACTATGTTCTATCTTGAATATGCATTCCTCCTTTCTCTCCCCTTACAACTTTCTAAATAAGATTCAATTTAAACTATCTTAATAAAAATAAAAACATAAGAAAAACCACCCAAGATTGATATTTACATCTTTTGATAAGGGTTTGATGTGAATCTACTATATGCTGGTTATTCTTCAAAGTGCTGGAGTTCCAACAGAGAGCACAACAGAAAGGATGAAGAAAATAAGCAGTGAAATTAATAACTAACATTTATATATATGTGTATATGATCATAAGGACAATAAAGACTACAAGATCAAGAAAGATACTGTATTATTTGAATAGAAATGTCTAAGAAAGTCTTATTTTATAAAGACATTTTTGACCATTAAGTTGGAGAAGATGAAAATTAGCTATTCTAACATGTGTTTCTATATGAGTAGAGTGAAGAGATAATAAAAAAAAAAAACCCAGAAAGTTTCTATCTGCTGACTGAAAAACAAGGGCAAAGAAAACTGTTGTTCAGACAGGGTAACCAAGGAAACTGATAGATAGAACATGAAGATGGTATGATATATTACCTGAAATACAATTAAATCAACCTCTGAAAATGAATTTAAAAGTATGAAAAGAAACCTGAAAACAATATTAAATTCTGATTATTCAAGTTTAATACATTTCAAACTTTAAGATTTTCAAATACTTTCAATTGTAATTTTGCTTGTTTGGTTTTCAAATGAGTGAGGATCATTTTCTTTGGTGATGGGAAGAGGGTATTAATCTTGGGCCTCCAATATACAGAGCATGTACTCTAGCCTTTTGATCTGACTCTCTGACCCACAGTCCTATTGTGTTTGTTCTGAAGAAAATTGTCTGACTGGAATGAGGATTCTTTAAATTAGATTTTATCACGTAGAAGTCCATCGTTTCCAGTCATGCCTTAAAGGCTGAAATATCTTGGCTATGCTTCAATCATTTCCTGTACTCCTGGGAAGTTTTGACTACTAGATGAGATGAAATCCCTGATCTTAATTGTACTGGCCATTAAAAATAAGTTGGATCTTTTGCAACAACATGGATAAAACAAGTGGGAGCCATGCTATGTGAAATAAGCCAAAGAGAGAAAGCAATCTACTAAGTAATCTCATTCTTATGTGGGTCATAGAGATTAGTAAAACACAGGAGTAAATGAAACCAATAGAAATAAACTCAGACAATGTAGGTTCAATTGTGGATACTAAAAGAAGAAAAGGTAAAGAGAATAGAAGGTGAAAAGAGTCCAATGAACTGGTTGTAGGATATTGGTAGTTTGGTAGTGTGAATTGTGAGGTACTTTCAAGAAGCATAAAATTGCAATTTTAAAATATATTTATACAGTTCTGTTATTGCTTTCCATAGAGAGCAATATATTATGACTATATTATGTTTTATATTAATATAATACTATATAAATATATATTATTTTGTGTTAGTTATATATTAATGTATGACTATATTATATTATGATTATGTTACTGTTATTTTAAAAATGTATTGAGTGTTTTTATTTACTTGTAACTAGTATGCAGGAAAATGTTTTGGCTTTATAACATTATGTTTCTTTATATTTTTTAAAAAATTTGGTAGCTTTGTTCTTCACCTAGCTGATCTCAAGGCTACTCCAGCTCTGTATAAAGGCTTAATCCTGTGAGTGCTCAGAGTCACATATGGTTGTAGAAACCTAGCTGGATTGGGTCATATGGAAAAAAAAACATGTATTTTCACTTGAAAGTTCTAGTTCTTGTAATACACCACTCCAACCATTGGCCTATCAGTCTCCATGAACTCGATTAATATAAGAATTGTTATAGTCTGGTTTTCTAATGTAAATTTTTATATAGTATGAATTCCTTCTCTCTAATATTTAAATTTTTTATTTTATGTGTTTGCCCATTTCCTGAATGTTTCAGCAGTGTGAACCTAATTGGTAATTGGTAAGTCACCAGGCTTCTGTCCATTTCAAGAATAGTCTATTAGTATTTTAGGACCATAAGCCTATGACAATATCCATATTTTATTTATTTATTTATTTATTTTTTCTCTCCTACCTGTAGATACAAACAGTGAAAGAGAAATGTTGACTTGCCTTAGCTACCTCTCAGGGCAGTCCTTCCTCCAGCAGGGGGTTCCCCTTGGGCAATCATCAATATTCTTTTTTTTTTCTTTCTTTCTTTCTTTCTTTCTTTCTTTCTTTCTTTCTTTCTTTCTTTCTTTCTTTCTTTCTTTCTTCTTTCTTTCTTTCTTTTTTGTTTATTCTTTCTTTCTTTCCTCTTTCTTTCTTTTTTTCTTTCTTTCTTTCTTACTCCTTCCTCCCTTCCTCCCTCCCTTCCTTCCTTCTTCTTTCTTTCTTCTTTCTTTCTTTCTTTTTTTGTTTATTCTTTCTTTCTTTCCTCTTTCTTTCTTTTTTTCTTTTTTTCTTTCTTTCTTTCTTTCTTTCTTTCTTTCTTTCTTTCTTTCTTTCTTTTTTTTATATTTTTTTTTTTTTTTTTTTTTTTTTTTTTTTTTTTTTTCTTTTTTTCTTTATTTTTTTATTTATTTATTTCTTTCTTTATTTCTTTATTTATTTCTTTCTTTCTTTCTTTCTTTCTTCTCTTTCTTTCTTTCTTTCTTTCTTTCTTTCTTTCTTTCTTTCTTTCTTTCTTTCTTTCTTCTTTTCTTTCTTTCTTTCTTTCTTTCTTTCTTTTCTTTCTTTCTTCTTCTTTCTTTCTTTCTCTCTTTCTATTTTTTTTGTATATACATTGTATTCCATTATTGAATAACAATATTTTTTTTTCTTAACACCACCCATCACCAGTGCAACATTACCATCACCAATGTCCCAAGTCTCCCTCCTCCCCACCCGACCCCCGCCTGTACTCTAAACAGGTTCTCAATTTCCCTCATACATTCTCATTATTAGGACAGTTCAAAATGTAGTTATTTATCCAACTAAACTCATCACTCTTTGTGATGAGCTTCCTGAGGTGAGCTGGAACTTCCAGCTCTTTTCTCTTTTGTGTCTGAAAGTTATTATTGCAAGAATGTCTTTCCTTTTTCTTAAAACCCATAAATGTGTGAGACCATTCTGCGTTTTTTTCTCTCTCTCTGACTTATTTCACTCAGCATAATAGATTCCGTGTACATCCATGTATAGGAAAATTTCATGATTTCATCTCTCCTGACAGCTGCATAATATTCCATTGTGTATATGTACCACAGTTTCTTTAGCCATTCGTCTGTTGAAGGGCATCTTGGTTGTTTCCAGAGTCTTGCTATGGTAAATAGTGCTGCAATGAATATAGGTGTAAGGAAGGGGTTTTTGTATTGTATTTTTGTGTTCCTAGGGTATATTCCTAGGAGTGGTATAGCTGGATCGTATGGGAGCTCGATTTCCAGTTTTTGGAGGAATCTCCATATCGCTTTCCATAAAGGTTGAACTAGACGGCATTCCCACCAGCAGTGGATAAGAGTTCCTTTCTCCCCACATCCCCGCCAACACTGTTTATTCTCATTCTTTGTGATGTGTGCCATTCTCTGTGGTGTGAGGTGGTATCTCATCGTTGTTTTGATTTGCATCTCCCTGATGATTAGTGATGTGGAGCACTTTTTCATGTGTCTTTTGGCCATCTGTATTTCTTCTTTGTCAAAGTGTCTGTTCATTTCTTCTCCCCATTTTTTGATGGGATTAGATGTTTTTTTCTTGTAAAGTTCTGTCAGTGCCTTGTATATTTTGGAGATTAGCCCCTTATCTGATGGGTATTGGGTGAATAGTTTCTCCCAATCAGTGGGTGGCTCTTGTATCTTGGGCACTATTTCCTTTGAGGTGCAGAAGCTTCTCAGCTTAATATATTCCCATCTGTTAATCTCTGCTTTCACTTGCTTGGAGAGTGCAGTTTCTTCCTTGAAGATGCCTTTAGCCTCAATGTCCTGGAGTGTTTTACCTACGTATTGTTCTATATATCTTATGGTTTTGGGGCTGATATCAAGGTCTTTAATCCATTTGGATTTTACCTTTGTACATGATGTTAGCTGGGGGTCTAAGTTCAATTTTTTGCAAGTGGCTACCCAGTTGTGCCAACACCACTTGTTGAAGAGGCTTTCTTTGTTCCATTTAGGATTTTTTGCTCCTTTATCAAAAATTAGGTGATTGTATGTCTGGGGAACATTCTCTGAGTATTCAAGCTTATTCCACTGATCTGAGGGCCTGTCCTTATTCCAATACCATGCTGTTTTGATAACTATTGCTTTGTAGTAAAGTTTAAAGTTGGGGAAAGTAATTCCTCCCATATTCTTTTTCCCAATGATTGCTTTAGCTATTCGAGGGTGTTTATTGTTCCAAATAAATTTCAAAAGTGCCTGGTCCACTTCTTTGAAGAATGTCATGGGTATCTTTAGGGGGATTGCATTAAATCTGTACAGTGCTTTGGGGAGTATTGACATTTTAATGATGTTAATCCTGCCAATCCATGAGCAGGGTATGTGCTTCCATTTCCGTGTGTCCTCTCTTATTTCTTGGAGCAGAGTTTTATAGTTTTCCTTGTATAGGTCCTTCACATTTTTAGTCAAGTTGATTCCAAGATATTTGAGTTTGTGTGACACTATAGTGAATGGAGTTGTTTTCTTAATGTCCATTTCTTCCTTATTAGTATTGGTGTATAGAAAGGCCATTGATTTTTGTGTGTTAATTTTGTAGCCTGCCACCTTGCTATATGAGTCTATTGTTTCTAGAAGCTTTTTGGTAGAGTCTTTGGGGTTTTCTAAGTAGAGTATCATGTCATCTGCAAACAGTGAGAGCTTGACTTCTTCCTTTCCTATCTGGATTCCCTTGATATCCTTTTTTTGCCTAATCGCTATAGCGAGTACTTCCAGTGCTATGTTGAATAGGAGTGGTGAGAGAGGACAGCCTTGACTTGTGCCAGAATTTAGAGGAAAGGCTTTCAGTTTTTCTCCATTGAGGACAATATTTGCCTCTGGCTTGTGGTAGATGGCCTTAACTATATTGAGAAAGGTTCCTTCCATTCCCATCTTGCTGAGAGTTTTGATCAAGAATGGGTGTTGGACCTTGTCAAATGCTTTCTCTGCATCGATTGATATGATCATGTGATTTTTATTTTTCTTGCTGTTGATGTTGTGTATTATGTTGATAGATTTACGGATGTTAAACCAGCCTTGCATTCCTGGAATGAAACCTACTTGATCGTAGTGGATGATCTTCTTAATGAGGCATTGAATCCTATTTGCCAGGATTTTGTTGAAGATCTTTGCATCTGCATTCATCAGCGATATTGGTCTGTAATTTTCTTTTTTCGTAGCATCTCTGTCTGGTTTAGGTATCAAGGTAATGTTGGCTTCATAAAAGCTATTTGGAAGTTTTCCTGTTTTTTCAATTTCATGAAAGAGTCTTGCCAGGATTGGTAGTAGTTCCTCTTGAAAGGTTTGAAAGAATTCATTAGTAAATCCATCTGGGCCTGGGCTTTTGTTTTTGGGCAGACATTTGATTACTTTCTTAATTTCCTCAATAGTAATGGGTGTGTTTAGATATGCTACATCCTCTTCATTCAATCGTGGAAGATTATAAGATTCCAAAAATTTATCCATTTCTTCCAGGTTTTCATTTTTAGTGGCATAGAGTTTCTCAAAGTAGTTTCTGATTACCCTTTGAATCTCTACCATATCAGTAGTGATCTCTCCTTTTTCATTCCTAATACGAGTTATCAAGTTTCTCTCTCTTTCTTTTTTTGTTAGTTTTGCCAGTGGTCTATCAATCTTGTTTATTTTTTCAAAGAACCAACTTCTCATTTCGTTGATCTTTTGGATGGTTTTTCTGGTTTCCACTTCATTGATTTCTGCTCTCAGCTTTGTTATTTCCTTCTGCCTCCCTATTTTTGGATCCTTTTGTTGAGCACTTTCTAATTCTATGAGCTGCGTCATTAAGCTATTCAGGTATGCCCCTTCTTCTTTCCTGATGTGTGCTTGCAAAGCTATAAATTTTCCTCTCAGTACTGCTTTTGCTGTGTCCCATAGGTTCTGATAATTTGTGTCTCCATTGTCATTTGTTTTCAGGAAGGTTTTGATTTCCTCTTTGATTTCATCTCGGACCCACTGATTATTCAGTATGAGGCTATTTAACTTCCAGGTGTTAAAATTTTTCTTCTGTGTCCCTTTGTAGTTTATATATAATTTCAGGGCTTTGTGGTCAGCAAAGGCAGCCTGCAAAATTTCTATCCTCTTGATATTTTGGAGGTATGTTTTGTGTGCTAACATGTAGTCTATCCTAGAGAATGTCCCATGTACATTAGAGAAAAATGTGTATCCAGGCTTCTGGGGGTGGAGTGTCCTGTATATATCTACTAGGCCTCTTTCTTCCATTTCTCTCCTCAGCTCTAGTATATTCTTGTTGGGTTTCAGTCTGGTTGACCTGTCTAGTGTTGACAATGCCGTGTTGAGGTCTCCCACAATTATTGTGTTGTTATTGATATTATTTTTCAGATTTGTCAACAGTTGTATTAAATATTTTGCTGGCCCCTCATTCGGTGCATATATGTTTAGGAGGGTGATTTCTTCCTGCTGTACATATCCCTTGATTAATACAAAATGTCCATCTTTGTCCCTTACAACTTTCCTAAGTATAAAGTTTGCATCATCTGATATTAATATGGCCACTCCTGCTTTTTTTTGGGTGTTGTTTGCTTGGATGATTTTCCTCCAGCCTTTTATTTTGAGTCTATGTTTGTTCTGACTATTCAGGTGCGTTTCTTGTAGGCAGCAGAAGGTTGGATTGAGTTTTTTGATCCATTTAGCCACTCTGTGTCTCTTAACTGGTGCATTTAGTCCATTGACATTGAGAGAAAGAATTGTCCTGGGAGTTAGTGCCATCTTTATATTAAAGTTTGGTGTGTCTGTTGGTAAGCCTTGTCTTAAAGTATGCTGTTCAGTTTTTCTTTTAAGAATGGTTTTGAGTCTGTGAAGTTTTTGAGCTGTTGTTTGTCTGTGAAACTATGTATTGTTCCTTCAAACCTGAAAGTGAGTTTTGCTGGGTGCAGTATTCTAGGCGAAGCATTTATTTCATTGAGTTTTGTCACTATGTCCCACCACTGCCTTCTGGCCTTGAGTGTTTCTGGTGACAGGTCTACAGTAAATCTCAAGGATGTTCCCTTGAATGTAATTTCTTTTTTCGATCTTGCTGCTTTCAGAATTCTGTCTCTATCTATGGGATTCGTCATAGTGACTAGGATGTGTCTTGGGGTGTTTTTTCTGGGGTCTCTTTTAGTTGGCACTCTTCGGGCATGCAGGATTTGATCACATGTATTCATTATCTCTGGTAGTTTCTCTTTAATGATGTTCTTGACTGTTGATTCTTTCTGGATATTTTCTTCCTGAGTCTCTGAGACTCCAATGATTCTTAAGTTGTTTCTGTTGAGCTTATCATAGACTTCTATTTTCATCTGTTCCCATTCTTTGAGTAATTTTTCCATTGTTTGATCATTTGCTTTGAGGCTTTTTTCCAATTTCTTCTGCTGTATGTAATTGTTATGTATCTCATCTTCCAGTGTACTGATTCTATCCTCAGCTGCTGTTAACCTGTGGGAAATTCAAACATGTTTTTCTTCAATTCATCTACTGAGTTTCTCAGACCTGTTATTTGATCTGAATTTCTGTTTGGAGTTTTCTCATTTCTATCTTCATATTCTCCTGATTCTTTTTAGTTTTCTCTTCTATACTTTGTTTGAGTTCTTTGAACATGTTCCATATTGCAACTCTAAACTCCTTATCTGAGAGACTGACTAGGTGGTTGGTCATGTTCAAGTCATCAGAGTTGCCATCTTCATTCTCTATGTCTGGCACTGGCCCGTGTTGTTTCCCCATTGTCACACTAGTACTGCGTGTTTTTCTACGTGTTGTGATTGTATTCATCAGCTAAATGCTGTGCACAGTCGCGAAGGGTACTGGAGCAACCGTGCTCCTCTGGCTTCTCCCTTTCTGGGCGTGTCGACTCACCTCCACGGAAGGCTCACAGGAAAGCAGGCTGGCAGATGGGCCGCACCCAGGATGAAATCAGGCCAAAAATGCAGGACAGCAGAGTAGAGAGGCAGAAGGGTGCTGGCATCTGAGATCCAGCGAAGTTCAGTGGCCCATATTTTATTTTTAAACTAGGATAATTATCTCAGAATTAAACAGGAGACCCACTTATGTCTAATAGTCCAAGTTAATGTATTGATAGAAGTTTTTTTAAGTTTTTATTTAAATGATTGTGATTTACAAAGTCATGTATAGTTGGGTTTTAGAGATACAATATTTCAGGGCCAATCCCCCCGCCAATGTCAACCTTTCTCCACTAATGTTCCCAGAGTACAGCCTGTACTCTACCCCTGCCCAAGCCTGCCAGAATAACAAGCCCATTTTGTATTTTGGTTGTTAGAGTTTGGATCTCATGATTTCATTGTTATTGACTTTGTTGTGGATATTTACATCTGTCCTTTCTTACTACCATCAATGTACCTGAAATCCATTGGCCTCTATCCCCTCATATTTGCATTTCTCCTCTTTCACTCAATTTCTTTCCTTTTCCTCCCTATACATTTAAACTATTGCTTTTTTCATGCAGTTCTTCAAAATATGACATATAATTGATATCATACTGTATTTAGCCTTCTCTTTCTGGCTTACTTCATTTAACATAATAAGAGAGGTTATTTTTTAAAACACTTTTCTCCATCATATAAAATAGTCACTAGAAATTAAGGTTTAATCTCAGTAGGAATCATTCATTCTATGCAGAAATGAAGTTTATAATTTAATACATTTTCTTCCACAATCAATTGGACAACAGGAAACAAATATAAGAAAATTAAGAAGTAGAACCATGATCCTGAAAAGATAATAGTTATTGTTTTAGTAAAAATGACGCATCACATTAGACAGTATGAGCTAATTCTTTTGTGTTCTGTGACTTATTTTGCTTGCTTGTATTGTATTGAGGCCACACCCAGTGATGCTCAGGGGTTACTCCTGGCTCTGAGCTCAGAAAACACTCCTGGCTCAGGGGATCATACGGGACGCCTGGGGATTAAACGAAAGTCTGTCCTAGGTCAGCAAGGCAAAGGCTCTACTATCAATGTGCCACCACTCTGGCCCCAATGTGTTCTGTGACTTTTAAAACATTCTAATAATAAAGGCTGATAAAATCAAATGTAGAATTGTGGAAATAAGATGCACCTGTTTCTTATATAACAGGACTCTTCTGTGTGACTTTCTCCCTTTCTTTTTCTCATGGTGCCTCCTCGGAAATTAAATTAGCACAAAAGGTATGAGAGATAAAAAGTGTTTTAAAAAATCAATGTTGAAAAAAAAACACTTGGGAAATATATTCAATTATACTCATTTTTATAGAAATATATTTTCAGCCTTTTAAGAAAAACTGTGTTTTCTATGGAAGAAGGACTTTAAAATCTTCATAGTTTTGACCCAGAAATGCTACATTTATGATTACATCCAAAAGAGATTCTCCTAAATGAAACAAATAAAAATTTAGATCCTCATAAAAATACAAATAAAAATAGAAAAATCATACTGGTAAATGGTACAAGTACCAAGAAAATGGAGTTGATGATAAATTAAAGAAACACAATGATGCCTTTCCAAATAAAAATATTATTAGTGTGTACAATTTGAATGGGTAGGAAATAAAGCAAAATAAAAATAGAAAACAAAATAAGAACATATTATTCTGTAGAACATCACCTTCTCTTTGTGTGCTCATCCACTAGCTGAAACTAACCAATTTAATAATAGGCACTCCCCTATGCACATATGAAAGCACATATGTAAGTATTTAATAATAACATTCACAGACACATATACACACTTACCCCTTTGCTCCCAAGAGCAAAACAAAAGCAGCAATTCTGAGAAATTTCTTTTGCCAAGTACAAAATTAATCAGAGGCACACAGAGAGAAAATATGTAACTTCATATGCTCACAACATAGCAAGGTAGGTGAAAGAACAAATTATCTATTGACTGGTAAATTTGGTAAGAATAGCACGGTGATTAATAGGGTGAGTATGCTATAATGGGGATTAGAAAGAGCACAACAGTAAGGGTTTGTCTTATATATATGGCTCATAGTCTTCCAAGCACTTCAAGATGTGATCCCTGGGGCCGGAGAGATAGCATGAAGGTAAGGTGTTTGCCTTTCATGCAGAAGGATGGTGGTTCGAATCCCAGCATTCCATATGGTCCCCAGTGACTCCCAGGAGTGATTTCTGAGTGTGGAGCCAGAAGTGACCCCTGAGCACTGCCAGGTGTGACCCAAAAACAAAAAACAAAAGGAAGTGATCCCTGAGACTGGGAAGTATGCCCTGAGTATCAAAGTTAGCATATAAGTCCCCAAAACAAAACAAAGGCCCCCAATATATGGTCTGCTTTGATTGGACTGTGTAGCTATGGTATTTCTGTCTGAAGAAGAGATATCTAGAGCGAGATTTAAATAATTAAAAAGGTTGTCTTTAAAGAACTTGGAAAAGATATTGTGTATAGAGCCTTCAATAAAGACAGATGAATAGCAAAGAGAGAAAGATTGTAGCATAGAATTTCAGGAAAGACAGCCATTGAGATTGGACTGTTCCGCCATGTTATATAAAATTAATACATAATGGAAGTAATTTGAGCTAAGGCCAAGACTCGGACCATACAAGGTCTTCCCTGTCGTGGTAAAGAATTGGATTTCTATTCAGTCTAATAAAAGTCACAAAATTATTTTAAGCGATGGATTTAAATTATACTTATGACTAAAAGGATTACTCTTACTGCTGCTTAAAGAGTGAAATATAGGAATCTGTTTGGAAGCAGGAAGACTGTAGCAAAAGCAAAATTTATGGTAGTATCTCCCTACTCTAGTATCTAGGTCCCATAAAATTTGACAGTGCCTTACGTCAGAGTAACAGGTTTAGCATGAGAGGCACAATTTTGATATGGAATCAATAGGTAATGCAAATGGATTCAAGATGAGAGAAAAGTGTGGAAGCCTCACCAAGTCAAATTCCAGAAATGTGGCTTGAACTTCTTGAAAATCCACCAAATATACAAAGCACAATTTGTAGGGAAAATTTATTTGTAGTTATATTATTTGCTTTTAATTGTTTTATTAAATCATTGTGCGATATTGAACTATAAAATCATGTTGGGGTCATGGGGCCGGGTAGGTGGCGCTGGAGGTAAGGTGTCTGCCTTGCAAGCGCTAGCCAAGGAAGGACCGCGGTTCGATCCCCCGGCGTCCCATATGGTCCCCCCAAGCCAGGGGCAATTTCTGAGCACATAGCCAGGAGTAACCCCTGAGCGTCAAACGGGTGTGGCCCAAAAACCAAAAAAAAAAAAAATCATGTTGGGGTCTTGTATCAATATATATCAAGGATATATATTATATATTAAAAATTATATGAGGAGAAGCATTTAATAATAACAGTCTGAAACTGGGATATCAAAGTCTAGGATGAGCAGAGACACAAATCCTTTGAGCCAGAGGATTTAATCACTATGATCCCTGTTGCAGTGAGCAGAAACAGGTTGAGGTAAGGTGTTTGTCCTTGTACATAAATTAATCTTCCTCCCATGTACTCTTATGTTTTATTATGTCTTAGAATATTAGCTTTAAATTAACATTAGGTGTTATATTTCAATTAAGGAATTATTATTTACATCACAATTCATAATAATTTGGCACTGCCATATCGTTTTTTTTTTCTTTTGCTTCAAATAATACATAATTGACTTAGTAAGGTCTAGTGGATTCAAAGGTCTATCTTTGAAAATTGATCTTTCTTGTTCTAAAGGTTTTCCTAGTAAACAGCTATTTTCTCCCATTTTTAATCATAAAAACACTTTTTTCCTGATCATCTTTTAATACTTATCAATATGTTTTTGCATCACTCACCAAGCATTCACAGAGTTATATATAAAACTGAGGTACCTTAGAAATTAAAATTTTATTTCCTGAATGAGCATTCATGTAGCTATATCCAAGAGTATGCAAGTCCATAATTCAAAAATATTAATAATGTGTGAGAAATTACATGTAGTATACCTAGAACATCCTGTAAATGAAGCTGCCTAGGAAGAATTTAGATGGGAATTTTTTTTCGTAGAATTTGCCACAAAGATTCCATATCCAGAGGCTTCAAGTATATTCATCAAGACTCAAACAGTGATGTTAAACCACATAAGTTTGAAATTCCTGCAGAAACAATGGCCCCTCTTCTGATAACTTCACAAATCTCTTCTCCAGATCAGAGAAACTGAAGAAGCAGGGAGAAGTTGTATACCCAGCAGTAAGCCTCTTGCTCTGAATAAGATGATCTTGAACAATATGTTTGAGTTTCAGTAAGGCAACTCATCTCTTTTTGTCTTTAAACCTCTCAATGATCTCCCTGTAGCTAATCCACATTATTCATAAAATAGAAAAAAGGGAAATTGAGAAGAGTAGCTAAAACTAGCCAAACTGACATTTTGTTACAAAGATACCATATCTGGAAAAGTTAATCTAGCACGAATGAAGAATAGGATCCTGAAAGTTCTTCTTGGAGCCATTTCTTATGCATCTGAACAACATTATATTTCTTGGAACAATTCCACGGTCAATCCATCACTTTTAATAAGGGATGGTCAAGTCTTGGGCCTCATTTATAAAAGCTTCTATTAAATCATTAACTATTAACACTGTGAAAGGACAAGCTCAAGGTCAAGTTTGACAGTCTTTCCTCCCCAAATGAAAAAGTTGAAAGACTTTGGTTTAAAGTGAAATCAGCACTGCAGATACTCTGAAATAGAAATTTACATGTTCAACCTTAGGCTTGGCTTCTATATACATACTGAAGATGAGTTTATTAATTAATGATAGAGAGATAGGTGGGAAGGTTTCTAATCATTTGTCAAGGAATCAAGTTAGTGTGGAGAATAATCAGGGGTCATTGGTATAAGGTTGGGGTCATGGAGTGGTGGGATTGGAAGAAGGAATAGTGTATACCTGAAATACTATTGTGTATAATTTTGTAAATCATGCTGTATAAATAAAATTATTTTAAAATAATTTTATATCTCAAAATGTTTATAATGTAAAACAAAATATTTTTCAAAAGCATAGTCACTCTTATTCCAGAATTTATTCTGGATATCTTCATACTGAGGATGATAAGTAATCAAAATAAATGTCCTTATCAATATTCTGACATACTCAATAATAGATTTCACAGTTATACTTTATAGTTTTCTTCAATTTAATAAAATGGTAACTCACATAAGCACAATTTAATAAAGTGGTTTATAAGGGTCCGATATGATATATCTAAGCTAGGAGAATATTTTAATACTAAAGTGTGTTTTTATTTTTTCTGTATTTTTTATACCTTGATATTTTTAGTTCAGAAAAAAAATATTGGAGGTCTTGTATAGTTTCAAGTGATAAAATTTGGAGATAGTTTATAGCACAGAGGCACATGGTTGAATATACAGAGTTCCCCAGCATTTAAGGACTTCCTAAGTACTACGTAGTTTGACATCAGTAGTTCAAGCATCCCACTGGACTCTAATCATGTCTGAACATTGAACATTTATCTGAACGTTGAACCATGTGACTAAGCTAGTGAGTATCATTGGTAGTAGGCTCCACTCTGCTGAGTACTGCTTGGAGAATTTATTTCCCCTTTCAAAATATAAAATTTTAAAAAGTCTCACATTTTAAATTTTGAGGTCTAGGGCTTTTTTTTATGTAAAATTTTTATTTAATCACCATGATTACAAAAATGATTATACTTTGGTTTCAGTCATAAACAGAACACCCCCCTTGGTCTAGAACTTTAGACCTAAAATTTTTAAATCTAGAATTTTTGGGGGCCGGAGAGATAGCATGAAAGTAGGGTGCTTGCCTTGCATGTAAAAGGACAGTGGTTCGAATCTCTGCATCCCATATGGTCCCCCGTGCCTGCCAGGAGTGATTTCTGAGCATAGAGCCAGGAGTAACCCCTGAGCGCTGCCAGGTGTGACCCCAAAACCAAAAAAAAATGTAGAATTTTTGAAAAGCATGTGGGCAAAACATGACAGATTTCCTAAATTGTAGAGAGAAGAAACTGGGACAGTCATTGCAGAGACAAAGGGTTCTAAAGGTGGTGTTGAGGTGATTAGATTTTAAGAGAAAGAAAAAGAAACAAAATATATGTCACAAGAAGTAGGAAGAGTTGCAAAACCATCTTTTGTTAATTTTGTTTTCTTATACTTGAAAATAAAGTTTCATGGAGTAAATTCTGTGCATTCCAAATATGTAGATGCCTGGGCGATTGACCTCTTGAATATGGCCAGCTTCTATGTTGGAAAAGAGGATGAGAATTATAATTCACAAACTGAAAATAGACTGTTCCAGTCATAAATATATATAGCCTATCTACTCAAAAATCCCTATAGAGATGATTTTACAATCTTCCCAAACTTAATGGTCTATAGTGCTTATCTACATATGTCTGGAAAAAGAAGACAAGTGGATTCATATGTATATCCCCAAGGACAACCCAGAGAACAGTGAAAAATATCTCCATCTCAATGTAAAAGGACTTTTTGAAAACACATCTAAGTCTACCTTCCAATAGTTTCCATGAAACATAACTTATGTCAATGGAATGAGCTGAGGAATTTCTCAGATAACTTGTAAAATATTACACCTGGGTGTGTCTATGGAATATTTCTAGAAGGAACAAGAATTTAAATCAGAAGACCTGCATAAGAATCCTTCTAATTTAGATGAATATCATTAAATTCATTAAAGGCCTACATAGAACAAAACTTTAAAGGAAGTAGAAAATCTTTCTACTTCTTGATCTGTGATCTCCAAGAAGTTTCTTCTTTCCTAAGACATGAACTTCTAGTTTTTGGACTTATAATAGCAGCTATAGTGCAACCTAACTGCCTAATTCTTATGTCTTTGGTCTCAGACTAAATTATATTTCAGGGGTTTTCTAGTTCACCAATTAGTAAACTGTTGATTTTTCCATCACTAATATCTTCATGAGCCAACTCCTATTACAAATCTAGCTAATATTGTCTAGCTAGCTAGCTATTGTCTATATTCTGTTTTTCTGGCGAAGATTAAACAGAACCATTTCTTTGGGGAAGAATTTTTGAGGCACCACATGTTGCAGTGCTCAGGGATTACTCCTGGCTCTACACACACTTCTGGTGGACTTAGGGAAATGTAAGGGATGCTGGGGATCAAACCTGAACCAGCCATGTGCAAAGCAAATGCCCTACCTGCTGTACTATCACTCTTTCCCTTGAATGACTTTTATGGAGGTATATGTTTTCTATCTGTCCCCATTATAATTTGAGTGTCCTGTGGACAGCAGTTAGCAAGTTTGCTATTGACTTTCATGCAATGTTAAATTTCTCAGTCTTACAAAATATTGTTTCATTCTTTCCAAAAGCACAACAGTATTCAAGGTCCCTAAAGGAAAGAGTGAAGCTATAGTTAATGATGGAAATTAAATGGTCATTTCAGTTGAAAATAGAAAAGTTCACCCTGAGATTTTAGCTCCATTGTATAGCCAGTAATTTATTTACAAAACATTAATTTAGAGTAGTCCATATCTCTCAGATTCTGTACTAAAAAGTAAAATACTTCATTATACTGATTCATAAAAATTATAATATTCAAACCATGTAAAATGAGGTTATATGAATAAAAATGTTGAGATGTTTTCAAGTTCTAACAATTTCATGGTAAAACTGTGATACTTTCTATGTGCATAGAAGTAAGGTTGTGTGATATTAAAATGCATGTACTTCAGAGTCAGAAATGCTCGAGTTAACTTCTGTCCCTAGAGAGCCAGTGATGCATCAGATAATATATTTTGTCTCTAAGTTTTCTAATATAAAATTTCAAGGTTGACTTCTCTTATCTTAAATTTTATATTACATTGTTCATTCTGGGATTAGCATTGTATATGCAACTTGATTACCATAGAGCATGGCAGTTTAGTGGATTATTGCTATTAGATGATAACAATTATGTATTACTCTGCATGATAGTTCCAGTAACTTCATTTTTATTATTAATGAGGCCTTGTGGTTTGGTGACTTTAGCAATCTGTGTAGTAATATTCATTTAAGAAGCATGCATGTAATTGGGGCTTTACCTAGTATTAAAGCTCATGCCATGTTTCACAAGTTTGAGAATTTGAGTTTGATCCCTTACGACAAAAAAAGAATGAGGAGAAACTGAAAAAGTAAGGAAAAAATAAAGAAAAAAGAGGTTAAAAAATAAAACAGCATGCAGAATTTTTCTTTTTAGAGAAATGGATTAATGATACAGAAAGAGGAGAATCAGAGTCATTAAAAATGGTTTAGAACAGAATATTTATGTGGTCAAAAAGTGTTTTCCAACAACTATTTTTAAAAAAGACACTAAAGGGGGCCGAAGAGATAGTACAGCGGTATTTGCCTGGCAAGCAACCGATCCAGGACCCAAGGTGGTTTGTTTGAATCCGGCCTCCCATATGGTCCCCAGTGCCTGCCAGGAGCTATTTCTGAGCAGAGAGCCAGGAGTAATCCCTGAGCGCCGCCGGGTGTGGCCCCCCCAAAAAAACAAAAATAAAACAAAACAAAAAAGACACTAAAGGGTCTTTTTATTTAATGGATGACCTTATCCATTATAAAAGAATAATATAGAAAAAAGAGGAATGGATGAATTAACAATGACTAAAAAATTAATAAATAAATTATGGGGCCTGAGCTGTACTGCAGCAGGAGGGCACTTGCCTTACATGCGGCTGATCCAGGTCAAACTTCAGTTTTATCTCTCGTGTCCCATATGGTCCACCAAGCCAGGAGTGATTTCTGAGAGCATAGTCAGGAGTAACCCCTGAGATTCACCAGGTGTGCCCCCCTCCAAATATAAGAATAATAAAGAAATCAAGATTACATAGGTGAATTATATAGAAACAAGTAGACATTGGTTCAGAACTTTACACCTTTATGATAAATAAGATAATTATAGAATGGGATTTGGGAATGTTCTTGAATTTCAATGTTATGCCTTGAAGATAATAATTCTAAAGTGTATATCACACAATCAAGGATATTTGTATATTTATACCTTTAAGGATTATTTTATAGCAATAGACACTTTACAGGTTTTTTATTTCTTGATTGAGTTTGCTACACTATTAGTATCTCACCAATTCCATTTAGTTTATTAGTGTCTTAAAATGTCTTAGAAAGAAAGTCTCTAAGAAAAACCAAGTCATGAAATTTGCTTATAAATGGATGGATTTGTAAAATATAATACTGAGTTTGATGGAAAGGAATAGACATAGAGTAATTGCACTCATTTGTGAGATAAAAAGAAAAAGCATTATAATAATATCCAGAGACAAAGGCCACAGGACTAAGCCATAGTAAGGAGCTTGTCACGAATAGTGGGGAAATGCTTTTAGGGTAGAAAAGGAAATACTGTGTAATGGACATTGGAAACAGTCACTCTGGACAAGAACTGGGTGCTGAAAGGAGATAAAGTGATATGCATAGTATCCCTTTATTAACAAATCGCTGTGCAAATCAGAGTTTCTAAAAGGAAAAAACTGATTTGAGAGAGAAATAAAATGTCTGTCCCAGGGCCAGAGTGATGGCCCAGTGATAAGGTATTTGCCTTGCATGCAGCTGACCCAGGAAGGACCATGGTTCAATCCCTCTGCATCCCATATGGTCCCCCAAGCAGGAGCAATTTCTGAGTGCATAGCCAGGAGTAACCCCTGAGTGTCACCAGGTATGGTAAAAAAAAATGTCTGTCCCAGAGGCAGGCAGGAGAGGAGGGAAAGAGGGAAACTGAGGACATTGGTGGTGGGAAATGTGCACTGGGGAAGGGTGTTGTTGATTGCATGACTGAAACTAATCATGAACTTGTAATTGTGAAAAAAAAAACAACTGTATTGTGAACAGCCTTGAAAGCATGGTGTCTAATTTAAGTATTAAAATTGTTTAAAAAGATACTGAGTGTATGATATTTGATCATAATTTTTTAAAAAGTCTTAAAATGAAATCATCTTACATTAACATTAAAATATTTATTTAACTTTAATAACATAATTTTTCTTCACAGATCCATTTATAAAGCTAATCATGTATGTGCCCCCAAGACTTACTGTCATGATGTTCATCTTTTCCTTATTAAACAAAGCAAAAAAGTTGTTAATAGTTAACACATCCTTCAAATACAAGTGTTTGTGCATATGAGCAGCAAAGCAGGAGGTGTTTTAATAATTTATGGTAGATCCATTCAATATATATGTATATCTTATTTTTTAATTAAATTTCATTTTTCAAATTTTTTTAAACATTGTAGTTTACAGAGTTGTTCAAGATACAGTTATTTCTGGCACTCAGTATTTCATCACCAATATAACATTCTCTTCAACCAGGTCATCCAGACATCTGTTTCCTAATCTCCCTGAAGCATGTAGGAATAATTTCCCTACTGTATTATGTATTCCTACTGAGAGATCAGAATTAAAATTATTGGGATGTTATGAGAATACATAAGTGGTCATATGGTACACAAATGTGAAGATCTTCAGTGCTGAGATAATGAGCTCATATGGCAACAGTTGGGGTTCGTAGAGGACCTTTGAAGGGCCCCCATTGTAATCAGCTATGAGGTCACTATGTCAAAGAGTTTTTCCTGCTAGTTGGGCTTCTCTTTTGAGAATTACATGAGTCTATGTCCGTGGTTGCTTATGTAGACACATTACAGAAGGCTATTGTTCACCAATACACAGGTTTTAAAACAAGGTTTAGAGGCACACCCCTCTTTCTATTTCTGTACAATAAAAACACAATCTCCACTCCCTGACAGCTTCTCTTTTATTCCATTTGTCTTGTCCTTCTTTTGGCCAACACAGAATTCCTTCATTGTTTCTACTTATATAAATTACACTGTTCTTGAACTTGACCCATTAACATAATAATATAACTGACCTGTCACTTTTGAGCCATCAGTAATTCAGTGGTCCTCAAATTTTTTAATTAAATAATTTTTTATTTAAAATAGTGATTACAAACATAATTATAGTTGGATTTTAGTCATAACAAGAACACCTCCCTTTATCCGTGCAACCTTCCCATCACCAGTGCCCCTATCTCTTCCTTCCCCAACCCCCTGCCTGTATTTGAGACAGGCTTTCTACAGCCCTCATGCTCATGGATTGTCAGGATTAACATAATTAAAATGGCAATACTCCCCAAGCATTGTACATATTTAATACAATCCTTCTAAGGATACCCATAATATTCTTTAAAGAAGTGGATCAAACACTATTGAAATTCATCTGGAACAATAAACACCCACGAATAGCTAGAGCGACCTTGGGAAAAGGAATATGGGAGGCATCACTTTTCCCAACTTTAAATTGTATTAAAAAGCAAATGTCATTAAAACAGCATGATATTATAATAAAGACAGACCCTCAGATCAGTGGAATAGACTATTCAGAGAATGTTCCCCAGACATACAATCAATTAATCTTTGATAAAGGGAAAGGAATGCAAAATGGAGCAAGGAAAGCCTCTTCAACAAGTGGTGTTGGCACAACTGGTCAGCCACTTGCAAAAAAAAAAAAAGGACTCAGACCTCCAGCTAACACCATGCACCAAGATCAAATGCAAGTGAATTAAAGACCTTGATATCATACCTGAAACCATAAGGTATATAAAACAGCACGTAGGTAAGATACTCCAGGACATTGAAACTAAAGGCGTCTTCAAGGAATAAACAGCACTCACTAAATAAGTCAAAGAAGAGTTACACAAATGGGACTTTATTAATTTGAGAAACTTCTGCACCTCAAAAGAAATAATGCCTAGAATACAAAAGCCCACCCACAAAATGGGAGAAGCTATTCACCCAATACCCATCAGATAAAGTGCTAATATCTAAGATATACAAGGTTCTCCAATTTTTTAACCAGGAACCAGTTCACAGTCCCTCAGACCGTTGGAGGGTATGGCTATAATAAAAATAAAACCTATGAACAAATTCCTAGGCACACTGCATATATCTTATTTTGAAGTGAAAAAACAAAACAGGAATAATACAATATGTGGCCTGCAGGCAGTAATTTGAGGACCACTGGACAGTTGATATTCTTTCAAAGTATAGCTCAGGAGCTTTTCTAAACCTCTGATGGCACCAATCTCCAGCCTACATTAGCATGCTGCAGTGGCCTGCTAAATTCCTTTTCTACTTCTAATGATTTTTTTTTCCTTTACTCTACACTGTTCACAGTTGTCAGAGCAATATATGATACCAACGTATAACAAAAGCTCTTTTTTTTTCTTTTTTGTTTTTTTGCCACACCTGGTGATGCTCAGTGGTTACTCCTGGATATGCACTCAGAAATCGCTCATGGCTTGGGGGACCATATGGGACTCGGGGGGGGGGGGGATCAAACTGCTGTCTGTCCTAGGCTAGTGCACACAAGGCAGAGACGCCTACTTCTTGTGCCCCCACTTCAGCCAAAAAAAATACTCGTATAACCCATTCATGATTTACTGCTTTATTCAAATTAAAATAAAATCCTTTTGTGAAGGTCGTGGTATCCTCTTCCAACTTAAGTTTGTATTACTATTTCTCTACTTCCCTAAAGTAGGAAATTACCTTAAATTACTACCCCCCGACACACACATACTGTTTCTCATGCTATAAAGACCTTATGAGTTGATAATGTCTGTTCTGCCCGGAATCTTGATATTTTTTCCATCTCATGTCAAACAGATCTCAGAGGTCATTACACCCAAATCTGGAACAGTCCCTCCAGTCTTCCTGTATTCGGTGCTTCCCATCAGATTACTTTATTACAAGTTCTAATTTGGCTTTATGAACATTGCAATATTGTATTCCAACTCTAGAATCACAACTGCATCCTCGGGCTTGCATAAAAATGTTAATGTATTCTTTATTCATTAGTTAATTAAATCTAAAATCAGATGTTGAACAGTCCCATCCATTATGTTGGCAAAATAAGATGTATTGTACATGTAGTGTGCTTGTGAGTACAGATGATGTGTATGTTCATATGTAGAATGAGTGTACCAACATGCATGCAATTAAGCACATGTATGTGGAGAGTGTATATGTGGGAGTCTTTATGTATATGTGGTATGTATGTGGACTAATCAGGAGTATGTCTATTGGCATGTGCAGAAGAAAAATTAAAACCAAAATCTTAGCATTGGTTATTACTAACTGAGTTATTCTGGTAAAATGTTTTTTCTAGATTGGTTCTTCATTGTATTATTTTATTGATTATTTAGAACGAAATATTTTAAGATAACAAGTGATTTTTTTCAATATGTAGGAGTGACCTAGCAGGTTTCTGGAGGTCATTGGAAAATGCTCTGGTTTCTGAGAACTGTCTCAAGCAGATATAATGAGCACATGCTTCTATTTGGCCAATTTGTTGATTTTAATTTGCTCAGGAATGAATCTGCTTCCTAAGGTCTGACTTTTTCTGTTTTTCTTTTTTGTAGGTTGAAGAGGTGTTGGCCTCCTCGTGCCTCTTTCTCTTTGGGATTTTTTCTTATCTCTCCATAATTAAAGCAAGTTAACCCAGGATCAGAGAACAGAAAGTAGATAACGCCTTAAGCTTAATTCAACCTGCAATTTTAACAAGTTGGATACACCCCGCTGAGGTGATTGCAGAAGCCTGCTGTCCTGGCTCTGTCTTCTCCTGCTGAGCCTCTCATCTCTTTAACTGCAGGAGCTGTCCTGCCCCAATTCCCAGGGCAGAGAGACAGCCCAGTTCTGAGTCACATCCCTCAGGACTGACCTAGAACTTAGAGTTCCAGCTCTCAGGGCCAGACTCTTCTTTAAGCAGAAAACATAGAATTCCCCCCAGGACCTTACATTTCCGGTGTAGCCCTTGGGCACTCACCCCTACCCTTAATTACACAGGAAAGCTTGAAGTTCCCTGCCAACTACATGTGACTCTGCCATTTGAAACATTTTTCTTGCAACATGCATAATTTTTCTCTGCTTTTAACCACAGTAAAATTTTCAATTCATCCTTAGAAATTAACACAAAAATCACTCCAAAGGTGGGGGACAAATTCCCCTTTCTGTCTGAAGGCACAGCAGCAGGAAGCCTCACCCAATAGCTCCCATTTAGAAATGGCCCAGCTCCACAACTGAACCTTATTATACTGCCAAGTTACCACATTGTTTCGGCTCCCGGAGCACACAGTGGCACCTCCAAATTTCATAGTGCTGTAGACCAATAAGATCACAGCAAATCTGATGAAAGAGTTACATAGAAGATCAACAAGCTCAATGAACTAAACCAGGGGTCTCAAACTCAATTTACCTGGGGGCCGCAGGAGGCAGAGTCGGGTGATCCTTGAGTGCAAAGTCAGTAGTAAGCCTTGAACATTGGGGGTGTGACCCAAACAACTAAAACAAAACAAAACAAAAAAAGATTCCTCTAGGGCAAGGCCACAAAATGTACCGAGGGCCACAAAAGGCCCGCGGGTCACAAGTTTGAGACCCCTGAACTAAACAATAACACAGAAGACTCAGCTAGCATTAACCAACACAGTTTATAATCAATGACTTTAGTAACACCATTTCAAGATATACAAATTATTTCATGTTGATACTTATAAATTCAAGTTATATAATTCCATTTGCCTTTGTATTGTAATCAATAATGTTCAGTATATTTTTATGTCTGCAAGATTGAGGTGGTAGGTAGAAAACTGGGGACCTTGGCAGAGGGAAAGTAATACTGGTGATGAGATTGGTGTTGGTACATTTAGTGCCTGAAACAGTTGTATTATTTACAACTTGGTAAATCATGGTATTATAATAAAAATATAATTTTTAAATCAGCTCCATGGAAAGCTTTTAATGTGCTCTTTCAGGAGCCCTTCCTGTGGTTAGTAACTCATTTTGCTTTAGATCATAAGAGGCAACTGGCTCTTTTATAGACATTCTAATAATAATAACACACGCCCCCATAATCAGTCAACAATTAAGGCTATGGGGCTCATACTTCAAAGGCGTTAAGTGTATACAAGGGTCCTGGGTTCAATCCCAGTATCACAGAGCTCCTTATGCACTGTTGGGTATGGTCCTGGTGACTCAGAGTTGAGCCAGGGTTGAGCATCACTATATTGCTATGCCAAGGTAATCAATAGACTTACACTGTTGGACACCATAGGCTTGAATAGCCCCAGGCCCAAACCCTCCAACACTGGAGAAGTGCCTGTAATAAAAATCTTTTGCCAACTAACAAAGGGAAGCCACCAACATCACTCTACAATGCTCAGCTCTGCGGTGGTCTATTTCTATTAAGAATGTCAAGCCTTCAGATCTAAGGGCTGTGATGAGTCTGGCATCTTCCAATATCTGCCTGAAGTTATAAATGTGGCCTTCTGTCTTGGTGATAGTATTGACACAATCAATATGTGTGTGTGTGTGTGTGTGTGTGTGTAGGAACCGCCTGAGTATGACGACGTATGACTCCTAGGTTTCCTGCCTAGACTCTAGTATTTATGTCTTCAGTTACCTGTGTATTCTCCTCCTCCTTATCTTTCTCAGTCCTCAATGTCAACTGAAGCTCTGAAACTGAAGATGATCATGTACTGACATTGGTTTTAACATTCTCTTTAGGACAAAATTAATTTCAGTATTAATCATAATAATTATACAATGAGAAGTGCATTACAATAAGGCACTGTGAAATGATTGTCTTTAATTTCAATTAATTATGAATTTCTGGATATAAGAATAAAATAACCATTTGTTTTAAAATTTGGACACAAACTCCAACTGAGATGACTCAAGTTTTACTTGCCCTTAAAATCACCGCTTCACTTTTAATCAAACATTTAAACACAGGTTGTAGAAGCAAGAATTCTATCATCTGTGGAGTCTGGGTGGGTGCTGAGAAGTTCACATTTCTTGTGTATTATCAGCAACAAATTCAAGATCATGTTCCCAGCATACTTGGTAATATTGAGTTAGAATATTAGTGTCCTCCTATTTCTGTCGACAGAATACCATTTAAAAAGATGACTTGGTGGGCCGGAGCAGTGGCTCTAGAGGTAAGGTGTCTGCAAGTGTCTTGCAAGTGCTAGCCTAGGATAGACCATAGTTCGATCCCCCGGTGTCCCGTAGGGCCCCCCCCCAAGCCAAAAGCAATTCTGAGCACATAGCCAGGAGTAACCCCTGAGTGTCAACAGTTGTGCCCCCCCCAAAACAAACAAAAAGCTGATTTAGTTAACAAAATGCTAACAAAGATTAGTGTGAGACCCTAATCCAATTCAGGTGTGTCATTATGAGAAGAGGAATTTGAACATGCAAAGAGAGGCAAGGGGTAGTTTATTTACACACCAAGGAGATAGCACATGAAGATACAGAGAGAAAACTGTAAGACCCATCCATATGCAAAAGAAATGTGCCTTACAAGAATACAAACCAATTCTGACAAGGCTTCTAGCTTCCATAAACATGGGGAAATTAATTTCAATTTCAGCCATTCACCTTCCCTTCTGTGGCATTCATTACAGAAACCCTAAATAACGAAGTCAAATATAAAGTGGTCTTTAGATCCACAGAAAGATTGTAGCAATGTTTGTAAATGATTTACACATAATGTATTCTCTCCTTGTTGAAACCAAGCCTGGCTATATCTCTGCCTCCTCCTTCAGAGATTGCAGAATGAGTGCCTATCTAGTGCAATTGAACTATAGAATACCTGCCTGATCATCAAAAAAGATGGTTTGTTGCAGATATTCAGAAAAAGACATCTACCAAATTCACAAAGGCATGGAAATACATTTCCTCAGAGACATGAGCCTTGGAGTCACAGTGTCTGTTCTATGGAAGATGCCTATGGCAGGAACCAAAGAGCTGTAGACCAATGACTTCACAGACCCACTCCTACATAGGTCACAAAAGTCAAGGCAATATTTTCTGCAAAATTTTCATTCAATAGACACAGCCTTAGGACATTGATGGAGAAGGTATACATATCCCAATAGGCAAGCACAGAACCACCCCAGAATTTCTCTCAAATCCAACCAACCCTGAGATAACGACCATGGCAGAAATGTCCTTTGGATGCAAGGGACATCACAGAACCCAACCAAGTTAATGTTCCACTAGAAATGTCCTACATAGAGAAAATTCAAAACTCAGGCCAATGACATCACAGTATCAGAGAAAGGAATGGAGACCCTTATAGCTATGAACCACACACTAGTGCTCTTTTCATAGCCCAGAATTCAGCTTACATGTCAAAAGATAAAGATCAAGTTTCCATCACCTATTGATTGGAATGCCTAAGGGTTCTCTGAGGAAAGAGATTTGACTCTGGATATACCCTAGAATAATGGATGGCAATATGACAGGACATAGGTTTGAGACCATTTCATCAGAAGAAATCAAGCCATACAGAGAAGATGTAAAGCTCAGAGAAGTACAATAAGGCTGAATAGATTCAGTGGTCCTCAAACTATGGCCTGCAGGCCACATATTGTATTTGTATCTGTTTTGTTTCTTCATTGCAAAATAATATATATGCAGTGTGCATAAGAATTCGTTCATAAGTTTTGTTTTTAATATAGTCAGACCCTCCAATGGTCTGAGGGACCATTGGCCCCCTGTTTAAAAAGTGTGAGGACCCCTGATAGAAGCTTTTTATCTGCAACCTTCCAGTTTTCCTCTTTTTCCCTGGTAAATTAGCACTTCTCCAAAAGCCAGTAGGACCCCAAAAGATGACTGTTTGCTGAGAAAGGAAAAGGACAGAAATTAAAGCACACTTCATCCAAGTGGTGCTATAATCCTCAGTAACTCTTTTCTTCTCTTGTCTTGGTTTTTATTCCCTCGCCCAAACTTCAAATGGAATATCCGTCTGCATCCATACTCATCTGCTCACTCGCTCTCAGTGATTCAAACCCTCAGCTCAAGCATCTCATTGTTCCAGTTCAGAAACTATCCATCATTCTCTTCACTTATCCCAGTACTGGAATAGTAGCAATAACTGTTTATAGTCTAGGTCTTTATGTTTCCCCCTGGAGATCCACTGTTGAGCTTGTTCTGGTTGTGAGTTTCTTGGTAGAGGCAAAGATCCCCAAAGGGAGCTCAGACTGTTTTCAATTATAGATCAATAAAAAGCTCCCCGTTGAGTATGCTCTGCTAGAACATATTTGGCCAAGATAAAAGAGATGGACAAAGACTACCATGTAAATGCCATACATTGAAAAGGTTTATACTACTTATCCTAGCCTTTACATCTATTTTTGGTCCTTCTGAAGTGATAGATAAAGGACTAGAAGATGGTAGGAGTCAAGACCTCTATGGGGAAAAGTGTTTGGTTACTAACATTAAATTTTAAACAGCAGTACCATAATACTTTATAAAAACAATATGTAGTCCATTTTATTCTGTTTTCAAATCCCTGCACAGTGTAGCACTTTGTTTTATTTATCCAGAGATTTCCCCATGCCCCACATTTGTTGCACTGCTATTTTCCCTTGCCATTAAACCCCTTGCTCACAAGAAAATGAAGCCAATCATTGTTTAGGATCATATCATTAAGAATATAATTTTCTTATAAGATGACCACCCATAGGAAAGCTGGAGATCATAACAACAAATTGTTAACATTAACAAAGAGCGGGCTAAGAGCTCATTCCCTTTTTGTATTACAGAAGCATTTCTGAAAAACAAAATCAAGCTTAAGCCAACAGATATATCCCCTGGAACCTAGAATTCTTTCTTACTGGGTTACAAGTGTATTTCTTCAGACAATACAGTGGTTTCCAGTACTTTGTGAGTGTTTACATCATTCATGCTAGAACATTTCATTTGACTTTTCCCATCTGACAGAACCTACAAAGAATTCAATTCTATGGAATATCGTCCTGCTCTTCAGGGGCTCTGTTATTGTCAAAAGAAAAGAAACCATGAAAACAAAGGTTTGAGGCTGAAAAGATGCCAAAATGAAAAGGAGACCCAGTTTCTAATCGTAGATATCCCCTCACTAAGTGGTAACATGGCACTTACATTTATTTATTAACTTTAAAGAAATGGTAATAAACATACTTAAATCTCTAGCAAGTGTGAAAATAAAAACATCTTTAGAAGTACATGCCATAACACCAGGTAAAGAAACTTTTACCATACCACTATGTAAAATTTAGAATATCAAAATGACTTCATTTGAGAAGCCAAACTTTAGTTCCTGAGTTAAGGTTCCTCTATATCACTATGAGAAAACTGGTTAAAATAAGTAACAGATTTAAGGGTTATGAAGTTCAAAAGACAAATTTTAATTTTGGTCAATGGGCTGTATAGAGCTATTATAAAACTGAGTAACACTTGGAAAGTTTTGGAAGAACATTTTTAATAGTAAAATAATTAAAACTAAAGCACTTCCACTACTTATGGCATCTTAGTTTTTCTGTTACATGTCATTTTAGTGGGATTATTAATAGACTGCTTATATTAGACACACAAACCAATTCTAAACCAAACACTGCTCACATTTCCTTGGGCACTACGATTGCATCAAGTACAGACCAATAACCTGACATGATCTGCTCTAGAGAATGTCTAAAACATTCAGTGAGAGATATGCCATATTTCATTATATTTTAAGGAGGATATTATTGTTGTTTTAATGTCACATTTTTCCTAAATCTTGGGATTTTTACCATTTAAAAAATATTTAGGTAAAATTATGCTACCAATTTTTTATTGCAGTTGCTGTTACTTGTTTTGATGGCCATAATTAGCAGTGCCAGGGGGACTATTTATAGCTTTGTGTTCATGAGTGAACTCTGATGATGCTAAGCAAACCATATGTAGTATAAGTGATCAAAGTTGGGTCAGCTGCAAGTAAGGAAGCCTTACCCCTCTGCTATCTCTCATATACTACATTCATGGTTTAGATTAACAAAGTTACTTCACTATCACTAAAATGTCCAAGACCTTCTGCAAATGTTTTTGTGTCAACTTTATTCCACTTCCTCCTTCCTCCACCTACTGCTTAGTAATTTTAATTTTGCATTAGAATATGTGTCTTCATGAGACATCTGTTCCCTTACTTTACTTTTCTATATACCACAATAGAGTGAGATCATCTGGTATTTATTACTCTCTTTCTGACTTATTTCACTGGACAAAATGGTCTCTAGTTATACTCAATTTACACCAAACTGCAAGATTTTATCTTTTCCTTTAGGTGCATAGTTTCTCATTGTGTACATATAACACAATTTATTTTCCCATTCATCTGTTATTGATCATGTCGGTTGTTTCTGTATACTGTATATTATCCTTAGTACTGTAATACACATAGGTGTACATGACTTTTTAAATTAACATTTTTGTTTTTTTTCAGGGTCATACCTAGAGGTAGTCAGGGATTACTCCTGATTCTGTGCTAAATGATTACTGCTGATAGTATCAAGGGACTACATAGTGCTGAGAATTGTACTTGGGTCGTTCATTTACAGAAAAATTATCCCTGCCCTCTGTAATATCTCTTACCCTGAATTAATGCTTTGTATTATTTAGATACAAAGCATGAAATAAGATTACAGGCTCAAAACAAGATCTAGTCTTAGTATTTTTGAAAAGTCTCTGTATTGAAGATAAAATGGTCATTCCTATCAATAGTGAAAAAGAATTTTGTTGTTAATTTATCTTTGCCAACACAGGTTATTTTCAGCCTTTTATATATATATATGCCATTCTCAGTGTTGTTTACTCTTAACTTGGTGACTTTCATTTTGCTCTCTCAAGTAGAGATCACCCAAGTAAAGACTCAGTTTTAAGACAAAGTGCTTGGATATGAAAAAAGGAATTTAGAGGGAAAGACACATTTCCAAATGACTTTAAGAGAGTCACGGATTGTCATCTAAGCAAGCTCTTTGATCATTTCAGTTATAGGAACCAATAAATTGATGGTCAGTTTCTCTGAATTTCATTTCTTTAAATTAAACAGAAATAATTTGGAGGGGGGGTTTGGCATCACACCCGGCAGCACTCAGGGGTTCCTCCTGGCTCTATGCTCAGAAATCGCTCCTGGCAGGCTCGAGGACCATATGGGATGCTGGGATTCGAACCACCGTCCTTCTGTATGCAAGGAAAATCCCTTACCTCCATGCTATCTCTCTGGCCCCAATAAAAATTATGTAAAAATAAAGTCTGAATTGAACTACAGAGTTATAAGGCCCAAATTTAATATTGGTTGCATCACTGAAAGGTCATGGAAAGGCCTTCATCACTAGATGTTAAGTTGACAGCACAAATTACAAAATTGTGAAACATTAAAGTTCATTTATATTGAAGTTTAGCTACAAACTTAACAAAGTAGCTAGTGATTAAAAAGGGAAAAATTTCAAACTTTAATCATGGGCATTTTATTTCCAATTTTCTTAGAGCAAAGTAAGAATGAAAACATAAAAGTTGGTGATAAGTATTTTTAAATCTAAAAATTAGGGCATAGAAAATTTCTATTGAAAGCTTTATATTCAAGTTGATATAGGAAGAGATAACTGCACATATGTTATCCACAATTCTTGAAAGGATTCATAACCTTGTTTTCTATCTTGGAGATCCCCAACTATTCCCTATCCAGTCTTTTTGGGAAATGTTTGCCAGACAAGCCTTTTTTTTTCTAAATACAAGTTAATAAATGTCTTCAGAATTATAAACTTAGCAAAAACACACTATACCACTCACATGCATAATATTTTTTATCTGGAATCTATTAAAAATAGGTTATGAAGAATATAGCCTCTCTCAACAAATCATTCAGGACCAAAGGAAATAAAATTATATGCATGACACCGCTTCATTTAATAGTAGTGCAAATCACAGCATCTAAAAAGTAAAAAAGAAGAGAGAAAAGGAGAGAGACAGACTGAGTAAAAGAAAAGTAAATGTCCTTTGAGGTGCAGAAGCTTCGCAGCTTAATATAGTCCCATCTGTTTATTTCTGCTTCCACTTGTCTGAAGAGTGCTGTTCCCTCCTTGAAGATGCCTTTAGTTTCAATGTCATATAGTGATTTACCCACGTGTTGTTCTATATATAGTATGGTTTCAGGCTTGATATCAAGGTCTTTAATCCATTTGGATTTGACCTTTGTGCATGGTGTTAAATGGGGGTCTGAGTTTATTTTTTTTGCAAGTGGCTAACCAGCTGTGCCAACACCACTTGCTGAACTGGCTTTTCTTGCTTCATTTTGGATTTCTTTCCCCTTTATCAAAGATCAGTTGACTATATGTCTGGGGAACATTCTCGGAATAGTCGTCTATTCCACTGATCTGAGGATCTATTTTATTCCAATATCATGCTTTTTTGATAACTATTGCTTTGTAATACTGTTTAAAATTGGGAAAAGTAATGCCTCCTATATTCCTTTTCCCAAGAATTTTTTTGGCTATTCGTGGGTGTTTATTGTTCCAAATAAATTTCAGGAGTGTTTGATCCACTTTTTTGAATAATGTCATGAGTACCATTAAATCTGTACAACTCTTTGGGGAGTATTGCTATTTTAATGATATTAATCCTGCCAATCAATGAGATGGGCTTATGTCTCCATCTCCTTGTGTCTTCTCTTATTTCTTGAAGCAAGCTTTTGTAGTTTTCTATTTACCCAATACTCGTCAGACAAGGGGGTAGTATCAAAAATATACATGGTACTGACAGAACTTAATAAGAAAAAAATGTATAGCCCCATCAAAAAAATGGGGAGAAGAAATGAACAGATACTTCCTCAAAGAACTACAAATGGCCAAAAAAACACATAAAAAATTCTCCATATCACTAATCATCTAGAAGATGCAAATCAAAACAACTATGAGGTACCATCTCACACCACAGAGACTAGCACATATTACAAAAAACAATCAGAGCTGGCAGGTATGTGGAGAGAAAGGAAGTCTTATTCACTGCTAGTGGGAATGTTGTCTAATCCAGCCTTTATGGAAAATATGTAGATTCCTCAAAAAATTAGAAATTGAACTCCGATATGATCTAGCTATACACTCCTAGGGATACACCCTAGGAACACAAAAATACAATTCAAAAATTTATTCCTCACACCTATATCATTTATAATATCCAGGCTCTGGAAACAACCAAGAATGCCCTTCAACAGATGAATGGCTAAAGAAACTGTGGAATACACAATGAAATATTATGCAGCTATCAAGAGAGATGAAGTCATAAAATTTTTCTATACATGGATGTACATGGAATATATTATGTTGAGTGAAATAAGTCAGAGGGATAGAGATAGACACACAATACTCTCATCTATTGGTTTTAAGACAAATTAAAGACATTATTGTAGTAAGGCCCAGAGACAATAGAGTTAAGGGTTGGAAGGGCTGGAAGGATCAGCTCACAATGTAAAGCTCACCACAAAGAGTCGTGAATAACTACACAAATAGGTAAATAACTACACAAACAACTAACATGACAATGTTAAAGGATGAGAGAAGTAAAATGCCTGTCAGGAATACAGTCAGGATGGGGAATAAGGGGTACATTGATGCTGGGAATGTTGCACTGGTGAAGGGGGGTATTCGGTTTATGGCTGAAAGCCAACTACAATATTGTAGATGTAGTTTATTTAAGCACCATGATTATAATCACGTTTATAGTCATGTTTATAATCATGGTGCTTAAATAAAAATTTATTTAAAAAAAGAAAAAGTAAAATGTCTTCTCCATGGCAGGCAAAAGAGAGGGCAGGCAGAAAAATGAGAACATCACTGTTGGGAAATGTGCACTGGTGAAGGGGGTGTACATTGTATGACTTAATCTCTTTAAACAACTTTGTAACCATGGTATTTATAGAAATTAATTAATAAAAAATAGAAAATTAAATATCTCATAAAAAAGATATTATTCAAAAACCTACAGTATGTGTCATTCTTAATACATTTAAATGAAGATACTTGGACAAAGTTTACAGCAATAGCCAATGAAAGGATAAAACACAACTACACAGTAAAAACCTATAGTTCAATTATAGTCAGACTTAACACAAACTAGATTACTTTCTTATTTAATATACAATTTTTAAAGAAACTCAACAAATGAAGAACCACAATAACTGAGATGTTTTAAATTATATTATACCTTCAGAATGTATTTGCCTTGGAAAGTTGACTATCAGATTAATAAAACAATATTAGTCTACAGACTTGTGGCTCTTACTATTGATTATACTTGTGATTTGAGAACCTCTTTGTCTTTACTCTCCCACCTTTGCTACTTCTTCCAAAATGAGATGGTACATAAAAAAATCTCACGAGGGGCCAGAGATATAGCACAGCTGGTAGGGCCATGCACGCAGCTGACCCAGGTTGGATTCCCAGCATCCCATATGGTCTCCCCAGCCTGCCCAAGTGATTTCTGAGTACAAAGCCAGACATAATTCCCTGAACACCACCAGGTAAACAAAAAACAACAACAACAAATCTCATGATAGTCTTATCCATGTTCCCTTTCTCAGTCCAAATTTACAATAGTTTTGCGGAAATTATACAGGACTCTGAAGAGGCTGAACTCTTGTTCAAGAGGTGTGACTATAACCACTTCTCAATTTTAAAGAGAGATGAGTATATCCTGAAATAAATTGGTCAATAATAATTTTTACGTTTTGGACCCTACAGACCTGGTCTATATAATTAGGTATAACTAGGTCTATCATGGTTAATCAAAAGGAAAGTTAATCATGATGACAGATTGTAGAGGAATAGAAACAAAGATAAGGATGTTTGCCTTTTGTTCAAAGAAGAAAAGCAGATACAATGCCTACACAAGAGGCAGCCTGTTAGGTACAGGTGTAATTCTGCATTAAGCACAGTCTAGCTGTAGATATTTATCTCAAAACAAGTCAAATCTGACCAATCAACTCAGGGAAGTTGTTACCAAGGTTTTTACTTCCTTTTAGAGCTTTCTCCTAGGTGCTATACTGGAACAGGAGGCTTCATTCATGCCTGGACTCAAACAGTTCAGGGTATGGGTGACATAAAGGAGTGTTATTTCTCTTATTGCCAGCCACACAAAAGGATGGACAAGAGCTTTATGTTTCTTATCTTGAAATATCTGTAGAGACATACCACATTTACTCCCCAAATTTTTACACTTAACTTGATATTTTGGGGTTTTAACCCATTCTCTTTGAGAAAAAATAGTGGCCTTAGAAATAAGAAAATATAAATTCAGGAACCTGGAGAGTATGCACTGAATGAATTTAGAAGGAAGGAGACCAACACAAAATGATCTCTCTCTTATGTTGGATATAAAGAAACATAATGTTGAAATAATAATGCCCAAAGACAGTGGAAACAAAACAAAACAAAACAAAAAAAACAATGAACTGGTGGTATTCATTAGGAAACATACCCCACTGAATAGTTTGGGGTATAGGAAAGGTAAATGGCAATAACTATTGTGAAGGGAAGCATTCAATCAGGAGGAAAAGATGATGCTGAAGTGTGGAAAAGTGTTTTTATGAAGCCCAATCAGTAACAGTACTATATACCGCAGTGCAAAAACTAAAAAATTACCTTTTGTAGAAGCAAAATGATGGGTGAAATATAAATGATGTGTGGAAGTGGGGTGGACACTGGTGAAGGGATTGATAATAAAACATTGTATGCCTGAAAACAATCAGGAATAACTTTTTAACTTTAGGCTGATTACATTTTAAAAAATAAATAGGTATTGTTCTGGTTGTTTAATAAGGAGCCATTAAATAATCCTGATTAAGTTAATAATTCAAATAATTCAATAAAACTAATCTACATTATTAAATTACGCTGATATTATTCTGATTTATTTGTCCGATATTACACAATTTCAATATTCTTTTTAATTTTATTTGTTTGAAAAAGATAAATGTGCTTCCAGTGATAAAGTGATTGAGGAAAATGATCCAGTTGTAATCTACCAGTGAACAATCTTCCAGTAACTTGACTTTGGAAGGGTAGAGCTGATCTGTCAGGGTATAGAGAGTCACACCTGAACTCCATATGCTCCAGTATTACTTGCACCGCACTGTCATGGTTTCCAGCTATGACTCTACTAACAATGCTGATATAGTGTCATATTCCTTCCCCATGAAGGCTAAACGCCACTTCTAGGAAGGCCTGCTAGGGATCTGAGCCTTTGCTAGGTTGTAGTGACAAGAGCCATTACCATCATGGCCACCATCAGGCCACCATCATGTATCTGCAAATGAGGGAAACCATCAGAGTGAAATAGATGGAAGGGACCAACCCATACCCCCTCTCCTGAAGGGCTTATCAAAAAGAAATTTTGCTGCACACAGCATTTTTTCAGAGAAATCTGACAAGTATTGATCTATCACTTAGATACTTGTCATTCTTAAGTGAGAGGGATGGTGCCGCAATGAGGGAGATGTTCCCACTAGTAGAAGCCAGCTTTGCAGCACAGTCAGCCACCAGGAGACCCCTTTGGTTACCATGGAAACAACAATGGGAAGCAGGAAGAGTAGATGGCACACTTTAACTCAGCTTAAATGCAAATTTTATGGGTAATTAAGAGGCAAACCACAGTAAGGACTTTTTAGTAGATATATAATCATTGGAAAGGTAATAAATGTGTGTCTTAAAATGGATACACTGAAAAATTTGACGTTTTTGTCTCAGCAAGAGATTCCATCTTAAGAATCTCAATCACTTCTTTTCATTCCAATTTTGGAAATTATCATTCTAGAGTTGTTGGATATTTTTGTTGGTTGTGTGGCAGTGGTTTTTACTGGTTTCTTTTTCTATAAGAAAAGCAAACTTGCAATGAATTTCAAATTCTTCTTATGAGAAGGTGCTTCCTATATTTCCTAGAGCCCTCGCTGGAGACTTTATTGTGCTGAAGTTCTACCAACATTTCCTCTTCAAATGTCTCTGAAAAATTATTTTTCAAACAGCCTTAATTGCAGAAGGGCATCAAGATAGTGCCCAAATCCATAGCTCCAGGTTTCAACTTTGTCATTTTCTTTCTTTTAGTCTTTGTATTTAATAAGAGATTTACCCCTTTTTATAAACCTGATAAAGAAAGCAAGATGAGAAGGAACTCTTAAAGAATAAATTGATTTGAAAGAGAAATTTTTTTTTTGTTAATTTCCCTCAGATTTGTTTCTTCCAGTATACAGGCAAGAAGTCTTCTCAATTAGGAGTTCCTGGTATCTGGGTGTTCTGTTGTGTGCTAGAGTATACCCACTCCAACCATAATGTATCTTCTCACACCTCTGCTATTTCCTCAAATAACAGTAAGGTTCATTTCAATGAGATCAAGAAATCAGAGGAGAGGGTCTAATTAGGACATCTTTGGGCTGGAATGAAAACTTCTATGACCTGCTCCCCCCCCAAGAAGAATGAATGGAATTAAGTCTGAAACAAGAGTTCCCAAGGCCCATGCGGCTATACTTGAAAAAAGGCAGCAGCTCATTGATTAGGATTTCATTGCTTTTTGACACTTACACACCAAAGAGGGCCTCTCATAAATGAATGGAAGAGCCTGTGATTGCTGTGGGAAGTGTTTTCTTCACTTAAAGAAGTTCCCAGCCCACAACACTTTGCATAGGTGTGATTCTCACTTCCTCATAGGTCTTTCACAAGGGAGACCTTGGCAAACTACCTTTCATAATTAAATCCACCTTTTAAAATTCAAACATCATAGCTGGCCACTTGACTAATAGAGTCAAATTGAAGAAGTTGAGTTTCTAAGAACGACTATGACAGTGGAGCTGGAAAGAAAAAAAAAAATTAAACTACCCGCTTAGAAGTCTTGTTATTTATACCAACATAATTAAAATTAAAAAGGAGTCATAAGAAATAACAACTGGAAGAGAGTAGAATTTATTTAGTCCATGCTTTCTTAATTTGGAGGCCATCTGTTAGTAGCAAGATAATTATAAACACCTTGAAAAGTAGAATGATGCCTATTGCTGTATCACAAACTAAATTGAATTTTTACTATTAAGTAAAAAGATGGATTAACGCTACATGATGACATCGGGTGCAAACTTTTTTTGAGGGGGAGTGAACTGCTGAATGAATGATTGACTAAGTGGTGCTAATAAAATTTCCCTGTCTTCCAAAAATTATTTTTCTTTGAGTTCCTTCTCATTTTGCCTCTTCTATCAGGTACATAAAAAGGGTAAATCCCTTATTAATTACAAAGACTAAAGGAAAGAAAATGACAAAGTTGAAACCTGGAGCTGTGGATTTGGGCACTATCTTGATGCCCTTCTGCAATTAAGGCTGTGTGAAAAATAATACAGAGAGAAAAGGAAACAAAATGATAAGCTAGAAAAATGGAGCTATGGATTTGGGGGGGGCTATATTCTGTAATTAAGCCCTTCTGTAATTATGGCTGTATGGAAAAATAATACTTTACAGGGTATGTGACTAGGAGAATCTAAGTGAGATCCCATGAATGAAAGACTTTAAACACAATATTCTGAGTCAAGTTCAGCAAAGATATTTCCTTTCACTAAGTCACCAAAAATCTTGAACTCACATATATCAGCATTGTAATACACTAAGGTACCTAACTATACTATAACTGGCATGGGAATCCACATCTAACAGAGCCAAATATATTTCTATTCTGGAGGAATCAGGCCACTTCCTAACAGAAGCTCCTTTCTGCCTCAACTTCTAGTAAACTTTAGATTTATATTTTATCATTTTCAAACATTTTTACTCATAATAAGGCCCAAATGACTATATTTGCCCTTGAAATAAATACAAAGTTTTATATTTACATGATAAGTGTAGTCCAAAATACACACTTTTTCACCTGCACCTTTATCTACTGCCCCTAAGATTCAGACACATTATTCAGGCTCCATGATCAGTGCAAATTGTGGCAGATTTCTGCATGAAATATTCTTATTGGGAAAGAAATGCACTGGTAATGCATCAGATATTGATCTATTAAAACCAGTTTCAGAAAGTGTTAAAATAGAAAAGAATGAAAAATGGGAAGCCTTAGTGGTGAAGAGGTACATCATAAATCCAAGCTGAGTACTTTAGTGTTGAAATAAAAGTGGAATAGCCAATGAGGGGGGTGGGCTGGGCATTTTTATTCATCTGTCTTAATAATTTATCAATCTGTAATGAAGAAAGACCTGGATTCCATATGAGGTGTAGCAAATAAAGATAAGTCTAGGAAGAATATTCTATTATCTGTGTAGCTTAGAGTAAGTTGATCTTTGAGCTTTAATGAGTTTCCCCTGACCCCTGATTACAAACATAGTCTAAGCTGACCTCTATCTTTTGTATGTCTTTTGACATATAAGAATACTATAATTTCATGTCCTGCTTGTTTCAAAGAGCCAGGTGAACACTTGGTGCTTTATCCCAGCATAGAATGAGTGGTCAATACTAAACAGAATGCTATTCACCTCTTTTTCTACCTAGACTTCCTCAGAGAAACATCATTAAAAAGTATTGATTGAAGAGCATTGCTATTTTGACTAAGAAGACCCTCTCTGGTAGCTCCAATTATATTAAGAGGGTTTTTATTTTTTATGACAAAATTAATTTTCAATTACTTCTCTTAGAAGATAAACTGGTAAAAAGATTTCCATAGAGATGGTAGACTAGATGAATAACAAGGAATCATTTCCCATTAATGCTTAGCATTATTACTATTAAATCATCTAATTCAAGGAGTTTTCAACAGCAACAGCAGTAGTAGCAGCAATTATAAGGGATAACAAGGGCTCCTAGGAATGGAAGGCACATAACATTTTTCCTTTCAATCATACTACTGCCATAAACTGGAAAGCTCTGTTCAATTAGGCTTCCTCTTATTGGTACAGAGATCTTCTCAGATACCCGGTTTGTGCTGCCTTTGATTTTAGAGTAAACCAACAAGAAGTCCCTGGGTCCTAGGACTGGTGTTAGAAGCAGTCTCATCTCTCATCTATCGGAGATCATGTAGAATTTCCTGCAGTAACTAGACTATAATGATATCTGTGACTTTCTTTCTGAGGCTTTCAGAGCTTATATCATGAGCCCCAGCTGAGTGAAAGGACTCAAGTATCTTTGTTCTACTTCCTGATTCTGGTTTATCACAAGGCATTTTTATTTCAAGTAGGAGGAAAAGCATGATGTTTCTCATAACTTCTCCTTTAAGATTAGAGCTATACATTCTGGAAATTAGTTTTGAAGCAATTTTTAAGACAACTATGGGAAAAATTAAGAAAATCACATTGCACCAAGTATAAAATTCTTGAACTTCTGAATAAAATTTGAAAACACATGGAAACTCCAATCTAAATCCTATAAAATTTGAGGGTGGAACCTTAGAGAGGTAATTCAGTAATGAGAGTGGAACTCTTATAAATTGAGATGTTCGTATTATTATAAGAAGCAGGCTAATTCTGTTCTTTATCACGTGAGGTTTAAAAAAAATGTTCATTTGTAAACCAAGGCACAAATATTAAATTTATTGACACCTTGGAAATTTCAGCCTCCTGAGGGATGAAAAACAATGTCATCTTTTCCTTTTTAAAAAGAAGCATTATATAAGAGATATTACATGGGTTAATTCACTTATTCATGTGGTCTCCTATCACTCCAGGAGTGATTTCTGAACAGAACTAAGACTAAATCCTGAGATAATGGGGAGAGCCCCACAAAACAAACAAATAAAATTATTTTATATATGTATAGTGCTGAGGACTAAATACAGAACATTGCATTTTAAAAGTTACCAAATATCTCTATTGATTTATTGTACATCTCAAACTAACAACAGTTGTTTCTAAACCTCTAGGATCTGGTAGTGTGTTTAGTAGGTTCAGATAGTGTTTTTTTTGTATGTAAAAATATTAAAATAAAATAAAGAAACCATAAATAAATAGTTCAAGAAAATGGTTATATGTGGGACTTGTAGATTTAGCCTGCAAATAGTATTCTAAGGGAATTGCATTAATAATCACAGATCTAAGAGGAAAATTTTTGCATATCTATTTTTAAATCTAAGGTGAGAAATTGAGAGATAGCATCATCTGAGAAGAATTAATAATAAAAATATGGCAAAATATATTCTAGCAGGAGGAAAGCTAAAATGATTTTAAAAGTAAAAGAAGATTGCTACAATTTTTCAAGAAAAAAGGAAGTTGAAAACATTACCTGTTATCCCAAACAGCACTTGTTATCCCTTAAAAAGTTCCTTCGTCTTACAAGAATAAAACCTGGAGCATTACTGATTCAAAGATAAAGAAAATTGGCAGCTATTCTTAAAAACAGAGAGGATCTTGAGAAGAGAATCTTTGCTTTTGGCATAACTTGCTATCTCTCAGGATCATGTTACTCCCCCAGAGTGTCTACATCTTCAAAGGCTTCAGGCAGCATGTCTCAGAATCAGCTGTCCCCACCAGGGTGGAAGGTATGTGGTTACCAAGATACCTTATCCAACTCTGGAGCTATCGACTAACCCTAAGCTGCCAGTTGTTCCAGGGAGGTCAGTGAAAGGAATAGTTGCAGAATCCAGAAATCACTTACTGTTACTTTTCCCATGCGTAATTTGTCAAGAAAGGTCCTTGATTTGTGTTCAGGAGTTCTGATTTTAGCAGAGTTTCCAACATAACCTGATCAGAGTAGTCCACTCTGCAAGTTATTTGTGAAAATAGGGCTCACAATAAATAGCACTTGTTTTTCTTATGAAAAGGTAATGTGATAGTTATACTCTATGGCATTTAGGGTTTAATTCTGGCCCTGTGTTCAGGAATTACTCTTGGTAGTGCTTTCAGGAACATAAGTAGTGCTGGTGATTTAACTAAGGTCTTTATCAGTTGCATACAAGGCCTTATACCTTCTACCTTTATACCTTATTCTTTAACCTTTGTACTATTTTTTGAATCCATGGGATGAATTTGTGATATATTTCAAAAAGTTTACAAGGTGCTCAGCTCCCCATAAAAACTCTATACATTGAGTCTCTACTGAATGCCCCTATTGGAAATACTTTACCAATAAGGAAATATTTTACTTTTGTGCTGAACCCTTTAGCATTCCCTGTATGATTCTTAAGAGAGAGAACTCTGGAAGCTCCAGGATGGTCTCCTCAGACTTGTTGCATGCACCTCTTTTTCTTGACTATTATTAGTACCCACTCATTATAATAAATTATAGTCCTGTATATAACTGTGTTTTTTCTCATTTTATTTGTAGTAAATTCAGTCCAGAATCCCTAATGTCTACTCTACCACTGTAATATATTAATTTTCTGTCTTTATAGGCAATTATAATAACCTTATAGCACTGTCTCCATGAATTGCTATATGGAAACAAAGTTGAAAGCAGTCTGGTAAAAGATGGTATATAGTATATGAAAAAGTTTTCATAAGATGATTCTTGGAATTGTTGTATATAAAAGTGTTTCCTTAGGATTGTTCTGTGACTATTGCCCCACCTAGCCCTTCCAGGTGGGGCGCTGTGGAGTTGGCAATAAATAGCTTGATGGACAGGGGAGAGAGGTCCTTCTGTGAAAGCTGCTGGCTGCAGGAGGATTCTCTGGCTCTCCTTGCTCGAACTTTTACACCCTATCCTTCTTGTCTGTGTGGATTATTATTTGCTGCGGATAAATATTACCAAGGTCTTCCCCCAAAAGGGGAAAAGGGGATGGGAAGTAATTTCTCATTCTGGGGACTGTTCTTGGATTCACAAATACCCAGCAAAGTTAACAGCGAAGATACATTACAATGGTATATCCAGAAAAAAGAATCCTTAGAGTACTAGAACTATCTTTGGCAAAAGAGAAACCTGAAGATGATTCTCAATAGCTCCGCAACTTGTTAAGCAGATGTTCAACATTCGACTTGAGCACCCCAGTATCCTGCCAGGTCCTTGCCCGTTCCTGCTGGGATGATAAAGAGCTTTATAGAACCTCTAAAACACAGACATTTTTCCAGCTGTGCCATCTGGTTGTTTTCTTTTTACAAGCAGTCAGCAAAAAGATTCATCTGTTGAGACATAAATGAGATGCTCTGTATGTGGGTGGGGTAGGGGCAAATCAATGTCTAGGTTTGTGTTCAATGTTCATCTGTTTAAATGTTGGGCAGAAGGGGCCGAAGAGATAGAACAGCGGTAAGGCGTTTGCCTTAAACGCAGAAGGATGGTGGTTGGAATCCCTGCATCCCATAAGGTTCCCGAGCCTGCCAGGAGCGATTTCTGAGCATAGAGCCAGGAGTAAATCCTGAGCACTGCCAGTGTAACCCAAAAACCTAAATGTTGGGCAAAAGATTAAGGGCTAGGATTCTTGAAAAATGAAAAGCATTCTGAGATACAGATGAAGGATTTGCTTTACTTCCAGAAACACACTTACAAAAGTTTTGACAGTGATCAGCCTGAGCCTTCCGAATGCTTCATTTCTGTGGCATGTCTATACCAGAGTAGTACCTTCTCTTCTGAGAGTAAAGAGCACCCCAAAAATCAATTAAGTTTCACTCACAATACGGAAAGTCAACATAGGGTACCTCTGAGAATACATTCTTGCTATTGTGTTGGTCAAATAATATCCAACTCTCTCCCTTATGTGCTTATTACAATATCTATCTTTGTCAAAATAGCTATTGTCAATATCTAACTTAAAATGAGAATCGAAGTACCATAGTTTTTCTTAGAAATCTAATGTTATAAATTTAAGACATTGTCAAGAGACAGACTATGCCTCCAACACTGATAGTATAACATGAAGTATCACTAAAACATAAAATATTTATCAAGATAATTATAGGTAGTCAATAATGGCAATTATTTTTATGTAAGTCTCCAAGGAAGAGAGTTCTTAGATAATGTTTCAACTTGATGTTAAGTATTATTGAACATTCACTGCATATACAGGCATTTCACTGATCTTAGCCTTGCAATTTACCAACAAAGTGCAACTCACAGTATTATAAAGATTATAGCAGTCAAATGGAATGGTCATGAATTGACTCAGACCAATCAGACTGAAAACTTGTGTTCTTTCCCATATAGGAATTGTTATCAACCTATGCATTATTTACTTTTTATAATATCCTGTGCTTTGTAGGCTGTTTAGCAGTATCCCAGTTCCTTCTATAGACCAGTAGCATCACTCTAGTTATGATATTTGTAGTATCCCCAGACATCACCAGGAGGAGAAATAAACATCCCCTCCTTTTGTAATTATAATCTATTGAAAATATTTTCAAGGTTTCTCAAGCCTTTATACTCAATATGAATGATAAGGAATAGCCAAGAACCTTAAGGATAATGATTGATCCATAAAGTGAAAGAAAGGACAGTATATCATCTATAGCTCTTGAGAGAGTTTGACTGTTCCCTTTTCTGTATCAACACTATCAGAAACAGTTTGGTAAAGGTATAGGGAAGGAAACTGTGCCCTACTTGTAAAAGTGTAATCTTGCCTAAAAGATTAGCAAAATACCAACAAGATAATTTTAGGACCAATTTATCCTCATAAATATGAATATTTTCAGACATTATTTAGTCTGGAAGTTTCCCCACCATTGTATTTATTTATTTATTTTTTTTAAACACGTGATTACAAACAGGATTGCAGTTAGGCTTCAGTCACCAAAAGCGCATCCCCCTTCACCAGTGCAATATTCCCACCCCATCCCAGCTGACCCCATCTGCCTCCTCCTACACCCCCTGCCTGTATTTGCAACAAGCATTCTACTTCTTTAATTCATTAATATTGTCATGGTAGTTGTTAGTGTATTATTTCTCTAACTGCATTCAACCCACCATTTTATCTGTCCAAACATTATTTAGAGAAATTAGAACTAAAAAATAAACCATTTTTTCTGCCACTATTGGTAAATGAGCATAAAATAAATCCCAAGACTCGCAATCTGACAAGTTATAAGAGAACCTAAAAACCATAAATTATTTTCGCTATGTGAGAATGATAATGTTTCTTCAGGCTTCTGACAGGCAAAATCACTTGGATTTGGAAGGTTACAAGGAAGAGACATACTAAAAAAGAAGAAAAATGTGAGATTTAGAGAAGTAGGTGAGGCCTTTCAGAGTAGATGACAGTGAAGTTATTTGCTTCTGAAGAAGTTCAAATCAAATCATACAAAATCTCTTCATTTTGCACAAACTTAGTATTTTAAAACATGGGTATCTTAGTCAATGCTGATATAAGTTGGGCCAGAGAGATAGCATAATGGGTAAGGGATTTGTTTTGGACTCAACTGACCTGGTTTCAATTTCTATCATCCTATATGTCCTCCCTCAATTCTTCAGGAGTGATTTTTGAGACTGTAATAAACCCTAAAGACTTCTAGGTATAGGCTCCAAAATTTAAAAGAAAAAAAGAAAAACAGCCAAGACCTTTGAACATTAATTCAGTTTCCCAAGTCCTTATTGATTTAAGCTGTGTTTTCCATGCCTGTCTTAAAATCCATGGATGTAGAAATTATTTTAAAATTTTACTAACAAGACCCAATTGAATGTGTTCATATAATCTGGCAAGGACAAATTTCACAAATAAAATAATAGCCAAGAACATTGAGTGAAAGAAACAAAAATCATCTCCTGTCTGATATCAGGTTTTGTTAGCCAGCTTTAGGATTTTTAGAGATGTGAAAGTCACTCACTGTCCCATCTTGAGGAAAATAGCAATGGAAACCTGCAACTCTACTATGATATCTGATTCCTGCTGGGATGAAAGTGCTAGAGATGTCACTGCACCAGATGCCTGCAGGCCTCATCTCTTTCCTTCTAGTGATCAAGTCTTCAAAGTAAAGAGAATTTGGTCATGCAGAGAAGACAAAAACAAGGTTGTCAGAGCCCTAAATATGATTCAGTGGATGTATTTAAGCCCTGGTGCTGCCTGCATACACCAGGCACTTCTACTGTTGTAATAGCTCCCAGCATTGGCCCCACTACTTATGACCCACCCGAGAGAGGAAAGAATAAGAATATTTTAGAAGGAATTTAAAAGCTTTGTTTTTATTTGCTTTAACCTCATGATGTTTGGTGCAGTTATACAAGCAACCTCAGTAATAGCTCAAATGTAACAAGCACATATCTATGACTTACATATATGTATATACTCATAATTAAAATAGTATATATTCTTTAAATATACCTATATTATACCTTTTCATATGCTGCATGCATGCTATACTTATAAATCTAGTTATTATGAGAGTAGAAGAAACCTTGACTGGAAAGAATGTGCAGGGGTTAGGGTGTGGGTTTAGGGTCCTTGCCTTACATGCAGCTAACTTTGGTTCATTCTATCTTCAATATGATATATGGTATCTCAAGCATCACAAGGATTGATCTATGAGCTCAAGAGTAAGCATCAATCACAGCCAAGCAAACTAGTAAGAAAACATATATCTCTTGACCTAATCCCCGCTACTTTTATTCACATTCCATGATGGATTTCTAATTAATTATCTAGAAGATCATAAAGTGAACTCTGAAGTAGAAACCTCTACCCTTAACCTTGAAATTATGTCTTTACTCAGAGATCCCACCTGGGATGAAACTTGCCAATTTGAAGATTTCAGATCTTTGACTTTATGAAGTATTTTTTGCCCCAGAAAATGTGTCACATTTTACTTTATTAGATTTTAAGAAGGATAGCTGTTCTAAATTAAACATTAATAGGTAAGAAGGGAGCCAGGACCCTATATCATTGCCTAGAAACTAAAGAAGAAGTAGAAAAACAGCATTTAAGATTAGAAGCTTCAACGACCACAGGGTATCAGTTTTTAATGGATGGGTAAATGAAGCCTGAGGAGGAGTGATGGCATGTCTGATCAAAGAGTACTATGCCAAGAACTCAGCGCCTTAGCATAAAGATTGGCGGAGCTTCCCTTGGCATGTCAGGAACCCACTTTGCATGGAAGAAGCACATTCCAATCAGAGGGGAGACTACATCCATTATATCTCTAACAATCTCATAGAGCTGACAATTACAGATCAGCCTGCAATCTTTGTAACAGATTGATAGAACAGATTATTCAGTAAGAACAAAGGTAGATTTCAAGTCTCTGAGCACCAAAGTTATAATAGTAGTATTTTAGCTAATATAACCTTTTTTTCTGGCAGTAACTTCTGGTGTTCTCAGATGGTTTTCCTTATATTGAAGTTTTTGTTTCTCCAACTTTCAGGTGACACCTAACTTGGTCTCCATAAGTCTTCATATCCAGATCCTTAGAGCAGCTATTCGAATATGAGAAATACTGTATTCATCCTCATCTTTGTTCAAGTGACAGTTCATTTTACTGTGACAGTCCATCATTTTCTTCCACCAATTAGGGTTATCCCTAAACTATTTCCTTTGCCAAAAATATCTAAATCTTCACATTTTAAACTAAAATTATCAAAACAAAAATCTGAGTTTTTTTCTCTATCTGGTGACTTGGAATGAGAGGACATAATATTTGAAGGATAGGTTTTCTTAAATCAAGTTTCTTAATCAAAACAGTGGGACTTTAGCAGAAAAGTAGAAGGGTTGGTGAAAAAAGGAAATATGGGTAGTTTTAAGCAGTATATAAAATGGTGCCGAGTTTGGACAAAAGCACAAGACAGTTTATAAAGAATATCAGTGCAGAGTTATAAAGCAGGTTTCAGAGTTCAGAGTGAGGCAACTGTAAATACAATTTGTAATATCCTAATAACAATACTAATCTGAAGCAAGTCAAGGATGAATCATAAGTAAGATAAAAATGTCAAATGATCCCAGGAAACCTAAAATGCAGGCAAAGTAGCTAGAACTTTGAGACACATGGGAGGTTAGAGTATCTTTATCTATGATAGAAATTTTATCATTGGTCAAAACAAAAAGGTCTGAGAATGCCACAGGAGACTATAAAATCTCTTCAAATAGATATATAAAAAGAAAGAAAATTAGAGTGCAACTCTCTCATGTTCTTTGTCTTCAAGTGAATAACCCATGTTGCTTTTTCCTATATAACAGTGCTGGACTGCCAGAAACTGTATTTTTTCCTTGGTAAAAAAACATACCAATATTTGGGAGAAATCAGTTAAAGAACACAAGTAATGATTGTTCTCAAAGTATAGTCATCATTTCTGATATATTTCCACCAGAACTGAAGAAAATAGACATAAAGTACTTTATTTTTCAAAACTGAAAATTTTCATGGGATCTTGGAAGGAATTGTGGAGTTGGACCACACCCATCAGTGCTCAGGAATTATTGCTAGCTTGGTGGTCACTAGTACACTGTGGCAGTGATCAGGGGACCATGAATTGTGTTGAGTAACAAATCAGCTTCTGCTGAAGCTGCAAAATAAGCCACTTATCTCCTGCACTCCAGCCCCAGTAGGTTAGAATGGTTTTATTGACTGGGAGGCAGTTCTGGGAATTAAATCCAGATCTTAGGCACATATACGAAGTACTTTGCCACTGGCTACTGAGTCCCAATTTGAGTCCTATCAAGAGATATTTAATATCAAGTCAGTATCCTTTTAATGTTAAAGATGCCCACTAATCTTAAAATGAATTCTTTGCATGATTAAGAATTAAGAAGTCAGGCCAAGAGTTTCAGCTAGAATGACATTTAGCCACAGTGAAGGGCTAGTGTGGATTCCGCTTCTTTTGGGACCATCATTTTAGGACTGCTATACTGTGTACTGGGAGGCTGCTGGCAAAAATATCACCAAGAACTCAGTTGCAAGGTTGTATATTTTTGTGAGGCTATTCAATATTCATGTAATTATCCCACAAAGCACATTTGACATTTTATAAATACGGGAGAATACTTAGCATTTGTCTCTCCCCCTTCTGCCATCTAAGCATACATGAAAAATATTTCCCAGGGATCCCTGCTGTTTGAAATGGCAACCATTATTGAATCCATAAATTTTATGGTTCAAGAAAAATCTCTCTTCTTTATCTTTTTCATAATTTACAAATGGTAAAGAAGCCATTTAAGTGTGGCAGCCTGCTGTCCTGCTCAAATTTCTGACTGGAGCATCAATCTGTTACATTTGGTCATCTTCCCCAAAATGAGTTGTATAAAGCCACAAATTCCACACAGGTTTATGGTCATGGAACAAAGCCCCTGAATTCCTATGTGGCAGTAGTCAGGGCTCTCTGCAGCCTTTGTTTCAGCCCAAAGTCATTGAAGATGAAGTCAATTTCCTAAGAACTTTGTGACTGTTCAGATGGATCCAGAGAACATCAATGCTCTGTTCAGGGCATTCTCACTCTCATTCAAGCTCAGGAATACAAATTGCAACTTTCCAGCAACTCACCTTTGAGCCTATTGCTAAGAGAAGACAAACAGCTTGTACTAACCAAGCCCAACCTTCTGTGAGCAAGCGTTGAAGACAGAGCTTCTGTACTATATGTGAAAAGCCCATCTCACAGTTGACTGGCCATGCTGCAAATACAGACAGGCTCTTCTTACCAAACTAGGGAAGGCCTTAGTTCCTTCCTCAGGCAGGGACCTAGTTGCTTCTCCTCTATGCCTGATAGGACTTGATTACCTTCACTGGGTAGTGAAGACTACAGTGCAAGATTTCAGTCTAGGTGTTTCCCCCCAGAAGAAATACTCAAAGCATTTTTTTATGTGTGATGTACTAAGATCATCAGATCAAAGACTTAATTTCATAGCTATAAATTATCTTGAGCTAGTAGAGATTAAACTCTTATACCAGATGGATCCTATATATACCATAGGCATATGTAGGCATGAATGTTGTATGTTTGCTTATAAAATTATAAAATTATAAAATTGTAGGTGGGTCAGTAAGCTTTATTTAGGCTTACTCATGTGTATGTTCTAAGTAATATACATATGCATTCAATTCCTCTATATATTGAGAATGGTGGTCTTATCTATGTGCTTGTATATGGGCAGAATATATGTGTACAAGAATAATAAATGAATGTATATTGTATAATGTCATTAATAATAGTTTATATTATATTTTGTTTATTTTCTTATTTTATTGGGGGAGTCTCTCCCAAAATTTTTTAGCAAACCACATGGCGATTCAGTGCAAGGCCATGTGCTGAAGAGCTGTCCTGAAGAGCTATGTCAATGCTGCACAGCAAGCTGCTAGAAGTGGAATGGCAGGCAACTTCCCTAGACCTCTTCCCACCCTTATATCTCTCCCCACACAATGTCTCCCTTCTGCCATGCCTTGTGCCTGCTTCTCCTTTCATTTTCTGTTTTTGCTTACCTTGATCCGCTTTCAACCTCTCCATAAAGACTTGCTATTATTCCCCCACTACTCACTTGACTCTCCTTGATATGTTCCAACCTATAGATACATCTTTACAGAGCCTCTAAGCGTATATTAAAATAAACATGACTTATTTTAAACAAGAACAGTTCTCTCACTGAGCTAAATTTTGCTCTAATATTCAAAATAACTTTGACCTCCACCCTTTGTAAGTCAGTACAAGCAAGCAGACAGAGGTTTCCCTTTTCTTCTTCTGGCCATAATATCTTTTGCAGCTCCAGCCCTCACACACACAGACACACACACACACACACACACACAGACACACACACACACACACACACACACACACACACACAACCTCTCTAACTCAATGCAGCAATGCAGCATTTACATTCCACAGAACTAAGTGCTGGTCCTGAATTGCCCATGCCTTTTCCCTCGGGCTTTTCTCTCTGTCTGGAATACCTGACCTTTTCAACTACCAAATTTCCCCACATCCTTCTAAACTCAACTAAAATTTCACTTTCACTGAGACTTCTCCTCCTAATTCCTACACTGAACAGGAATTAAAGGCTTCCTCCCCTGTGTTCCTTCTGACCTGTGTTTTTGTCTTCCAGAACAATTTCTCCTCTAAGATGCTGCATACCTATAATTTTATTTACTGCTTCCTCCCTAGAAGAGACTTTCTGGAGACTTCAGTCTATTCTATAGTGAATCACTGATTATATTACAAGTGGCGAAAAATGTCTGCCCCAAAGGTAACATTGAAATAAACATTAAAGTACTTACTCTGAGAATCATACATGTACTAATTTATCTAACCTACTACATACATGTGTTTCTCAACTATTAATATCATTGAGTATTTTACGTATCATGATCCTGATATGAGTCATCAATGTATAGAAATTTACATAAGATCGGGCTCGAAGAAATAGCACAGTGGCGTTTGCCTTGCAAGCAGCCGATCCAGGACCAAAGGTGGTTGGTTCGAATCCCGGTGTCCCATATGGTCCCCGTGCCTGCCAGGAGCTATTTCTGAGCACACAGCCAGGAGTAACCCCTGAGCACCGCCGGGTGTGACCCAAAAACAAACAAACAAACAAACAAACAAAATTTACATAAGATCATGAAAACCCTATTATGTTAAACCAAGAAATGGAAATTTTGTAAAAGTGTTAAAGAGAGGATCTTTATGCCCTATTATTTCAGATGTGTTGTATTATACAGTATTTAACTAGGATTATAGGGGTATAATAATACTGCTATCAAAATGTAAGATGCAAATAAAGCTGTGCTCTATTCAGCTAGGTCAGGGATACATTCTGAAGTCAAGCAATATTGGTAGAAATTCTTGATCTCTCTTCTAATTAGAAACATGTTCTTAATTAAGAATTAATCCTGAGTGAGTAAGAAATGGCTGACTGTGGGGACTGTCAGGTGAAGTGCTGATTGCTTCACCTGCGGAGTCTCCACCCTGCTGTGCTTCTTCTGAGGAAACTGAGAACTTAAGAGAACCCTATCCTGTGCTCCTCTGTCTTTCCTGAATCCTTCAAGCTCTCCTCAGAGCTCTGGGAAGCGAACCCCCAAAAAACTGCATTCTGAAGCTACCCAGCAAGCAAGTGAGTGAATAAAAAATGGCTGACTTTACAAGCCCAGAAAGGGAAAGCCGCTGAATTCTGCTGGAACTCAGATGCCAGCACTCCTATCTGCCTGTCTTCTGTGATGTGCACCATTTTCGGCCTGATTTCATCCTGTGTGTGGCTCATCTGCAGATGGCTCACCTTCCCTGCAGCCTTCCCTGAAGTGAGCTTACACGTCCAGAAAGAGGAAGCCACTGAACTCTGCCGAAACTCAGATGCCAGCACCCCATCTGCCTGTATTCTGTGCTGTGCTCCATTTTAGACCTGATTTTATCCTGAGTGTGGCTCATCTGCAAATGGCTTGCCTTCTCTGGAGCCTGCCCTGGAGGTGAGTTTACAAGCCCAGAAAGTGTAGAGTCAGAGGAGCACGGCTGCTCCGCCTCACTTCCCAGCTGTGCACATCATTTAGCCAATGAATACAACCACAACAAGTAGAAAAACTCACAAAACAAGTGTGACAATGGGGAAACAAAGCAGGCCAGCGCTAGACATAGAGAATGACGATGGCAATTCTGAAGACTTGAACAAGACCAACCAACTAGTCAGTCTCTCAGATAAGGAGTTTAGAGTCGCAAAATGGAAGATATTAAAAAAACTCAAAGAAAGTTTAGAAGAGAACACTAATAAGAATCAAGATAACATGAAGATAGATATCAGAAAACTCCAAACTAAAATTTCAGGTCAAATAACAGGTCTGAAAAACTCAGTAGATGAATTGAAGAAAAACATGGTTGAGCTTGCCCATGGGTTAACAGCAGCTGAGAATAGAATTAGTACACTGGAAGATGAGATGAATAACAATTCCATACAGCAGAAGAAATCGGGGGAAAAAGCCTTAAAGCAAACAATCAAACAATAGAAAAATTACTCAAAGAATGGGAACAGATGAAAATAGAAGTCTATAATAAGCTCAACAGAAACAACTTAAGAATTATTGGAGTCCCAGAGACCCAGGAAGAAAATCTCAAGGAAGAATCAACGGTCAAGAACATCACTAAAGAGAAACTACCAGAGCTAATGAATACATGCGATCAAATCCTGCATGCTCGAGGAGTACCAACCAAAAGAGACCCCAGAAAAACACCCCAAGACACATCCTAGTCACAATGATGAATCCCACAGATAGAGACAGAATTCTGAAAGAAGCAAGATTGAAAAGAGAAATTACATTCAAGGGAACATCCTTGAGATTTAATGCAGACCTGTCACCAGAAACACTCAAGGCCAGAAGGCAGTGGTGGGACATAGTGACAAAACTCAATGAAATAAATGCTTCGCCTAGAATACTGCACCCAGCAAAACTCTCTTTCAGGTTTGAAGGAACAATACATGGTTTCACAGACAAACAACAGCTCAGAAACTTTACAGACTCAAAACCATTCTTAAAAGAAAAACTGAACGGCCTACTTTAAGAAAAGACTGACCAGTCAAAGAATGGGAACAGACGAAAATAGAAGTCTATGATAAGATCAACAGAAACAACTTAAGAATCATTGGAGTCCCAGAGACCCAGGAAGAAAATTTCCAGGAAGAATCAATGGTCAAGAACATCATTAAAGAGAAACTTCCAGAGCTAAAGAATATATGTGATCAAATCCTGCATGCCCGAAGAGTACCAACCAAAAGAGACCCCAGAAAAACCACCCCAAGACACATCCTAGTCACAATGACAAATCCCACAGATAGAGACAGAATTCTGAAAACAGCAAGATCAAAAGGGGAAATCATGTTCAAGCAAGCTTCCCTGAGATTTACAGCAGACCTGTCACCAGAAACGCTCAATGCCAGAAAGCAGTGGTGGGATATTGTGACAAGACTGAATGAAATGAATGCTTCACCTAGAATACTATACCCAGCAAAACTCACTTTCCGGTTTGATGGAAGAATACATGGTTTCACAGACAAAAAACAGCTCAGAAACTTCACAGACACAAAACCAGTCTTAAGAGAAAAACTGAAAGACCTAATCTAAGACAAGACTACCCAAAAGACACACCAAATTTTGAAATAAAGATGGCATTAAATCCCAGGACAATTCTTTCTCTCAACGTCAATGGACTAAATGCACCTGTTAAGAGACACAGAGTGGCTAAATGGATCAAAAAACTCAATCCAACCTTCTGCTGCCTACAAGAAACGCACCTGAATAGTCAGAACAAACATAGACTCAAAATAAAAGGCTGGAGAAAAGTTATCCAAGCAAACAACACCCATAAAAAAGCTGGAGTGGCCATACTAATATCAGATAATGCAAACTTTATACTCAGGAAGGTTGTAAGGGACAAAGACGGACATTTTATATTAATCAAGGGGTACGTAGAGCAGGAAGAATTCACTCTCCTAAACATATATGCACCGAATGAGGGGCCAGCAAAATATTTAATACAACTGCTGACAAATCTGAAAAATAATATCAACAACAACACAATAATTGTGGGGGACCTAAACACGGCTTTGTCAACACTGGACAGGTCAACCAGACTGAAACCCAACAAGAATATACTAGACCTGAGGAGAGAAATGGAAGAAAGAGGCCTAGTGGATATATATAGGACACTCCATCCCCAGAAACCTGGATACACATTCTTCTCCAATGTACATGGGACATTCTCCAGGATAGACTACATGCTGGCACATAAAACATACCTCCATAAGATCAAGAGGATAGAAATTTTGCAGACTACCTTCGCTGACCACAAGGCTCTGAAATTATTTGTGAACTCCAAAGGGACTCAGAAGAAACACTTTAACACCTGGAAGTTAAACAGCCTCATGCTCAATAACCAGTGGGTCCGAGATGAAATCAAGGAGGAAATAAAAAGGTTCCTGGAAACAAATGACAATAAAGACACAAACTCTCAGAACTTATGGGACACAGCAAAAGCAGTACTGAGAGGAAAATTTATAGCTTTGCAAGCACACATCAGGAAGGAAGAAGGAGCTTACCTGAGTAGCTTAATGACACAGCTAATAGAACTAGAAAATGCTCAACAAAAGGACCCAAGAACAGGAAGACAGAAGGAAATAACAAAGCTGAGAGCAGAAATCAACGAAGTGGAAACTCAAAAAACAATCCGAAAGATCAACGAAAGCAGAAGTTGGTTCTTTGAAAAAATAAACAAGATTGATAGACCACTGGCAAACCTAACAAAGAAAGAGAGAGAGAGAAACTTGATAACTCGTATCAGGAATGAAAAAGGAGTGATCACTACTGATATGACAGAGATTCAAAGGGTAATCAGAAACTACTTTGAAAAACTCTACGCCACTAAAAATGAGAACCTGGAAGAAATGGATAAATTCTTGGACTCTTATAATCTTCCACGGTTGAAGAAAGAGGATGTAGCATATCTAAACACCCCCATCACCATTGATGAAATTAAAACAGTAATCAAATGTCTGCCGAAAAACAAAAGCCCAGGTCCAGATGGATTCACTAATGAATTCTATCAAACTTTCCAAGAGGAACTACTGCCAATCTTGGCAAGACTCTTTCATGAAATTGAACAAACAGAAACACTTCCAAATAGCTTTTATGAAGCCAACATCACCTTGATACCTAAACCAGACAGAGACGCTACCAAAAAAGAAAATTACAGACCAATATCACTGATGAATGCAGATGCAAAGATCCTCAACAAAATCCTGGCAAATAGGATTTTCAATGCCTCGTTAAGAAGATCATCCACTACGATCAAGTAGGTTTCATCCCAGGAATGCAAGGCTGGTTTAACATCCGTAAATCTATCAACATAATACACAACATCAATAACAAGAAAAATAAAAACCACATGATCATATCAATAGATGCAGAGAAAGCATTTGATAAGGTCCAACACCCATTCTTGATCAAAACTCTCAGCAAGATGGGAATGGAGGGAACCTTTCTCAATATAGTGAAGGCCATCTACCACAAGCCAGTGGCAAATATTATCCTCAATGGAGAAAAACTGAAAGCCTTCCCTCTAAATTCTGGCACAAGACAAGGCTGTCCTCTCTCACCACTCCTATTCAACATAGCACTGGAAGTACTTGCTATAGCGATTAGGCAAGAAAAGGATATCAAGGGAATCCAGATAGGAAAGGAAGAAGTCAAGCTCTCACTGTTTGCAGATGACATGATACTCTACTTAGAAAACCCTAAAGACTCTATCAAAAAGCTTCTAGAAACAATAGACTCATATAGCAAGGTGGCAGGCTACAAAATTAACACACAAAAATCAATGGCCTTTCTATACACCAACAGTAATAAAGAAGAAATGGACATTAAGAAAACAACCCCATTCACAATAGTACCACACAAACTCAAATATCTTGGAATCAACTTGACTAAATATGTGAAGGACCTATACAAAGAAAACTATAAAACTCTGCTCCAAGAAATAAGAGAGGACACACGGAAATGGAAACACATACCCTGCTCATGGATTGGCAGGATTAACATCATCAAAATGTCAATACTCCCCAAGGCATTATACAGATTTAATGCCATCCCTCTAAAGATACCCATGACATTCTTCAAAGAAGTGGATCAGACACTTTTGAAATTCATTTGGAACAATAAACACCCTCGAATAGCTAAAGCAATCATTGGGAAAAAGAATATGGGAGGAATTACTTTTCCCAACTTTAAACTGTACTACAAAGCAACAGTTATCAAAACAGCATGGTATTGGAATAAGGATAGGTCCTCAGATCAGTGGAATAGGCTTGAATACTCAGAAAATGTTCCCCAGAGATACAACCATCTAATTTTTGATAAAGGAGCAGGAAATCCTAAATGGAGCAGGGAAAGCCTCTTCAACAAGTGGTGTTGGCACAATTGGATAGCCACTTGCAAAAAATTAAACTTAGACCCCCAGCTAACATCATGTACAAAGGTAAAATCCAAATGGATTAAAGACCTCGATATCAGCCCCAAAACCATAAGATATATAGAACAGCACATAGGCAAAACACTACAGGACATTACAGGCATCTTCAAGGAGGAAACTGCACTCTCCAAGCAAGTGAAAGCAGAGATTAACAGATGGGAATATATTAAGCTGAGAAGCTTCTGCACCTCAAAGGAAATAGTGCCCAGGATACAAGAGCCACCCACTGAGTGGGAGAAACTATTCACCCAATACCCATCAGATAAGGGGCTAATCTCCAAAATATACAAGGCACTGACAGAACTTTACAAGAAAAAAACATCTAACCCCATCAAAAAATGGGGAGAAGAAATGAACAGACACTTTGACAAAGAAGAAATACGCATGGCCAAAAGACACATGAAAAAATGTTCCACATCACTAATCATCAGGGAGATGCAAATCAAAACAACGATGAGATACCACCTCACACCCCAGAGAATGGCACACATCACAAAGAATGAGAATAAACAGTGTTGGCGGGGATGTGGAGAGAAAGGAACTCTTATCCACTGCTGGTGGGAATGCTGTCTAGTTCAACCTTTATGGAAAGCGATATGGAGATTCCTCCAAAAACTGGAAATCGAGCTCCCATACGATCCAGCTATACCACTCCTAGGAATATACCCTAGGAACACAAAAATACAATACAAAAACCCCTTCCTTACACCTATATTCATTGCAGCTCTATTTACCATAGCAAGACTCTGGAAACAACCAAGATGCCCTTCAACAGATGAATGGCTAAAGAAACTGTGGTACATATACACAATGGAATATTATGCAGCTGTCAGGAGAGATGAAGTCATGAAATTTTCCTATACATGGATGTACATGGAATCTATTATGCTGAGTGAAATAAGTCAGAGAGAGAGAGAAAAACGCAGAATGGTCTCACTCATCTATGGGTTTTAAGAAAAATGAAAGACACCCTTGTAATAATAATTTTCAGACACAAAAGAGAAAAGAGCTGGAAGTTCCAGCTCACCTCAGGAAGCTCACCACAAAGAGTGATGAGTTTAGTTAGAGAAATAACTACATTTTGAACTGTCCTAATATTGAGAATGTATGAGGGAAATGTAGAGCCTGTTTAGGGTACAGGCGGGGTTTGGGTGGGGAGGAGGGTGATTTTTTGACTTGGGTGATGGGAATGTTGCACTGGTGATGGGTGGTGTTCCTTTTATGACTGAAACCCAAACACAATCATGTATGTAATCAAGGTGTTTAAATAAAAAAAAAAAAAAAAAAAAAAAAAAAGACTGACCAACAGACACACCAAAATTTTATATAAAGATGGCACTAATCCCGGGACAATTCTTTCTCTCAATGTCAATGGACTAAATGCACCAGTTAAGAGACACAGAGTAGCTAAATGGATCAAAAACTCAATCCAACCTTCTGCTGCCTACAAGAAATGCACCTGAGTAGTCAGAACAAACATAGACTCAAAATAAAAGGCTGGAGGAAAATCATCCAAGCAAACAACACCCATAAAAAAAGCTGGAGTGGCCATACTAATATCAGATGATGCAAACTTCATACTTAGGAAAGTTGTAAAGGAGAAAGATGGACATTTTATATTAATCAAGAGATAGGTATAGCAGGAAGAAATAACTCTCCTAAACATATATGCACTGAATGAGGGACCAGCAAAATATTTAATAAAATTGTTGACAAATCTGAAAAATAATATCAATAACAACACAATAATTCTGGGAGACCTCAACATGGCATTGTCAACACTTGACAGGTCAACCAGACTGAAACCTAACAAGAATATACTAGACCTGAAAAGAGAAATGGAAGAAAGAGGCCTAGTAGATATATACAGGACACTCCACCACCAGAAGCCCGATACACATTCTTCTCTAATGTACATGGGACATTCTCCAGGATAGACTACATGGTAGCACATAAAACATATCTCCATAATATCAAGAGGATAGAAATTTTGCAGGCTACCTTCGCTGACCACAAGGCCCTGAAATTATATGTGAACTACAAAGGGACACAGAAGAAAAACTTTAATACCTGGAAGTTAAACAGCCTAATATGGAATAACCAGTGGGTCTGAGATGAAATCAAAGAGGAAATCAAAACCTTCCTAGAAACAAATGACAATGGAGACACAAATTATCAGAACCTATGGGACACAGCAAAAGCGGTACTGAGAGAAAAATTTATAGCTTTACAAGCACACATCAGGAAAGAAGAAGGGGCATACCTGAATAGCTTAATGACGCAGCTCATAGAATTAGAAAGTACTCAACAAAAGGACCCAAATAGGGAGACAGAAGGAAATAACAAAGCTGAGAGCAGAAATCAATGAAGTGGAAACCCAATAAACAATCTAAAAGATCAACAAAAGCAGAAGTTGGTTCTTTGAAAAAATAAACAAGATTGAGACAAAGTAGATAACTTGTATTAGGAATGAAAAAGGAGAGATCACTACTGATATGGTAGAGATACAAAGGGTAATCAGAAAATACTTTGAGAAACTCTATGCCACTAAAAATAAAAACCTGGAAGAAATGGATAAATTTCTGGACTCTTATAATCTTCCATGATTGAATGAAGAGGATGTAGCATATCTAAACACACCCATCACTATTGAGGAAATTAAGAGAGTAATCAAATGTCTGACCAAAAACAAGAGTCCAGGCCCAGATGGATTTACTAATGAATTCTTTCAAACCTTTCAAGAGGTACTCCTACCAAGGCTGGCAAGACACTTTCATGAAATCTAAACTACTGGAACACGTCCAAATAGATTTTATGAAGCCAACATCACCTTGATACCTAAACCAGATAGAGATGCTACCAAAAAAGAAAATTACAGACCAATATCGCTGATGAATACAGATGCAAAGATCCTCAACAAAATCATAGCAAATAGGATTCAATGCCTCATTAAGAAAATCATCCACTACGATCAAGTAGGTTTCATCCCACGAATACAAAGATGGTTTAACATCCATAAATCTATCAACATAATATACAACATCAACAACAAGAAAACTAGAAATCACATGATCATATCAATAGACACAGAGAAAGCATTTGATAAGGTCCAACACCCATTCTTGATTAAAACTCTCAGCAAGATGGGAATGGAAGGAACCTTTCTCAATATAGTTAAGGCCATCTACCACAAGCCAGATGCAAATACTGTCCTCAATGGAGAAAAATTGAAAGCCTTTTCTCTAAATTCTCGCACAAGACAAGGCTGTCCCCTCTCACCACTCCTATTCAACATAGTACTGGAAGTATTTGCTATAGCGATTAGGCAAGAAAAAGATATCAAGGGAATCCAGATAGGAAAGGAAGAAGTCAAGCTTTCGCTGTTTTGCAGATGACATGATACTCTACCTAGAAAACCCTAAAGTCTCTACGAAAAAGCTTCTAGAAACAATAGACTCATAAAGCAAGGTGGCAGGCTAAAAAATTAACACACAAAAATCAATGGCCTTTCTATACACCAATAGTAATAAGGAAGAAATGGACATTAAGGAAACAACCGTGGGGGCCGGGTGGTGGCGCTAAAGGTAAGGTGCCTGCCTTGCCTGCGCTAGCCTTGGACGGACCACAGTTCGATCCCCCGGTGTCCCATATGGTCCCCCAAGCCAGGAGCAACTTCTGAGCACATAGCCAGGAGTAACCCCTGAGCGTTACCAGGGTGTGGCCCAAAAACCAAAAAAAAAAGAAAACAACCGCATTCACAATAGTGCCACACAAACTCAAATATCTTGGAATCAACTTGACTAAAAATGTGAAAGACCTATATAAAGAAAACTATAAAACTCTGCTCCAAGAAATAAGAGAGGGGGCCGGGAAGGTGGCGCTGGAGGTAAGGTGTCTGCCTTGCAAGCGCTAGCATAGGATGGACCGCGGTTCAATCCCCCGGCATCCCATGTGGTCCCCCCAAGCCAGGGGCGATTTCTGAGCGCATAGCCAGGAGTAACCCCTGAGCGTCAAACGGGTGTGGCCCAAAACCAAGAAATAAGAGAGGACATGCAGAAATGGAAGCACATACCCTGCTCATGGATTGGTAGGATTAACATCATTAAAATGGCAATACTCCCCAAAGCATTGTACAGATTTAATATGATTCCTCTAAAGATACCCATGACATTCTTCAAAGAAGTGGATCAGGCACTTTTGAAATTCATTTGGAACAATAAACACCCTAGAATAGCTAAAGCAATTATTGGGAAAATGAATATGGGAGGAATTATTTTCCCAACTTTAAACTGTACTACAAAGCAATAGCTATCAAAACAGCATGGAATTGAAATAAAGACAGGTCCTCAGATCAGTGGAATAGGCTTGAATACTCAGAGAATGTTCCCCAGACATACAATCACCTACTTTTTCATAAAGGAGCAAGAAATCCTAAATGGAGCAAAGAAAGCCTCTTCAACAATTGGTGTTGGCACAACTGGTTAGCCACTTGCAAAGAATTAAAGTTAGTCCCCCAGCTAACATCATGTATGAAGGTTAAATTCAAATGGATGAAGGACCTCGATATAAGACTCAAAACCATAAGATATATAGTACAACACGTAGGTATAACACTCCAGGACTAAAGGCATCTTCAAAGAGGAAACTGCACTCTCCAAGCAAGTGAAAGCAGAGATTAACAGATGGGAATATATTAAACTGAGAAGCTTCTGCACCTCAAAAGAAATAGCACCCGAAATACAAGAACCCCCCCCCACTGAGTGGGAGAAACTATTCACCCAATACACATCAGACAAGGGGCTAATCTCCAAAATATACAAGGCACTGATAGAACTTTACAAGAAGAAAACATCTTATCCCATCAAAAAATGGGGAGAAGAAATGGACAGACACTTTGACAAAGAGGAAATACAAATGGCCAAAAGACACATGAAAAAATGCTCCACATCACTAATCGTCAGGGAGATGCAAATCAAAACAACTATGAGGTACCACCTCACACCCCAGAGATTAGCACACATCACAAAGAATGAGAACAAGCAGTGTTGGCGGGGATGTGTAGAGAAAGGAACTCTTATCCACTGCTGGTGGGAATGCCGTCTAGTTCAACCTTTATGGAAAGCAATATGGAGATTCCTCCAAAAACTGGAAATAGAGCTCCCATACGACCCAGCTATACCACTCCTGAGAATATACCCTAGGAACACAAAAATACAATACAAAAATCTCTTCTTTACACCTATATTCATTGCAGCACTATTTACCATAGCAAGACTCTGGAAACAGCCAAGATACTCTTCAATAGATGAAAGGCTAAAGAAGTTGTGGTACATATACACAATGGAATATTATGCAGCTGTCAGGAGAGATGAAGTCATGAAATTTTCCTATACATGGATGTACACGGAATCTATTATGCTGAGTAAAATAAGTCAGAGAGAGAGGGAGAAAAACGCAGAATGGTCTCACTCATCTATAGTTTTTAAGGAAAATGAAAGACATTCTTGCAATAATAATTTTCAGACACAAAAGAGAAAAGAGCTGGAAGTTCCAGCTCACCTCAGGAAGCTCACCACAAAGAGTGATGAGTTTAGTTAGAGAAACAACTACATTTTGAACTGTCCTAATAATGAGAATATATGAGAGAAATGGAAAGCCTGTCTAGAATACATGCGGGGGTCGGGTGGGGAGGAGGTAGAATTGGGACATTTGTGATGGGAATGTTGCACTGGTGATGGGTGGTGTTCTTTACATGACTGAAACCCAAAAACAATCATGTATGTAATCAAGGTGTTTAAATAAAATATTAAAAAAATAAAACAATTTAAAAAAAAGAATTAATCCTAATTAAGAGTATGTTATAATGCCCAGAATTCCAAATATAGTAACCATTTTAATCTCTCTGCTGTACAATAAAATATTGTAGAAATATATAGACATAATCACAGATATCAAATAGCAATTCCATCAGACCTGGTGCATGTTGCAAGACCAGCAGGTTTTCTGTTGCTATAGAGACATGGATTGTGCCTTGATCATCCTCGTGCTTTAACTTAGGCCAAGGAACATATGCCCAACAAGGGTCAAAACTATTACTCTGGATCTCTGGTACTGTTGAACTGACCAAGATAGGGGGAATTTAACCTTTTGAATTACTTTGCCAAAAGAAATGTCAATCTTGTTGTTAAAATCAAACTCTAAAACCTTCATAAAATATGGTTTCATTCCATAAGACAATAAAAGCATGTATAAAAGGACTTTTTATTTTCATGAAATTGTTCACTACTTTCAATTGATATTAGAATTATCATTCAGTATCCAGTGTGATCTTTTTTTCCTTAGAAGCACATGAAAAGAAAATATGTGTGTATTTGATAGTCCTCAAAAAGAGAAGAGAATATTTTGGAGAAATTTAAGCATGTCTTTTGGTTTATTTGTAAATGTTTTATACTAGTAGCATCTAACATCACCAGCTCTTACATAACAATTAATAAATTAGAAAACTATCTTATTTTTTTCAGGTGTCAATACCTTGGCTGGATAATCTGCTAGACACCAAAGACTTCGATGTGACATGATGTCATATTTGTTACTTTTCAGTGGCCAAAACAAGTCTCAGGTTAAAAGATGGGAACATAGTGTTATTTCTTATCAGAAACATTAGAAGTTACCATGCAATAAACTACCATGCTGCTCAATATGAACAAGTTAATGACCAACTTCTACTTTCTATTTATAAAAGTCTTCATAGTTGTTATTTGTTTCATGTTTTTGTTCCCACTTTTATGAGAAATAAAAACTGAATCTAGGAGAATTTAAGTAAGTTGACCTTAAATCCTCAAAGTTGTAAATGAGGAGAGCTGATATGTAAAACAATATTAATTTGACTAAAGCCTGTGCTCTTTTTCACTTCACTGACTAGATCTGACAGCACTCAAAACTAATGTGGATGAGCTTGACCTTGCCCATGAGGGATGAGTGCCAGAAATGAGGATTAGCTCAAGATGTGGAGAATAGATGATGTCCAAACAAATATGATGTAAGAATGGGGAAAAGAGTTGTTTCAGAGTTAGACTCCTCTGGGTATGGATAGATAGATTTTAATTGGAAAGACAATGACAGCAAATATTCCCTCACAGTATTGTTTAAGGAAAACATATACTCCCAACTACTTGATTTTCCATGCTAGTCCCATGCTGAAAAATTATTTGATCCCTCAGGCAGGTTGTTCTTTCTAGTTCCTCAATTTACTGAACTGTAGAATGGACATAATTAGTATCTTGTCTCGTAGTATTGATGTGAATTAATATTTGAAGAACACTTCATATCCTGAGCACAGAATAAGAAATGTTCAACATAGTTAGGAGGGGCTTTACCATGGCATAACAATATGCCGAACACTACTATGGACATAAGGTGAATGGCTGAACACATAAAGAACAATCTGGAAAATATACCTAAGTCTTTAGTATCTGAGAAAACTGAAGAGGTTGGCTATAGACACAGATTCTATTCTAAAACTTCTTTAAGAAGTGAAAGCTTCTCAGCTCTGTAAGAAGAGTAAACTCCAAAATACGTTAGTATCAGAGAGATAAAGAAATATGCTTGTCTCAGAGAAAGAGTCTCAAGTATAGAGTTAAAGGCACTATAGAACAGTTGGCTAACTCTGGCTTGTTCCCAAGCATTATGCATTACTGCATCCTACTGCATTATGGTTCCCTGAGCATTTCCAAGAGTGATCTCAGAGCACAGAGCCAGGATAAACTCTGAATGTTCCCTTAAACTCCAAACGATAAAAGTAACTTGTTTTGCTCATACTTTGAGTTATCTTACCCTTCTGAGCCATGTAGTCATCATGCCCTTGGGAAAATAACAGGTCAGTGAACTGTTCATGTGCAGTTGTTGAAAACTAGGCCAGATCAAATATCACTAGAAAGAGATTAATTATTTCTCATTCATCCATACATGCATTCTTTGTACATGGTGTTGTCTGATGAGAAAAAGGAGTGAATATCATAAACTGAATTACATTGTCAAGCTGCAGATGTTAAAGTTTTAAGCCCAAGAAACCCTAGTACGTGGCCCTCCGGTTTTGTGACTTTTATGGTGGCCCATCAAAATATCCTGGGATCCAGCGGGGGCCAAATCCTAGGTAAAATACACGAGATTAGACCTGGACAAGCACAAAGAGAAGACTATGTGAGAATACAGGGAGGATAGTTATGCATAACCTAAGGGGATCAGGGGTCACAGAAGAAACTAACTCTTAATACTTTGTTCTAGAAATCTTGGTTTCTTATTCATCTGTTTAAGCCAATATATTTGTGATTTTTATTATAGAAGCCTGAGCAAACTAATACCAATAATTGATCAAATTATTAATTAATCCTACAAAGATCCTACCAAATTGTAATTAAAAACTTGGGCTCCTACTCAGCCCTTTCTTTCCTAAATGAAGAGGAATAATATTTATCGCTAGTAATATTATAATTTAATACATTTCAGTGCACAGACTTGAAAAAATAAAAATTTAAATGTCACATCATAACAACTTCAGATCCTAAAATCAACATTATTTGTTGGGTCTGTATAGACTCTACCTCATTATTTTTTCTGATCAAAGATATAAAAAAGTATGTACAAATGCAAAGATTATTTTTCATGTATAATTTTTTAGATGTGTGATCATATTTTACACATAGTATTTTTCTCATAGTAACCCTTATTCCTTCTTTTTCATTAAGTTTTTCTCTATAGTTTATATGTTTTTAAAATATCATGGTTCACGTAACATAATTACAATCGTGTTAACATTTATGGCATTAATGGATAAAATTAGTGCAGTCACTACCATCGCACTCTCAAATTCTGTCCCAATATCACTTCCTGCTTATCTCTTCACTTATGCCCAAAATTATTAATTACTTTTATAATCCACAGCTAAAACTGTGTCATTGTACAATACTATCAAATCTTTTTTTTTTAATTCTTTCTTTAAGTTCCATGGGTGAGTGGCATCATATGGTATTTATTATTCTTCCACTTACTTGCTTTGCTCATTATGATGTTAATCAGTCATTTGCATTACAGCGAACTGCTAAACTACGTATTGTCTTACAGTTGCATATAATCCATTATGAATATATACAACAAGAGTTTTTATTTGTTCATCCATTGTTGGACATTTTGGCTATTTACATATCCTAGCTATTGTACTAAGTGCTGCAATGAATATAGGTACATATTCTTACATTTTAACAGTAGCATAAACTCTAATAATAATAGTGTTATTTTTACCCATTTAACATCCCATTATAATGGATAGTTAGATGGCTTAAAATTAATTATTTACTTTATTTAAACACTGTGGTTATAAAATTTTTATGATTGAGTTTCAATCTTACAATGTATGCCCATCCTTTACCAGTGCATATTTCCTACCATCAATGTATCTAGTTTCTTTCCCATCCTTCCTCTACCTGCCTCTGGGTTAGACATTTTACTTCACTCTTTTTTTCTCCTCTCTCTGTCTTTACCTTTTCTCTTTTTAAGACACATCTACCCCTTTATTAATAGCACTGTATTACTTATTGTCTTGGGTACTATAAACATTGCTTTGATAATCATTCCTATATATCATTACTATATGTACCATATATTAAAGTATCAAAATACATAAATATTTTAAATTTCAAGTAATTCCCTAATGTTATTTTTCTTATAATATGTAGTGATTTTCATATCTGTAAACAATATGTATAATTTCTCATGCATACATTTATTAATATATTGCCCATTCTTTTGCATGTTAGGCAAGAAATGCTTCTGATATTTTTAGGCAAATTGACCATTTGTAACGTAAAATATAAATTTCTAAATCTTGTGCCTTTAAATTTTTATTTAACTTATCTAGTTTTACTTCTATTTTTACTAGCAAGTAAAAGAGATATAATGCATTACATATTTTGATACAAATAGCATTTAATTATGCAGTCTAGATTTCATTTAAAACTGTACCTACACTCAAGAATTAATAATTATCTAAGTTTTTCATTTAGAATTGTTTATTCAGTAATTTGAATAGGTACAATTTAAATATGTATGATATATATCATTTCCATAATATTTGCTAATCGTATCAAATATAATATTGCATATGTAATTTGTTGTATATTTTATGATCATATCATTTCTAATATATTCTATAGATATAAGAGTTGACAATAGACATATAGTTTAATATTTTCTAGACTGCAAGATGCTTTAAGCATTTTTTTCAGGTTATATAGAAGTACTGATGAAATATGTTCTTGATTTCACATAAAAGAAACTCAAGACACACTTTTAGAAAATAGTAAGAGATGGAAGATAGAAAACAATGAAGGAAAGGCAGATAATAATAAATATACATTTAAAAAGAATAAAGAAAAATAAAAATATATTTTAATGTTTTTTCCTTTTATTTAAAGAACATAATTACAGTTACTCATGTTTCTCAGCTTAGCAAGGTGCACCATCCTTCATCCATGTACATTTCCTGCCATTAGTGTCCCTAGTTTCCCAATCACCCTCCCCCTTGCTTGCCACTGGGGTAGGCATTTTACTCCTCTCTCTTTTTTTCTTTTTTCCTTTTACATATATATATATTATTTGTAGTGATGGGATAACATACACATGACTTTATTTCCATTTAATACCTAGTTATTGTCCAGAGTGATCAGTTCCAACTATCATCATCATAGTGGTTCCTTCTCTACCTCAACTTCACTGCTCCACTCTTTGTGATGAACTTCCTAAAATGGACTAATCCTCCTAATCCTTATCTTTTTGCTTCGTGATTGCACATTTCTTCTAGACAAGGAACCCCACCACAACACATATAAAACACAACTACACTGGATCACAATGGGAAGACAATGCAGAATTCTATCACACTTAGTGAATGTTTCTAAACTTTAAGATAAAAATAGTCTACATTGCCTAAGATTATAGTACACCTGGAGAGATGTCTTTGAAATTGATATCTGGGAGATTACCTAAACCAAAGAGTATTTTTGAGTCTCAATTATCCCTTCAAAAATTCTAACATGGAAGTAGGGTATAGTGGAATTAGAAATTATTATTCTTACACTTATTATCACAACAATTGATTTTTTTTCACCATTAAAAGTTATCCACTAAGTTCCAAAGAGATTGCAGAAGAAAAGTCTAACTCAGGAAATCCAGCAAGATGAACCACATGCCAACTTTATTCTGTTAATGCTGATTGGTCCAAATATAAAGTAAGTTCCACTAGAGAAATGTTTTTACCAATCAGCATTTTTTTCTATCAGCACCCTATCAGTATAGGGCTTCACTGCACATACTCACTGGTAATGCCATTTTAAACTTGAATTAGATGATTCTTCATTGCCAGACATGAGTAGAAGATTTAGTTTAGGTTAGGAATGGAGGCAAAGGGGGTTTCTACATTTTTCTCAGTGGTTTACTCAGAAGTTTTATAATTGACAAAGAAAATGCAGAGTGAATCTTTAAGTGGCTATCTTATTTGAACCTGCAGAAACATCAGAAAGAAGTTGGTTTTCTTTCTTCCAGAGTACAGACATGGGAGTCTGAAAGAAAATGGCTCTTTATTAAGACTGCCTCACTGGAAGATAAGTCAGACACCAAATTCTTGGCTTAAATATCCATTGCAGTTTAAGCAAATCTACACAAATACATATTTTAAAGATGCAATATTATAACAAATAGAATGCTAATTAATGAGAAGAAGCAACCCAACCTTATATGGCTTCCTAGATATCCAGAAATATTCAGAGGTCTCAGTTAACGCTGGCAAAATTGAGCCAAAGACAAAGTAGAGAGAACAGAAAGTTTTTCTTGCACATATCTATTCTTAGTGTGATCCCCAGCACCCCAGATTGTCTGATAGACCTCAATAGGAATGATGCCTGAGACAAAGCAAGGAGTAAGCACCATTACACAAGCACCAAAAACAGACAATACTGGCAAAGCATTGTGGGACTTCACTGACCACAACAATTCAAAGAGAAAACTAAAATCTAAGAAATTATTGTAGGTTTGGGGAAATTTTTTCAACAAATCTTGTTATAAAGATAATGGTTCATAGCCAAAGTTCAGTCATCCAAGAGGTATTATGCACCTTCCATGGGGAAGGTCAGGAATATGCTGATCTAGGTGAATAACACTTGCTATAGGGCTTCAAAAAACTCATAGCCTAATGAGGAGCAACAGTTGTAATGCAAATTAATAACAGGTATCTACCAAGTAGAAAGAGAAGAGAATAAGAAATTGTACCCAGAAGGGTGGCAATCCTTAGTACAGTGGTGCTATGATAACTGAGTATTTGAAGAAAGGTAGCTGACTGTCATGCAGGAAATAGTAATACCCCAAAGGGAAAAAATGTAGGTAAACAGGTTATATATCAGCAACAATAATTCCTGAAGTGCTACTTACATTAGTTTATTGGAGACCTCAGAGGGTTTAAGAAGTGAGTGTTACCCCACACAGTCATTAAAGGATGGATATCTGGTAAGTAGCAACCTCCAAGGTCATTCAGTCCTGGGGAAGAGACTGCACAGAAGAGCAACTATTACTGTTAAATAAATCAGACCAGTGTTGACGCATCATTCCCATTCCTATTTAATTGGCTAGAACTTGTTTTTGTGCTCTGCCCAATTGCCATTGTACCCTACTAACTGGAAATTGAAGATATTTTCTCTAAACACTTTAATAAATAGTGAAGAACTGAATCTGAATGAACTCCCACCATGTCTTGCACAGATTATTTAGGGAAATATGAAAAGAAGATTTACTAGAGCATGACCATATGCTGCAAACATAGCAGGACTGTGTGCACTGATTAAATGCTTTGGGATCATTTTTGTCTCTAGTGTCTATAAACCAATTTGCCCTGATAATTAGGGAAAATCACATATGTTTGTTTAAGAAATGAGCAAAAACTAAGTGTATCTTTGCTGTTCCCAAGCCCTGAGAAGGTCAAGTTAATAGAATCCACTGTAAGGAAACGCCACATATTGAAAGGAAGAAAAAACTAAGATAACAATTATTACAATTTTAATAATATTAAAATATTTTAGTCATTTAATTTTTAAAACCATTATTGACAGGTTATTTTACATAAAACAATTCATCACTAGTGCTTACATTGCATTGTCTTATCAAAAATATATGTAAAGTTATGAGCTTCAGAATCATGCTTAAGTAATTCTTAGTAAATTAACTTCCTCAGGCTTCATTGTCCTCACCTGAAAAATAATAATAATACCTAGGTTCACCTCAGGAAATATTTATAATTGCTGGTTACAATACTACAGCTATAATCTAGCAGAATTCCCATAAAACATAAATGCTTTATATATTTTAAGCAAAATAATCACCCCCCACTGCTGACCCACTACTCTCAGAATAATAACTAACAATAATTTTGAAGATAAAATTGAGCATCTTCAAAATCCATGGCTTTATATATAACAAGTCTTTTGAAAGGATGTACTTTAAACTCCTGTTCATGAGATCCACATTTGCATGTATATTCCTGAGATTCTCATCATCAACATAGCAAATTACAACTACACAGAAATAGATAGAAATTAGAATCCACAATATGGTAAATGAAACCATTCATATGAGGTTTAAAATCCCAAGCACTGAATCAATTAATGAAACGTAGGAGCAGGAGCAGGAAGATGCAGGAGGTATCAGAAAGTTTCTTGGTGCTCAAACGTATGGTTTCCCAAGCAAATTCAAAAGCCTTTATGGTAACTATAATGCTTAGAGTATGCTTGAGGTAGCACATTTCATCCTAAGATACATCAATTCTTTCAGTAAGCAAAACTTTCTAAATCTTTATTTCTAAAATGGGTAATATTCTCAATAAAATAAGACTGTAAGGAAAGCTTGGAAGTCAAACACTATGTCACTATGTTTTCTACAAATATATTTTTCTTTGTAACTGGTTTTGTACAGTTTCTCCTTACCCTGAAGATAAAAAGCAAACAAGAGAGTTAGGGTCCTATTTTTATGGACTTAGCATTTTGCAGGAGAGATGGGTAGTAAACAAGTAAACATATAAATAAGTTATAGAACCTTTGAGAACTGTAAGCTCTACCGATAAAATAGATTTTGGTAATAATATTGAAAAGGTTATACCTAAAACAAGGGATCATTTAGAAGGTGGAGGTGGAGATAGAGGAGTCATTTGAAATATGGGAATTCTTACTATCCACTCTTTATGTACAGGGAGAAAGGGCACATTTTATGTCTGTTGACAGCTAGTAGAAGTGCCACAAAACACGACAGTTTGACATCAAAAGTGATGAGGTGTCATCAAGGGGTCCAGGAATAAAACATTTAGACTCAGGGTGGGTTGGGTTGAGCAGGCAAAAAAATTGACTTAGTTCAAATTAAAGGGACCTGCTTTCTAGAGATGGGCATTCTGCAATGTAAAGTCAACTGTCCTCTTTTTGTCAAGGATACTGATGCTGCCTGGATTGTCAGGTTTCATGTGCATGGGGCTAGCTAAAAACCACAGGGCCTCTTTGACAGTAAAACACATCAGCCTATTATCTATTTCCTGTCAGGTCATAAGTAAAGGGGCACTGATCTCAGATGATGGACTTCCCTAGCTTTGGTGTGAGAGAATACCTGAGGACTGATAATTGTAACTTCATGGGATCACAGAATAGAGGAGTATGGCCAGTTCAATAGACCAGAGAGTGTTCTGGAGGGGAACAGCTGGCAGCCTCAGGTGTGCACCAGGAAGCCGCATAAAAAGTCCATGCTGGAACATCTGGTGAGGTCAGAGCCCAATTCAAGTACCTTAGAGCCTTTGTTCTTCTGCACTAATTGTGCTCCTGCTGATGTCATGGAGCAGAGAGATGGTACCAGGGCTCTGAGCTCAAGAAGCATGGGTTAACAAGTGCACATTCAAGTGCAAATACAAGAAAGACAATTAGGAAAGACTAGCAGACAACCCAACTGGCCTCTCACCTCTTCTCTTTGTGTTTTCCTACATTCGTTCCTAGGGAATGGTTATTCTGTTTCCAGTAGACGGAATCAATGGCAGCTCCATAAATTTTTAAAAGTTGTGATAAAGGCTGCAAAGTGGATGCAAGGAGGTCCCTATATTCTTCTTTCTATGAGGTTAGACACACATCATGAGATATATGGATGAAATTCCAGGGCAGGGTTTCTGAAAAGTGTGATCCAAAATGAATAACTATTTATTTTACTGTTTATGTTTCATATTACCCCCCCAAAAAATCTATGACCTCAATGAAGTTTCAGGCTAATAGTTTTAAAGTTTAGAATAAGTATATAAATTTTAGGGTGTCTAGAAAAGATTCTCAGGTTTTTTAAAGAGAAGGAGATTTTTGTGGACATGGGAAATCAACACTGACTGCAGCACAGTCAATTGTTTCACACAGGTTTTGTTTTGTTTTGTTTTTTGGTTTGGTTTTGGCTTTTGGGCCACATGCAGTGCCACTCAGGGATTACTCCTGGCTATGCACTCAGCAATTGCTCCTGGCTGGGGGACCATATGGAACACTGGGGGATCGAACCATCATCCGTCCTAGGCTAGGGCACTCAAGGTAGATGCCTTATGCCCTGTGCCATCGCTCTGGCCCCAAGACAGTATTTTATATGAATTATTTTCATTGTTGTATCATTTTCCTCAATTTACATGAGAACTAAAGCTCCAATAAATTGGGCAGATTGCCTAGAAGAAACATACATACCAAGACAGGTTCAGACTCTAGGGGTTTTCTACTTCCAAGTCATGCTGCTCCCATTTCATCACAGCAATTCTTTCATATAACTGATACTTCAAAAATGTCTATCAAGTAATCAATGCACCAGATCTAGATCAGATAGGTCACTAGCCATATGACCATCCTAAGCACCCCTTTGACAAAATGTATGAATTCATCTCAGCATCTTCTTCCATTAAGCAGGACTGGAATGGTGAACATTTCTCCAAAATAAGGGATCTCAAAAATAAACATAATTTAAATCAATTTCTTGTTTTGAAACTTTATTGACTTGATTTCTAGAATCTTGTGTACCTTTTTTTAGAGATCTTGCCTGGCCTGTACTTTAAGTAAGGGTCCTTCATTGTACATCATTTTGTAAACTTTAAGTGCTTCATGTATCAGGAATTAGTATGCCCAGAGATACAGAGTTCCACACAGGAAACTTGAAGTGTAGCACTTTTATTCCATCAAAGACACAGTTCACAGATGATCCAGCCCTGCAAAGAACTTACCCAATGTAATAGATGGATTTACTTTGAATCACTCTCTTCTAGCAGGGGTTCCTCCTTTAACTACATTTTCAAACTACTTTTTTGGACCTGGGTCAGCACTAAAGTGACTTCTGTCATTATTTAGGTGCTAATCTGTCCCTAAAGCAAGGCACTAGGTTTCTGAAGTAAAATCAGTCTGGGCTTAGTTCTTCTCTGTTACAACAGAGCTACATGATCATTGCCTGAAGTATTCATTTCTTTGACCTTCCGTCCTATTGATTTATTTAAGGAAAATACTCAATGTACCTTTAAGGGGTAATGACACCCCAGTAATGGCAGTTGAGCTGGGACATGTGCCCTGCAACTGACATCTGCCACCAAGTATAAAAAGGAGAGTCTTGGTCTTCATGGCCGGCCCTGGCAACTTGGGCCCTGGGGGGCGGGCAGAGGAGGGAAACCCCTCCCCTTTCAATTTTCAAACTGGAGAGGGAGCCTGCAGTTGGACCCAGCAGAGCGCACATGCCAGGAAAGCTGTCCCTCTTTTTTCTGGTATATCAGGGTCTCTGGGCAGACAGCGGGCCATAGGCCTCCTGGACTGAACACTTGGTCCAGGAGACTGAGGCAGACCCCCCCCCCCATGCCAGACTGGTCTTCATGGCCGGCCCTGGCAACTTGGGCCCTGGGGGGCAGGCAGAAAAGGGAAACCCCTCACCTATGCATACTGGACCCCCTGTATTGTTTGTTACTAATTCTAATTTTCAAAACCAAATATACTTTTTAAGCATTATCCAAAAATGTTCCTTATCTCTGACCTAGACTGTTCCTAGGAATGGAATCAGGATACCCAAGATTTGGATAAAACACTCAAATAGACCTTTATTCTCTAGTCTTTCTGTGGACATGACTTCATACTGACTCCAAGACTAAACCATAAACAGTCCATCTATATATTATATATAAAGTCTCTGTCATGTATTGCCTCTCCCCTCACCCCTGTGTCTCTCCTACCCCCTCACCCCCAACCCTGAATTATTATCTTCCCCTTATTTAACCCTCTTTATCCTCAGTTCCTAACTTAACTGGGTAGACACAAAGGCTGACCTTCTGCCCCAACAGACCACCATCCAGCTCCTCATTAAAAGACACCCCCTGGGTCCCCATCTCATGCCTCGACAAAGAACTACAACCAACATGCCCGCTGACCCATGCTTGGTGGCCCCTCTTGCCCCCATCAAACTATGGACTGTTGCATGATACCGGAACCAGCTTCAGCAAAACCCTTAGTTCAAGGACAATATAGGGTTCCATAATGCTGCAAAACATGTGTCAAACTCAACTATCACCTGTTGTCTTCAAATACCTTTGTTTTCATTCTTTTTTTTTCTTCTTTTTAAACACAGGTTTATTTATCTGTTCTATTTTAATGTATACATATTTTTGCTATTCTTATTTTGGTGCTGCTTGGTACTAAAGCCTTGCCTGGGATAAAATGGCAGATCAAAAACAAACCACAGAAATTGAGTATAACCAGTCATCCTTACCCAGAATAGCACCAGCAATCCAATATGAAACCATATGCTTTTGTATGGGCACAGTAAATAAGGGGAAACCATAGATACAGAAATAAGATCTTATCTTCTAGGGATAAGACCTCACACTTTTTATAACACTAGGGTGCCTCCCATCCTGGACGTGTGTCATGTGGATACAACCCAGTCTCCAGGAGACTGAACAGTGTCAGTTCAACTCCAAACCCCAGATCCCAGATGTAGAACTGAGACAGCTCTGGGCAACAACTCCAGGAACCAACTTCATTGGGAGAATTATAGCACAGCTCTGGCACTAACTTGTACCAGTTATGATATGACAACAAGGAAATGACAACTTGACCCAAGACCAACCTGTCTTATCACCTCACCTAACACTGGGTGGAAACCTGAAGATGTACTGTCTTTTGAACAGCGAAAAATAAGATCACCATGTACAGAAAACTGACTTTAACAGCTGCGACTGGGCAGAACTATCCTTGGGACCGATAAGGAAAACCCTGCCTTAGACTGTAGACCAGAACTCTTATTAAATAAAAAAAAAGGATTTCTTATTGCAGAGGCCCAACTTGGACAACAGAGACTGAGCAGAACCCTTAAGATCCATAATATCCCATACTTTGGCTTGGGGACTGAATGAAAACAGGGAGCATCTGATACAGAAGACTGTACACAACAATGGTGGAACAGAACCTTTAGAACCATAAAGACTCTAACCTAGACCCTGTCCTAGGACCTGTACAAATGCCAAGACTGCTGGATACAGTGGCCTCATTGTCTCACCCACAACTGAGAGGAAAGTTTTCTGGCAACACATATGGAGCCAGTGGTTAATTCCATGATAGTATGCTTCAAGGATGGAGAAGCCCTGAGTCTCCTAGGCCACAGGAATTCCCATTCTCCCCCAATGCTTACTGTGCCTACAAAAAAAAGGGGGGGGAGGGAACGCCAAACCCTACCACTGCAGCACCCCTTCTTTTTCTTGTTTTGTTTTGATTTGTTAGTTGTTGACTTTATTTTTCTTCTTTCCTCCACTTTTCTCTTCCCTTTTCACTCCTGTGGTTATTATTTGATGATTTTTTTTTTCTTTTCTCATTAGCCGGGTGCATTTTTTTTTCTTCTTTTTCTTTTTTTGGTAGTTGCAGCCAACTTTTTTTTCTCTTTCCTTTTTTTTTCTTTCTTTTTCTTTCTTCTTATCCTTTTTATCGCAAACGACAACAGAATAGACAATCTACAACAAGCTATAAAGTGGAGACCAGTTGCACTAGTATTCTGGGGGGAAAGGGAGGAAGATATGAAACGCATGCTGGAAACTGGGGTGGAGGGAGGACAGCACTGGGGTGGGAGTGCCCCTCATTCGTTGTCACTATGTACCATAAATAATGCTGTGAAAAATAAAAATAAATAAAGGAGAGTCTGGCAGTACTTGGGGAGAGGGAAAAAGTCAGAGTAGAGCCTGCCACAGGGGCAGGGGTGAGATGCTGCTTGCTATGCCTCTATCCCTCATTCTCTATTCTCTCACTCTCTCTCTCTCTCAAATCTAGACCTACAGGCCTCCCATAGACCTCCCTGGCTGGAAATTACCTATCTAACTCTGAGAAACCCTCCTGAAAAAGTAGACTTCAGGCTGGGAATAAAAGAATACACTATTCGCTCTCTTCTCTCTCTCTCTCCCTTTCTCTCTCTCTCTCTCTCTCTCTCTCTCTCTCTCTCTCCCTCTCTCTCTTTCTCTTTCTCTCTCTCATCTATCTATCTATATCTATCTATCTCAGGGTTTGCTCAGGCAGTGGTAGCCATGGCATCCTCGGGTGGGCACCTCACCTCAACCGGCAACCCAGTCCCCCAATCTTGCAGTCTTGTGGCCCTTGCAGTTGACGCTGGGTCTTTGCAAGGTCCCTTTGTAGAAGAAAAGAAAAGGAAAAATAACATTCATCTTAAATTTAGTTGTGAGGAGTCAAAATTATGCTCCTGGAGCTGGGAAAATAGCTCAAAGGGCTGCTGTCCATGTTGAACATGCTTGTAGCCCTGGGTTTGATCCCTGGCACTATATCATCCCATAAGCACTGCTGGAGAGCAACCGCTGAAAGTCAAGCCAGGAGTAGTAACACCTTAACATTATGGTGTGAGTCTGTAGCCCATACAATAAAAGAAAACTTAAAAAAGTAAGAATATTCCCAGTATATGATCAATATCTTCTATTGTGTACTGGTATGTGTGACCATGGCTAAGCTAGCAGAATTAACCTAGACTCAGACCATACTGCGGGCACCAAGGAAAGTACTTTGTCCTTGGGCTGATCACATTCTCTTTCCTTGCCAGTTGTACTTTAAGAGGAACCAATTTTGCACTTCCAGATAGATCCACACTCCAAATTGTGTTTGTTTTAAAATAATGAATGTGACATTATTCTGCCCATTGCTCTCTAGGGCTCTCTGTGCAAAATGTATTCATTTTACATTAGCAGAACTTCACTGTGGCAGATCAAGGGGCCAGTGCCTGAGCTGAATACATCAAGTAAAGAAGGTGCACCCCGTCGTTATCCTGTCTCTCTCAGTAAACCCTTCCCAGGAGGATGCTGGCAAGACTTCTGCTGCCTGGAGAAACAGCCAAATGAGTCTGAAGACTTCTAGAACATCAGCTGGACAAGAAATGAAGCCGAAGCCAAGTCTCTGTTATGCCCTTCCTCTCTTTGACTTCAAGTAATAAGACACAGCAGGCAGATCTCTTGGAGAAACCATCAAGGAAGTGTGATTGTATCCTACATAAAACCAAACCATAAAATGTTCCCTGTGCCTGGAAGAGCAGGTAAATAAATCCAAGTTCCTCAACTATGTGACAGAGACAAGATGCAGCTGTTCCAGAGATGACAGTGATGCCATTCCTGCTGAGAGGCATTATAAGCCAGTAGAATCTTGATTTAATGAAGTATTTTTTTCTTTGTGACCTTGTTCAAAACTTTGACCTTGTCAAAACTTTTTGTTTTTCTATTTGAGGAAAGGGTCGAGATTTTCACAAGGCTTCTTTTGCTTTTAAGATATGAAACTTAGGAGCCTTTTCTTTTCCACTTTCTTTAGCTATGAAGGTAGGAATTCACAGGCAAATATCAGCAAAAGTGCCAGAATAAGGGCAAGCTAACCTAGTAATCAGTTCAGAATACAATACTATTATTGCTGAATAGTGCTTTTCACAAAATACCCTTGACTCATACTACTTCAGTGAGTGACTGATTTTGTAAACAGGCAATTAAGTGAAAATGGGATTATCAGGGAGGGCTCTAATGTGATATGATTGGGTTTTTTTTTATAGGAAGAGAAAATTTAAAGAAATCTACAGAGAAAGATCATGTGAAGTGACAGCACTAATAAGCTAATGAGATTGAGCTTCATGGAAAACAATCTAGCCAATGTTTTAATCTCTTACTTCTAGCCACCAGAACTGTGAGGAAATTTATTATTTAAGTTTGTGATATTTTTTCATAGCATCCCAAACAAACTTACCTCAGTGGCTTCTTCTCTGTTGTACTTCAATGAAGGACCTGAATAGGAAAGTCCTGAATTCATCATGAGAGTGACTGCACAGTAACAGGTGATGCAAAGGTTCAAAAGTACATCTTCCTATTTTCAAATGGTGCTCAAATGTCATTCCATATGAACCTATGGGCCGGTCTAACTAATCTAAGGATACATCCATCAAGGTACCTTAAATCTTGTTACCCTCTATGACCACATAATTTCTATTTCTGAAAATTTTACTTACTATATTTTTTTCTGAAAATTTTTTCTTCTTTTTTAAATATTTTCTTCAAGCAAAGAATAAATATCTATAATGTTTTGAGTCTCTTTTCGATTTCTTTATAGTTTTAAAATTCTAAAAAACCTACATAAAAGAGTTTTATTCATCTTTAAACTTTTCAGTATACACATTGAGTTTGGCTCAGTTTTATTTTTCCAACATTTGTTGGGCATTTGACTCCTGAGACAAATAGTTCTCATCTAAAACACTCATCTCTGTCTTTTACATCATCTATATCTTTTCTAAGACAATGTTATGAAGTTCTGAGAGACAGCCTTTTGGGTAAAAGAGGTCAGAGAAGATGATCAACCTGGATCCAAGGATTTCCTTATACATAAGTTGGCATCTTTCATTTATTTACAGTGGTTAGTTAGGAAAGAACTGTGTTGGTAATAAAGTATTAGTTTTCTCATAAGTCTCTGACATGTAAGAAGTGACATGCCACTGGCAGCTATGGATATATTCATTGTCTCTGTAATCTATTCTCTGATCTCAAAACAACAAACTCATTATCCTTACTTAAGCCTAATATTCAGTATGGAAGCAGCTATAATATGATTAGCAGTTTCATCTGCTTAAAATCCCAACAAAAGATTTTTCACTAAGCAGAAAGACTCTGAAGGACTCTGGAGGAATTTTTGCTGCTCTGTGAATTTTACGTGTCATACATTATCCAGTAGAAATAAAAATTTCCTAATCATTATTTCTCTTGATGACAATGACTTGATCAACTGAGACATACATTGAGATATCTCCCTTATTCAGCAATTGCTGGAGCTCAAAACTGGCTACAGTCTCAGAATTATTTAATATCTTTGTGTATTCCTTAAAGAGAATAATGGACTTTTCTACCTATGTCCTAGAAAGGGCATTGAGGCAGCACACAGAATCTGAGTACCATCGGATGCAGTGGAAATGATTTTACACTCAATTACCCTCATACTTCAGCAAGTCTCAAAAGTCTATATGGCATTTCCATAAAAATTGCTAAACACCTTCTTCAGAGCTACTGATTCCATAGATCCATAGATCTGGGGTGGACTCCAAGAATTAGGCACCTATTAACAAATTCCAGATGATGTTGGTTCACGTCTATTCTTTGAGAATCACTGCTAAAACTCACTCAAGATAGAACTGTAAGTGTTTAATGAAAATGATGCCATAGCTAACAGTCAGTCTCATCTCAGACTTACATTGTTGAAATATTTAAAAAGACTAACCTTTTACTTCAATTACTTCAAAAATAACTGTTATATGCTCAAACACAATATATTTTTCTCTCTAAGAAACACAACCAGTGACTGTTGATGGGGGATACAGCAAGCATCTTTATGTGCCAGACTGAGCAGAATTCATTCTCTTCAATTTTGTCTTAGCCAAGAATTGGGTGTCCATATCCCCTGAGATCTGTCTGTTTCACTTACTCAGCAGCATCTCATTTTATTCCCCGGAGAAATTTCCTTTTCCAGACAGTGAACCAAATATTGCAATACTCTTTCAATCCAAGAAGAATAGGGTATTTATTTGCATAGAGAAAAGCAGTGAGGTTTGGGCAAGGATGAGATTAAGTGGCACACGTGAAGTACTAAACCACTAGAAGCAAAATTTTCTGAGTTCCAATAGCTACATAGAAGAAAGAAGATGGGCCCAGGTGTTGATCTGATTCAGCTTCATTGAGCATTCTTTACTAGACATTAGTCATGTGCTGAGTGGTAACATTCACAAGAAATTACACAAATTGCCTATCACTACTTATACACAGTCTACAGACCATCTTAAATGCTTACAGGGGTCTCTATGTAAGAGAAATGCTCTACCTTGTATCTCAAGAGAGAAAAGAACAGTAGGATATTCAAGATTAGCATTTTCACTATCTTCAAGAATAGCATGCTCATATTAGGGAGAGTTAAGAAAGCACCATATCAAGACTGAAAATACTCAAAAAATAGTATTGTCTTGTTTGTCACAACAGAATAAACCTTTTCCTCTCATGGGTCCTCGTCAAAGAATTTAAAGGGGAATATCTGAAGAAAACAATGATCTTTTATCACAAATGCAGCCATTCTGAAAGCGCAGCCAGTGTAAATGACTATATTTTCCTTTCCTCATGATTGTAGTTATGGTACTTAAATAAAGATAAAAAATAAAAATAAAAAATAAAGAAAGGACACAACACTTGTTTCAATGAATATATTGACAATATATTGGCAAGATGGTTAGTGAATATATTGGCTGACAACACACTTGCACCTCTTTATTCCAAGTTGATGCTTATATGTTTCTCCCAATCTATGAAGAGACCTATAGAATTCTGCAAAGCTTTCTACTTCTGTAAGAGTCCAATTCTAGGGACGTTGCAAGAGAGTAGTTGATGTCTTCTTTGATATCCCTTTCTTGGCCTTCAACCCTGCTGGAGTTTTTATGGGAAAAGTGTTCAGTCTTCTCTGGGCTGGTAGTGGCACCAGATGAGACTCAATGACAAAATAATTCCTCCAAATCCTGTGTCTTGGTATTAGTACATCTCAAAAACTCAGAGGTCCCTTTTCTATCTGTATGCCTGCCTCACTCCCATCTACCGAATGAAAGTCATTCCTCAGAAGATCACCAGACAGATTTTATAATCAGTATATCTTCCCTCAGAGAAGGAGAACAAGAACCTGGACAATTCATTTTCAGACACCAAGGGACTGGCACAGATTTGAGATGGGTAGATTGCTTTTAAAGCAGCTAAGAAAAAAGGTGAAAACAGATGAGAACATGGAAAAGAAAGATAAGGCAAGTGAAAATACTTGAGTCAATTTGAGTTAGTCTCTTTTACATTTACTGAGTTCATTTTGTACTACAGCTTATAACAGGTATTAAAATTTCTGTTGTCACAGAATAGGATCAGACTCAGAAAATGCATCACCTGCTCTGAAGTTGAGCTAAGAGGTGCATTGCTACTTCCAGCATGCCTGACTCACTAAACTCTCAACCATATCACCTTCTTTTACTCTACCTCAGCTACAATAGAGTTTTTGCTGTTCTATCGACATGCCACTTTATTTCTAATGCAATTCTACATGCTTTCTCTGTACAGAGTATCTTTCCTGGTATAGCTTTGCAACTCTTCAAAATTTTAGGTATTTGCTTAAATATCATTTATGACCATTGTCTCTATAATAAGTCTTTTCCCCAAGATACTCTTAAACCTCTCATGATAATGTACTTTTTATCATAACAACTTTTACCTGCTAAACCAAATGTTATATGTTGAACTATTATTATAGAACTCCAGGGAGTCAAAGACTTAATCATTGATCTAATTTGTACACCTCAACATCCCTAAAGCCTAAAAGGAGTGTTTGATGTAGAAAGAAGTATTTCATTAAATGTCTTCTTAGTGAAAGAAACACTATTAAAACACTCATAGTAGTCTGAGAGGAGAGTATTTGGAAAAGAAGAAAAGGGGAGAAAATTATTAGAAATTAGGTATTTATAACAATTTTTAAAAATAAAAATAACTATGATTTGCAGAGTAAAGTTGACAATATCATCCTCATTATAGACACATTCTTTTTATCAAGATTGTTTTCCCTTATGACCAGTTTAATTTTAATTAACATTTCAGAAAATAAAGTCAAATGGTGAAGGACATAGATTTGAAGCCAGACCAACTTGACCTTCATATCTACAGTTAGTAAATTTGCTATTTATGAAATTTTGGTTAGTCAATTACCTCTCTGACCCAAGCTATCTTCCATATTATTAAAATGATAAATTCTGTTTCCCAAGGTTTTCTTTGTGCAATTACAGAAGATAGCTACTTGAAAGCGCTGAAAAATTCTTGGTTCTATATTCAACCCTGCCTCCATAACTGGCCAGAAATTAGTATGTTTTGTTGCTGTTTTTAAAGTGTGTTGACATATTTTCATTCTCAGTAATTTCCTTAAACTTCAGGGTTGGATCTAAAGATTATATTGTCTCCTTCAGCTGCCCCAGGGAATAAGCTGTGTTTTAATGGAATCACATTCCTCCACAGAGCCTGCCCTGAAAGACTCTAGCTGCATATTGCCATCAGCCTTGGCTATTCCTCTCTCGACCTTGTATAAGAAGGAGGGCATGTGGTTCCCTTGGGCCAGTTGAATGAGCAGGGAATCTGATAATAAGAGGCCTGCCTGAATTTGGCTTCCTGTCAGCAAGTTTGCCTTTAGCACTCATCCTTTCCCCATAGACAAAATGTGCCACAGTAAGAATAGGTTTCATACTGAAACTTACAGACCCTTGGGCAGAAAACTGATCTCAAGACCCATCAATCTTTATTACAATGAGAAAAATTAGAGCTAGAAGTGTCCCATAGAGGCAGAACTGCCTTTTTTCTCTCTTAAGGAAAGGATAGCTCCCACAATTAGCCTATAGCAATAGTTTCTGAAACACACTAACACATTTTCTCTTTTAAAAAGTCCATTTAGCGTGTTCCATTCCCTTTTTCTTATCCCTTCCATCACTTTTAGCTATTTAATCTAATGGTCAAAAGAAATCAAAGGTAAATGATAGGTTTTTTTTTTCCTGAATTATGCAAATAGGCACCATTCCATTCCAACAATCTGGGGAAATGCCAAGCAAGACACTTGAGTCCACAGAAAGTTTCACACTCTATAATATGACTAATTTCTAGCCTGTCTAGCCTCTCTGGTTATCAGAGAAATTGGGAGATGCTCTTAGACAGTGGTTCTCAAGATTAGGTTTTAAAACTAGAATACCAGAATTAGTGGAGAACTTTTTCCAAAATTTGAATTACTGATCCTATGTTCACCTACTGAATCCAACATTTTGAGGGAGAACTTGAGGAAAGCCATCCATCAAGTATGTACCACAAGAAAGCAAATTTTAGGTCTTTTGGTAGCTGGTACTTTTTGAATATTCAGGACATGAGTATACACATTCTTCAACTTTGGGAACTTCTCAGCAATGATGTCTTTGTTGCTTTTTTTCTTTCTGGGTCTTTTGTGAACCAAATGATTCTTGCGTTGTTTCTGTTGAATATTCCCCACTTATTTTGAGAATATTTTCGTTTTCTTCTCATTTATTTGAAGGCTTTTTTCCAAATTACTCTGTTTTATAAAGGTATTAAGTAGCTCATCTTCCAGGTGGCCTATTCTATTGTCTGCAGATGTTATTCTGGTGGTGAATCTTTCCTCTTAATTTTTTTTATTTTACCTAGAAGTTTTTAAGTTATAACATTTCTACCAATTGAATAAATGCCCCAAATCGAGAAACAAAGAATGTCAGAATGGATCATAAAACTTAAACTAATATTTTTCTGCCTGCAAGAACCGCATTTGAATAGCTATATCAAATTCATAACAAAGTCAATAGTTGAAAGACAACCCTTCAAACAAATAACATCCTTATCAGGGCTGAGTTGACCATACTAATATCAGATGGCATAGACTTCAGGTTAAAAATGATGAGAGAGGGGCCGGGCGGTGGCGCTGGAGGTAAGGTACCTGCCTTGCCTGCGCTAGCCTAGGACGGACCGCGGTTCGATCCCCCGGCGTCCCATATGGTCCCCCAAGCCAGGAGCGACTTCTGAGCGCATAGCCAGGAGTAACCCCTGAGCGTCACCGGGTGTGGCCCCCCAAAAAAAAATGATGAGAGAAAGTCAAATATTAATAATCAAAGAATATGTCTATCAGAAATAAATAACATTCCTAAATATACATAGACACAATTACATGCCATAAAAATTCTCAAAGCAATTGATATTAGATTTGAAAAATCTAACATAAATAACAACATAGTAGTACTGGTGACTTCAACAGAACTCTGTACCTTCAAAGTTGAATATACAAAGTTATTCAGTGTACATGGGACAGTCTCCAAGGTACACCAGATATTAGGCCACAAAGCATACCTCCATAAAATCAACAGCATTGAAATATTATCAACTATCTTCTCAGACCATGATGCCTTAAATATAGAAGTGAATTATAAACAGAAATGGAGAAGTAACTTTAGCACAGTAAAATTAAACAGTTCACTACTAAACAACCAGTTGGTAGAGGAGAAAAATCAAATCAAAGAGGTAATCAAAGGATTTCTGGAAACAAATAAAATTAAAATATGAATTATTGGGCCGAAGAGATAAGCACAGCAGTAGGGTGTTTGCCTTGTAAGTGGCCAACCCAGGACCAATGGTGGTTTGAATCCCATATGGTCCCCCATTCCAGTCAGGAGCGATTTCTGAGCAGAGAGCCAGGAGTAACCCCTGAGCACCACCAGGTGTGACTCAAAAAATATGAATTATAATTTGTGGTACACAGCTGTGCAAGCATTTATCAGGAATGAAGAAAGAGCCTATATAAGTAAATTAAGGGATTGAAAAATGACCCTAAAAATTAGTTGAAAGCAGATGGGCAGAAGGAAATCAAATGATGAACAGAAGATAATGAATTTGATTTTCAAAAGCAATTCAAAATATCAGTGAAAGCAAGAATTGGCTCTTAGAAATAATAAACAAGATTGATGAAAAAACATATAACAAGAATCACGAAGAGAGAATAAGAAACTTATAACACAGAATCAGAAATTAAATCTCAGATATCATAAGAGATAATACAGAAATTTAAAGGCCAATCATAGATTACTTTGATAATCTGTATGCACAAAAAAAGACCTGGAAGAAATTTATAAATCATTGGACTCATATACCCTACAAAGATTAAAACAAGATAATCTGAAATACATGAACAGACTTATCACTAGTGAGGAAATTAAAATATTATTCAAAAGGCTTCCCAAAAAACAAAAACATGGGCCTAGATGGATTCAATAATAAATTTACTTAAGCCCTTAAAGAAGGTCTAGTGCCCATTCTTTTCAGTATCTACCAGGAAATTAAAGAAACAGAAACACTCACAAACAGTTTCTTTAAACTTACTTTCACATTGAGTCTAAAAGCAGACAGAAACACCACATAAAAGCATCACAGGTTTTTATTCATCCTTGATGAACACAGATCCAAAGATACTCAAAAAAATACTAGCTGATATAATCCAATAATTCATCAAGATGGTCATACACCATGAAAAAGTTGTAATCATATCAGAGATGTTATATTCTTTAACATATGTAAGTTAATTAATATAATATACCATATCAATAAATAAAATATTTTCTTAAATATTTTTAAGAAAAATAAAACAGTATGGTAACATTACAAAGAGACAACATAGATGAGGGCTGGAAGGACCAGTTTATAATATGAAGCTTGCCACAAAGATGGGTGAGTGCAGTTAGAGAAATAACTGTACCAACTACTATCATGACAATAGTAGTATGTGATAAATAGAATACCTATCTTGAACACAGGCTAAGTAAGGAAGGAGAAAGATAGGTAGTAGGAAGATAGACGGTGGTGGGAAGGTTGCATTGGTGAAAAGGGATGTAATTTTTATAACTGAAACCCAATTTCAAACATGTTTGTAACCATGGTGCTTAAATAAAGATAAAAAATAAAATAATTCTAAAAAATTATAGGATCATAGAAATAGATGGAATAAAAACATTTGGTAAGTTACAACACCCATTTATAATAAAAAAAACTATGAACATAAGAATGGAAGACATTTTTCATAATATAGTCAAAGCCATTTACCACACACCCATGCCAAATATATGCAAGAGGGAAAAAATAAAAGCTTTTCCTTTAAAATCTGTCACAAGACAAGATTAACCCTTCTTGCCACTTCTTTCCAACATAGTACTAAAAGTACTTGCCATAGCAATAAAGCAAGAAAAAGATATCTGGGGCCGGGAAGGTGGCGCTAAAGGTAAGGTGTCTGCCTTGCAAGCGCTAGCGTAGGACGGACAGCAGTTCGATCCCCCGGCGTCCCATATGGTCCTCCCAAGCCAGGGGCAATTTCTGAGCGCATAGCCATGAGTAACCCCTGAGCGTCAAATGGGTGTGGCCCAAAAATCAAAAAAAAAAGAAAAAGATATCTAAGGCATTTAGATAGGAAGCGGATAAATCAAATTCTCACTGCAGATGATAAGATACAATATTTAGAAAATCATCAATAATATACAAACAAGATTCTAGAACTAATGGGCTTGTATAATAAAGTGAATAACTACAAAATTAACATGCATAAATCTATGACTTTACTATATACAAATATTGAAAGAGGAGATAATATTACCAGCTTTTTGTTCCACTTATATTATCTTAATTTTTCCATTTTCAGACTACTTTTCAGCAAACACATTTCAGTTTCAAAATTTCTGTTTTGCTCTACTTAACAAGTCGGCACTTCAACAATAATATATCAGCAGTAATGACATTTACTCATAACTAAATTGGTAAACATATAAGAAAGTAATATGTATGGAACAAAATTACAATGTGATATTACTAGAGATTTAATAATTAAGCAATTACTACTTCTCTTCCCATCAGTTTCTAGCTTAAAAAATGATTCATAGATGGTGTCATTGTAAAAAAGTTATCCCCAAGTTTCAGTTCAACAGTTTTCTTCTTTTATTGAATCTATTAGAAAACATAAAAATAATGCTCAATATTTGTTCTTCCCAAAGTTCTGTGCTTACCTTGTGAGTGTGATTGTGCCAAACATCTTTACTTGTTTGAATTTAGGATTTAGGGGGAAAAGGAAATAAAAATGGCTTCTAGCCCAGGATGCATTTGCAAAAATACAAAGCAAACAAAAAGAATGGGAAAATGATTGATCAGATGTTCCAAACAATGTTTTCCTTTTTATTATTAAAAATTACTCCTAAAATAAACACTGGTTAGGGTAATAGCACTTGGCTCTAGCTGTGGGTTGAATTGTCAAATTTTCCTTTGAATTAGATAGGCTAAGCTTTCCTAGGCTAAGCTTTCCTAGGTGCTGAATGAATTTTAATTTACTCTCTTCATTTGAGAAGTGACTAAATCAAAATATATTAGAAAAAAGGCCTAATTTTAGGAGGTCAAAGAAAGCCATAATAATAGAAAAATAATCTTTACTTCAGATACAAAATTCTGTAACTTCCCTAGTAAATTACTTTCCTCTTTTCCTTATGTTCTATTATATTTGTGCTTTACTTCCATTAAAAGATATTCACTTAGTGAATAAGAATAGGCATTCTTTTCTGCTCCTACTTATGCGTAACCTGGATCCCTTTTGTATGACAACTATAATCCTCTTACTTGTCCTTTCTAGTTGTTAAATTAACTTCATATTTTATGTTCCTAACCCAACTAAGCATTAGCACATTACTTCTCAGTTTCCTGTTGTGCTGCTCCAAATCTGTTGGATCCCATATGTATTCATACTTCCAACTCTGTCCATAACATTAAAGTGGGAGCAATAATCTTTCTCCCATTTTCACAGAGATCTCCCCTTTGCTTTTATCTCTATTATAACAATAATTCTCTAAGAATTCACCCTGGTCTATGAGTTAAAAGCTAAATAATAAAATAATAAATATCAAGGAACATTCATTAGTATGAAAAGTTTTGAGCATTGTTAGACCCCAAATTTACCCTACCAGATCAGACAAAAATAACACAATAAATCCAAAATAAGATCCATCTTCAGCAAAATGCAAGAATGATATTTAAAACACAGAGTCACAGAACTTGATGTATGAGCTATCTCTAGAACAACTCAATGTTAAACACTGAACACTATTTTACTATTTATAAAAATCCTTTCTGAATTTTTTTTCTGATAAGTAAAAATGAGTACAAATGTGGATCTTTTGTAAACAAAAATAATATATCATGACACATAATCCGGAAAGTTGAAAATGTCTAAACCAAAAACTTTGAGATTTAAATTCTAACAATTAGTACTCCCCTGGACCAGGAGACCAGAAATTCAGAATCAGCATGCTTCACATTTTATGGAGGGTTTAAAAGTGAAATATTTTAGAATTTTTCTCTTAGCGTCAGGCTGTTACTGGCAATCATTGGCACCCCTTGACTTAAAAAATGTATCAGTACTCTCTCTTTCTCTGTGGTCATGTAGTCAACTTTCACTCTATGTCTTCACATTATTATATAAGAACATTAGTTATTAGACTCAGAGTTCACTGTAATGTAACATGATTTAATTTAGTTAGATCTTATAGATGTTATTCCAGACCAGAGAAATAGTACTGGGGGTAGAGGACATGTTTTGCATTCAGCTGACCCAGGTTCTTTCAAGCAGCACATTATGGGATTCAGTTTTGATAGGAGTGATCCCTGAGCACAGAACCAGGGGTAAGCTTTTGCTACAGCCAAACAAACAAACAAGTACCTCTTCACAATGAGATCATATTCTGAGTTTTCACAAATATTTTTTGCTGCACTCTTTTTTTTGTTTTTTTTTTGGGGGGGGCCCTACCTAATGACAATCAGGGGTTACTCCTGGTTATGTGCTCAGAAATTGTTTCTGGCTTGGAATACCAGCTAAGTTTGTCCTAGGCTAGAGTGGGTAAAGCAGATACCTTACCACTTGTGCCACCTCTCCGGCCCCTGCATCCTTTTAATTTCTTTCCCTTCATAAAATTTCAATCCCACTAACCTGGAAATAAAGGTTAACTTATTACCATTGTGTCAACTATGTGATACATGGTCTTAAATAAAGTAATTTATATTTTTAAATGAAGTTATATATTTCAGCTATCCAATTTTTTATAATCACATGCACAGAGAATAAAGGGAATATGAATATTAGCTAGATTCTCTATATAGTAACAATCAAAAATAAATCTAAATGCACATTAATATATGAAAGAATATAGTTAAATCAAGCTAAGCCAAGAGTTATTGTCTTAATGAAGAGTATTATATTGAGAGAAATGAGTCAGAGGGAGAATAAACATAAAATGATCACACTCGTTTGTAGAATATAAAATAGAAAAAATAGTATGGTAATAATCCCAAAAGACAATCAAAATGAGGACCAGGGAGACTGGTCTATGGTACTAAGCTGGCCACAAAAATCAGGGGAGAGCCTTTAGGGCAGAGAAGAGCATACTATGACAATAATAGTTGGAAATAATAACTCTGGATAGGAACTGGTACTGAAAGAAGGTAAAGTTGAATGCATGATATCTCTTCAATATTGCAAATCACAATGTCTAAAAGAAAAAAGTAAGAAAGACTGAAAAAGAGGTAGGTGGAGGGTGGAAGGGAAACTAAGGACATACATAGTGTTAAATATGCACTGGTGAAGGGATTGGTGTTGGACATTGTATTACTGAAACTCTATCAAGAACTGTATCTCACAGTGGTGCAATTAAAAACTTTATTAAAAAAAATTTAAACCAAAATGACAGCAGGCAAGTTTACATCTAGAAGTTAGTAGCATCCAGAAATGAGAATATCCTAACTTCAAGGAGGTTGTTGACTATATTTACATGATATATAAAAAAATAAAAATGTCTTGGGGTAGAGTAAACTATTATGAAGCAGGTGATCAAATTATTCAAATTGTGATTAATTCCCAAACAGATGGTAAAAGAGAATAATTGAAAGTTTTCTAGTTGGATATCATCATCCTCAAATCAGAACTTTTGTAACTGCTAACATTTCTAAAGCATTTTCTGTGAATCAACCACTAATTCATATATAAATTTCATTCTCAAATATATCTGTGGAGGATAGATTTTTGTTTTTTTTTAAATTTACAAATGAATACTGAGAGGTCAAAAAAAAGCAGTCAAATGACCTAGAAGAAAATCTTACTGTACAAAGATAAAGACAGCCAAGCTCCCTTTGTAGTTTAAAATTAAGTGTCTAGTGAATAAGATTATCAGAAGTCAGTATCATTTGGGGTTATGGACTTTCAGTTTTATCATATATCAAGAAGATTTTGTAAGGAGATTAATGGTTTAATGTATATTAAGACATTAAAATTTCTAGGACTCAAGGAATTCTAATTATCCAGAGGAACTTCGAAACAGAAGACTCAACAATAGATTGTGTATATGAAAAGAATGTGTAGTAATAGAATAAAAAAAATCATGGATATGAAGTAGGATGGATGACTTGCCTTGTTTTAAATTTTTTTCTAAGACTCTGGACAGATTTGTTTATAACTAAGACCTGTGATATCATAGAGACTTTGAATTGCCTTTATATAGGACATCATGTTGAGCATCTTTCCATGAAATATAAATGTCATGCTTCCAGCTTCACTGCGACATATTTTTATTAATATGTTAATGCAGCTTAGGGTATTTCTGAGATATAGGTAAAATGCAAAATAAATATCCCTATATAATTTCTAAATGCAATTTACTCCTTATATGTCATTGATTATTAGGCTATTTGTTAATTAATAGAACATATCAGGTTTTACAGGAAGATGAGTCTTGCTGAAGCCAGGGTCATCCTCCAACCTGTTAATAAGTGATATAGAAACCCAGTTATTAACTATAACATAGGTCCAAGGAGGAAAATATACACACATCTCAGCAAAAGAAAAATTAAGCAAGAAATTAACCAGACTAATAGAATTTTATTTGCTTATCACTTTGCTTCATAAGAGAGAATGTTTTTAACATAATATCCTATTAAGCGAGTTAATCACTATACATAATACATTATACATAAAATAAATGTTCTAATTATTTTAAAGATAAAAACTGAGACATGTGAGGTTAAACAGACAAAATTACAGTGTACTATTATATGAAAGACACCACCCAAGGCCAGTGTTTTATAACTTTGAGTCAAATAGGCTTCAGTGGATCTTCAGGATATTTTAAGGAACCCATAGGTAAAAAAGAAAATCAAATAAATGGGTCTATGGCTTCAGACTATAAGGTCAATGAATAGGACAGGGTGGCCAAATGGAGGAATCAAGTTTAGAAAGAGGCCATTATAATAAAATGGTTAAGAAACACTTGACTAGAAATAAGTACGTAGACATACATGCACATATGCAACATCTTATTTACAGACACATATATAAATGTGTATTTATATATATATTCAAGAAAATGATTGATCTGGTATGTATGTTTATCACATATCTAAAAATTAGTTGTTATTTATATGAATAATACTTGAAATAAGAATTATGTTACTAAGGAACTAAATTTTTATTTTTACTATATATTTTGTTTTGAGAGATCATACCCAGAGATTTTCAGGGGTTATTCCTGACTCTGCACTCAGGAATCATTCCTAGCAGTTCTTGGAGAACATATGAGATATCATGGATAGAACCCAGGTCAGCAACTGCCAAGGCAAGTACCATACTTACTGTGAAATCTCTCTGGCCCCAGGAACTGAATTTTTAAAGCATAAAGTCATAAAAAGTAGAAAAATATTGTGAGGCTAAAGAATAAAATTATAAAGTACTTCACAAAATATTGTTGTTTGAGCTTTTAGCATTCCTTGTAAGTACATTACAGAACACTTTTGACCATATCTCTATTAAAACTGCATAGTCATTTTGGTGAATGAATAAAATCCTCTAGGAATCTAAAGACCTTTTCCAGACAGTCTTAACTGCTTCCCTCATTTTAAAACCACTGAATACTGAAAATTTTATTACCTCAGTATTGTTTCTTCTTTTCATTTTGATTCCTTCTCTCCAGCCTGTAAACCTGAGTTTAAGCTCATCTATTGTTTTGCATTAATGTTGCAGGGGAAACTCAGCAGAATATCCAGAGAATTAGCATAACCAGCATGCCCTAGCCAGGTTATTCTGATAAAATATTTCACCTCCCGAATAAAAACTTATTGATGTCCTATAAGGTTCTTTATGGTGAACTTAAATTTCTCAACAACAAATGAAAATTCAACCTTGCTATATGTATACATTTCAAAATTCCTACACTTTTCATAACTAATACTTAAACTCATGTTATATTTTCTTTCTTCTATTTTTTTTGTACACAGTATCCCATATACTTAATTTTTCAAAGTTTTTGTAAGCATTATGTACTTACTATTCATCTGTACAGTCTAAAATATAATTTATTTACTTTAATAATATTCCAGTATTTATTTCTATTGATTTGACATTTCTTGAAAATGAAATAAATGTTTATGCTAAGTTATAAACTCCTAGAGCACACACATAATTTCTTCACATTGTACTCAATAAAAAACCTTGTGTTATTTCAACATTTGTGTTTCAGTCATGATCACTATTCATAGAACTAAAGAGAAAACACAGGTTTCTCCAGCTTGATTTATTTCTCTTATGCGTCAGTAGATATGCACAATTATTTTCTACCTCACTTGTAAACTGGAATAGCTTCCATAGGTAAGTTAGCTTCAATTGATGAGTGACAAACTATAGAAGGGACAGAGAGATAGCACAGCAGTAGGGCATTTGCCTTGCATGCTGTTGATCCGGGACAGACTCAAGTAACTCCTGTAAGGCACTGGGTGTGTCCAAAAACCAAAAAAAAAAAAGAGTGGCAAACTCTGAATAAAGATAAATTTTGAAAAATTTAAATAGTATTTATTTATAGAAAGAATAATTTCATGATTGTGATATGAATATCTTATATTTTAAATATGTTATTTATATATAATTTTATATAAAATGATTAAATTAGGGCAGTAGTATTTTGAGAATCTTTCTTCAAAGAAATTAAAGACAAAAATACCAACCTAAATTTTATACCCATATAAAAGTGCTTATTAGTAAAGAAAACAAAAATATTCTGAGAATAATTTCTAGAAATATTCTATTTCTTTTAATAAAAATTAAAAGTATGTCTCTGATTAATATTTTAAGTAAGTAAGATTAACCAAACTACCTTTCCATATTCTCTCCTCAACAAGGATTGTCATAACCCTGTGGTCCTAGAGCTTATGAACCAGATTCTGCCAGAGGATCTTTTTGACTCGTCCCTGTATTCTCCCTACTTGGATCCTCTACAACTCAGAACTCCTGTTCATAGCCTCCCTCGCTTGAGAAGAATCTGTAGCAGCACATAATGAGGAAGAAAAGTATGAAGAATGAAGACATAACCAATTAAAAGTTTGGGACACACAAAAGAAATATTAACAGGGAAGTTCAGAGCATTATAAGTATCTGTCAAGGAAAAAAGAACAGACTTGCTCATATTCAATAAGCTAGAAAACTAGAATACAATGTAGGGGACCCAAAATAAGTAGATAAAGGTAAAAAGATAATAATACAAACATAGATTAGTGATATAAAAGTTAAAAACATTATATGAATAATCAACAAAACCAAGTTTGTTTTTTACAGGAATTAAGACAGACAACAGGGCTGGCAAGGTGGCGCTAGAGGTAAGGTGTCTGCCTTGCAAGCCCTAGCCAAGGAAGGACAGCGGTTCGATCTCCCAGCATCCCATATGGTCCCCCCAAGCCAGGGGCAATTTCTGAGCACTTAGCCAGGAGTAACCCCTGAGCATCAAATGGGTGTGGCCAGAAAAAAAAAAAGAGATAGACAACAGACTGGCTGGACTCAAAGGAAAAAATAAGAAATTCCTGGTCAATTTTAAAGAAATACAGAATATAAATTTAAAAAGACCCTTCAAAAATACAAATTATTTGAGATTATTGTGAATAACTTTATGCCACTAAATTGTAGAACCTAGAGTCAAAAAGACAGCATAATGATTACAGTCATTGCCCTCCTCACAGCAGATTCCAATTTGAATCCTAACATTTAGATGGCCTTCTAAGGGCCTCCAGGATCAATCCCTGACCACACATTCAGAAGCACACTTTGTCCAGTGCTGTGCATAGCCTAATACCCATAAAATAGAAAGGGAATTAGATAATCTAGAAGAAATTTATATATCTTTAGTCTCACAGTCTTCCAATCTTAAATCATAAATAAGTAAAAGTTTGAACAAGCTTAGAACAATCAAGGAAGTTGTGCTATCAAAAATCTGCTCAAGAACAAAATCTTGGAACCATATGAGTTCACAAGTGAGATAAAAGAGACAATTTAAAGATAATATATTAGCCATCCTTTATAAACTTTTCTAGAAAATTTGAAAAACGGGAATCTTTCTTGACAGTTTCTGTGAGACCATCATTATCTGATACAAAAGTAAAAAATGTTGGTTTTATCTAATGATCATGGGTCTTCAATAAAACCATAGTGAAAACCAAATACAACTATACATAAATGTGACATAAAAATTATAATCAAATAGTTTATCCCAAGGATAATAAATGATATAAAAATCAATTAGTGCAATTTCCACTTTTACAGAAAGAAGGGGACACCATATGATCACCTATATAAATGACAGAGAAAACATTTGACAAGATTCAGTACACATGGGGCTGGAATGGTGGTGCAGGCAGTAGGGTGTCTGCCTTGCACACACTAACCTAGAATGGATAGCAGTTCGATCCCCCGGCATCCCATATGGTCCCCCAACCAAGGGGGATTTCTAAGCACATAGCCAGGAGTAACCCCTGAGCATCACTGGGTATGGCCCCAAAACCAAATAATAATAATAATAATAATAATAAGATTCAGCACACATAGAAACCATCAACAAAATGGGGATTGAAATAACTTCTCTCAATACTGAAAACAGGTTAAAGGGATATACAACAAACCTACAGTTAACATCATCCTTATTGGGGAAAAGCAGAAAGCATTTTCTTGTAGGAGAGATACAAGACAAGAATGTTCCCTTATAACCCTACCATCAAGCATATTATTTAATGCTCTTGGTCCAGAGCAGTGTACAATGTGTCTTTCACGCAGCCAACCCAGGCTTAATTCTCAGCATCACATATAGTTCCCTCAACCTATCCCCTGAACCCCTGAACTTTCAGAACAACCCACATCTCTCTGAGCTTGAAGTCAGAATTACAATACTGAGTATTGAGTGTGATCCAAAAACCAAAACCAAACCAAAATAAATAAATCTAATTAGACAAAAAAGAAAAATAGAAGGAATTTAAATTGATAATGAAGTCAAACTACCGGTATTTACAGTCAATAATATTGTATATAAAATAGATCCTAAAGATTTATTTACGATAAATAAACCTACACATCAAAGTAACAATACAAAAACTAGTGCAGATTTATGTTGTCTTCTTAGATGTAAATGATGACACAATAGAAAACATATTATTCCTTTTACCATCATGACAAAAACATTTATTCAAATATCTAGGAGTAAATTTAACAGAGGAGATTTAATAACAAGTATGTGAAAACTATGCATAATTTTGAAATAATTAAAGATGAAAATAGAAAGATATTCTTTGCTCACAGATGAGAAGAATTAACATGGTTAAAATGACCATATTTCCTAAAGGAATTTACTGATACAATGCAATTCTCATAAATATTTTTAATGTATGCTTTTCAAGAATACTGAAAAGTGCTTCTAAAATTCACATGGAACCACAGAACTCCCAAAATAGCCAAAACAATCCTTAGACAAAACATAGAATATACTGCATTTCCAGAATATTATCTATATTACAAACTATCAATAAAAACTGTATGGTATTGGGACAAAGTTAGACTTTCAGGTAAGTGGATCAGATTTAAGAGGTAAAGAGATAAACACTCCAAATTACAGGCAGTTAATTTACTATTAATTACTTAGGAGCATAAATTAGAAAAATGAGAGCATTTTCAAAGGATTGTAGTAGGTCACTGAATAACTATGTTAAAAAAGGAAGAAGAAACTAACTATGAGTCCTATTTTATATCATACACAAAAGAAAATTCTAAATGGATTGAAAACTTTACTACTAAACCTCTATTTACAAAATAGATTGAGTAAAACATTCTCAAGTTTCTCCAAGACCTTGACATCATCGGAGACTTCAATGATGGGACTGCATTGGCAACAGATAAAAAGCAGAAAGAAAGAAATGCACTACCTCAAACCAAAATGCTTCTACACTGTGAAATAGGTCTAAAATTTTACACTAAGTAAAGTAAAGTAAAGTCACTCCACTGATTGGAAGAAAAGTCACACATCATATGTGAGGCAGAGAGCTAATATCCAAAATATGTAAAGCATTCTGAAAGTTCAATAATAACCAAATCAATAAAATAGAGAAGGAAAATAATTAAACAGTACCGTGATGGGCAACATATAAAAATTGTTTATAGTCACTGATTTTTAGAGAGATACAAGCAAAAAAAAAAGAGTGAGATAACCATGTCATAGAGCAAGACTGACATATATCAAAAGTCTGGAAAAAGTATATAGGTGTGGATATGAAAAGAAAGAAATTTTCATTCACTGCAAGTGGGGATCTTTCTTAGTTCAGCTTCTGTGAAAATGATTTGAAGATTTTGCTACAGTAAAGCTTCCATATAACTCTACAATTTCAACTCCTAGACATCTACTTTGAAAACACAAAAACATTAATTCAAAAGGTACACATACACCCCATACATTCTTGCAACCTATATTATATTGGTTTTGGTCCATACTACAGTTCTGGCCCCATCACAGCATTCTTTACAGTAGTCAAGAACTGGAAACAATTCAAGTGCCCAATAACAAATAAGTTTAAAAAAATGGTTTAATACAACATAACAGAATATTACTCAACTCAAAAGATTAAAACTTGTAGTTTACAATTTGGATGATATAACAGATGGTACAACATTTATAATACAGTACAGGAGTACTTCAATTATAAATATTATAATATAAATAATATATTTATCATATAAATAAATTACACAAATAATATATGTATTATATTAATAATATAATATAATAATATTACCATTATCAAGATAATAACACATATAATTTTAATATAAAATGTAAATATAAATTATTCTGTTTGATATAATAATGACCTGGGGGGAAGATGTATAGAAACAAATGAATAATGAGAAACTAATATATCAATAATATGAAAAGTCTCCTAAATTGACTATATAGAAATCATTCAATGCATGAATTTCTATGTATATATATACATATATATGCATATATACGTATATATACGTATATATATACATATACATATATATATACATGTATATATACATATATATGTATATATACATATATACATATATATAGCATGCTAAGCTTCTTGCATTATTCATGAAATGGTAAAAGAGCAATATTTATTAAATCTTAATAAATTAGGGAAGAAGTCCAAACTTATTGCTGGTATAGTAGCCAGAAACCACATTTAGCTTTTTAAATGTAAATTTATAAAACTGAATTAAAATTAGTTAATATGTATAATTCCTGTGGCATCACTGTTTCAGGTGTTCAACACACATATAGTGACTTTTAGGGTAAGGGAAATTTTATTGAACCAAACCTGGTAGTGCTCTGGGCAACTCCTTTTTTTGTGTTCAGAGGTTGTTCCTTGACAGCCCATGGGATGCTGAAGTCAAGCAAGAGTGTCCTACATGCAGAGCACACTCTCAGCCCTTTGTAATTTCTCAGGCCCTCCAGTGATTATTTTATCAGACATCACAAAAAGTTATGTAATTCAGGCTAAAATAAAATGAAATGAAATGTAATAATAGAATAATAGTGTGTAAGTAGAATTAAATTAGCTCAAAATATAAATGTAAAGCTATAGTTATGAAAAAACAAATGATAAGGGATAAATTTAAACATAATTATATAATAGCTATATAATTATATTAAATACAGGTATACTTAATTTAACATTTTTCTAATGCTAAACTATAACTATCATACTATATTATATATATTTATATTGTGTACAATATGTATTATAATTTGTGAAATATTAATACTGAATGTTTGAGTAGTCTTTTAATAACCCCAAAACAAACTTACTTCAGAAGTGGTAAATTTAATTAAAATGTAATGTAATAATCCTATGTTTAGTCACATAAAGAAAAATATTAGGGCCCAGAGAGACAGCACAGCGGCGTTTGCCTTGCAAGCAGCCGATCCAGGACCAAAGGTGGTTGGTTCGAATCCTGGTGTCCCATATGGTCCCCCATGCCTGCCAGGAGCTATTTCTGAGCAGACAGCCAGGAGTAACCCCTGAGCACCACTGGGTGTGGCCCAAAAACCAAAAGAAAAAAAAATTAGAATATAGAATATACCTATATTCTAATATTTTTCTTTATGTGACTAAATATAACTTATATAACTTATAACTTAATATGACTTATATATATTCATATATAAGAAATATATTATAAATATATTTAGTCACATAAAGAAATAACCCAATAAAATAACTTAAACTATAGAACTAAATATAAAATATAACTATATACTTTAATTCAAATTGTGAATAGAAAACATATTGAAGTTAATGAAACTAATAGTTCTCTAGGAAAGAAAATTATAAATAAAAAATCAGGAGATATTAGAAATTTTATTTAAATATCATTTTATTTATTTATTTATTTGTTTATTTATTTATTTGGTTTTTGGGCCACACCTGGTGGTACTCAGGGTTTACTCCTGGCTGTCTGCTCAGAAATAGCTCCTGGCAGGCTCGGGGGACCATATGGGACACCGGGATTCGAACCAACCACCTTTGGTCCTGGATCGGCTGCTTGCAAGGCAAACGCCACTGTGCTATCTCTCTGGACCCATAAATATCATTTTATTTTAAGGCATGAGCTCAGGATCATGCTTGTTTAATATTAAAAAATAAAAACTGAGAGAATGAAAAGATAGATGGAGGGAACGAAGAAAGAAAAGGATTGAGGAAATTCTCCTGGAATAATAGGATTGTAATAATAAACATACCTAGGATTATGTATTATTTTCTAAATAAATGTTTGATTAAAAAGAACTCAATTTTTTTTTCAGAATATTCCATTGTAGGAGCTGATGAAAATAAAAGATAAAATTAATCTTAATATACATTTTGACCCTTGAGTGAAGACAAGTCAATACAAATATTTTAATGAGACACTATGTGTTTCACTGTGATTAATATGAGTTTAGTATGATCACAAAATTATGAAGTCACCAGTACTCTGTGATTTGTTTTGTCACCCGCAAATCTGCAGGAGTCATGATGTCACCATTCTTGCTGTCCTTTTTGGGAAATGTGACGGTATTTACTGTTTAGAATCGGGATTTACCAAGCACAAAACTTAGCCTTATAATTTAATTTCAAAAATTACCTGGTCATTCTAGCCATTTGAGAGTTTCCTGTGGAGCATGGGGCACTTATCTGATTCTCTAATTAGATTGACTTCATGAAATGAAAGGCGGGTCAACTCTGAAAAACCACGGATATCCACTCTCAAAAATGACAATGACAAACTAACATTAATTGTACACTTTCAAACTAAAAAGTCAACTGAAAATATCTGGAGAATATCAGAGGAGATGCAGTATTTCCAGGTGTTCACATTTTACCTTTGAGTTAACTCCCAGCTAGAAAAAAGTATTAGAGTAAATATTTTAGTTTTGCTCTGCACTCTGCATTTTTTTCTCAGGTCCAAGTTATATATTTGCTTAAATGCAGCACTTTATTGTTTCAAAACTAGAATAAAATCCTGCTCTCACTGCCTGACATCTCACACTATCACACTATTATAAGGACTAGGATTTGATTTGTTTTTATTGGGGGGGAGCACACCCAGTGACTCACAAGGTTTACTCCTGGTTATGCTCAGGCAAAGCAGACACCTTACTGTTAGCGCCACCGATCTGGCCCCTAGAACTTGCTTTTCTTACCTCATGCACTAAAACCAAAGCAAATCTTTGCTCTTCACCTCTTCTTTCACAGGAGAAGCAACCAGAGGAGCTAATTTAGCTCTAGTTATGTTGTTGTTCATTGTGATGTGTACCAATCTGTAAAGTGAGATGACATCTCGTTGTTTTGATTAGCGTATCCCTGATTATTAGTAACATCGAGCATTTTTCATGTGCCTTTGGCCATCTGTATGTCTTCTTTGAAGAAATATCTGTTCATTTCTTCTCCCCATTTTTTCTTCTCCCTCCCCGTTTTTGATGGGGTTAAATGTTTTTTTCTTATTAAGTTCTGCCAGTACCTTGTATATCTTAGATATTAGCATCTTATCTGATATATTTTTTTTGTTTTTTGGGGTCACACCTGGCAGTGTTCAGGGATTACTCCTGGCTCCAAGCTCAGAAATCGCTCCTGGCAGGCACGGGGGACCATATGGGATGCCGGGATTTGAACCAATGACCTTCTGCATGATAGGCAAATGCCTTGCCTCCATGCTGTCTCTCCAGTCCCTTCTGATGAATTTTTGATGAATAGTTTCTCCGTAGCCTTTGTATCCTAGTCACTGTTTCCTTTGAAGCACAGGGGCTTCTCAGTTTGATATAATTCCAATTGTTTATCTCTACTTTTACTTGTTTAGGCAGTGGTGTTTCCTCCTTGAAGATGCCTTTAGTCTCCATATCATGGTGTTTTGCCTATGTTTTCTTCTATATACCTTTTAATTTGGGGTATGATATCAAGGTATTTAATCCATTTTGATTTGAACTTCGTGCATGGTGTTAGATAGAGGTCTGAGTTCTCTTCCTTTTTTTTTTTTTTTTTAATGTGACTAACCAGTTGTCCCAGCACCACTTGTTGAAGAGACTTTCCTTGCTCCATTTTACATTTCTTGCCCCTTGTTCAAAGATTAATAGATTACATGTCTGGGAGTCAGTTTGATTACACAAGTCTATTCCATTGATCTGAGGGTCTGCTGGAGTGAATGTAGGAAGAAAGGAACTCTCATTCATTGCTGGTGGGAATGCTTTCTAGTTCAGCCATTCTGGAAAACAATATGATATTTCTTTAAAACTAGATATTGAGTTCCCATATGATCCAGCAATACCACTACTAAGGATATACCCTAGGACCATAAAACACAATACAATAATGCCATCTTCTATGCAGCTGTTAAAATATAAAGTCACAAAATTTGCCTATACATGGGTAGGTATGGAGACTATTTTGATTAATGAAATAAGTCAGAAGAATAGAGAAAAATACAGAATAGTCTCACTCATGTGTAGGATTTAAGAAAAATAAAAGACAGTCTAGTCATAATATCCATAGACAATAGAGATATGGGCTGGAAGGACCAGCCCATGATATGCAGCTTACCACATAAAGTGGTAAATGCAGTTAGAGAAATAACTACACTAACAATGGTACTACCATGACAGTGATAAAGAAATAAATACAATGCCTATCTCAAAGACAGATGGGGATTTGGAGAGGAGAAAAAATGGGGGACATTGGTGGTGGGAAAGTTGCACTGGTTGGGGCATGTGCATTTTATGGCTGAACCTAATTACGAATTTGTTTGTAACCATGGTGCTTAAATAAAGAAATTATTATACAAAATGAGTCCTAATATTTATTAGGTTTAATTGAGCTGTCTCTTGTAATACTCATATAAACTATAAGAAAAAAGAAAATACAGTGGCAAGAAATATTTTGTGTTTAAAATTTTATTAAGATATAATCCACATATAATAATGTCATTTATTGGAAGTAGTGACCTCAAGGACTGGCAAGTGAGTTTTAAGGGCAAGTGTACAGGCTTTTCATGCTGGAGACCCAGGTTTTATCCCCAGCAAGCAAGGTTTCTTGTGAAAAAGCACCAAATACCAAGAAGGGATTAACTTTATAGCACTGATGGGTGTGACTCAAAATCCAAATTAAAATAAATAGCTCTAGTTATCTGAAATAACTATAATTAAGGATTACACCTAAGAAACATATTAATCTCATATTCATGAGTCTTTGCTTTTATTACGTTGTAACTCAAAAAAGTCAGGATTTCTTATTTGTCTCCTCCCAATTTCATCAAAGCAAATTCAAATTTTTAAGAATTTCAAATCAAATTTATATATGCAAAAACAAAATTACATATGAAAACCATTTTAATACTGACATATTTTCTATCTCATCTTTAATATTGATCAAGTATAGAATGAAGAGAGAATAAGATAATTTTTAAAAGCACTGGTAGAAAAGAAAAGGTAGGGGTTCTCAGGAAACCTTGTTTTTAGAGTTGAGAGTTCTGCCTGGTCTTGACCAGGCCAGTCCTGGGAGGATCTGTGTGGGCTGGCTGTAGAATTAATTGAATTTCACAACTTGCCTCACATTCCTGCTGACAAAAAGTGCCTTGCAAGGAGGGAAGCAACATAGGAGGCAAACACGATGGCAAGACCATGGCTAGGTACTGCTGTGAGCCTTTAATTATGCAACTCCTGACTCAAAATAGTTTGTCTGGTAGAGTCCTAGCTACGAAGCCCCACAGACAAGGGGTAAAGAAGTGTGCTGTCTCTAAGATACAGACTGCCCTTAGCTCCAACATTAAACCATCAATTTTCAGAAGCCATTTCCTGGTAGGATCACGCAGCTGTCACCTATAAAGAACACCTTTTGACTCTATGATTTTAAGTTTTTTCCAGCTGTGGCATTGTTTCTATCAAGGAACCCAAAGCTTAAATCAAGATGTCCTTTATGAGTAGTTTCTCATTATGTACTGAATCTGCACACATTTAGGACACTAGTTTATTGGCTCTTTTTTTCCTCTCAGATATCTGTGAAGTAGGGCATGGATCTTCATCAGAAATCTTACTAGTACTTACAAAGGTTACCATAGGCAATCTTCAAAAAAATGGATGCCATGGAAGAATGAAGAGCTCCAACATACTAATAAGGATAAAATTTCTCACAGAATTTTCTACTTGTCCAATGCCTCCAATTTTGTAAGGAAAATAACTAGAATATAAATTTATATTATAAAATTTAAAGCCAAGATCTGTTTTTGCAGAACTAATCAACCTACCTAAAAACTACTACTCAAAAAAAAAAAAAAAAGACGATTGTTTTGTGTCCATCTTCACAATGTCCTCACTAAAAATACATTCATTAATGAATATCTAACTGCACATTATTTACTAGGTTAAATAGATTAGAGCACTTAACTACTGAGTATAAAAGATTATTGCTTTCCACTCAAAGGCTAAATGTTTAAGATTATTACTAAAAATGTTTGTTGCTGATGAAATCTGACTTCTTTAGAAACTGTTTCTAAGTACTTCTACATTACCTTTATTTATTCATGCATTTAAAAATAGTGCCATCAAGACACTAGGCACTGTACAAGAGGTTGATCTAAATAAGAAATGAGCCCTGGGCCCGAAGAGATAGCACAGAGGTGTTTGCCTTGCAAGCAGCCGATCCAGGACCAAAGGTGGTTGGTTCGAATCCTGGTGTCCCATATGGTCCCCCGTGCCTGCCAGGAGCAGACAGCCAGGAGTAACCCCTGAGCACCGCCGGGTGTGCCCCCAAAACCAAAAAAAAAATAAATAAATGAGCCCTGAGTCCATAGCACACAAGGTCTTGTGGACGAATAATCTAAAAAATAATATGTAAGCACAACTGGCAAATATGCTGTTCAGTAAAGCTCAGGAATCTGAAAGTATGGGAAAAAAGAAAGTTCAGGAGTCTAGCCAGAGGTTGTTGGATTCATGACTGAGATCTGCAGCATGTGTATTGATAAACAAAGTAGAAATCTTAGCAACACTCAGTATGCCCAGAGGTGCTGCAGTAGAAAAAAGTAGATTCTACTGCAGGGACTGAAAGAATGAGGTGAACCAAAGACTTCCATTTATCACTAAGGAAAAGTAGTGAAATTCTTTTACACACAGCTGTGACCATCCTACATTAACAATACCAACTCTTACTAACACCCTTTTTGGGGAGGAACTCCAAATTTTGAATCTGATTTGTCCAATTATTATTCTAAACTCATTCCCAATATCTTCTATGACTTCATCTTTTTAAAATATTTATTATAACACCATGATTTACCAAGTTGTTCATAGTACAATCAGTTCAGGCAATCAATCTTTAAACACCAATGTGACCCTTTCCTTCACCAGTGTGCCCAATTTCCCACCCACCTCCATAATCTGCCTCCTTGCAGGTACAAATTTATTTCACATTTTCTTTGAGCACAAAGGCTTCTTTCTATATTACTATTTAGGCTCACTAAGCTTGGTAGAATACAATGTGACTTTCCCATTAGATTTCCTGTGACACTACTTGGCTAACACTACTATACAAATTTTGAGGTGTTGCACATCTGCTGATAGCTGCATGATTCATGATTTATGAATCTGAAACAAATTGAGTGGTTAACGGCTTAATAAAGAATCAGCTTTCAGCCATTCTGAGAATTCCACAGAGATAACAGCCCAGATAGGACTACCTGGAAAGTATTGGCTACCATTATTTTATTTGGGAGCTTGGTAGAGTAACCAGATCATCTGCCTGCAGAGGAGAGGGCAGATATGAGGGAAGGTTGTTGGGTTTTCTGGTATTATTTCATCTGTGTGGCTTTTGGGAAGGACACATTTTTGAGAAGACTTTCAAAAATATTTATTATTATTAGTGCTTCAAGCATTGTCAGAATTGGAACAAATTTTGCTGGCTCATATTTAGATTTTGTTGTACTGGGAGTTACATAGTATAAGTGTTGTTGCTTAAAGAAAATCATGGATTATGAAGAGTCAAGAATCAACATTTTTCAATTTTCAGTAAAAATTTTGAGAGGTTTTACTTTCAAAGGAGATACATATCTAAATCTATTGACAGTAAATAATAAAGACAATAAGCCTTAATTTGCTATGCAAATTAGTCCTGATTCCAAATTGATAGTCTTGATCAAATTTAAGGTTCTGAAAAGATCTTAAGTAATGTTGACATTTTGATTCTACGATGTTCATGATCTTTTCCAAAGTAAGGCTCTGGAGAGAGCACAAATACATGATTCAAAGAAAGAGATTAGAGAATTAACCATAAAAAAAAACAGAAAAGACACAGAGGTAGGAATGTCAATACAGGTCAAGGACAAACAGGAGATATGGTCTTTTAATTTGATGAAGTAAATTGTAGGGAAATTTATAAGGGTTAGAATTTAGATAAGAGTTTCAGATCATTTACAGTCACTGGCTCTCCACAGTACACAAAGCGATGTCATGCACACAATAGAGCAGAGCTCTATTCTACAGATGTTGACTAAGAAGAGAAAGTAATTTGTTTGCTTGGCTCTTATTAAATCTTAGTTTCTATAGCCATTGTGGTAACAGAATAATAAGCACTCAAAGATCCTCATGTACTAACCTCTTAACATTTTACCTTACATGGAAAATGGGACCTTTGTACCTGCAATAAGATTAAAGATTTAGCAAAGGAAATATGACTTGATTATCCGGACAGGCCCATTATAATCACAATAAGTAGGAGTCAGGAATTTAACAAGCAGGAAGTTTTAAAATGCTAATTAGTATTTCTCTGGTTTGGTAGATAAAAAAATGTTAATAAAGAGAAAGAAACATATTCTCCCTTAGAACTTCAAGAAAGAAGACAGTTTGGACAATACTTAGTCTGAGATTAGTAAGATTATTTGGGGAATTCTGATGTCTAGAAATTTAAGACAACAAATGAACAATTTTGTCCTAAGTCCCTAAATACTAACTGGGCCTTTGCTTTAAAAAACCAATTTAGTCATATAAAGAACACCTCCCATCACCAGTGCATCATTCCCGACACCAATGCCCCGATCTCTTTCCTCCTCAAAACCCTTCCTTTATTTGAGACAGGACTACAAACATGTTTGTAATCATGGTGCTTAAATAAAGATATAATTTTTAAAAGTAAATAAATAAATAAATAAATAAATTTTAATTTAATTGTTTGGGGTGCTTTTTAACTAAGGTGTAACAATTTTTTGTCACTCAGACTGGAGCAAAGCCACCCTCTTTCCCCATGGCAGTGTTCTTCAAATCCTGGGTCAAAAAAAAAATCAAAACAATTATTTTAATATATATTTAGAATATTGAACCATAGAACAATGGTATATCTGATTTCATAATAGAATTACCTAAGATGAATAACATAGTTCATATTAAATTAGTAGTAGAATCCAGAATATCTATGTTCCCATTTTTAAGGTTTCCTGGAAAAAAATCAATCCTCACCTCCAACAACAGAAAGTCCAGTTAGACCTAAAGACATCAAATATTGGCCATACCAAAAGTCACAAGGTCTAGCTATTAGGGAAAAAAAGGATGTTGATCTTGACTATAGTGATAAGGACTGACACAGAAAGCCACCTGACTTGCTAGGAGGGAAGATGGATGTACCTCTTTCACACGTTTTCCCACTAGATATGAGTAATATAGCCTTAACAGTAGGCTACTGGGAAGTGTGACTCTGGCAGCTTCTGAGAGTGTGCCCTCACACCTTAATAAGACTCCATAGGTCAAATCTAGCTCTGCCTTTTCTATTCCACCACCATTCAGCCATCTTTCTCAATTAATGCATAGGTTCTTTTTATTTTCTTCATTTACTAAACCTTTGCATCTTTTTTATTTTTATTTATTTATTTATTTATTTATTTTGGTTTTTGGGTCACACTGGCAGCGCTCAGGGATTACTCTTGGCTCTATGCTTAGAAATTGCTCCTGACAGGCTCAGGGGACCATATGGGATGCCGGGATTCAACCACCGACCTTCTGCATGTAAGGCAATGCCTTACCTCCATGCTATCTCTCCAGCCCTCATGCCTTTTATATAAAAAAATTAAAGCAAATATGTATTAAAAAGTATGTTTTATGTTTGTAACCAAGGTATTTAAATAAAAAAATAGAAAAAAAAAGAAAATTATGTTTTAGTCCTACTTAGGCCACTTATAATTTATGTTAAAAGGTAGAACTTCATAATTTAAGAGTACAATTCATGGAAGATAAATATCTATATATTCTTTTATCTAGTCATTTATATAAATATAATCCTTTATGTTCTTCATTAATTGATTTACCTATAAATAAAATATTTATTTATTTACCTCTAAACAAATTATTTATTTATAAATGGTTAGGATGTGTGATCAGTATTAGAGTGAATAGGATATGATAGTGACAATAAAGAAGAGGCATAGTCCCACCAAATTTTCACTCTATAAAATATAGATATTAATAACTATAGATAAATAGTAAGCTGAGAAGTCATAGCAATAGCAATAGTTCTTTGTAAAATTTTAAAGTGAAGAGAGTCTGTTTGGTGGAACCTTGAAATGTTGCCAAGTAAGCAACCTTGCCACCAAGGACTGAGGCAGAAGGGGAGACTTTGGCAGCGCTACGGGAAAGCGTTGCTGATAAGTGAATCCCTTCATTAAGTACAGAGCCAGAGGAGCCAGAGAGATTGCATGGGCGTTTGCGTTGTATGTGGCCAACCTGGACTGACCCTGGTTGGATTCCGACATCCCATATGTCTCCTGAGTGATTTCTAAGAGCAGAACCAGTGTAACCCCTGAGCGCCACCAGGTGTGGCCCCAAAACAAGCAAACAAAAAAAGACAAGACAAGAGGAGCCATAGCCTTTAACTTCTAGTTAATGAACCCCAAATGGCACGTAAAAAAAAAACCGCCAAATTGGGACCACGTCAATGGGAAAACAATGCTAGCCTCCACCATGCTCAGATAATGAAGATGGTAGGTCTAATCACCCAAAAAGTACGAATCACCTATTTATCCTCTCTGAGAAGAACTCCAGATCCTAACATTTGGGAACTCATCCGGGATCTAATGACGTTGACTGCCACCAACAAACCTGCCTATATCCTGCAAACATACACCAGGACCCATTAGAGATAGGTAGAGGCCTAAAGAAAAAGGAGCTAATGGGAAGAAACTGGACACAGAAAAGTGTCCCTGGAAATGTGGAAGAAATGTTGGGGAGAGATGGAGGTTCTCTGCAGGATATAGGAACGTGTCAGGGAAACCATCTGGCAGCACAGAAGGAGCCAGTCCCTGAGGCTAAGGCTGGAGGTCTCTGGCAGATTTTGGGGAGTGCTGATAACCAAGAGCTGTCTGGCCCAAATATCAATGGGGCCTTGAAGAGGATGTGCCCAGATTGTACATACATCTAGAGCACTCTCTGGACTCAACAGAAATGACCTTGCAGAACAGGAGAACATTGGATCTAAGATTCTTAAGACAAAGTGGACTGTGTATGAGTCAAGGGGAACAGATCAAGGGGTCACCCAGGAGATACTGCAGCAAGTGAAGATTAGTTTGCAGGAACAGAAAGATTCTGCCTCCCAGTATGAACAGTGTTTCACCAAATCACCCAAGATAATTGCCCTGGTTGGGCCACTTTTATTCATTTTGTGATACTTTTAATAGGTCCTTGCATAATTTTCTCACCCACTTTATTCAGGCACGCATAGGTTCAGTTAAGATACTTATGCTAAAGTCCCCGTATGTGCCCATAAGCAGGAACAGAGACAGGAAATCTCAAGGAGAGTCAATAGTTTGACTCAGGTGCATAAAAAAATAGGGAGTGTAGGGTCCTGGATTTTGAACAAGGAGAGATGCATTTTGTAAAGATCACATGTCAGGCTTCTCGTAGGTTCTGAATAAGAAAGAGCGCCATTTTATAAAAACCACATGTTGAAGAAGAAAAAAAATTTTTAGGGGCCGGCGAGGTGGCGCTAGAGGTAAGGTGTCTGCCTTACAAGCCTTACAAGCGCTAGCCAAGGAAGGACCGCGGTTCGATCCCCCGGGGTCCCATATGGTCACCCCAAGCCAGGGGCAATTTCTGAGCGCATAGCCAGGAGTGACCCCTGAGCATCAAACGGGTGTGGCCCGAAGAAAAAAAGACAAAAAACCAAAACCCCACATGTTGTAATCCACATGTTAGTCTTTCTAAACCCTGTTTGCATTAACACCACCTCTGGTCATACCAGGTAATCTATCTGGAAAGGACATGAGGGAGCAGTAAGAAGGTATGCTAGACAGCAACCAATCCTTTTAAAGATTATCAAAAGCTAGAACCTCCATATATCTCCACTATATAATATGATTTGTGACATCGAGTTTGGTCATCTCCAGGACAAGGCCCTGATCAGTCAGTATGGAGCTTATGGCTAACAGAATAAAGTTTCATTAAGCTTTAAAATAAAAAAAGAAGGATTAACTATTGAGTAATACAAATCTGAAGAGAGAGCAAAAACAAAGAACAGTAGAAGAAGACTTGTAAAGTGGTGAGAATGTGAAGGAGAAAGAGTAAGGGCTATATACAACAGACATCATGCATCATGTACAGTACAGATGGGCATTAGACAGATATATAGGTGGCCACCACACACATACTAACACACACACATACACACACTCAAGCAGACAATAAATATCAATCAATAGGTAGCAGTTGTGTAACTGACCCAGGTTGAATGGGTCAAAGCACTTTAAAAATATAAAGCTGGCAAGTCAGATGAAAAATGTTTCCAAATCCTAGGAAAATCACAGCTGGTGAGGGTAAACTTAGCTGAAAAGTTTTATAGATTAGATTATGCATAGAACATATTCAAAACAATCATTTTTTCCAAGTCTAGATTACTAAGTAATGTGGTAATGAGCACTGTAAAAGAAATCTATACCATAGAGTATTTTATTATGGGTCTACTAGTATCTAAGTTCCTTTCCTATATGCAAACTGAGAACAGAAATGAAAAGAAGAATTTCACTACAGGTACTTACAGAAATCCAAAGAGTAATAAAAGATTACTTTCAGAATTTTTTTTGACACAAAGCAAGAGAATCTGTATGTAATGGAAAAATCTTGGACTCCTATAACCTACCAAGTTTGAATATAGATTATCTGGAAATCTGAACAGACCTATTTTTCCTAATGATTGATTCATAAGATAAGAGAAAAAAATTAAGAACAGCAATTAGAATGTTTCCCAAAAGCAAAACCTGGCCAAGATGGATTATCTAGTGAATTCTTTCAAACATCTAAAGAGAACATACTGCCAAACATGTCAATCTTTTCAGAAATTGAAAAAATTAAAATACCCCTAAATAGTTTCTATTAAATTAACATCACCCTAATACCAAAAGCAATGGTTGCTTGCACTGGTGAAGGGAGATGCTATTTTTATGAATAAAACCCAACTACAAACATGTTTGTAATCGTGGTGTGTAAAGATATAAAAAATAAATAGAGGAATAATGTAAGAGAAGACCTTCTTGAGTATCTTCAGCCTAAAAAAGAATAACAAGGAGTAGGCTCTAAATTTTTTATTTCTAGCAAAAATAAAAGACCACCCAATAGGGTCATTTCTCTGCCAGACATTTTTAAGTCCCTCTCACAATGCTAAGTAAGTTTGAAAATATTGGCAAAATTTATCTGCAATTGCAACCTTGTCTGGGAAACAAAATTTCTCTACATTCCTATATAGTAAAGTGCTTTAGGTTTACTCTATTCACATAGAAATACAAGGACTATCTGCATGAAGAAACATTTTCTAGCTCCTCAAGAATTGCCACACACGAAGTAGGTTCTCATAAAAATCAATAAATTAAACAGAACAAAATGACCCTGGAAAAGTAGTGGAAATTAAATTGTCATTAGAATTCAAAATCAAAGCTATGCCAGACTTTCAAGTTAAACCTAACCAGGCTGAATAACTATTAAAATGAATTATATTTATTTTACTTTTAATTTAAAATTTTAATTAAGCATAATTAATATGGTTATCATTGTGTTAAAGCTCATAGTATGTATGTATGGTGTTACTCTACACCACCACCACCACCACAGCCAAAGTGTTCAAAACCTTTCACCAATATCTTCTGCCACCTCTTTTATGATCTTCTCTCCACTCTCCCACTATTAGTAAATTTTGTAATTAATGGCCAAGAGTGTATCAATGTTTGAAAAAAATTAAAATATTTTGATACAAACCAGTGTGTTCTAACATAAAATTATCCAGATTCAATTATAAATTTTTCTATCTCATAATAAAGAAAGGGAAAACATTCAACTTGAAAAAAATTTCCAACACTGGGATGAATATTGAGATAAATCAGGTTGGAATTATATATCAATTATTATAAATGTGATAGCCTAAAATTATTTGAAAGTAATTAAAGGCATAGTGATGAAGATATAAATCTCAGCAAACAGAAGTCCTAAATACAAAATGAAATTATATATATGAATAATAGAATGTTCTAAGTAAAATATTTACAAAATTGACTCAATATTAGGGTGAACATCACATGATAAAATCAGTGAAATTTATATCAAGAACCTTCACCCAGAAAATATCAAATCCAGGGGGCTGGAGAGATAGCATGGAGGTAAGGCATTTGCCTTGCATGCAGAAGGACAGTGGTTCGAGTCCTGGCATCCCATATGGTCCCCTGAGCCTGCCAGGAGCGATTTCTGAGCGTAGAGCCAGGAGTAACCCCTGAGTGCTACTGGGTGTAACCCAAAAACCAAAAACCAAAAAAAAAAAAAATCTAATCTAATACAAATAGAATAAACAGAACAAAAGATTAAATGTTTTGTGACTTTGAAACCACAAAATATTCAATATCTATCATCAAAATCCAGAATGAAGAAAATTAAATATTCCTGAAAATAAAGAAATAAGGTTGAACTTTCCAAATGTAAAATTTAGGATTAATAAAGTTTATCAAAGCCTAAATAAGATTCATGACAATTCATATACCAATTATATTTTTAGATAGCTAAAATCTGGGCCAGAATAATACCACAGTGGCAGGGCGTTTGCCTTGCACATAGACAACCTGGAATGGACCTAGGTTCGATACCTGTCATTTTATAAGGTTCCCTGAGTCTGCCAGGAGTAATTTCTGAACAGAGAGCCAGAAATAACCCCTAATTGCTGCCAGGTGTGGCCCAAAAACCAAAAAGAAAAAAGAAAAGAAAAGAAAAAAATTAAAACCTGTCAAAACTATTCAGAGAATGGTTTACCTGTTAAAGGAATCAACTCAAGCTGAACACCACTGATTTCTTAGCTGAATAGAAACCTAATAATATGATACAATTTTTTTAAATATGGTAACATGATGATTTATCTGAAAATTTTGTTTCTAGTAAAACTCAAGAATAAAGATAGAAGCAACTTCCACAAATGGTCAAATTGAAAGTTGTCACTGATGGTCCTCCTTAAAATTAAGGAAATCTTTAATCAGAAAACAAAGGAATGGAGGAATCTTAAAGCACTAATAAAAATGTTTAAACTGTGAAATGTAAATTACTTCATACAATAGACCATCATTCCTCTAATGTGTTATCAAAATCATATGTAGTGAATAAACAAAAATGACAAACATCCTCAACATGTCAGATCTTCATCTCAACTCACTATGAAATTTTCTTCAAAGGCATTTTCATTTTATAGATATCCTCAGTTACGCTATTTTTTCCCTCTTTCCAGCTTATTCTAAAAAACTGTTTAAAAATAACAGGCCTGATAAACTTGATAACTGAACTGAAAACCTCAATGGAAAGCTTCTCCAACAGGGCAATAGCAGACGAGGACATAATCAGTGAACTAGAAGATGAAATGCAGAACAACTCCATACAGCAGACGAGATTGGAAAAGAACCTTAAAGCAAATGATCAGACACTGGAAAAAGTACTCAAAGAATGTGAAGAGATGGAAATAGAAGTCTTTGATAAACCCAACAGAAACAACATAAGAATCATTGGAGTCCCAGAGGCCCAGGAAGAAGATCCCCAGGAAGAATCAACAAAGACATCATCACAGAGAAACTCCCAGAGCTAAAGACTGCATGCAACCAAATTCTGCATGCCCAAAGAGTACCAGCTAAAAGAGACCCAAAGAAAAGCACCCTAATTCTCACAATAATCTTTTCAAAACCAATTTCCAAAAATCCTTCAAAGTTTTTAGCAGAGATAGAAATCACTTCACCATAGGAAAGAGGACATTGTTTTATATTGGACTTCCTCTTTTTCCTAAATAATAAATGCACAGCCTTTCTAAAAATGCTCCATAAATTATCTTCTCTGAGCTCAGAATAATCTATGATTTTTAAAGTTTTTTCAACACATAATTTATTCATTTTAAAGAGGTTTCTTTTAGTGAAATGTTAGCATTTTATATGTTTCAGACTTTCATTAAAATTTTTCTGGTTTCATGTTTTTCTTTCTTTAATATTTTATTAAAAATATTGTGTTTTACAAAGTTCTTCATAGTTGGCATAGTTGGGTTTCTGACATACAATGTATAGGAGCCAATCCTACCACCAGTGACAACCTCTCACCACCAAAGTTCTCAGAGTGCATTCCATTCCACCACCCCTGCCCCCAACCTGCCAGCATAATGGCCTATTTTAAGCTTTGATTGTTAAAGTTTGTGTCTCATAATTTCATTGTTGTTGATTTTGGCTTGAATATTTAATTCTGGCCTTTTTTAATAGCACCAATGCATCATGCATTGCTTCTAGCCTCCATTATTTCATATTTGTGTTTCTCCTCTTCTACTCATTTTATTTCTTTCTCCTTGATATACTCTGGGCCCAAGATTGTTCAAGACAACTCCCTCCCCTCCCTTTTTTTTTTTTTTTTTTTTGGTTTTTGGGTCACATCGGCAGCACTCAGGGGTTACTCCTGGCTCTATGCTCAGAAATCTCTCCTCTGCCCACCAAAAAAAAAAAAAAAAAAAGAAATCTCTCCTGGCAGGCTCAGGGGACCATATGGGGTGCCAGGATTTGAACCACCAACCTTCTGCATACAATGCAAATTCACTATCTCCATGCTATCTCTTCGGTCGCAAGAGAACTTCTTTTTTTTTTATTTTGATCATATTGGCTTACATATCTTTCACAGTAGTATTTTAGGTATATGTTAACATTGAATCAGGGGAATACCCATCACCAAATTTGTCCTTCCCCTAACCCCGTTCCCTTCCTGCAAACCATATCCTCCACCATCACCCCCCTAGCTGCTAGAGTAGGTGGTCCCCTCTTTGTCTAGCTTACTATTAGTGATCATCTATCTGTTAGGCCCTGGTACCCTCCCTTGTGTCCCCCTCTATTTGAGAGGAAGAGCTAAGTAGTTTGAGTTATGTGGTTTTGTTTGAAGGAAAGAAAAGCAATAGAATGGGGTAAAAAAAATCAAATAAGCTGAAAATGGGCAGAGTCCATCTAGAGCCTTTCAACCTCAGTTTGAGAGAGGACAGGAAAAAGGTAATTGAAACATCACAACAATACAGAAAAAAATATCAAATTAAATATCCAGTGAGCACTACAGCAATAAAGACAAGCACCACACACATCAAACCATGCCGGAGTGCAAAATGAAAAAGATAAAATAAAATAAAATAAAATTGGAGACATCAACTTCAATATCTACACCAAAATAAAGAAGCATTGCATTTCTTCATGCAGTTATTCTAAATACCACATATAAATTATTTAATTCTTTATTTATCCTTCTTTTTTTCAAATAATATTTTTTTATTTGTCCTTCTTCTGACTTACTTCATTTAACATAGTATCTTTCAGTTCTCTTGGCCAATTGCATATTTTTTCATGTCATTTACCTACTCTTCTCTATCACAAGGGACTAAAGTATTAACTCTTTGAAATGCATTACCTAATTTTTTTTTTAACTTTCTGGTCTTGGATTAAGGTAGTGGTAAATAGTAGGAGAACACTGAAAGTTAAAAGAAACAAGAGACTATGTCTCTTCCTACCATCTCTCTTTATTTTAAATCAAGTATAACCAAAGTAGAATTACTGTGATCAATATTACCATTCCTGTAAGCTTCGCTCTTGCTCTGTAGCCATCATTCTAAAGCTTACACAATCCTGTTTCTCACCATAACTTGGAGTATTAGTAGATTCTTACTGTAGTTAATTCTCTTGCATCACATTGCCTTTCAGTGAGCTATTTTAGCTCTTTTAACAATAGAATATATTTTATTCAGAAACTTTAGAATGAACTCATTACATATTCTAATCTGCTAAATTATAAATGCTATAAACAATTCTATAGTAAATATACTTAATTATATTAAATGACTCAGTTATTGAAAAACCCATAAAAAGTCATAAATAAAAAAGTCATAAATCCCATAAAAAAGTCATAAATCTCAGTACAGGAAAAATAGTAACAAAATAGTATAAATGGAAATGTTTAAAATGCCTCTTTCAAAATTAAAACCCCTGACTTAGAAGACTTTACTGATACATTTTTCCAAACTTCTTTTTGTGTATATTTGTTTGTTTGTTTGTTTGTTTTGGGTCACACCCAGTGATGCTCAGGGATTACTCCTGTCTTTGCGCTCAGAAATTGCTCCTGGTTTGGGGGACCATATGAGAGGCCAGGGGGTCAAACTGTGATCTACCAGCAAGGCAGGCACCTTACTGCTTTGCGTCACCTCTCCAGTCCCCATTTTCCCAAACTTTTAAGAAAAATTCTATCCTTTTTACACATTCTTCCCTTTCACATAAAAATGCTCTCATCAACATTTTTCCACACATGATATATATTTTATAATATACAAGCATAGGTCCTACTTGTGAAAAAAAAAAGCATGTATCCCAAGGTCATAGAGGTGGTACCCACTGTACATGCCTTCCATGTGACTGACATGGCTTTGACACCAAGCACTCCATATGATCCTAATAGTCTATCAGAAGTGATCATTGAGCATAGAGCCAAGAATAAGTTCTCAGTACTACCTGGCCCAAAAGTAAACAAACTAACCAAAAAAAATATATAATCCTCATAACTGTAGATACAAAAATCCACAAAAACATATTGTAAATCAAATCAAGCACACATAAATATACATAAATTTGTATCTATATATGTACACAAAAATTTGAACACATGTTAATTAAGTGTATCTTATTCTATATATATGTATATGCACACATATATATCTGTGTGTTAGTTAGGTTTGTCTATGTGGAAAAGAATATTAACTGAATAAAGGGGAAAAGCATATGGTTGACTAAGAGCTAACAAACATTTGATAGCATTTGCAATATGTTTATAAAAATTCTTAAAAATCTAAAATTAATCTTTTAATAACAGTTATATAAAATATTGCAATTCCAATAGTCTCATGCTATGAATTTTTTTTTTATTTTTGGGCATACCCAGTGGTATATAGGGGTTACTCCTGACTCTGCACTCAGAAATAGCTGCTGCAAGGCTTGGGGGACCACATGGGTTGCCATGGATTGAACCCAGGTTCATCCTTGGTCATCCACATGCAAGGCAAATGCCCTACCACTGTGCTATCACTCTGACCCCAATACTATGAATAATTAAAGAATGCTCACTGTTAATAATGTGAGTTTAACAGTGTTTATCATTGTTTTGTCGAATTATGACTTATGATGATAGTTTATAGTAAAACTATACTTCAGTTATTCTTAAGTTTTACCTTTCTATGCTCAACCCCTTTGAGTATTAAAATCTTAAGTTCATTTACATTTACATAGATTTTGAGCATTATTATTTATTTTTCTTGTCCTCTATATTTTTTTTATCTACTTGGCCTTTCCTGTCTTTAGTTTGACTAATATTTTGTGTTAGTATTTCAATTAAATTTACAGAATGGCTTTGCAGGTATTTCATATATTTTAACTTTGCTGTTGTAAAATCTTTAGTTACTGAACATATTAATCTATAAAACTAAAGGAATGGAAAATGATCAGCATAGTGTAAACATAGTTAGTTCCTCCATTGCAACTGCTTCAAGAAATGCATCAGTTACACTTAAGAAGACATGACTGGGTGTACAGATCTGTACTAACTCAAGGGCAGCAACTAATTTTATGGTAAACTGGCTAAGAATGTCAGGATATTTGTTTCTTCAATGCAGGGTGTCTGCTGCAAAAGAAGCTCTTAAATAATCAGGTCCACAATTTAACCTATTGCATGGTAAACAGCAAATCTCTTATCTTAACCATTCTGCTATTTGATCAATAGGTCCTTGAAGGGCAATGGTAGCTGTGATGAAAACTAAGCATGGCTTTAACAACATAGATTTCTCATCATTAAGATCCTCATTCTTATATGTACTGAATACCCTGTCCCCCTCCCAGGTCATTTTTCTCACCTTCTTACACACTTTTGTCAGTGTAATTGCTGAACCTTTTATCAGCCATTTCCTTACTTCCTAGCAGTTCAAATTCATTAAATTCCTTCCATTGCAAAGTTAATACTGATCTATCTTCCTAGTCATAAATATTTATTCTAAATACTCGTATTTTCTTCTCTATTCAAAATATTTTAACATCACCTTTCAAAATGTGTTATGGTTTCTTCATATTGCTTATAATCGAGACCATTTTTACAGCTAAGCAAATTTGTCCTAGACTTAAGCACTCAAAATTCTATTAGCATAACATATTCCATTATCTGAAGCAGCTTGTCTAAGAGAATGTTAGGAAGTCTAAAGACTTAGTTAGGGTACCAACGCCATGTGCTCTAGAACATTTGCCTTTAATATGTAGCATACACTCATAGCCAGTAGTTGATATATGTTCTTACTACACCTATCATTGCACTATCTAGGTACTGTGGACAAGGGGAAATTTAATAATATCTTATAACGCTATACCTAAAAACCCATTCACGATATTTTTGCTTTTCATATCTCTGACTTGGGATTCTCTGGGTTTACAGGGCTTGGTGTCAAAATAGCAATGCTTCTGTTGAGTACTGATCTATCAACTGAATTGAAAGTGGAGTAGAAAGCCTGTCTAGAGCACAGATGGGGGTGGTGTGGGGAGGAAGGAGATTTGGGACATTGGGGATGGGAATGTTGCACTGGTCTTTACATGACTAAAATCCAACCACAATCCTGTTTGTAATCAAGGTTTTTAAATAAAGATATTAATAAAAAAAAGGAAGTGGAAGCTGTTTTGTGGGCCCTTGCTGTCTAAGCATTGAATGATTGATTCAAGCGGTAGAGTACTATACTGCCCAGAACAATTTATATTAACTAACAAATTGCACCTATTAGGAAATACTGAGTCAGGAATAATTATGTTCATGATCTAGGAAGATGAAGATGGAGTACCCTAAATAAGAACAAAAGTGATTAGGAGGCAAAGAAACTAGCCAGTTAGTGTCAAGGTGTACTAAAAGCTCAAGCCTTCCCTGAAAGAAAGTTGTGCATTTGATTTGTCAACCAGGTGAACTAGCAAAGATGTTGAGTGAAGCAAAGAGACCTTGAAAAGTGTTCTGAGAAATAAAAGTTCACTAGACTTTGACTGGACACAGAAATAAAAGTGTAGCATCTATGACTGTTTCATTAAATATATATAATTTCTTTGCTTTTCAGCTTTTCTTCTATTTTCAGCAGGTTACATAAATTGAGTTTACATTTATGTTTCTCTTTATAGATTAATGGACAATGCATAGTCTCACCTGAAAATAATAAGGAGAGGTAGTTTACCTGATGAAGCTAAAGTTTGTTAAGGGTACAATGTTTAACAGTTGCATTTGGTTTCCCATTTTTTCTTATGAAGTTGTTCTGTGTGCAAGTTAAAATAAAGATACAACAATAGAAGAGGTGAAGTAGCCAAAAACAACACAAAACAAAAACAGATTATACAAATCTAACTTGTTTGGTTTCAGACTCATTCCTTAACCAGAGTCTAGAAAGGTAGCAATGTACAGGGATATTGATAGCAGAATTAGGATGAAACACCATGAACAGGCAGAAAGAAAATCTTGACCAGTAGTTAATAGGAGGTCAAGAGAAAGGAAAACTGATGGTGTAATTTCAGTTAAACTCTGCAATAACTGACTACCAACCACTGAGAAGGGAGCACAGGTCAGTCCCAGCAAAGGATTCAGATTTTTTATTCAAAACTATGACAGATATTCTAAGCAAGATAGACTGTCACTACCCAAGAAAAGCAGACTATAAGCAGTGGTGAAACAGCATGCTGTAGGCACAGAGAGGGGTTGTCATAGAGGGAGCCTGGAAATATAAAGTTTGGAGGTAGATAGATCTAGACATAAAAGAATAATCACTATTGTGATTTACCTTACTTGGCTCTTATTCATATTCAGATAAGGATGTTTTGAGTTCAGACAAAGATGTGAATTCTGGGCTCATAAAATTTAAATTCAGGTGAGAATTGCCTTGGTTAGTGGAGCCAGAAAGAGAACTGATTTAGCAGACACCAAGCTTTTCCTTTTGAAACCAGCCATTTAAGAACAAAGAGACACAGCTAGAATGCTAGAGGTGAAAATAAGAGAAGCTAAGGAATGGATCTGGGCTAATGGACCAGGATCTAATGTAAAGGATGTCAGAGACAAAGTTAGTTTCCTATAAGGATAAGCTGTAACTCCAGATCATGTACTAATAAGACTGCTACCAAGTGATATCAAAATATGGAAGATACCAAATCATACACTTTGGAGGGAGAAATAAAAAACAAAGAAAAAAAAGGAAACTATCCAACTACTTTGATGGTACCTAACTTCCTTATTTCATAAAACACACAGCTGTCAACACAAGAAGTGAAATAGATAGTAGGTGGCAGAGGGAAAAAGATCTAGAGGGAACTGGGTGAACAATATTAAAGAAATCCTAGCCAGCAAGAAAGATAAAATCACTGGATGATTCTTGAACAAAAAAAAGAGGGGGGGGGGTGTTGGCCTGGACTTTTTCTATGAGTCAAAGTTATTTTCTTGGCCTGAAGAATTCCTGGGCACTGTGGAGTGTTGTAACAAATGTTATTAGCTCTAAGAAATAGAAGAAGTTCTGCAGAGCAACTACTCAGTCTTTGGAAAAAGTCCAGCAACCCAACACAAAGTATTTCAAGCTCTCTTTCACACAGATATTGATCACACCCACTGTGCTTTTTGCAATGATTCCGTTTCAAAGTCTCAACATACACCAAAGCAAGCAGTTTCTTATCTTGTACTGTTTGCCAGGGTCTGTCCTTCTGCAGAGCAAATCAGAAAAGACTTAGAGTAAGCCTCTGTCCTCAAGGAGCACACTGTCTGTCTATAAGGCAAATAAAGAATACTAAAAAATGTATATAAAATAGCAGAAATCAATATGCCTTGCAGAAAGCATAGAGATGATAAAATTACTTTGTGAGATTCTAAAATATTCAGGTTGCCTGGAACTGCTATTTGCAGATTCATCTTGACAAGTATTTCATTTATTTTAGGCTTTATCAGTTTTCTCTCAATATTCACTTCTTGTGGTAAAGAGGGTTCAAAGTTCTATCCTTACACCTTCCAGCCTCATCCAATCCATAAAGTTCTTGCATTGCAGTCTTAGGAGTCTATCCCAAATGGATCCTGCTTTTAGCATATAGAGATACAAAGCTGTGTTAGCAAAAGATTAAGTCAAATGTTAAGTGATCTTTTAAAATCCTTATTCAGCCAATCATGCATATTATTTAATTTTTATATAAGCCATAGTCCCCAAATAGACACCATAACACCTTTCTGCAGCCTTCTTTCCAGAAAGTAAGAATATTCTGAGCCTGTTTCATCTCATGTGCTGCTTTAAAACCACCACCCTATTATTCTGGCTCCCATTACCCAACAGAAAACACACAAACACACACACACACACACACACACACACACACAACCATACTCACTTGAGGATGCTTCTACCTATGTGAAGACATAAAGTTCAGCAGCTCATTACCTAATTCAATTTAAAGTGGAGGGTTCAGTTATAATCTAGGCCCCCAGAGGTTCTCTCGGTTTATGACTGCAACTAAACCATCATCACTGTGTTTAAAGCAAAGGGAGGTCCACAGCATGAATTTCCACCACTCTGATCAGTGGTCCATGTCATCTATCTTAATGCCTGAGATTTTATGTAAAAATCAATTAAATAAAAAGACTCAGGAAGTTGATTTTGTCAAAAGGAAATAAGAGTTAATAGAGATATTTTATAGATGAACGAATTTCTCCAAAAGAGTATATCTGACAAAGACCAAGATAGCTACAAAAAAAACAGAAACATAATTCCATAATGTTTGACTCCAGAACTGCCAGATGATGTGACTTCAATGGTTAAGAAGACCACATGCAATAAGCCATAATTAATATCTGATGCCTATCTTTAATACCCATGTATATTTTTTTAATTTTAATAGTGGTGTTGTCTTCTGTATTGTTAATTACTTTTTATTAGTTTTGTATTATGTAGTGCATAGAATGTAAAAATATAATAAACATTTATTTTATCCCCTCAATTTTATGCCAACATAATTTTTAACTTATAAAATCATAAATGTTATATTTTGTTGTTTTGTTGTTGATTTTGTTTGTCTGTTTTGGGCCACACCCAGTGATGCTCAGGGGTTACTCCTGGCTATGCGCTCAGAAATCACTACTGGCTAGGGGGACCATTTGGGATGCTAGGGATCAAACCAGGTCTGTCCTGGATCTACTGCATGCCAGGCAAATGCCCTACCACTGAGCTATTGCTCAGGCCCCATATAAATGTTATTTTTAAATCAGTGTTTCCGATTGTAATGTATTATAATTCCTAGTTATACTAATTTTAAGAATCAGTTCAAATTTGTGACCAATGAATTTATTTCAATCTTGTATAATATTTAAATGTTACAACAAAATTAAAGAAATTTTATTCTGGCAGAAAATATGTGCATATCGTACATCAGATAAAGGGCTGAACAACCAAGATATATTAAGTAACCATAAAGCTCAACAACAAAAAACTCTGGTAACACATAAAAATTGGGGGAGGAGGGGCAGAACGGTGGCACTAGTGGTAAGAGGTCTAACTTGCCAGTGATAGCCTAGAACGAACCTCTGTTTGATCTCCTAGCGTCCCATATGGTCCCCCAAGCCAGGAACTATTTCTGAGCACATAGCCAGGAGTAACCCCTGAGTAGCACTGGGTGTAGCCCCACCCAAAAAATTTGACTCCTCCCATGTTTTGCTTGTTTGATTTTTGCCCCATTTTATTTTTTTTCTTTCCTTCAAGCAGAACTACATAACTTGAACCATATTGAGGCGGACCTCACAAATTGAGGTGGAAATGATGGAGGGTACCAAGACCAGTCATATGAACATTAAGTAGAAATAAAAAATAATCAGACTTAAACACCAAATCCAAAGCCAACCACAACAGAATCGACACCCAATCTACAACAAGCTAGACACAGATGGGACCACTTATACTAGTAGTCCTGGGGGTAAAGGAGGGGGATATAGGAAGCATGTTGGGAATAGAGGTGGAGACAGGGCAACATTGGTGGTAGAATGCCCCTGATTCAATGTCACTATGTGCCTAAAATATTACTGTGAAAGATTTGTAATCCACTTTGGTCAAAATAAAAATTATTACAAGTTAAAGAATGAGAGAAGTAGAATGCCTGTCGTGATACAGGCAGGGGCAGGGGAGGAGGGGGGCATTGGTGGTGGAATTCACCAGTTGCACTGGTGAAGGAGGGGTATTCTGTTTATGATTGAAACCCAACTTTAAACATGCTTGTAATTATGGTGCTTAAATAAAGATTTATATTAAAATTATTATAAAATAAGAAAATTGGGGGAGGAGATATATGGGAACACCCCATAAAGACATCCGGATGGAATATGAAAAAAGTATGTTTATTATTTATTATTATTAGGTAATTTAATCTCAACCATGATACGTGATCTCACACCAGTGAGAATGACAATTATCAAAAAGACCGGAAGCATCCAGCTCAGTGGGTAAAAAACGAGCCCTCTTTTACTATTGGTGGTAATATCACTTGGAAAGAAGGATGAAAATGTCTTTGTAAAGTGGGAATAAAACTTCCACATAAAAAATGTTATTCTAAATGCCACATCTAAAACTTAACTCTGAATTACTTTATAAATCACAATGCTTTGAATAAAAATATTTTATTAAAATACGATATTTCAAATGCATGGATAAATGCAATAGTTTAAGGGAATTTATCAAGAACATTAGATCCCAGAGGATAAGGATAAGGAAAGAAATTGAATGAAGGAGGAAAAATATAAATATAAATGGATGAGACAGGGGTCAAGGATCTCAGGTGCATTTGTTGTATTAAGAACAAAACTAAATATCCAAGCCAGAGTCAACAACAATGAAATCATGAGAGTCAAACTTTAACAAGAAAAATTAAAAACAGGCTAGTTATGCAGGGAAAGGTGTGTGTGTGTGTGTGTGTGTGTGTTGTGTTGTGTGTGTGTGTGTATTGTGTGTGTATAATGGAATATACTCTGTAAACATTGGTGGAGGGAGATTGAAACTGGTGTGGGACTGATGCTGAAACATAGCATGTCTAAAACACAACTAAAAAATTAACTAAAACATTCCAAAGGTTTAAATAAAATAATTTTAAAAACACATTATTTCAAATTCCAAGTACTATGTTTCAGCCTATGATACATGTCAGTTAAGCACTAATCATGATAGAAGAGGTCTTTATCAGGTTACCAATGTTCAAGAAAAATATTTTAATTAGCATTCAGTTATAAAATATTTTAATTGTCTTTATTGTGTCTTCTATAAATGTATAGATGTTTAATATGATATTTATATTAAAAAGTATTTTTATTAAAATTTTTACTTTTAAGAATATGTTTTGAATCACACTTTGTTTTTTAAATTTGGATTTAATTGCATTATAATTGAGTCTGTAGGGTTTCTAGAGAGAGAGGCTATATGGGCATAGTATTTTGAAATATGATATAGTATATATAATTTCTATAGGACCAATATTCTATATCAAATTATACTTCCTTTACTTTATTAGTGAATTAATTTATCAATTAGTCCCAGGACATCACTGAGTCTGAGCACTGAACCATAAGGCCTTGCAGAAGCTGGGCCAAGTATTGCTAGGAGTTGTCCAAATGAACCCTACATATAAAGTTGTAAAGCACACAGCATTGATTTAAGAAATTTTAAGTAGTCTTTTGGGTCCTTTTTTCCAAGGAGAAAAATATTAAGCAGGGTGTAGATGGGGTGGTGTATAAAAACGAATAGAATAAGGTTGGAAAATAGTCGAGAATTCTCTTCCCCTTCGAAGGACACCAGCTGATCTCTCAGACCCACTACTAATATATAGGCTAGAAGCAGGTGGGCATCACAGGTTGGAGATGAGATGTTTCTGCTCATATTATTTCTGACAAACCTTTCCCTGAGCTGTGTTTGACAGGCAAGCAATAATCATTTCTCCCACTGTTTTACAGAGCAACCTAGCAACTGCCTTGTTATCTATCCTCTTCCCAATTAAGACAGAGTTATAAAAGATGTGATTTGTAAGAATAAATTTAACACCAGAGATCCTTCAAAACATTTTAATCCTGGAGACCTACACAAACAGATGCCACATAACCTGCTTCACTCGTGGCAAAAGATGAGGCAAAGACATGTACAGAAGAGACAAAGCAGCTGATATTTGGGCCAAGAGAACGACTGAGCAAAAATGCTTGCATGAGGTGACAAATGGCTGCTGAGGCCAATTTCTAAACTGCAGGAAAATTTCCTTCTGTTTTTATGTTTGTTTTAAATGTATATACAATGTCTGCAAACATTCTGCAAATTCTCTAATAAATATTTCTATAAACCTACTGGATTGGGGGGGCGGAGTTCTGGTTGCATTTCTTTCTATGTAACTTGCCAAAGGTTTTTTCTTTCAATTTCTCTCATATTTTGCTGTGCCTATGCAAACACATACATCTTTCTTTTCTTCTAGTCCATCTACTACCTGAAAAAAAGATCATACTAAAGCTTCTGCTATTGTATTTACGACTTTATCGGTGATACAATAAGTGTCCCGAATAAATCTGCTAACGAACTCTCCTTTTCTTTTTCCAATTCTTTACTTTTAATTTTAGATCTATTTTCTTTATATTTTTGATAACTTGGCTTCCTGTCATCCTGAAACAAATGTATTATGATCAGTTATTCAACTATGATGTATTTTCTTTTAATAAATTTATTTAAAAAAAAAGCATCTATTCAGTCCAGGGCCAATTTCAGAAACTATGTAAAAACAGAAACTGACCATTGTTGACAAGAAAAACTATAGTGTGTATAATGATCCCTGACAACTATGTATACATAAAAACTATGGCATATTGTAAAACAATGGTTTTTTTTTTCAATTAAAGCAAATAATAAGAAAAGAAATATTATTCAAAGAAAAGTAAGAATTCTAAGAACACCAGCAGAATTAAGCACAAGAGGTAGAGAAAATAGAAAAAAGGGATCAGGGATCATTGATGCTAAGCTTCTGAGATGTAACTTTCTGAACTAGATATTTAAAGATATGTGGGAAATGTATTTATTGTTAATAACACTATCAATACTAGAAAGTATTTTGTTATCAACTACCATTGATATGTTTATGCTAAAAATATGGTATAAAAAAATCTAACAACTGCCATAATAGAAAGAGATAATCTTAGAAGCATAATCAAGTTAGGAAACTAAACTAATTCTGTAAAGACAACAAATTAAATAGACAAGAATAAATGGATTTTAGATCAACTAAATAATATAGTAAATGAAGTTAGCTGAGATGTATACATTTTGAATTCCGCAATCTTTTAATGACTACAGTATATTGAAAATAAAATAAAAATAATATTGTAGTTTAGATATACACAGGCCCTTAATACAGTCAACATGCTGAAATTGCCGGGGCCAGAGCAGTGATGGCATTTGCCTTGCTGGCGCTTGTCTAGAATGGACCGCGGTTTGATCCCCCATTGTCCCATATGGTCCTCCAAACCAGGAGCAATTTCTGATTGCATAGTCAGGAGTAACCCCTGAGCGTCACCAGGTGAGGCCCAAAACAAAACAAAACAAACAAAATTTTAAATAAGTAAAAGCTGAAATTGCATTAAAATAAAATAGAAATTAAAATGAATTTTTGCTTTGTTTTGGTTTTTGGGTCACACCCAGCAATGCTCAGGGGTTACTCCTGGCTCTACACTCAGAAATCGCCCCTGGCAGGCTCCGAGGACCATATGGGATGCCGGGATTTGAACCACCGTCCTTTTGGATGCAAGGCACACACTTTACCACCATGCTATCTCTCTGGCCCCTGAAATGAATGTTTTTACAAGCTTTGTTAAATGGGTCTTTGTAAGTATCAATAAAGCAAAAAATATTCTTGCAATTTTAACTAAGGGCTTATATATATATATACACAGATATATGTATATATACATATATATATTTGGGAATAAGAAAATGAGCCCAACCACACATACAATTGATACAATTGACTGATATTTTAAAAATGTTGATCTAGGGCCCAGAGAGATAGCACAGCGGCGTTTGCCTTGCAAGCAGCCGATCCAGGACCAAAGGTGGTTGGTTCGAATCCCGGTGTCCCATATGGTCCCCCGTGCCTGCCAGGAGCTATTTCTGAGCAGACAGTCAGGAGTAACCCCTGAGCACCGCCGGGTGTGACCCCAAAACAAAAAGATGTTGATCTAGAGGTTCAAAAGGAATGCTGGTTTATAGTTTTATCTGTGAATGGAGAGTGTGCATCCCCAGCCATCCTCAGGAGGGGCACTCTACTAGCTTTTCTCTTGGCCAACTAGGTCAATAGTTCAGAACTAGGGCCTGGACTACACTGCTACACTGCTCAAGCACTTCTGTGCTGATGGGAATTACTTGGGCCCCACCTAAGGTGCATGGGGCCTCCAGGGTTGTACTCAGTAACTCTGGGTGCCACAAATTGAACATTAGTCTAAAGTTTTCTTAGTATGTTCCGTAACTCTTGTACTATCTCCTAGGTATGGTGCATGCCAGCCCCTCCAAATAATAAATGTACCTGATCTTAGAAGATGGCTAAATCTTGATTCATAAAATGAGGTAGGCAATAGCTAATCCATCCTCTTCTGTAAAGCTGTACAAGGTGAGATTCTCTTTTGTAGAACGCATGGTGATATTCCAAATTTCTTCGGGTAACTTGGGGCAAGGAGAGATTTCTATCTTGTTTAGATTGTCTTCTGTTTGATAACCTCTTTTACTGTGTATACAGTTCATTTGCATTCTAAGTGATTATCCTTCTGATAAGGTTCATAATCTTACAATTTATTTCTCATTGTTCCTTATTATTCTTGTCTTCCTCTTTTTTAGAAAGGAAGGTGTAGTTAATATATGTGTAAAATATTCTTATTTCCTCTGTAAGTTTAGAAATACTGATTTTGTTATCTATTAGTAGTTATTCTAGGAGTAACAAGATATATTTTTGGTCTCCAGTATCTAGTAAAAGCATAATATTCCAATTCACACCTGACTGACACTTTGCACTTCTGATGATCCAATTTTACACTTCTTACCACACCACCCACTTAACACTTTCAAAATGAAATAGCTAAAGTATGGCATCATTTGTGCGCACCTCCTTTATTATTGTGTTCTTTTATTTTCTATATGCATAATAAACCCTATCTTTTAATGTTATTTTTTGCTAAGAACCGTTATATTTATGTAAACTGTAAGTAGAAAAGTGAAGTCTTTTATAATTAACTGTTTGTTTGAAAAAAATCTGATGTTTTTATTTCTTAGATAGAATCTGTATTTCTTTTTGATTTGATTGTCTTTTCACTTTAGGAAAGAGTTTAGAATTTCTATTACAGAGCAGATGGTAATAAGTCCTTCCAAGTTTTGTTAATCAGTGGACCTTTTTATTGGTTGTTGTTTTTTATTTTTATTTTTTCCGCAGGGAGGGCACACACAGTAGTCCTCAAAGCTTACCTCAGGCTCTGCATACAGGGCTTACTCCTAGAGGACTCAGAGGATCATATGGAATTGAAGGGATGAATTTGCATCAGATGCGCGTAATGCAATCACCTTAACTCCTATACTGTCTCTTCAGCCACATAATAAATATTCACCTTCAAAGCTATTTCTAGTCTATTCTAAATTCACTTAGGCTGAGTCTTCACCACATAGTGGTGCTGTAAAGGTGCTTTTTTTTTTTATTGTGCTTCTCTTTATGAAGAGATGTTAGTTAATGGTTAGTCTCTATTCTACCCACACATACATAGTAACGTATGTTTATACTAAATACTATTTTTTCTTCTTTGGTTTTTGGTAATTTGGCCATGACTACATATAGAAATCTTTAATATATTTTTTTCTGCTAGTAATCAATGAGCCCCTTCCATTTGAAAGTTATGCTTTTTTACATATTTTGAAATTTTTTATATTTCAAAATATAACAAGTTTGCTAGCACTTATTATGGAAGTATTTCCATATTAGTATTTATTGTGGAAGTTTTATTGAAAGTGAAGTGTTTTGCTCTATAACTTTTGCTCTTTTAACTTTTTGCTCTATAACTTGGACTCAACCTCAAAACTTCAAGTTTTCTTAGAATCTTGCTAGCGATATTTGCTGTCTGAAATCTGACTTTAAAATACAATCTCATCCTGTGAGGGAAAGCCATTAATAATGTATCAGCTGAATGCTTCCACCATCCCTGGGCACTCCTTAAACTCAAGAATTTTCCATGCTGTATAGCTTCATTTTATTTATTTTTAGACATAGTGATTACAAAATTGTTTATAATTGAGTTTCAGTCTACAATATATGCTTCCCTTCACCCATGAACATTTCCCACCACCAATGTCCCAGGTTTGTCTCCCAGCCCCTGCCTGCCACTGAGACAGGCATATTGCTCCTTATTCTCTCTCTCTCCTTTCTCTCTCTCTCTCTGTCTCTCTCTGTCTCTGTCTCTCTCTCTGTCTCTGTCTCTCTGTCTCTCTGTCTCTGTCTCTGTCTCTGTCTCTGTCTCTCTCTCTCTCTCTCTCTCTCTCTCTAAACACCGTGGTATGTACTATTGTTAATGAAAGGATAATGTGCATATCACTTGTGAGGGGAGGCCACACCTCATGATACTCAGGGGTTTCTCCTGGCTCAGCACTCAGAAGTCACTCCTGGAAGGCTCAGGGAACCATAGGGGATGGCAGGAATCAAACCTGGGCTGGTCCAGGGTCTGCAGCATGCAAGAAAAATGCCCTACCGCTGTGCTATCACTTTGACCCCTTGTGCATATCACTATCCAACACCCAGTTATTGTCCCTAGTGATCAGTTCCAATTAGCATTGTAATAATGGTTGCTTCATCACACTAACTGCAATGCTCCACTATTTGCGGCAAGCTTCTCATATTGGACTGGTCCTCCTGGCACTCTATTGTCTCTGGATATTATTACCATATCATCTTTTTATTTCTTATACACATAAATGAGTGAGATTGTTCTATTTATTCCTTTAACTCTGACACATTTCCCTTAGCACAATAATATCCATATCCATCGTGTATAAGCAAATTTCATGACTTTCTCTTTCCTAACAGCTTCATAGTATTCCATTATGTAGATCAACCACATTTTCATTAGCCACTCATCCATTCTTGAGTACTTGGGGTTTTTTTTCCAGATGCTGGCTATTGAAAACAGTGCTGCAATGAACAAGGAGTGCAGATGACATTTTTGTGTTCAAGGGGATATCCCCAGAAGTGGTATTACTAGATCATATCAAAGCTCAATTTCTAGTTTTTTTTTTTTTTTTTAGAAATATCCATATTGTTTTCCACAAATGCTGGAAAAGGTAGCATTGACCAGCAATGGAAGAGAGTTCCTTTCTCCCCATATCTGCACCAGCACCGATTGTTCTTGTTCTTTGTGTGTGAGTCACTGCGGTGTGGGATGATACTTCCTTGTTTTGATTCACATCTCCCTAATTAGTAGTGATGTGGAGCATTTTTTCATTTTGGCAATCTGTATTTTTTTTTATATAAGGGAATGTCTGTTCAGTCCTTCTCTTCCCTTGTTGATGAGGTTAGATTTTTTTCTTGTTAAATTCTGTCAGTAACATGTATGTCTTAGATAATAACCCTTTATCAGATGGGTTTTTGGTGAATAGCTTCTACCATTCTGTGAATATTCTTTGTGTCTGAGTCACCATTTCCTTTGAAGTGCAGAAGATTTTCAGTTTAATGTAATCCCCTTTGTTTATATTTTCTTTCACTTTCTTTGAAAGTGCTATGTATATCAAAGTGTTTTTGTTGCATTTTCTTCTATGTACCTTACAGTTTCAGATTTGATATTAAGGTCTATAATACATTTTGCTTTGAATTTTGTGTAAGACACTAAATAGAGTTCTAAATTTGCTTTTTGGCATTAGCTGACCAGTTTTTCTAAAACAACTTATTTAAGAGACTTTACTTACTCCACTTTGCATTTCTTGCCTTCTATTAAAGATGAACTGATCATATATATAGTGGTCCGTCTTAGAATATTCAAGTCTATTCCATTGATCTAAGGGTCTTTTATCCTAGTAACATGTTTTTAATGACTATTCATTGTACACTACTTCAGTTTACATTGTAAACTACTACAATTTAAGGTTGGGGAAAGTCATTCCTTCCATCGTCTTTTTCCCATCAGTCCTTCTTAAGGACTGCTATAACTATTGTGGATATTTATTATTCCAAATAAATTTCAGCAGTGTTTGAGCTACTTCTTTAAAAAATGCTATGGATATTCTTATAGGCATTGCATTAAATCTGTATAGTGCTTTGGGAAGTATTGCAATTTTAATGATGTTGAGCCTTCCAATCCATAAACAGGTATTTTTGTCTATTTCTTGTGTCCTCTTTTATTTCTTGAAGCAATGTTCTTTAGTTTTCCTTTTGTATACGTATTCCACTTCCTCAGTTACATTGACTCCAAGCTATTTGATTTTCAAACAGTGAAATGGTGAATGGGATTGTTTTGTTTGTTTGTTTGTTTGTTTGTTTTTTAGTTTTTGGGTCACACCCGGCAGCACTCAGTAATTACTCCTGGCTCTAGGCTCAGAATTCGCTCCTGGCAGGTTCAGGGGACCAAATGGGATGCCAGGATTCGAACCAATGACCTTCTGCATGAAAGGCAAACGCCTTACCTCCATGCTATCTCTCTGGCCCCTGGGATTGTTCTTTTAATATCCCTTTACTCTTTTATCATTTGTGTACATAAATGGAGATCTGCATATTAATTTTGTAGACTGCCACTTTACTATACAAATCTATTATTTTTTTGTTTGCTTTTTGGCCACACCAGTGATACTCAGGGGTTACTCCTGGCTATGTGCTCAGAAATCACTCCTAGCGTGGGGGAACAATATGGTACTCCAGGGAATTGAAATGCAGTCCCTTTTAGGCTATCACACGCAAGGCAGTGGCTCACGCCACCAGTCCGGCTCCACAAATCTATTATTTTAAGAAGCTTTTTGTAAAGTCTTTAGGATTTTATAGATACAGTATCATATCTTCGGCAAAAAGCGAGAGTTTCACTACTTCCTTTCCTATCTGAATGCTCTTGATATTTTTTTCTTCCCTAATTGGTATGGCAAGTACTTCCAGTATTATATTGAATAGAAGTGATGAAAGAGGGAAACCTTGTCTTGTGCCAAGTCTTAGTGGAAAATCTTCTTTTTTTTTTCCCTCAATGAGTATACTGCTTGCCATGGGCTTGTGGTAAATGACTTTGACTAGATTGAGGAAAGTTCCTTCAATATTCATCTTGTTGAAAGTTTATCATGAATCATTACAAGACTTTGTCAAATGCTTACTCTGCATCTAGTAATATACCATATCATTTTTATTTTTTTTGTTGATGTGGTATAGTATATTAATTGACTTATATGTGCTAAAGTATCCTTACATCTCTGGAATAAATCTTATTGATCATGATGTATAACTTTGATGAGTTGTGAGATTCTATTTGTTAGTATTTTGTTGATGATCTTGCATCTGTGTACATGAAGCATATCAGCTAGAAATGTTTTGTAGTATCTTCCTGTTTTTGGTATCAAGGTGATGTAAACGTCATAAAATTTATTTGGTAGTGTTTCTATTTCTTCAAATTCCTGAAGACCCTGAAAAGGAATGGCAGTATATACTCTTTAAAGATTTGAAAAATTCACTAGTGAATCCATCTGGTCCTGGAGATTTGTTTTTAGTATGCCTTATGACTATCATTTTAATTTCCTGGAGAGTTATAGGTCTGTTAAGATAATCCAGATAAACCTGGTTCAGCCTTGAGATATTGTAGTAGTCCAAAATTTTCTCCATTTCTTCAATTTCTCTTATTTTTTAGTGTAAAGACTCTCAAACTGATAACTGATAATTCTTTATTATTTCTATAGTATTTGTAGTAATATCCCCTTTTCATTTCTGATTCTGTTTATTAAGTTTCTTTATCTCCCCTTTTTTGTGAATCTTGTTAATAGTTTTTTTTGTTTGTTTGATTTTTTTTGTGTTTTGTTTGTTTTGTTTTTGGGTCACACCCAGTAGTGCTCAGGGATTACTCCTGGCTCTATGCTCAGAAATTGCTCCTGGCAGGTTTGGGGGACCATATAGGATGCCAGGATTCGAACCACCGTCCTTCTGCATCTAAGGCAAACGCCTTACCGCTGTGCTATCTATCCGGCCCATTAATAGTTTTTTTTTTTTTTTTTTTTTTTTTTTTTTTTTTTTTTTTTTTTTTAGTGGGTTTTTATTTTTTATTTTTTATCTTTATTTAAACACCGTGATTACAAACATGATTATAGTTGTATGATTACAGTCATGTAAAGAGCACCCCCCCTTCACCGGTGTAACATTCCCACCACCAATTTCCCAGATCTCCCTCCTCCCCACCCCCCTACACCTGTACTCGAGACAGGCTTTCTACTTCCCTCATTCATTCACATTTTATGATAGTTTTCAGTGTAGTCATCTCTGCAACTGCACTCATCACTCTATGTGATGAGCTGCATGTCCTGAGCTGCACCTACCAGCCCTCATCTCTCTTGTCTCTGAGATATTGTTAAAAATGTCCTTCATTTTTCTTAAAGCCCATAGATGAGTGAAACCATTCTGCGTCTTTCTCTCTCCCTCTGACTTACTTCACTCAGCATAATAGATTCCATGTACATCCATGTATTGGAAAATTTCATGACTTCATCTCTCCTGATGGCTGCATAGTATTCCATTGTGTATATGTACCACAGTTTCTTCAGCCACTCATCTGTTGAAGGGCATCTTGGTTGTTTCCAGAGTCTGGCTATTGTAAATAGCGCTGCAATGAATATAGGAGTAAGGAAGGGTTTTTTGTATTGTATTTTTGTGTTTCTTGGGTATATTCCTAGGAGTGGTATAGCTGGATCGTATGGAAGCTCAATTTCCAGTTTGTGAAGGAATCTCCATATCGCTTTCCATAAAGGTTGTACTAGACGGCATTCCCACCAGCAGTGAAAAAGAGTTCCTTTCTCTCCACATCCCCGCCAGCACTGCTTGTTTTCCTTTCTTGTGATGTGTGCCAATCTCAGTGGCGTGAGGTGGTACCTCATAGTAGTTTTGATTTGCATCTCCCTGACGATTAGTGATGTTGAACATCTTTTCATGTGCCTTTTGGCCATTTGCCTTTCTTCTTTTTCAAAGTGTCTGTTCATTTCTTCTCCCCATTTTTTGATGGGGTTAGTTGTTTTTTTCTTGTATAGTTCTGTCAGTACCTTGTAAATTTTGGATATTAGCCCTTTATCTGATGTGTATTGGGTGAATAATTTCTCCCACTCAGTGGGTGGCCTTTGTATTCTGGGCGCTATTTCCTTTGAGATGCAGAAGCTTTTCAGCTTAATATAGTCCCATCTGTTTATCTCTGCTTCCACTTGCTTGGAAAGTGCTGTCTCCTCCTTAAAGATGCCTTTAGTCTCAATGTCCTGGAGTGTTTCACCTACATGTTGTTCTATATACCTTATAGTTTCAGTTCTGATATCAAGGTCTTTAATCCATTTGGATTTTACCTTTGTATATGGTGTTAGCTGGGGGTCTGAGTTCGCTTTTTTGCAAGTGGTTAACCAGTTGTGCCAACACCACTTGTTGAATAGGCTTTCCCTGCTCCATTTAGGATTTTTTGCTCCTTTATCAAAAACAAGGTGGTTATATGTCTGAGGAACCTTCTCTGAGTACTCAAGCCTATTCCACTGATCTGAGGGTCTGTTTTTATTCCAATACCATGCTGTTTTTATAACTGTTGCTTTGTAATACAACTTAAAATTGGGGAAAGTAATGCCTCCCATATTCCTTTTCCCAAGGAGTGCTTTAGCTATTCGAGGTTGTTTGTTGTTCCAGATGAATTTCAGAAGTATTTGATCCACTTCTTTGAAAAATGTCATGGGTATCTTTAGAGGAATCGCGTTAAATCTGTACAATGCTTTTGGAAGTATTGCCATTTTAATGATGTTGATCCTGCCAATCCATGAGCATGGTATGTGTTTCCATTTCCGCGTGTCCTCTCTTATTTCTTGGAGCAGTGTTTTGTAGTTTTCTTTGTATAGATCCTTCACATCTTTAGTCAGGTTGACTCCAAGATATTTGAGTTTGTGTGGAACTAATGTGAATGGGATTGTTCTCTTAATGTCCATTTCTTCCCTATCATTATTCGTGTATAAAAAGGCCATTGATTTTTGTGTGTTAATTTTGTATCCTGCCACTTTGCTATACAAATCTATTATTTCTAGAAGCTTTTTGGTAGAGTCTTTAGGGTTTTCTAAGTAGAGTATCATGTCATCTGCAAACAGTGAGAGCTTGACTTCTTCCTTTCCTATCTGAATTCCCTTGATATCTTTTTCTTGCCTAATCGCTATAGCAAGTACTTCCAGTGCTATGTTGAATAGGAGTGGTGAGAGAGGACAGCCTTGTCTTGTACCAGAATTTAGAGGAAAGGATTTTAGTTTTTCTCCATTGAGGATAATATTTGCCACTGGCTTCTGGTAGATGGCTTTGACTATATTGAGAAAGGTTCCTTTTATTCCTATCTTGCTGAGAGTTTTAATCAAGAATGGGTGTTGAACCTTATCAAATGCTTTTTCTGCATCTATTGATATGACCATGTGATTTTTATTTTTGTTGTTGTTTATGTTGTGTATTATATTAATAGATTTACGGATGTTAAACCATCCTTGCATTCCTGGGATGAAACCTACTTGATCAAAGTGAATGATCTTCTTGATGAGGCACTGGATCCTGTTCGCCAGGATTTTGTTGAGGATCTTTGCATCTGTGTTCATCAGGGATATTGGTCTGTAATTTTCTTTTTTGGCAGCATCTCTATCAGGTTTTGGTATTAAGGTGATGTTGGCTTCATAAAAGCTATTTGGAAGTATTCCTGTTTTTTCGATTTCATAAAAGAGCCTGGCCAGAATTGGTAGTAGTTCCTCTTGAAAGGTTTGAAAGAATTCATTCGTGAATCCATCAGGGCCTGGGCTTTTGTTTTTGGGTAAATTTTTGATTACAGTTTTAATTTCCTCAATAGTGATGGGGGTGTTTAGATATGCTACCTCTTCTTTATTCAACCGTGGAAGGTTATATGAGTTCAGAAATTTATCCATTTCTTCCAGGTTCTCATATTTAGTGGCATAGAGTTTCTCAAAGTATTCTCTGAATACCCTTTGAATCTCTGCAGTATCTGTAGTGATCTCCCCCTTCTCATTTCTAATACGCGTTATCAAGTTTCTCTCTTTCTTTTGCTTTGTGAGTTTTGCCAATGGTCTATCAATCTTGTTTATTTTTTCAAAGAACCAACTTCTGCTTTCGTTGATCTTTCGGATTGTTTTTTGGGTTTCCACTTCGTTGATTTCTGCTCTCAGCTTTGTTATTTCCTTCTGTCTCCCTATTTTTGGGTCCTTTTGTTGAGCACTTTCTAGTTCTATTAGCTGTGTCATTAAGCTACTCAGGTAAGCTCCTTCTTCCTTCCTGATGTGTGCTTGCAAAGCTATAAATTTTCCTCTCAGTACTGCTTTTGCTGTGTCCCATAAGTTCTGATAGTTTGTGTCTTTATTGTCATTTGTTTCCAGGAACCTTTTGATTTCCTCCTTGATTTCATCTCGGACCCACTGGTTATTGAGTATGAGGCTGTTTAACTTCCAGGTGTTAAATTTTTTCTTCTGTGTCCCTTTGCAGTTCACATCTAACTTCAGAGCCTTGTGGTCAGCAAAGGCAGCCTGCAAAATGTCTATCTTTTTTATTTTATGGAGGTATGTTTTATGTGCCAGCACATGATCTATCCTGGAGAATGATCCATGTACATTGGAAAAGAATGTGTATCCAGGTTTCTGAGGATAGAGTGCCCTATATATATCTACTAGGCCTCTTTCATCCATTTCTTTTTGCAGGTCTAGTATATTTTTGTTGGGTTTCCATTTGGTTGACCTATCAAGTGTTGACAAGCCTGTGTTGAGGTCTCCCACAATTATTGTGTTATTATTGATATCCTTCTTCAGATTTGTCAACAATTGTATTAAATACTTTGCTGGACCCTCATTCGGTGCGTATATGTTTAGGAGAGTGATTTCTTCTTGCTGTACAAATCCCTTGATTAGTACATAATATCCATCTTTGTCCCTTACAATTTTTCTGAGTATAAAGTTTGTGTCATCTGATATTAGTATGGCCACCCCCGCTTTTTTAAGGGTGTTGTTTGCTTGAATGATTTTCCTCCAGCCTTTGATTTTGAGTCTATGTTTATTCTGACTATTCAGGTGTGTTTCTTGTAGACAGCAGAAGGTTGGCTTCAGTTTTTTGATCCATTTCGCCACTCTGTGCCTCTTAACTGGTGCATTTAGTCCATTGACATTGAGAGAAATAATTGTCATGGGATTTATTGCCATCTTTGTGTAGAAGTTTGGTGTGTTTTTTGTTCTGTCTTGTTTTTAGAGTAGATCTTTCAGTTTTTCTTTTAAGGCTGGTTTTGAGTCTGCAAAGATTTTGAGCTGTTGTTTATCTGTGAAGCCGTGTATACATCCGTCAAACCTGAAACTTAGTTTTGCTGGGTGCAATATTCTTGGCGAAGCATTTATTTCATTGAGTTTTGCCACTACGTCCCACCACTGCCTTCTGGCCTTGAGTGTTTCTGGTGACAGGTCTGCTGTAAATTTCAAGGATGCTCCGTGGAATGTAATTTCCCTTTTCGATCTTGCTGCTTGCAGTATTCTATCTCTATCGGTGGGTTTCATCATGGTGACTAGGATGTGTCTTGGGGTGTTTCTACTGGGGTCTTTTTTAGCTGGTACTCTTCGGGCATGCAGGATTTGGTCACATGTTTTCTTTAGCTCTGGTAGTTTCTCAGTGATGATGTTCTTAACCATTGATTCTTCCTGAAGATTTTCTTCTTGGGTCTCTGGAACTCCAATGATTCTGAAGTTGTTTCTGTTGAGCTTATCAAAGACTTCTATTTTCATCTTCTCATATTCTTTGAGTAAATTTTCCATTGTCTGATCATTTGATTTGAGGTTTTTTTCTAATCTCTTCTGCTGTGTAAAGTTGTTATGCATCTCATCTTCTAAAGCACTAATTCTATCCTCAGCTGCTGTTAACCTGTTGGAAAACTCATCCATTATGTTCTTCAATTCGTCTATTGAGTTTTTCAGACCTGTTATCTGATCTGATATTTCAGTTTGGAGTTTTCTGATTTCTGTCTTCATATTCTCTTGATTTTTATTAGTGCTCTGATTTATACTTTCTTTGATATCTGATAGCAACCTCCATATTTCGTCTCTAAACTCCATTTCTGAAAGACTGCTTAGGTAGTTGGTCGTTGTTGGGTCATCAGAGTTTCCATCTTCATTCTCTATGGTTGAAGTTGGTCTGCGTAGTCTCCCCATTGTCTCGCTTACGCTGTGGGTTTTTCTACGTGTTGTGGTGGTACTCATTGGCGAGGTGGAGTGCGCGGCCGCGAAGCGCAGCGGAGCGGCCGCGCTCCGGCCCCCAAACACTCACCTCAGCCGAGGCAAGCCGTCAGGGGATGCCTGGGGAGGCCCCCAAGTGTCTGCCAAGCAAAGAAACCAGCACAATCCACAACTCCAACAGAAAACTCACAGCCCCAGCGAGACACGCCTTGAAGAGATTAATGCTGAATCAGGTCAAAGTTCCCAGGTTGATGCAGGCTGGGGGAGGTCCCAAAATGTCTGCCGGGCCTAGGGGTCCAGCAGTCAGCCTGATCTGCAACTCCGGCCCCCAAACACTCACCTCAGCCGAGGCAAGCCGTCAGGGGATGCCTGGGGAGGCCCCCAAGTGTCTGCCAAGCAAAGAAACCAGCACAATCCACAACTCCAACAGAAAACTCACAGCCCCAGCGAGACACGCCTTGAAGAGATTAATGCTGAATCAGGTCAAAGTTCCCAGGTTGATGCAGGCTGGGGGAGGTCCCAAAATGTCTGCCGGGCCTAGGGGTCCAGCAGTCAGCCTGATCTGCAACTCCGGCCCCCAAACACTCACCTCAGCCGAGGCAAGCCGTCAGGGGATGCCTGGGGAGGCCCCCAAGTGTCTGCCAAGCAAAAAAAGCCCATTAATAGTTTTTTAATGTTATATTTTTCAAAGAACAAACACTTGTTTTCATTGATCTTTTGGATTATTGTCTGGGTATCCAGTTCATTAATGTCTTCTCTAAGTTTTATTTATTTTTCTGCATGCCTATGCTTGGCTTCTTTTGCTGATCATTTTCCAATTCCTTAAGCTATGTCATTAAATAATTCATACAGGTCTTTTTTCATTTTCTAATGAATGCTTGCAGCTATAAATTTTTCTCTCAATATCAATTTTGCTTTGTCCGACAAGTTCTGATAATTCATTCCTTCATTCTCATTTGTTTAAGGAATTTTGTGATTTCTTCCTTGATTTCAACTCTGACTCATTGGTTGTTCAGCAGAGAACTATTTAATTTCCAGGTGTTAAAGTTGTTTCTCCATGTCTGTTTGTAATTCACTTCTATTTGCAGTGCATTGTGTTCTGAGGGGATAGTTGATATGCTCTTGATTTAATGGAGGTATGTTTTGTGGCTCAGAATGTAGTCTATCTGGAAGAATGTCCTATGTGCACTGGAGAAGAATGTATAGTTTAGCTGTATCTTCTAAGTCTCACTTCTAACAAGCACAATCTTAGTTCCTTATAGAGACATATATATCACATGAAACTTCTCTGCATTCTCCCCTCAGAGTCTATTTTTTTCATCATCTAGTACTTTTAACTTCCTCAAATTCCAATACTCACATTATCTACTCAGTGTCACAGCTGTTCACATCATTACACTGCAATTATCTCTTGGCTAAAACCTAAAGACATGGTGATATTTTCCTACCAAAATGCTTTTCTCTGATATTGTGTGGTACCATTAGAAATCACCTCATATTTTATCCAGGTTTATGTTTAAGGCAAGAACATATTGTTGCACTAGTGAGGGAGGTTGTTCTTTTTTATAACTAAAATGCAACTACAAACATGTTTGTAATCATGGTGCTTAAATAAAGATAAATTAAAGAAATAAATAATAAAGAAGATATGCCATTTCTTCTATAATAGAATTTTAAATCCCAAAATTTTACTGTGCTCATATATATTATACACTATATTTTGAAAATAAAAGTGTTATCATTTAAGATTACTGTTTGATGCCATTGGCTATATTTTCATTGTTGTGTAATTATTACCAAAACATTTCATTTTCCCAAACTAAAATTCTATAAGCATTACCTACTCACTCGCCATTCCCTTCTTCTCCCACAAAGTTCTTGGCAATCAGTAATTTACTTTTTTGTGTCTATAAATTTCACTTATTTTTTTTACCACACCTGGCAGAGCTCAGGGATTATTCCAGGGTCTGTGTTCCAGGATTACTTCTGACCAGACTCAGGGCACCAAATGTCATCTGATAGAGACTGAGCCATGCTTGTAAGCACCTTTCCTACTTTACTTTCTTGTCCTGAAGTTTACTGTTTTAAGCTACTCATATAAATAGAACCACATAGTGTATGCCTTTGACTTGCTTATTTTAATCAGCAGATTATGCACACATTTTTTCTATTCTGTAGTATATGCCATCGATTTCTTCATTTTAAAAACTGAATAATATTTTATTGTAGTTATATCACTTTCAGTTTATCTATTCAACTCTCCATAGACACATGGCTTAATTTTATCTTTCTGAGCTATTGTGAAAATATAAAATATTCCTTTGAGATTCTTGAAGATTTTTTTAATATATACTCAAAAATGGAATTATTTGACAAATACAGTAATTCTGTTAACTCTGTGAAAGACTAAAGCAAGTATACCATTAGCAAATCTTCTAATTTCCCACATCTTTGCCAACATTTATTATTCTATTTCTTTGTTTTCTTTTTCTTTTGGGAGAACATATCTGGCAATGCTCTGGGATCCCTCCTGTTTCTGTCCTCAGGGATTACTTTGGGCAGTCCTTGAAAGATATATAAGATCCTAAATATCGAATTAGGGTTAACGCTTTGCAAGATGAACACCTTAACACCTATACTTTCTTCAGTCCTTGTTTATTTTGTATGATAGTAACTTTCCTAATGGAAGTACAGTGCTAACTTTTTTATGGTTTTGATTAAAATTGTTACCAGCTATTCAAATATTGATCAGTCTCATTTGTAGTAGAATCGATTTTTACTTATCATCAGGGATAATTACTCTTGGGAAATACTTGAGCTCTTAGCTATCTCTCTAGTTGAAAGAACTTATGCTGCTTCTTAAAACTGGGAAATGTTTTTACCTAACAATATTTTCATCTAACATATTTTACTCTCTGAGAGTTTCACATGACCAACTCTTCATCACTTTCCAAAATTCAACTTAAAATTCAACCTTTTCAGAAGGTGCCCACTAATCACCTCACATATCAGTAGTAACTCCAGTCAACTGACATTCTATTTTCTATTAAATCACCATGCCTTAGAGTTTAAAAAAGTTTTTTTGTTAAATTTTAGCCATACAATATTTTAACCAATACCTATATCTCCCTTCACCAGTGTTCATTTTCTGTCTCCATTGCCCATATTCCAGCCCATCACCAACTTGCCTCTATAGTAGACACTTTTCTTCTCTCTCTTTCTGTCCCTCTCTGTCTCTCTCTTCCCTGTCTCTGTCTCTCTTTCCCCCCAAACTTTTATCCTTTTAGGCACAATGGTTTGCAATACTGTTACTAAAAGGGCACTAGGAATATCATTTTACTTCCTTTCAGTTTGCAAAGTGATCATTTACAAATATTATTGTCATTGTGATTCTTTATCTGTCCTAATAACACTTTCTACCACCATCATTCATTTTGTCTTTGGGTACTATACTCTGTATCTTTGTCTAACTCATATCAATCATGTATTCTCCATGTCAATCCATGTATAAGCAAATTTTATGAATTCATTTTTCCTAACATCTGTATATTATTACATTGTGTAGATGTACCATTGTTTCTTTATCCTCTTAACTATTTTGAGGCACTTGCTATGGTTCCGAATTTTGCTATTGTGAACAGTGCTAGAATAAACTTAAGAGTGCAGATGATTTTTCTGTATTGTGTCTTTGGGCCTCTAGGCTATATTCCTAGGAGCAGTACCGGGTCAAATGAAAGCTCAATTTCTAGTTTTTATTTTAGAAAAATCTATATTGTTTTCCAAAAAAGCAGGACCAGTAGATGGTCCCACAAGTAATAAATGCTCAAGACTTCCTTTTTCTGCATCCGCAGCAGCATTGATGGTTGTTGGTTTTTTTTTTTTATGTGTGTAAATACATGGTATGAGATGATATCTCATTGTTGTTTTGATTTGCATCTCACTGAAATCAATGGAGAGCAATATTTCATGTACCTTTGGCCATTAAACTTTCTTCTTTAAGGAAATTACTGCTCATCTTTTCTCTCCATTTTTTTAAATTATTTGTTTGCTTGCTTGTTTGTTTTTTGGGCCACACCCGGTGATGCTCAGGAATTATTCCCAGCTATGTGATCAGAATTGCTCCTGGATTAGGGGACCATATGGGGCACTGGGGGATCAAACCATAGTTTGTCCTGGGTCAGTCTCATGCAAGGCAAATGCCCTACCACTGCACCATTACTCTGGCCCCATCTCTCTCCATTTTTTTAAATAAGGTTGTAATTTTTATGTTAAGCCTTATATATCTTAGGTATTAACATGTTGAAATATTAATTATAAAGTCCTGTGGTGCATAGATAGATGGTGAGACATTTCTCGGCCCAGTCCGATGCATGTAGCCCCTAAGACTTGGCAGGTCTGTAGGTATCAGGCAATCAGTGAGAAAATGACCCACAGCTGTCAGATTTCAGGAGACATCTAGTTTTATTTACAAGGCCCTAATAGTTGGAAGAAGGGTAACATCTCCGGGTTCTTTGTTTTAAAAAAATAAAGAAAAAAATAAGACAAGGTTACAAAGCTTTCTTTATCCTGACCTCTGCCAGCCAAAGGTGGGAATCCTAACATTCCCCTGAAGGAAAAATTTTTAAACAGAACTCTTTTGCAAAATACAACTCTAGTTTAAAATTCTTAATGTTATTTAACCAAGCACTTTTAAAAAAAATCTTCCAGGGTTAGATCGTGCATTTTATTTAATTTTTTTAGATTGTGCCTTTTAGATCAAAAATAATTTTTCACATCTACAGTACTAAGCAATATAGTAGGGAGCACTAGAAGAGGAGTTAATCCCAGGAAGTATCATCTACCGTGACTTTTTCAAATGCCCTACTACTGCACCACCAGAACCAAGCACTTTTATACTGAAACATCCTTAGTTCCTTTCATTAAACTTCCCTAAACAAAATTACAAGAACGTTTCTGCAGAAAATACAGTTTGAAAACAGACTGCTACATAAATGCACACAATAAAGGATCATAGCAATTTGAAAAAATATTAATTAGGAAAATTATAAAACATATTTAAACCAGCAAGAAAATGATGCAACTAGAATTACGTGATAATCTGAAATAGTTCAAATGCAGGAGGTTTTAAAAATCAGCTTCTGTTGGGCTTCGTTTGCTGGAATTACTTTTTTAGGCGGGAGGTTCTCAGGCTGAAACATTTTGTTTTTTGACATAAGCTCCCATCACTAAGTAATCAGCCGTACCCCTCTGTACTTCCTACTCACTTTGGGATCTTTCACGGACCTCTGCATGGACTACATTTGAAAGAAGAACTGGATTAACATCAGACTCCTATTGGTTTTATAGTTGTCTCCTCAGTGACCTTGGGGGTGTGCCTACCATCTCCCAAGTAGGCATTCAAATCTGTGCCCCAAAAGATGGGCTTCCTTGCCATTCTATACATAAATATATTCATATATATATATATATATATTCATCCCACCTGCTGGACAGCCTTTCTAGGATCTCTTCAGAGGATCTCTGTCTTCAGATTACAGTTGGACTTTTCAATTACTTCGTGAAATCTCCTTAACCTACTAGATCTTTAATCTTTGAATTCAGGCTATGCCACTTGATCTAAGGAAGAACTTATTTTGAATTCTTCATCTTGTATGTTGTGGATTATGGATCAATCATCTCTGGAGTTTATAGTTGACTCCTTGATTCATGTTTCTGGTTGTGGACACTCTGTTTTTACATTTAGAAGTTTTTCTTTACTTTTTTCTTTTGATGTGCTTGTGCAAACTTCTGCCCTTTTCTTTTTGCTTAGTTTCTCCCTTTGTACTTATAGGGCCTAATACTTAATTTTTGCATATAATTATTGTTGCTTTTACTAAAGAAGAGAAATTGTTTAGTATATGGAGGCTTTATAATATTTCCCCTCAATATTCGTTTCCCTGCTTGCTTTCCCACCTACGACCTTCCAAGTGGGGGTGGGGGCTGCTGTTCAGATCCTAATAAGTAGGTGATTAGGTGGAAAGTCAGGGTCCTTTTGGGCAGTCGGCTGGTAGGATCTTGATTTTGTGGAGCTACTTTCAGGCTGACAAAGGTTTCTGCTTCCAACCTTCTTGCCTTTTTACCTTCCTGTCTGTGTGGATTATTTGCTGTGGAAAGATATTACCAGGATCTCTTCCCTGCCCTAGGGGACAGGGGAATGGGAATCACTTTCATGTTCTGGGAGCTCTTTGGGGACCAGGCCTCAACCAATCTTGGAGAAAATGTCACGCTTCATTAACTCTTTATTGGATCTATATATGGTGAATAATTTCGTGATTTTGCCTAAGAAAAACTTTGAAAGAAACATTATTGTTTGGTACAACTTTGAAATGTGAAGCTAAGTAAGATAGTGTACTATTGCCAAGATTCCTGAATAGCAATCTGGGACAGGGTGACACAATGTAGTCTAAGATTAAAATACTAGTTATAAGTATTAGAAAAAATTACATGTACTAACCAAAATTATTTCCCAATGGATAAAGTTGTCCTTTTTTTTCCTCTTGGAAAAATAGGTTAGTAGTTAAGATGCTGCACTTGTATAATAACACACCCTAATTAGAATCGTGCTTGGCCATGTATCTGCTCTGCCACCTTGCTAATTCAATCAAAGCTTCTGTGTCTCACTAGCAATAAGAATTGTAATTCAACTATAACACTTTGCCCAGGGCGTAGCAACCAAGTATGAACTTGGTAAATGGGAGCTATTATCTTTTTAAATGCTGTTTCTAAGACAAGCTTTTATTTTAAATATTACAAAAAGGAATGAGGACCAAAGAAATTTAAATTTCAAAATTGGCTATAATTCTGTGTGTTGCAGTCTGTTCTCTCTTGCTTGAACCTCCTCTTTCCATCAAGGCTTCGCCCTTTTGATGTCACTGAATTAGAATAACAGTAATTATAGGGGAGAACATGGAATCATAAAAATGAGAAGTGCATCCCTTGTACTGTTCAGTCATCACTGGCCAAAAACTTAGGGGGAAAAATTATCCTTGATTTTCTCTCTGCCCTGAGTACTTTGTTTCTGATTTGGTCCCCCATAATTTTTGTTTGGAAAAGAAAAGAGAAGTAATGATGCATGGGAAGAAGAAATGAAAGCAACTACAAGTTTACACAGATTCAGTTGGATATGTTACTCTTATTCCTATATTGAATCTTTGCCTTTCTTTCTCCCATAGTTATTCTTAAAATAGTCGAAATCTATGATCCATGAAACCAAGAAAGAAATCAAATCAGAGATAATCTGATTTTGCTTGACTCCCTTTCTATTGACTCGGAAACTATTTGGAGCAACTTTGAGACTGATTTGAGTGGGAGATATTAAGTAGTCCCTGGTATATTTTGCTTGAAGAGCTTTGGGGCAACTCTTATAGAAGCTTCTGGAAATCATCAGATTGTCTCTCAGTTGTCTAACATCAGGAAATTCATTTTTAAGAGAAGTGTTTTGCTTTTCAATGGCTTTTTTTCCTTTCCTTTTCTTTTCTTTTTTTTTTAGGGGGATCTTCATCATAGATATATTTGTTGGGGCTGAGAACACTTCTTTCCAGCAGTTAAGAGCAATAGACAATTAACAGAACTGAGTTGAGTTGGAATGCCGATAAAATTATCATTCAAACAATAGATTACAAAAAAATTTCTCAGAATGAATCCATTATAAGACTATTGTGGTGAACTAGGTCTAACCATCTACATTTTGCTAAAGTAGAAGTGTGAATATATGGTGGGTGTGTGTATGTTTGCATGTTTGGTTGAATTTAAAGATGAATTGATGTGTGTCAGAGGTTGTAAAAAAGAGTGAATGAATATGAAAAATATGAGCAGAGAGAGAGAGAGACATAAAATGTCTGCCCAAGAGGCAGGTGGGGTTGGGGTATGGGAGAAAAACTGGAGACTTTGGTGGCAAGAAATCTGACCTGGTGAAAGATGGTGTACATTGTATAACTGAAACTCAAACATGAACACGTTTGTAACCATGGTGCTTCAATAATGGAATTATTATAAAAGAAAAACAAAAAAAGAAAAGTATAAGAGCAGATTATGTCAAGCGCCTCCCTCCCTCCTCTCTTTTATATGCAATTACTATTTTAGTTTATTTGTTTCAAGAAATACAGAGGGTTGGGTTATGCCTCAATTGTTACTCTCATGAAGTGAGCCTTGCTCTCAGTTGTTCCGAGTAAAAGATCTTTTTTAAAATGTCCTACAATACTTCAGATGAAATATATTAATTGTATAGCTAACAACTACACAAAAATATGTAAGAAGGCAGTGATCCTTGCCATTAAGCCAGGAGAAATGTATTCTCTGAAGTTGTAAACTATGCAGACCAGCAGATCGTAGTGGAGAGAGCAGGTTGCTTGAATTGGGATATCTTTCTCCATCTAGGTAAGGCATGAACAAAGAACAGTAGTTCCTCAGAGCTACTAAGAAAATGATAGCAGGAAAGAGGCAGTAAAAGAGGTTAGGGAAAAAAGAAGAAATAGACTGTGTGTGGATGGCCATGCATTGGGTTCCCATATTTTTTTAGATTATGAACTCTATGACTCAAAACACCTTTTAACATCTTTAGCACAATGACAGATGTACATATTCATTGAATCTTTAATACTCCTGAGTGGTAGGTATTGATATTCTCAAATAAACTGAGAAATTTGAAAGATACTTGTCAATGATCTGTTATAAAACATGTGTTCTTTTTTAATTCCCTATATCACTGACTTTTGTTAAGTGGCTGCTTTTCACTTAATCTGACTGGTTTACTGTTCTCTGAAGCAAAATATGGGTCTAGTGGTGGTGAAGTTGATACGATCTATTCTTACTATAAAGTTCTAGATCTCTCAAGGCAGAAACAAAGGGAGAGAAAATGTCAAAATAGTGCACAAAATCTTAAAAATTAAAATGGATCCCTATAGTCCACAAACTTGATTCCCATTTTCTCTATTCCAGCATTTGCTTATTTGAATGCATATATCGTTTCTTCCTACCCTTATTGGATATCTGTGTGAATTTCCTTTATAACTCTAGCTTTGGTTAATCAAGCAAATAAAATAATTGTTCGCATTGAAAACACTGTATTAAAGTTTAAGTTAAATAAATTTTCATTGTCTTTATATTACAAAGGAAATGGCCTCTTCCTCATAAAAGTTTATCTCTGTGAATCTGGACTGTTCTATTGCTAACTCTTTTAACTACATTTTTATGTAATCTTTGGGGGTAGAATCTAATACAATTTTCAATACAGTGGAATACTCTCTCTGTGTAGGCAGAATCATTGTGCAAACCACTTAAAATTGCATGTACTCTTCTTTACTTCATTGCATATCTCTGCTCCAAAATGCCATTGTTGGTCAGATTTCTCTTGGAAATGAATGTCATTCTCAAGTTTTCCACGAGGAAATGTGTCAGAAGACACGTATTTAGTCTTTGACTAAAACAAGCCCAAACTTGTGGGTAGGTAAAGGCTCACAATTAAATCACAGCCAATTTAATAGCAATTAAAGTTAACTACAATTAAATTGCTAAACAATAGAAATGAATCAAAAAGGCAGCATCGGAGTGGTGTCTATACCGAGTTCCCTAAAGGCTTGAGGCAAGGAAAGTAAAGCCAGAGGCCTGGTCTTAAGTTTCACACATTACTGGTTCCTTCATCTCTTGGCTTTTCTTTGCCTTCCCTGAAGACACAAACAGAATCCAAAACTACTGTGACCCAACTGTGTAACATACGCTGCAATTAGTAAAAGTGCATTAAGAGTCAAATTGGTCCTCCACTGCCACATTTTGGTTAATGAAAGGGAGGAAAGAATGGGAAAACCATTGTATAGCAAGTAGCTGAAGCAAGGGGCACATTTCCCAAAGGAAAACATTTCTAAGGAGGGTGTCAGTCACATCTTGAAAAAGCACCTGTAAAACTTCTATTCCAGCAGCTCCAAAAAAGCAACCTGGTACTCCGTTATCTAGGTCCTAAAAATCTTTAAAGTTCTATTAATTACTTCAATCATTTTTAGGAATTTACTATGAGAAACCTTCAAAATGCTATCATGACTTACTTCTATATTAATCATAATAGGAAAAACCTAAAATAATGGAAATAGAGACATTGGTTGAGAGAATTATTATTGTAGCCACAAAGAAAAATTAGGGAAACAAGAAAAATCTATGCTTATGACTACTTAATGACAGAAGGAGTTGACAAAATTTTAAACTTAAACTAATCCCAGCAGCTAAGTCTAAAAATGAAGTAAGGTATCAGCTGTCTTATCTACCAGTTTATGTCTTCACTTGGCTTAAAACTTGCCATAAATACATTAACATTGTTGATTGAAATCATGGTTACATTTTGAATTTTGAATGAGTGAACTCATTAATTTTGTTATTTTAAATATCCCAAAAATTATTTGTAAAATATATGCACTTCTTTAGTAATTTGGTCAAAATAAAAACTAATCTTCCCTTGCCTTGTTTTTCTCCCATACCAAAATACGGTGAAGAACTTTTGAGCTGAAGAGTCCTGGCCTTTTTCCTCTATAACCATTGCCTTTTGCAACTTCAACAAAGATGAGTCCTGGTATCTGATTATTAATATGACTTTGAGGTTCTCAATAGCTGCTTTAGTATCATATTCTACTTTAGCCGCCTGTTCAGAACAGCCACTTGCAGGGTGAATCAAAGCCAGTAAATTGAGGGGGTTAGAAAAGCATTTCATAAAATTGGGTTTAAACTGAAAAAAGGAACTGTAAAGACTGGTTCACTCTCCAGCCTCCTAATACTTGGCTACTCAAAAAGTGATCGTGGAATCAGCAGCATTAGCATCCTCCAGAAGCCTTTCAGAAATTTAAACCCAATTAGGACTGCATGCCAGGTTTACTGGATAGATTATTTGCATTTTCATAAGACTTTCAGATCATTCTGTATGCATTAATGTTTGAGAAGCCCTGTAGTGTAATATTTTATCTGCTGTAACCTACCATAATACAATAAATGCAAGTTGATCAAATAGAACTCCTGACCTTTGGTAAAAGCTGTGATAAAACAGTATTTGTTCCTTTACCCATCTTCTATTAATACACTCAATCTCAACAAACGCAACTGACTAAAAACATGTTTATAGATACATGCATTTATTTTTCCTGTGAGAATAACTGAAAAAATGTGTAACTCAGAATGGTAGTTAAAAGTTGGACATAGCATCTTAGCAAAAAGACATACTTAAAGAGAAGTGACATAGGGCTGGCACGGTGGCACAGAGGGGTAAGGCGTCTGCCTTATAGGTGCTAGCCTAGGACGTACTGAGGTTCTAGCCCCTGGGGGTTCCATATGTTCCTCCAAGCCAGGAGTGATTTCTCAGTGCATAGCCAGGAGTAAGCCCTGAGGTCACCAGGTATGGCCCAAAAACAAACAAACAAAAAAAGAGAAGTGACATGGCAAAAGATAAATAATTGGAACTGCTAAGTATAGCAAAATTAGGAGAATAAAACAAAATTTGTTTCAGTTAGATAAGTTATTATGATTAGTATTATTTAACGATCTGTTATATAAATTACCTCTGGGCTGATAAGAATGATTAACTTCATACTAATGGAAGAGAAATTGGGTTTTTGGACCCAGTATATACCTATATAAAAGTATACCCTGATTTAGTTTTATAGAAGGAAAATGACAGATATATTTTATTCTACCTGCTTTTTCATTTGCTTTTAGTTTAAAAGAATACCTATGACAAAATGATATATTTTATAGTGACATATTCTGCTACCCTTCACAGCTCTGTAACCAAAAAGCAGTGTGATCTTTGTTAAATAACAAAAATCTAACTGAATTAATTTCAATGATCTAATTGGCCTTATTAAATGATTCATGAATTAGGCAACATCTCATCTAGTAAGTAGAAAGGTGCTTAGAAAAGCTTTAAAACTGAAATGTTTTTATAGGCAGAAACAGTGAAAGAACAAGAAATAATTTGCAAGCTCAGGTAACCTAACTACGGGAAATGAAAAAGAAAGGTCTTATGTCTGATTATTGGATTTAATTTGGGGGGTATAGAAAAGATTGGTTTCTTAGTTCTAAACAGAAAATTCCCCACTGAATAGTTAGAACTACATTTTTAGTCAAGGTTGACTCTTGGGATAGGGGAAAACAGGGATGTTAAAACCTTCGATTAAGTTAGGGATTAAGTCATAGTGAGGTTTCCATATGTGCCTCTATTTTTAATCAACTGGATATTTCTTTTAATACCAAAAAAAAATTCTTGGGAGTCCTTGCCTGAGGAACATAACATATTTAAGTTTTAATTTCCATATCTGAAAGATGGGGAATAATAAAAAAAGAACCTTCCATTAAAGGATTTGAGAGAATTGAATTAGTAACATAAAATCTTTGAGGATATTGCTTAGAATAGATTAAGTATTAAGTAGTTTTATCATCATTATTATGATTATACATGACAGGTGTAAGGCTCAGATGAGTTCATGAATATTCAAAGACTGTTACAGATGCAAGAGATTCTTATACAGATGTGAAGAGAAATTATTTTGTAGATGTTAGAAATCATCCTTATCCAGAAAACTGATGGTGAAATGACAGTTGGGAAAAAAAGATAATGAAAGTGTAGGAATCTTGAATCTGGGTCTCATAGAATTACCAAAGACAGAGGTAGGTTTCGTAGGTTCCCTTATTGTTCTTAGCTTCTGCCCACTGAAGGAGGTGGAAAATATTTCCCTTCTTTCATTGGTTGATTAGACATTTTAGTGAATCCACCCTCTCATATTCCCAGGCACCTTTACCTGACAATCAGCTTATCACCTAGGCTGCGGGTGAGTAATCATTGCAATTTTTTTTTCCATTTTCAAATCTTTGGAAGCTCTGCCTTGATGCCCTTGAACAAAGGATAAAAACATCTCGGTATTACAAAAACCTCATCAGCTGTCAAGCAAAGTGGTCAAAAGCCTTGGGCAGGGAAATGGATAAGGGAAAAGCTTTCAGAAATTGTTCAGACTTAAAGAAAGGCAACAGAAAGACATCCTAGGCAAGAAACTGAACTTGATTAATAGCGAGCAAAGACCCAAGTTTAAAAAAGTGAATAGTTTGGAAGATCAGGGATGAGAAACAGAAAAATAATAATTCTCCTTTTAGACATGGTCCTTGACAATTTAAATAAAATTAAATTGTATTAAATAGAATCAGCTTTAAAACCAAAGTGGAATCAAATGACTACTAAACTTGATTCTTAAATTTTGCAATTTCTGATAAAGTCATCGAACCAAAAATAATTTTTATTTGGTTTTACTTACTGCTAAACCTACTGGAAGCTACCAGTATGCATCTTGTCTGGTCTTCCTATGAAACTGGACTTACTGTTCATTTTTCTTTTATCCTGAATATTTTTTCTACTACTCCACCACTGATTTTTTCATTTGGTTCTTCCCTAACCTAATCTTATATTTCTTAGAGCTCTATTTTCTGATTTCTTAAACAATTTGTGATTCTGAGAAAGAATGTGGATAAATTAATGATCATGTTTTAGTAGGAAGTAATAATATAAAGCATTAAAAAAGCTGTAAAGCATATTGTTCTGATGTAAAAATATTTTGTTTTCTCTCCATAAACTATTGTCTTGTCATGTATTGTCCATCCCCAGTCTGGTCATTGTCTCTTTCAAATAGTTCCCATGTTTGATTGAAAATATTACCAGTGGGCCCGGAGAGATAGCACAGCGGTGTTTGCCTTGCAAGCAGCCAATCCAGGACCAAAGGTTCGAATCCCGGTGTCCCATATGGTCCCCCCGTGCCTGCCAGGAGTTATTTCTGAGCAGACAGCCAGGAGTAACCCCTGAGCAATGTTGGGTGTGGCCCGAAAACCAAAATATATATATATATTACCAGTATTTTCATTTTTTTCAGGTACCATTTTAAAAACAAGTTTTAGAGTATTAAATATTAAATATCAAACTCGCCATCAGTGTGAGACTTCCTTTACTGATGACTCAAATTTCCATTACATTCCACAATCAATCGAATTTTTAAAATTTACTTTTTTAAAATGTGAATCGCCGGTCTGCATTGTGTTGACCTTTCTGGTTTTGATGTGCACAGTAACCTCACCTCTAAACTAGCAACACCTGAATAATCTTAATAAAGTATCAAAGAATAAGTATCTCTAGCATTCCAAATTTTAGGGTGAAGTGGGAGGGATCAATGGGTACAGTAAAATGGGGGCACAACTACTTGGCTGATAAAATTCCACTCTATTTGGATCCACATAGCCATTATTTTAGACCCTACCCTTTTATTTATTTTTTTTATTTGAACCACCGTGGGAGGCAATGGCTTCTAGTGGCAATGGCTACCTGTAGCAATGGCAACTAATTCAGACAAATATAGCCCCAAAGTCATATGCATACAGCCTGTGCAGTAGATTCCTTCAGTAACTCCAAATAAATCCCTTTGTGCTGTGTTTTATTTCAACCCCAACTACAATGAATAGTTTTATGAAAGCCTACTTTTACCTTCAGTATTCCATTAAAGAACAAGACAGTCAGCTATTACTTTGATCCAGTAAGATCCATAGTTAGTTACTCGGCCTATATGCATTCACAGCAAAAGAAGGGGGGGACAGGAGAATTTCTTTGACCTTTCCTTTTCAGTATTTTGCTTCTTCACATCAAATCAGGCAGATTTGAATTTTTCAGTATGTTCTTGAGAGTAGTACATTGTCAAATACATAAGTTATGACCTTCACTTCCATTATCCACCTGATTCCTATGCAGTTTTTCTACTCAAATTCCACTCTTGGTTTTATTCTTCATGGGCTAGAAGAGCTAGTACAGTGAGTAAGACATCTGTTTTACATCTTTCTGCACCAGGTTTAATCCTCAGCACTGTAGAGATGGTCTCACAGAATTGCCATGAGTGATCCCTGATTACTGAACTGGGAGTAATACTTGAGCAAGTCAGTCAGGTGTGGCTCTAAAATTAACAAACATAAAAGTGTGATGAATCTTACCAATATATAAATGCTTTTATTTTGGGGTAAATGTATTACACATGGAACCTTACTATTACTAGTATCGTAATTCATGATGCCTAAAACTTAAAAAAAAAGTATTAAGTACCACTTTTTTCCTTGTAATCAACGTCATCTATCCACATATTTTAGAAGCTCTGTAAAGGACAAACTATTTGTCTATCACTTCTGTTTTTGAAGTCCTAATATTTGACAAACGTTGTCACTAAGTAAATATTTGTCAAGCAAATATTTGTCAAACAAATTTATTGGAAGAAAATACACCATTTTACACAAGACTAGTACCAAAATTAGCAAATAGTTCATAAGCATTTAGAAAATTCCACATAGAAATTGTCCAATAAATACTGAACCCTAATTTAAGTTACAAAAAAAATCAGTCAAGAGGGAATAAAATGAATATATATTATATAAACCTGATCATGAGAGTTTCAAATATTTAATGAATTAGTGTTAATAATCATCATAAACTTATGATGATTACTTCATAGAATCCATAGCGTTATGATATGAGAGAGAACCAGAATTAGCATGAAACTAGTGCTTTTAATGAAAGAAGGAATAATATTATGCTTAGTTTATTCCAGGTGAATTGTCTAATAATACTGAATTTATGTGATGAACTACCTGAGTATACACAAAGTTATAATTACTTTAAAAGTGGAAAACTGCTTACTTGGTTTAAACACACTATAAAGCTTCTAGTATCCTGAAGATAAAAGTTAAGTTCTGGCCAATAGGCATCATAAGAATGAATGGTTCTAATTCCACTATAGGCTTTGATTGGCAACTGGCAATTGAGTTTAACCATTAACCAAAATTGTTAAAATTGTTATGTATATTTGTAATTTTGTTGTGCATGGGAATATGAAGTATAAAGACACAGAAATGTTTTAGGAATTTTTTAAAATGTATTTCTACTTGAGTCCTAAGCTCATTGTTATAAAAGCAGAATTGCTCTTACTCTAGTGCTGACTTTATAAATTCTCTTTATTAGCTATCTACATCCATCCAGAGGTGTCTGCAGAGGCAACTTGCTTTCACATAATGGAATGCACTTACTCAAATTGGCTGATTTTTGCCATCTTTTTACTCAATTAACTACATGTTCAACTAGATTCTAAACTACACACCACAATTTTTACGGGTCAGGTTTTGGTGAAAGCTGCCAAAATCCTTTATTCAGACAAGTGCCTCCTTCCAAACAAATTCTACAAGGACTTCTCTATATCCAAAAATAACCTGCCTTTATGTCAGGTTCCCTAGAATTAATTGACATCTTGCCTCATTTATTGTCAATTGATTGTATTCTTACAAAATCTTAAACAGCACTTGCCCCCAAAAAGTCATATGAATAGCCTGAGTTCTAAGTGAATCCTCTCCTTTTTGGTAGAATGTAAGTATTTTTGATATCAAAGTCTTTTATAACCACCAATCCCCCGAAGTGGGAACCTGGCAAAATATTTCTCCCTTTATCTATTCCCTCAATCAAATTCTTGCTACTAGAGTTCTTTGCCCTCCTGCTCTTCGAGCTAAGTTTTAGTTCTAGAAATAGGAAGCACAACTAAACATTCAAGCCAAAGGCAACAACAAAGGAATCAAGAGGTCCAAACTTCAACAATCTAAACTTAAAATGAGCCTCTTATACTGGCACGCTGGGAGCAGGAGGGGTAGTTTGGGATGTACTTGGGGAACATTGGTGGTGGGATTGGAATTGATGCATTGTCTGTCGGAAACTCAATTATGAAGGACTTTGTAAATCATAATGGTTTCAATAAAATATTTTAAAAAAAGAAATAGGAAACATATTTGTTTACAGTCAAATACTCAAGAACAAGATTTCTTTGTCTCCAGAGCTGCAGACTTTATTGTCTGCACTGGATGCAACTTGAATATTAAGGAGGAGTGTCCCGTATAGACCTGGAGATTCTGGAATTTTCTACATTGGCGATATAAAATAAAAATATTTCAAACGTATATAAATGCCCAATTTTTATTATTATAATGCTTAATCATTTCTGATTGCTATTTAACCAGTGATAGTTTGAAACACTTGAGTTTTCAGTCTCTTCCTATTAGACAAGTAATGATTTGTAAACAAACACTTGAATAAGAACTACTGAAAGGAACCATTTCTTCCTTTTAGAATGTAAAGAATTCTTTTATTATGCAAATGACCCTACACTCCAATTTATATTTTGCAAACAGTATGTTTAAGAACTATATTTTTGCATTTCTGTTTAGAACTTAATGATACAGGAGGAGTTTGTATTAGCTTTCTAATGCTGCTATAATAAACTGCTGCAGAGTCAGAAGCACAAAAATACTTCCTTTAAAAAATTTAATTTACGTTTCTATTGAGTAAATTTCCTCAGCTTCTACATACACCCTAGGTCTTATAAAGATAGAAATAAGATGTCACCATGAGTGACCTCTGAGAGCAGTCCCAGAAGTAAATCCTGAGCACTGTTGAATGGGTCCAAACATTGAAATAAAAGTGAATTTGACAAAAATCTTCTAAACTCATTGAGATTTGAAGGTGCTAAATGATTTTTTGTGTTTTTGTTTTGTTTTGTTTTGTTTTTGTTTTTGTTTTAGGACAACATTCGGTGTCACTCAGGGGTTACTCTTGCTCTGTGCTCAGAAATCATTCCTTAGCTCGGGGGACCACATGGAATACCAGGGATCGAAATCGGGTCAGTCCTGGGTCAGCTACATGCAGGACAAACACTCTACACTGTGCTACCACTCTGGCCCCTGAATGGGGCCAAATGAACAAGTGCAGGGACCTGATAATAGAAGGAACAGTTGAGAAATACTTCCTGAGATCCAGAACTGGAAGAAGGGTTAAAAAACCACCTTATGGGGGCTGAGCGTTAGCACAACAGTAGGGTGCTTGCCTTATAGGAGGCTGATCCAGGATGGACCTGGGTTCGACCCCGCCGTTCCATCTGCCCCACCCACCAAGTCAGGAGAGATTTCTGAGCCCAGAGCCAGGAGTTACCCTGTCACCAGGTGTGGCCTAAAAACCAAAAATAAAGAAAAAGCCACTTGCATTCAGAGAGAGAGCATTATTCATCTTCATGAGATGGAGTGTGTCCCCATGAAGGAGGGGAGAATTGCCTTAATAAAATGCCATATATTCCATTTGCTAGAGAGACAGTACAGCAAGTAGAGCAATTGGCTTGCTCATGACCAACATAGTTCGATAGCTCTCATTCCATAATGTCCCCTGAGCACAGCCAGAAACAGGATTAATCCTTGAGTACTCCTGGGTGTGATCCCCAAACAAATGTGTATAAATAAATACATAATAAAACATAATTAAAACAAAACAATAAAACCCCATCTCCAGTCTCCAGGAGAAACCAGGAGCAAGTTGGTGAGTACAGTAAGCCTGGCTTCTTCCCGGATCCAAGGAATAAAAGCATAGCAAAAGGAACTTAGCTAACCAGCACACTACATTTACCGGTACACATTGCAAAGGTGAGAAAACAAACTCAGGCTACAAAACTTCCCATTAATCAAGACTTAGTGAACTACAGAGCTAGGATTCTAAGTGAAACAATCAGGTTCAGAGGCCAAACTCATTCAGACTGTCACATTTCCTCTTTAAAAGAGAACACGAGGCACTGCTACAACAGATGGACAAGTTCAAGTGAAAATCTCTGCAGAAAGCTGGCCCTGGTGTTACTTCATCAGAGATAAGAGAATCACAGAAATTATGTCTATCTAGAGGGGACTGTGCAGGGCTGTGACTTTCTCAAAATTGCTGTATTTGTTTCATCAATTACCAGGAAGGAGCTTCATTCTTTCTTTCAGTAGACTAGGAAGATTTGGTCAGAGTGCATTTTCTAATAGAATCCACATTTCACTGGAAGATAATACGTCAAATGACAGGAATTGGGTATTAAGGAGGAGAAAATGCATCTTCTTTATCCGGTCATCTCTGCACGGGCATTTGTGTTGATTCCACTTTTTGCAATTTTTAATATTATTTCCATGAACATAGAGGAGTCAATATCCTTTTGAATTATAGTTTTTATATATCCATCAGATAAATGTATGAGTAGAATGGCTGTATTATTTTATACTTTCAAATGCAATTTTCTAAGAAATCTCCATACCACTACAGCATAGAAGCTACACCAATGTACATTTTCCCTAGCAATGTCCTAGAGCTCGTTCCTCCACCACTATCTTACCAACTGTGGTGTCCATTCTTTTTGGTGTAGTCATTCACACAAGTGTAAAGAGATCCTGAATTGTTTTTATTTGCTTTTTGCTAATAGTAATAGTGCTTAAAAAATTAATCTCTATGAATCCTCTCTTTTCACAACTTTATTGAACTTCTTATATATTTTATTCAGTTACATTATTAAACCATAGCTTTATTTTGTAATATATTTTGTGTTCTGGTCCTCGATAATTCAGTGCCTAGGTTGGTGGTGAGATATAGAAGTAACCCCTAACAGTGAGTTAAATTTGCCCTCCTTCTTTTTGTTGTTGTTGTTTTGGGGCCACCACTACCATCACCACCCCATGGTGCTCAGGGGTTACACTTTGCTCTCCACTCAGAAATCATTCCTCATAGGAACGAGGGTCAAGGGGTAGAACCATATACAATGCCAGGGATCAAACTTGGGTCTGCCTTGTGCAAGGCAAACATCATATGCACTGTGCTATTAATCTGGCCCATGCCCTCTATTTATTTTTCTTTGTTTATTATTATTATTATTATTATTTTGTTTTGTTTTTTTGTTTTTGTTTTTTTGGGACACACCTGGTGGCACTCAGGTGTTACTCCTGCCTCTCTGCTCAGAAATCACTCCTGGCAGGCATGGGCAACCATATGGGATGCCAGGATTCGAACCACCATCAGTCCTGGGTCGGCAAAGTAAACATCCTACCTCTGTGCTATCTCTCTGGTCCCTTCATCTTTTAAATTTTTAACTACTATATGTAAATTCCTATGTTCACCATTCACCTTTTTTAATTTTCTGTCCTCTTTACAAATATTGATTCTAGAATATACTAGATTCAGAATTATTTTTTCTTAAATTCTTATTAAAGGCATTGTCAATTTTGCCCATTAAATTCACACAATTGTATACTCTATGTACTTCCTCTTTAGTGTTTTGAACAAACAGAACTTCCTGACTTCTGAATCTATTCCAACTTTCCAACTGTGTGGAAGAGCAGTACATTGTAGAAAACTTGCAGAACTACTTGCAGAACTACTTGTTCTACTTTGGTATCTTAGTAAGTGCTCAAGTGCATCTGTTAATTCTGCAGCCACTGACTGCTGTCATACTAAGCACCTCCTAAGCTTTGTTAGCCTTGATGGCATTCAAAACATAAAAAATAATTATGTATATCCAGACGATTACTTTATGACTGCTGCTATGTTGAACCATTCAGGGAGAAGTAATAATCATGAGTTAATGGAAAGGCAAACAATCTGTTGTGTCATACCTAAAATAAATATAGGCACGCAGAAAAATTCATCCCTGGTTGCAATATTTTGTTGACAAAATCACAGAGATTATAGGCATGCTTAAATATGCCTTTTTATGCTTAGTTTTATTGCTACAATAGCTTACCTTCTTTCAGCCTTAACATGCATATGACGACTTAGGGACATACTTTGGGGCTTTGGAGAAGACACACATTGACCCCTTGTCCTAGCTGATGGCCTTCAGTGAAGATTCAGATGGATATTTAGGGAAGCTGTTTCATTTTGATTCCAAAGGTCACAAGCTGTGTGCTTGAAAGGGGTCAGTAATGAATATTTGCTCCTTTAGCAGACCCTAATAAATAAATCAAATATATATATGTAACTTACATATAATTTCCTTTTATACTCTTGTACCTATTAAAGGAATTGGAGCAAGAGCACATAATATTTTAGAGTTTTTGTTCCAATGAAGAAATATTGCCAAAAGTCTGAATGTTTAATAGCAACAAAATAAATACATGAGAGCCAAGATTGGATTCTGTTAAAAATTAATAGGTATACTATATTAACTCCATTTATAGAAAGCCTTAAAATGAAAAAAATATTAATGGAGAGCATATTAGTGTTTCCTGGGGTTAGAAGGGGAGTATGGTATGGTAAGTCTCAGAGAATATGAAAAAAAATGTTTTTCAGTTCAGGAAGAATTCAATACCTGATAGTTATGGTATTAGATGTGCATTAAATTTATATAAAACTATTCATCCTCTATTAATAACCACAAAGAATCAACAAAAATTAAATAAGTTCTACAGTTTAATCAATAGTATTATTTTCCTATCAATTCTTGGATTTGAAAATGTATTGAAGCCTCATCCCCCCCCATTCTTCCTAGGTAACTTGACCTTACCTGCAAGACCCCGCCCATTTCCTGGGAGTGGTCTTGGAAAGGGTAGATAAGACTTTGTCCAGAGGGGATTAGCCCTTTTTGGTCTTTTGCCAGCATGAAGGTCAAAGGGAAGATGGAGTTAAGGAGTTAAGATGCAGGTCAAAGGGAAGATGGAGTTAAGGAGTTAAGATGCAGGGCTAGCTAAGAATGGCTGAATTCTTAAAAGGTTATGATATAGGCCACACATGTGGTGGATAGGGCATGAATAAAGTTGATGCTTCCTGAAGCCTGCCTCAACCATCGCTAATTATTTAATTCTACAATGTATTATATGTAAACTGTTATTATAGTGGAAAACAGAGTGCATATACAGAAATTCTTTGAATGTTTTTGAAATTTTCCTCAATGTAAAGTAAGTGTGAAAATAAAATCTAGGGCTAGGGTGAAAGTAAAATCTAGGGCTAGGTGAACACATGAAATTGGTAAAGCATGTGCTTTGCATGCAAGAAACCCTGAATTCAATCCCCTGCACAGTGAGGCAAACTGAGGCTACTGAGCCACTGCCTACACCTCATGGCCCCAGCACCACTGGGCAGTTCTCCATTACCTTGGTTGAGCATTGAACCATCCAGCCTATATAGTCATATTAGTATTGTTAAAAGTGTCTCTTAAACCCTGTATGTAACTTTTAGAAGACCAATTAATGATGATGATGATGATGATATTTTTAATTACCCGTAAAAGATTCTGCAAGAAATTACAAGATTTGATGTAGAGGATTTTGTGATTCTTCCACGGCTGGTGATAATAAGAATTAACAGGAGCTATTTGAGGATTAGCAATACCTAATAAATACTAGCAGGTAGACTATAAAAGAAAAAATTAAATGTTATTAAAGTAGTGGATTTCCCCCAATAGTGGATATTGATCCCTCCAATAGTAGATTTAAATGTCATTAAAAAATGGATATTTTCCCAAGTATCCTTTGCTGGAATGCAATTCTAACTACAATCAAGTGGTCACTGTGAAGCAAATAGACCTCAAGGAAAAGCTCTTTGTTCTCTCCATAAACTGGAGAGGAAAATCTGACATCTAAAGAAAATATAAAAAAAAAAAAACCTACAGATGGGGCCGGTGTGTTGGTGCAGTGGTAGGGAGTTTGCCTTGCATGCAACTTACCTAGGACAGACCATGGTTCGATCCCCCAGTGTCCCATATGGTACCCCGAGCCAGGAATGATTTCTGAGCACACTGCCAGGAGTAACCCCTGAGCATCACTGGGTGTGGTCCTAAAACCAAAACAACAACAACAACAACAACTACAAACACACACACACAACCTACAGAGGTTCTTAGTCTTGATTTATTTGTGTCCTTTTTATAACTTGTCATACTTAGTCCCTAAACAATAGTATGGCAGTAAGTGTCCTTGGGGTAGAGTTGCTAAAGGTATGGTGGTATCCACCTATTGCTCTGTTTGCTTACATGTCCTCCTTCTACTCACTGTCATACATAGCTGCAATATTTAAAAGTGCAAGCCATGAGGCCACAGTGATAGCACAGAAGTAGGACGTTTGCCTTGCACGCGGCCAATTCAGGATGAACCTCAGTTAGATCCCCAGTGTCCCATATGGTCCCCCAAGCCAGGAGTGATTTCTGAGCACATAGTCAGGAGTAACCCCTGAGTATTACCGGGTGTAGCCCAAAAAAAACCAAACAAACAAAACAACAACAACAACAACAAAGTGCAAGCCCTGACATGAAAAAAAAAAAGCCATACTCTGTGAATTATGACACAAAAATGAAAGGATTTCTTTAGAATGTGTTAAAAATATGATTTGGCTATACTGTAACTGAGAAATTGTTGAGATAGAAGACATTATCAGGATAGCAGTTCTTCAAAGTTGTCTAAGCACCCTAGACTTGCCTTTAAGTTATATATACAAGAATGTAATTTTACTGAGCATATGAAAAATTTAGAGAAATTGTGTTAACAAGCATAACATTGTCCATATTTTGACTTATCTCAGACTGGCACAAACTTCAGATTTAAATAGCACCTCAAGGCAAGGGCTACTAAATTCAGAGTAAGTTTACAGACAACAGATAGCAAATTATAATTTTCAAGTATCAACATACTTATCAATTAGCTAATGAAAGAATAACATCAAAATTTACATTGACTTTAAATATGTCCTATATGTGTATTTAATATTTTAAATTACAATACAAAAATAATTTTAAAAAGGCAATCTAAAACAATTGCCTGATGCAAAGCCAGTGAAGTCTCAGCTTGTAGAGGAAAAAAAAACAACAACAACAAATATCAGAGTTGATATAATTATGCTGAAATAAACTGATGATTATTCAATGGTCCAATATGACATATATACTCAAACAACATAAAATAAAAACAAAAGTTAGTAAAGGAAGAGAATATATAAAGACAAAATAATGTTTTATAGCTAAAAGTAATGATAAAACTTTAAAACTCACTTGATGTGCTCAACAGCAACACTAGAGAGAAAAACAAAAATACCCCCAGGGACCTATGTGAAAAGAACAAAATAAAAGTTATTATTTATGTCATTCAAATTCTGGAAGCTGAAGATAAATGGCACAGAATTGTGAAAGTATTTGAAAAGGGAAAAATGACTGAAAATTTTCCAATTTTAGTAAAAGACATAAAGACCCAATGTCAATAAATCCTAACTACGAGAAACCAAAATAAGTCAATATGAAAGTACTTCATAATCAAATTGAGAACTTTTTCCAGTTTTTGAGCCTTACCCAGTAGTGCTCAAAACTTAGTTTTATTTCTGACATCTGTGTTCATGCCTGGGGGCCTCTAAAAACTATATGTGGTATCAGAAATTAAATGCAGGTCAACCTTGTCCAAAGCAAGCATATTACACACTATACTGTCTCTCTGGACCTGAAACCAATACAACTGTAACATAAAGGAAAATGTAAAAACATTAGGAGAAAACAAAATATAATTTTAAAGTGATTCAATTGATCACATATTTCTTATCAGAAATCATGAAGTATAGAAAGCATACACGTTGGTTGAAAACAATGTTAATCAATAATTCTAAAAATAGTGAAAATAACCTTTAAGGTCAAGGTGAAGTAAAGATACAATTAAATATTTATAATTACTATTACTTATTACCAGGGAAATGAAAATTGAAGCATGAGGTGTCATCACAGACCAGTGCGAATGGCATATATACATATACATACATACATACATTCATACATACATACATACAACCCTAAAAATAACCAATGTTGGTAGAGATGCAGTGAAAAAAGAAGCTTCATTTCCTATTGTTAGAAGTGTGATCTAATTCAGTTGCTACTGAAAAAAATCTGCATGATCCTCAAAAAATATAAAGATAAAATTCCCATGTAACCCAGAAATTCTACGTCTTGGTACTACTACCCATCAAAAACAAAAACATTAACTCAGAAAGATAGATGAACACTTGTGTTCATTGCATCACTTAGTATAATAGCCAGGTTATAGAAACCACCTTAATGTTCAATGGCTGTTGAATAGATAAAGAAATTATGTCACGTGGGCCCGGAGAGATAGCACAGCGGCGTTTGCTTTGCAAGCAGCTGATCCAGGACCAGAGGTGGTTGGTTCGAATCCCGGTGTCCCATATGGACCCCCGTGCCTGCCAGGAGCTATTTCTGAGCAGACAGCCAGGAGTATCCTCTGAGCAACGCCGGGTGTGGCCCAAAAACCAAAAAAAAAAAAAAAAAAAAAAAAAAGAAAAGAAAAGAAAAGAAATTATGTCACATATACATAAACTCTGAGAAAAGACAAAATCATTAAATTTAATGCAACATAGATGCAACTGGAAGTTGTCACTAAGCAAACTAAATCAGAGGGAGAGAACTATATCAACTGAGATAATATCACTCATTTGTAGCACATAAAGAAATCAAACATGGGAATAAGTAAGTAATATCAAACAATAATTAAAAAAACTAGTGGTGTGAGGGAAGATGCAGATCAGATCAGAGATGACATAAGTACAGGGTCATGGATTCTTAAGTGTGGTTAGTCTGTAGTCACTTTGTTTATTAATGTTATAAACTTAAACACTATCAAACCAAATACCCTGGGTTGTAATAAAACATATTTTATGTAAAGTTAATCAAATGGGCCACCTAGATATATCCAGCAGGGCACTTGCCTTACATAAGACTAGCCCAGGTTTGATCTTCTCCAGTATCCCACCTGTTTCCCCAAGACCGAAGAGACAAGAATAGCCTCTGAACAATGGTGAATTTGGCCCTAAAAACTAAAAACAAACAAAAAACAGTGTAGTGCAATTTTTATTGTCAGCTATATTGTATAAGACAACAATGATAATACAAAAGAAAGATATTCAAGTTATCTCTATGCAGATGTATTTTCTAAATTTCACTTATTGCATTGGAATTCTTAGGAATCGATGAACATTAGAGTAGATGCATTGCCACTATGCAAGCAGTCATTAAAAAGCTACATAAAGTAAAAATCATAATAGATAAATCGAGATACAATTATAAATATCAAATTTACCCATGTGAAAATAGGAAAAGCAGAACAGGTAAATGGTAAATAGAGAAAATAGTCAACAAAAAAATAATATACTAGATCTAAATCTATCAGTAATTATTAAGTGAATTTGTCTAAATATATCAATTAGAAAAATTTCCAGAACAGATGTTAAAAGTTCCTAATTATATGCTAAGATAATGTAAGATCAGAAATATTATAAAATAGGCAATTAAAATTAGAAGAATTAACAATTGTGTCATGCAAACAGTAATTCAAAAAGTTCTTAAGTACCTACTGTAAGTTAGACAAAGACTTCAGAGCACAGAAAATTAAAGTGGATTAAAAGGGTCACTACTATTTTTCATGAAAATTTCAATTCATATATATAGAAGCAATCCTACATAAATACACACATATATGTGAACATGAATTAAATATGCCTAAGCTAAAAAATACAATAGAAACACATGTATATTTCAAGAGTACAACATGCATAACTCAGTAAAAAGGCTTGTATAATTAACAAAAACACTGGCAAATTACATGGCACCATCATACAACTGGATTGAACTGACATTTATGAATCCAAACAACAATATAAGTATACACATTTTAGAGGTTACATATAGTTAGTGTGTATTCAGTAAACAGGTTTCATCTACATGGTCTTCTAAAGGTACAGTCCAAAAACCCAAGCATCACTAGATGATACCTTGAAGACTCCACAAATATTTCCAGGGTAATCATGGTAGTCTATCATACTTCATCCATGAGTGTTATAATTTGTCATTTGTTGTGTGTTGGGAGGTGTAAGAGCACCACATGAGGAGTACTCAGGTTTACTCCTGGCTATGAATTTTGGAATCTCTCCTAAAGGAATCAGGAAACCATGTGGAATGGTAGATCTCAAACCCAGGTCAGCCTCATGCAAGGTACCCACTTAATATTACCACTCCAGCCTCAATGGATTCTAAAATTGAGCAACTGGTCCAAATGGTCAAGTATTGTCTGAAGTGATTCTTAGGCCCCTAGAACTACTTGGAAGCCACTACTCCTTCCACGACAAAAGAAAAAGGCACTGTAAAGCATTACACATTTCTGTGTGTTGAAGAGGGAGGGAGGGAGGGAGGGAGAGAGAGAGAGAGGGAGGGAGGGAGAGAGAGAAGGAAGGAAGGAAGAAGGGAGAGAAGGAGGGAGGGAGGGAGGGAGGGAGGGAGGGAGGGAGGGAGGGAGGGAGGGCCAGGGAATTGAATCCAGATAGGGACTCAAAGATGCAAGGTTCTATCATTGAGCTATATTCCTATATCCAAGTATGCACACTTTTACATCTGCCTGCAACATTAACCAAGATTATTCATATTATGGGCCACTGAAAAAATAAATAAAATTCTAAATAATTATATTCAACAACTTGTTTCAGACTACATTGTGTTAAATTAAACACCAGAAATGAAGAAAATATAAATTGTAAACAACTACATACCAATAGGACTAGAGCTATAGAACAGTGATGAGGGCATTTGCCTTGCTTCCAACCAACACAGATGTGATCTTCAGCAGTACATCTGGTCCCCTGAGCACTGCCAGGAGTGAGCCTTAAGGATAGAGTCAGGAGTAATCCCTAAGCATTACCAGGTGCAGTTCAAATAAAACCCAACTATATACCAATTGAAATAGCTAACTTTCAGAACACTGACAACACCAAATGCTAATAAAGACTTAGAGGCAACAACAGCAAATTTCATTCGTTGTTTATAAAAATTCAGATTAATTCTGGCATTTTGGAAGACAGTCAAGAATATCATACAAAGCTAAATACAGAATAACTCTTTGGTTTTGCCCACATGAATTGAGAAATGAATGGTAATATGAAAACATGCACATGCATTTTATAAATCAAATTCTGGAAACAACCAAAATGGATTTAAGCAGATGAATTGACAAATTGTGGTAAATCAAAATAATAAAATAGTATTCAGTACTAGAAAGAAAAAAGTTATTAAGACAAAAATGTGGGCCTGGAGAGATAGCACAGCGGCGTTTGCCTTGCAAGCAGCTGATTCAGGACCAAAGGTGGTTGGTTCGAATCCTGGTGTCCCATATGGTCCCCCGTGCCTGCCAGGAGCTATTTCTGAGCAGACAACCAGGAGTAACCCCTGAGCACCGCCGGGTGTGGCCCAAAAACCAAAAAGAAAAAAAAAGACAAAAATATATGGAGAAGCCATGAGTGAATATTGCAGGCTAAAAAAAATAAATAATCTAAAAAGGCCAATGTCATGGCTGGAATGGTAGCACAGTGGTAGGGTGTTTGCCTTGAATGCAGGTGATGCAGGACAGACATGTATTAGAATTATGACATCCCAAAATGTGCCCCAAGCCAGGAGTGATTTCTGAGCACATACCCAAGAGTGACCCTCCCCCCGAAAAAACTAACTAAATAAAAAAAGACCAATACCATATGTATTTGGCAAAAGTACACTGAGCAAAGATAAAGGCAAAACAGAAAAAATGATCTGCTTGACAATATAAGCTAACTATAGAAGAAGAAAAGCCATTCTGATGAATTAATGGACTTCATAAGATGAACTTTAAGTACCACTGTGTGAAAGAAAAATTATGGTACTCTGAGTGGATATTTCACACTTTTGTTTCATAAGTAGTCTGTAGCATCCAGGATAAGTATTTGTTGAGTGATCAAAGAGTAGCTTGATTGAAATAATATATAAAACTCCATTATACATATAAAGTAATTAATTTCAAAATGCTTTTAAATAGTTCATATGGTAAAAAATATTTTCCTTTTAGTCTATGGATGTGTTCCTTTTAGTACATAAAGGTATTTTTCCTTTAGTAAAGTCTATGAATTTTTGAGCAGTTTTAAATTTACAGAAAATTTGAGCAGAAAGAACATCAATTTCTCAAAGTGCCTCAACCTCCAGTCCTTACCACCTTTCCTTCATGTTGTATTTTTTTCCTTTTGCTCTTTTTCTAAACTACTTTATTTTTAAAAAGGTGTTTGTAATAAAGCTGTTTTTTTCCCTAAGTTGCAAAGTTTATTTTCAGTTGAAACTTAAATTCAGAATTGAGTTTCAGTCATAAAAGTCATACATCCTTCACCAATGCATATTTTTAACCATCCATGTCCAGTTTCCCTGTTTCCCTCCTGCCCTCCCCCTTACTCTCTCCTTTGTCTGTCTCTGAGGTGACATTTTTCTTCTTTAATCTTTCTCTTTCTCTTTTTCTCTTCCTTTATTTTTCCTTTCATGCAGTGCTTTTACAATATTATTACTGTCACTTTATCTCCTTTCAGCAACCAGTTCTTGACCAGAGTGATCACTTCCAACGTAAGTAAGTGGTTACTTATCTGCCGTAACTGCACTCCTACACTCTTTATTTGTGGCCACACCTGATGACTCTTGGGGTTTATTCCTCCATATGCACTCAGAAATCACGCCTGGCTTGGGGGATCATATGGGATGCCAGGGGATCGAACCACAGTCCTGTCCTAAGTCAGCCGCATGCAAGGCAAACGCCCTACAGTTGCTTCACCACTCTGGCCCCTCTACACTCTTCCTTTTTTTTTTTTTTTTTTTGGTTTTTTTGGGCCACACCCGGCGGTGCTCAGGGGTTACTCCTGGCTGTCTGCTCAGAAATAGCTCCTGGCAGGCTCAGGGGACCATATGGGACACCGGGATTCAAACCAACCACCTTTGGTCCTGGATCGGCTGCTTGCAAGGCAAACGCTGCTGTGCTATCTCTCCGGGCCCTCTACACTCTTTCTTAATGGCAGGATTACTCCCATCGAGTGGTCTTCTTGGTATTTATCGCTACTATCTCTGGATTTTAATGCATATTTTTTATTAATCCCACAAATGAGTGTGATAACTCTGTCTATCTCTCTCCCTCTGACTCATGTCACTAAGCATAACACTCTACATATACATTCATGTATAAGCAAATTTCATGACTTCATTTTCTCTAACAGCTGTATAATCTACATTGTGTAGAGATGAACCACTGTTGTGTGTGTGTGTTGTTGTTGTTGTTGTTGTTTAGCCACTCATCTGTTCTTGGGCATTTGTGTTGTTTCCAGATGCTGACTAATATGAATCATGCTGCAATGAACATAAAAGTACAGAAGACTTTTCTGCATTGTGCTTTTAGGCCATTATAGTATATTTCTACGAGTGTTATTACTAAATCATATAGACACTCAAATTCAAGCATTCAAGTTGTTTGCAGACTATCCGTGTTGTTTTACAAAAAGAACAGACCTGGACCTGTTGACATTCTCACCAATAGTGAACGAGTCTCTCTCCCTGCATCCTCCCCAGCACTGGTTGTGTTCTTTGTGATATGTTCCTGTTTCTGTGGTGTGAGATGATATCTTCTCCTTGGTGTTTTGCTTTGCATCTCCCTGATGATTAATGGTGTGAAGCATGTTTTAATGTGCCTTTTAGTCATCTGCATTTCTTCTATGAGGAAATTTCTGTTTGTTTCTTCTCCCCATTTTTGAATGGGTTTAGATTTTTTTTCTCTTTTAAAACTATGCCTCTGTCTTATATATCTTATATCCTATAGGGATGACATTAAATCTGCACAATGCTTTGTGAAAATTTCTATTTTAAAGATGTGAATCTTCACAGTCTATGAGCCGGACATCTGTTTCCATTTCCTTGTATGCTATTTTATTTCTTGAAATAGTGTTTTGTAGATTTATTTGTATAGATCTTTCACCTTTTTAGTTAAATTGATTCCAAGGTACTTGATTTTTTGAGGCAAAATTGTGAGTGAGATTTTTTTTTATAAATCTTCTATTTCTTATTAGTTATAGTAGAAGTGATGGATTTCTGCAAATTAAATTTGAAGCCTACTAATTTTCTATACAACACTCCTGTTACTAAAATCTTTTTTAAATGGTCTTTAGGATTTTCTAACTATAGTATCATGTTATCTGCAAGCAGTGAGAGCTTGATTTCTCCATTCCTATCTGGATTCCCTTGGTGTCTTTTCTTGGCTAATTGTACTTCCAGTATTATATTGAAGAGAAGTGGCTAGAGGGGACAACTTTGTCTCGTGCCCAATCATAGAGAAAAAGATTTTAGTTTTTTTCTCATTGAATACATTTTAGCCATAAGCTTGTTGTAAGTAGCTGTGATAATATTGAGGCAAATTCCTTTATTTCCCATCTTGTTGAGAGTTTTTATCATGAATCAGTGCAGGACCTTATCAAATGCTTTCTCTGTATCTATTGTTATGATCATATAAATTTTATTTTTCTTTTATTGATATGGTGCATTATATCCATTGACTTGCATATGTTCAACTATTGTTGCATCTTCTGTATAAAACCTACCTGGTCATGGTTTGCATCCTTCTTGAATTTTTGGACTATGTTTGCTAGTATTTTGCTAGAAATTTGCATTTGTGTTCATCTAGTATATCAACCTGTAATTCTCTTGTCTTGTGATGTCTCTGTCTGGTATGGGTATCAGGATGGTGGTAGCTTCTTAGAAACTATGTGGGAGTGATTCTATTTCTTTGGTTTCCTGAGGAAGTCTAAAAGGAGTGGCAGTAGGTTATCTTTAATGATTTGAAAGAATTCACTAGTGAATCAATATGAGCCTGAGCTTTTGTTCTTGGGCAGCCTTTTGATTACCATTTCATTTTCCTCTACAGTGATAGGTCTCTTTAGGTATTTCATATCATTTTGGTTCAACTTTCAGAGGTTGTAGTAGTAATGAGGATTCATCTATTTTATTTATCTTACTTTGTGGCAAAAAGGTTCTCAATGCAATCTCTAATTATCCTTTGAATTTCTGTAGTATCTGTTGTGACATTTTCTCTTCCATTTCTATTCAGCTATTAGGGTTTTCTTTCTTTTTGTGTCTTGCTGGTGATTTATCTTGTTTGATTTTTCAAACAACTCTAACTTTTAGTGATCATTTGGATTCTTTTTTTGTTTTGGGATGTCAAGTTCATAATTTCTGCTTTTATTTTGTTATTTTATTCCTGCATGCTTTCAGATCATTTTGTTGGTCAATGCCTGCAAGAAACACATTAATTCAACGAATTTGACATATTTGAAACACATTTAAGTAAATGTGTTTCTTGCAGGCAACAAAAGGTTGGATTCAATTTTCTGATTCATTTATCCAATCTGTCTCTTCCTTGGTGCATTTAACTTATTGACATTGAAGAAGATTATTGTCATGTAATTTGGTGCCATCTCTTTGTATAAATTTGGTGTGCTTTGGTCATTTTTCTTGCCTTATAGTACACCCTTTACATTTTCTTTGAAAGTTTGTTGTGAGTCTGTAAAGTTTACGAGCTTTTGTTTATTCATGAGCTGTGTGTCTCTACCTGAAAAGAGTCAGAGTGTAGTTGGGTGAATTATTCTTGTTGAGACATTCATTTAGTTGATATTTCACTGTATATCACCATTGTCTTCAGGACTGGAAAGTTGCTTTTGATAAATCTACTCTAAATCTTAATAATTCTCCTTGGTTGCTGAAACCTACACACAATCATGTATGTAATCATGTTGTTTAAATAAAATATATATTTAAAAAAAAGAGAAGAAACTGAAAAGGCAAAAAAAAATTCTTCTTGGTATATAAAATTTACTTTGCTCTGGGTGCTTTTGGTATTCTTTCTCTCTCTATAATTTTCATCATAGGATGTGCCTTGTGATATTCCTATTTGGGTCCCACTTAGCTGGTACTCTCTGGTTGACCATAGGGTGCATACAGTCTACAGCTTGGGAATTTCCCAGCAACGGGTCTTTGATTATGCTTCTTCATAGGCATTTTCTTCCTGGGTCTTTGTAACTTCAATGATTCTTATGTTGATTCTGTTAAATTTACCCCAAAGATCTATTGTTGTTTGTTCATTTATACTGATTCTCTTCTCAGCAGATATTACTCTACTAGAGAGGCCTTCCTGAGAGTTTTTCATGTTGCCTACAAAGTTTTTCAGTTCAATCACTTCTGTTTGAAATTTTCTATTTCTATTCTCATATTCTTTTTATTGACTGTCCATCCCGTGGTATCTTTTGGTTTCTTTAAATATTCTCAACATTTTTTCTCAACTCCTTATCAGAGAACATATAAAGTTGGCTGAGACTAGTTGGATCTTCAGACCTAACATCTTCATTCACTAAGTGTGGTGGGGTTCTGCATTGCTTTCTCATAGTGACTTTTGTGGTGTGGTGGTGTTTTTATGTGTTGTGATGGGACTTATTGACTAGAAATTTTTATGGCAACTGAGCAATTGAAAGTGGCAGGGCTTTTCTTGGGCCTTACTGAACTGGGATTAAAATTGATCTTCTGAGTCAAATAGGAACCCAATGCTCATTTGCCTGACTGCCTTTGTTTCCTGAAACTCTTTGTCTGCTGGGATTTTTAATAACACCCTTAAACTTGTCCTGGTGCTCCTCTTTCCCTAATGGTGTTCTGTCTCTACTGAGTCAAAGATGACCTTTCTGCCCCTTTGTAATTTCTTAATATTAGGTTGAATTTAATCATCTTTTCTCCCCATTTAACTCTATTTTTTATATTTTTCATGTATTTTCTAGGCAACCACTTTTACTTTCATAGTGAATTGTGAATCTTAACTCTAGAGCAGAGATCACTCTTAATGTCGGTTTTAACTAAACTTGTCCAGTTTCCTTCCTTTAATTTCCAAATGTATCTCAAAATTAAATATAATAAAACTTTAATTCTATTATCCAATATTTCATGTCTTGATATCTAGTTTATTCAATTATGTAAATTAAAATTCAGGGGGTTGTTTCTAATGCATTTCTCTAATTTGTCATACCTAATTAATTTCTAAATTATCTCAATTCTACTACTTAATTGTATCTTTAAAACTATGTTTATCTCTTCTATTTCAGTTACAACTTAAAACAACTCACCATTATATTTATAATAATTATGTCACTAATGCTTTCATAGGTTTTATTCTCAACATTGTATTCCTTTGCTCTATGTTTTTTACACATCAGTAAACATGACCATTTCCAAGCAAACTTTTCATCATCACTCTTGGGCTTAAAGTGCCTTTTTGTGTTTAAAATAAAACTTTTTTTCTGTTAAGAATGCTGCCAATCTTCCAAAAATTGACTTTATCGGAGCAATTCTGCCTCATATCTCACCACTTTCCATTCAGATGCTCATTTTCTAAGCAATGTGAATATTATGAAAAGCAATATCATCTCATGTTACCTGGCCTTTGCTGCTGAATATCCAGGTCTGTGGAATTTTCTTCAATATCTTTTAAGCACAATGACTTATATTTATCCTTTGTTCCTCAGGTCAGATACTATGTTCTCTATACATCTTTTTGTTCTAAGATAAGTAGTGCTACAATACTTGGTATTTATTTTCAGCAAAGCCCTTGTCATGCTATGTTGTAATGGATGGTTACTTGCCTGTACGCATACTAGTGGAATGTCTTGAGGCTAAATTGAAAATATTGTGTCTTATTAATCTCTGCTCTTGGTGACTTGGCCAGTAGACAATCAAGAAAATTTTGAAGAAGGAAGTAAATAATTCAGTAAAGAGAGATGAAGAAGTAAAGGTTTACTCAAATTCTTGTTCTCTAAATTAAGCTATGTATGGTTATATAAATACTAAGAGCTGCTTCGTTACTTATTACTACTTGACTGTGATTAATTCCCACTGAGTTTTTAAATGTCATTGAATATTCTTACATTATTTCTATGAAATACAATATACCTGAGTTTTTATCATGTTATACAGGTAGATATAATGTGGCAGATGAGTTCCGAATTCTCCAAAAGGTGTTATCGCTTCATGACACATGCCCAGACTGGATTTTTGTCTCCCACTGTGGTCATTGTGGAACAAGTTTCTGCATGAAAATGTTTATCTGTGCCACTTCATAACTTAATCTAAAAAATTTCTCCACAATTAAAACCTGCTCTTTCATATCTGAAAAGTGACACATGGAGAATTTAAAAGAAAACCTCAAGCAAAGAAATAGCTGAACCTGGCACATAATCACATGGCCCATTGAGAATCTCTGAGTATAGCCTTGGAGGCCTCAAACACCACCTGGGTGGTGTTGGTAATTCCTGGCATCCCAGAACCCAAGTGACACAATTTAATCCCTGACTCTGAACCACTAGTCTGGTTAGCTGAGTATCTCTGAACAGGACTTCTTGAGCACTGTTTGGAAGCACATCCCAGAAGAGAAAGTAAATTGGAAATAAACTAAAGTAAATAAATATAAGTCCTTCAATGAATACTTGGTAATCTACCTAACACAAACTTTAGTTAAACTTTATTTGAATAACTATTTCTATTCTGTTCAACAAAGTTGTGCTTAATAGAAACTTTGTTTCTATGAATTTCTAAATTACTGTTTGAACACGTGTCTTTGATAGTTAGAATAAAATAGAACTTTTAGTAGACGGTTTAGTATGGCTTCCCAAAAAAATTTCATTAGCTTGATTTAGAAATGAATTGTCTATGGTACTTGAGAAACTATCACCAAGTCTCTTGATTTCTAGAGTTCTATAAAAATGGAAAGCATAAATTGGTCTGTGCCTGTACACACACACACACACACACACACACACACACACACATGCACACACACACATGCACACACACACAGACTATGTAATGCTTGAAATGAAGGAGATAATAGAGATTTTATTATCCATCCAATCAAAGTTGCTGAGAACTCATTAGTATAGCAAGAGATGATTAATTCCAGTGTAGTTAAACCTTGCTTGCAAATTTTCTAACTCACCTATGAGAACCCAAGACAATAGAATGCCATGTATTCTGGCAGTATAGGTGTAGTGCTTTCCATCACTGTTCCCACCCTTCACCCAGACATTGGTACTGAAGGAGTACCTGTACTTATGGGAGATCACCTCTCTATAAAAAGAAAAGTTCTTTGATAAAAGGTGTCAACAATTAGTGCCCTTCTCCAATAACACCTTTAAAAAAGCTAGTACTTAAAATATTTAGTAATCTTGGGCTGGCAAAGTAATCCATTTCCTAAACCAAATGAAGAAAACAATGTCAATAGATGGCTGGAGCAATTGCACAGAGGTAGGGATTTTGCCTTGCACGCAGCTGACCAAGACAGATCTCGGTTCTATCCCTGGCGTTCCATTATGATCGCCTAAGCCAAGAGGTATTTCTGAGTGCATAGTTAGGAGTAACCCCTGAGAGTCACTGGGTGTGCCCCCACCAAAAATAAATTAAAAATAATGTCAATAACATGAAATAAAAATAAAACATTTCATCACATTTGAACATTCCTGTACTATAAAAATTGCTGTGTATTTTGATAATCAATGGCAGATACGTAGATACACAGAAAATAGAATCTCACATATAATTATGCCTGAAGGGCAAATTGAGATATCATTTGGAGTTAGTTGATTGAGAGCTATTTAGGAATACCTAGTGAATTAGCATATGTGTCTGCTCTCTGTACTTGCATCAAACACACACGTAGACAGATACACACACACACACACACACACACACACAACTGCTTAGTTCTAGAATAGGATCAGTTAAGAAATGAAATTAATTTAATTTCCCATCCATAAAATAAAGTTAAATGCAAGGGACGAATATTAGAATGTAATACAGTATTCAGAAATGTTAAGATATTCATAGCACATGGGTAATATTAAAGACAAATTAAAAATTAATTCTGAAAAATTACAAAGCAAAGATATATATGTTCAAAATATATAGCCTATAAATACATAATACATACATCTTGTCTATAAAATATAACTTTTAATAGAAAATAGACTATTGCTTCCATGTACATGCATGTATAGGAAAATTTCAAGACTTCATCTCTCCTGACAGCTGCATAATATTCCATTGTTTATATGTACCAAAGTCTATTATGTTGAGTGAAATAAGTCAGAGAGAGAGAAAAATGCAGAATAGTCTCACTCATCAATGGATTTAAAGAAAAATAAAAGACATTCTTGCAATAATTTTCAGAGACAAAAGAGAGGAGGGCTGGAAGTTACAGCTCATTTCATGAAGCTCACCACAAAGAGTGATGGGTGCAGTTAGAGGAATAACCACACTGAGAACTAGCATAACAATGTGAATGAATGAGGGAAGTGGAAAGCCTGTCCAGTACAGGCAGTGGTGGGTTGAGGAGGAGGGAGATTTGGAACATTGATGATGGGAATGTTGCACTGGTGATGGCGGGGGGGTGTTCTTTACATGACTGAAACCCAACCACAATCATGTTTGTAATCAAGGTGTTTAAATAAAATATTATTAAAAAAAGAAAACGGAATATTTTTTATTTTATTTTATCAAAGAAATATAGAAATTTTCAAACATAAACATAATATAATCAGTAATACCCTATATCTCTGTTAAACCCTGCCACTCCAGCACCCATACTTTTTCTTGTTTTGTTTTGATTTGTTAGTTTTTGACTTTATTTTCCTTTCTTTTTTCTTCCACTTTTCTCTTTCTTTTTCACTCTTGTGGTTATTATTTAGAGATTTATTTTTATTTTTATTTGCTGGGTCCATTTTTTTCCATTTTTTTCTTTCATTTTTTTCTCTCTCTTCTTTCTTTTTTTGGTAGTTGTCATAAATTTTTTTTTCTCCCTTTTTTCTTATCCTTTTTATCTCCAATGACTGTGGAATGGATGCTCAATCTACAAGCTGTAAAGTGGAGACCAGTTGCACTAGCATTCTGGGGGGTAAAGGAGGGAGATATGGGATGCATACTGGGAAAAGGGATGGATGGAGGACAGCACTGGTGGTGGGAATGCGCCTCATTCATTGTCACTATGTACCATAAATGATGCAGTGAAAGTTTTGTAATGCACTTTGGTCACAATAAAAATTAAAAAAGAATATTTTAATATAAAATTACATATAATAAAAATTTAAATATTCAAGAACACATTTTTTTCTCCCCTGAGAAGAATATAAAGGAAGTTTGACCTTACTGATCATCTCCATACATGGTTTTATACATATATATTTGTGTAAAACAATATGACATTATTCACCTACTTTTACATGCACTTATATTTTGAAACCTGATTTATGCATCATGCTTTTTATAGTGAAATTATCAGTATTACTCAAATCAGAACTTTTGTTCAAGTTTTCTTATATGTTCAAATATTCACCAATGATATATAACTACAGTGGAAATTCAGTGCCATGGGTGCTTACATAGATATTATTCTCCAAAGTAGTATGTTAATTTGTATCCTCATCAACTTTGTTTACACAAATAAACATGTTCCTTTGTTGTTTCAACAGAGAGCACTCAGAGTGCAGGCATCTTTTTCACATCTTCTTGTGCTTCAAGAAGCCCTGGCGGTAAAAAACATGCCCCACAAAAATCACACTGTCAGCAATAGTACTTGGAATTCCTGAATCATGTCGCTGTGCAAATACTCCATTTTTAAAATACTATCATTACTGTACAAACACAACAATTTAGATATCAATGTGTATTTGAAGCCACCTAATGTCCAAAAACTACCAAAGTAACAGAATGGAATGGTCAACTAGCAACAAGAGCTTACTAAATCTCTGACAACGACTTAACAACCTCATTGTGAAATACAATATGCTTCATGAATTTTCTAATTACTATACTTTATTTCTATCTTTTTTCTTTCTTCCTTTTGTATATTTTTAAAATAATTTCACTTTTGCTTACCTGGAAAAATATTATGATTGACTCTGTCAACTATATGATACATTCTCTTTAAATAAAAAAATCAAGTTTCAATGAATAAAGATTAAAATAAATGAAACATATGCTTTGGCATGTATTAAATAATTAATGTTCTTAATAAAAGAACATAAATATATATGGAAAATACCTCAAATTTGAAAATTTATTAATATCATTTTACCTGAACCAAATGGAATTAGAAAGAAAATTAAAACTATTCGTTTGGAGCTGGAGTGGTGGTGCAAGCAGTAGGGCATTTCCCTTGCATGCACTAACCTAGCACCTACCTCGGTTTGATTCCCTGGTGTCCTATATAGTCCCCCAAGCCAGGAATGATTTCTGAGCGCATAGCCAGGAGTAACTCTTGAACATCACCAGGTGTGCCCAAAACCAAAAAAAAAAAAAAAATCAAGAAAACAAAACAAAAGCATTTGGATAGATATTGCACAGAATCTATGTAGTAGTTTAGGTAAGATGGCCATTTTGATAACATTGATACTTCTGATCCATGAGCATGGAATGTTTTTGTTTTCCGTTTTCGTAGGTCTTCAACTTCTTCCTTAAGTGTTTTGAAGTATTCCTGGTATAGGTCTCTCGCCTCTTTGATTAGCTTGATTCCTGGATACTCAAAGATTTTTGACACTATTTTAAAATAGGATAGACTGTTTGATCTCTTTCTCCTCTGAGTCAATATCTGTATAAAAGAAAATGCAACTATTTTTTGTGTATTGATTTGTAGCTGGCCAATTTGCTGCATTAGTTTAATGTTTCTAGGAGTTTTTTTGGTAGATTCTTAGGGTCTTCACTGCATATTATGATGCCATCTGCAAATAGAGATAGTTTGACTTCCTCTTTTCCAATCTGGATTCCTTTGATTTTTTTTCTTACTTTATTGCTATTGTTAGAGCTTTTAATATTATGTTCAATAAGAGTGGAAACAATCACATCCTTGCCTTGATACTAACATCACTAGAAATGCTGTAAGAATTAAGAGCTGTCAATTATAAAGTTTATGTGGGACTATAAAAAGGAACTATAACTAAGAAACCAAAGTTTTATTGAAAAACGAGAAACTGGGAGGCATCTCATTTCCTAACTTGAAGCTCTACTGCAAAGCCATTGTAACCAAAATAGCAAGGCATTCTAACAAAGACGAACTTTCAGACCAATGAGTTAGAAGAGAATATAGTGGCAAAACTCTAAGTATATGGTCAAATAATCTTTGACAAATGAGCCAATAACATGAAATTGATGAAAATAAAACAGTTCCTTTAGTAAGTGGTGCTGGGAAAATTGAATAACCATATGTAGAAATTAAAGATAAATCCATATCTCATACATTACACAAAAGTCAATTCAAAGCAGATCAAAGACTTTGAGATTGGGCCTGAGTCCATAAAGTTCATTGAGGAAAACATAGGCATAACACTCCAAGATTTAGATTTCAAAGGAGTCTTCAATGATAGGATGCCAATGGCAAAGTCTATAGAATAAAATCTGAATAAATGAAACTACATCTAACTAAAGTTACTGAATGGCAAAAGAAACTCAAGCTAAAACTAAAAGATCGCTAACTGAGTGAGATATTTGCACTCACCACATCAGATAAAAAGTTGTTATCTAGAATATACAAAGTTTATTTTACAAAACTTATGCACTCAATCAAAAGGTGGGGAAAAGACATGAATAGACACCTTTCTAATTCCTTAGATGGCCAACAGGCACATGAAAAAAAAAAACTCTCATCATCACTTATCACTAGGGAAATTCAAATTAAGACAACAATAAGATATCATTTTACACCAATGAGGATGGTACATATCCAAAATATTAAGAACAATTTGTGTTAGCAGGGATGTGGTGAAAAGAGAACTTTCATCCACTGCTGATAGGAATGCTGCCTGGTCCAACCCTTGTGGAAAACAGAATATAAGGTTCGCAGTAAACTAAGAATTAATCTTCTATGTGACCCATCAATCTCACTTTTAGGAATCCATTCCCAGGAAAGAAAAATACTGATCCAGAAGTTATTTATACACACTATTATTCATTACAGCACTTAGTACAATAGCTAAAGTTGAAATCAAGCTAGATGTTCAACAACAGACAATTGGATCATAAAGATGTAATACATATATACAATGGAATAATACATATCTATAAGGAATAATGCAATAATGCAATTTGCTGAACATGGGAGTTGGAAGATATTTAGTTAAGCAAAGTAAGCAAGAAGAATGATAAATACAGAATTGTATCACTTACATGCATTAATTAGAATAACTGTGTGAAAAAAATGCAATGGTTTAAATGGGTATTGTTGAAAACACTCTAAGCCCCATAGTATAATGGCAGATTATATAAATAAATTGAATGGAGGAGGAGAAACACAAATATTAAAGGATTAGGGACAGGTTCAAGGAGTCTCAGGTGCATTAGTGGTGTTAAGAAAGGACAGAAATAAATATCCAAGCCATTGTTAACACCAATGAAATGATAAGACCCAAACTTCAAGAACAAAAATAAAAAACAGACCTGTTCTTCTGGCAAGCTAGGGGGATGTGGTGGTGGCATAAATGGGAACACTGATGGAGCAAGATTAACACTGATGGTGGGATTGGTCGTGAAATATTGTATTTCTGAAACTCAACTATAAATAACTTTGTAAATCACAGTGGTTTAAATAAACATTTTAAACAAAGCATTTGAATTGAGCAAAATTAAAAATGTAACAAAATGTTTTAGTTCTGAGATGTTAGAGATTAAATTAAATCAAATCTAACAATAATGTTAGAAAGAGATTAAAATCAAATATCTAAGCTTCTATCTTAAAAAGCTAGAAGCATAACAATTGCACAAAATATATAAGACAAAAAGCAGTAAATATTGGAAGTCAATCAAATAAGAAAATATTAGATATAAATAATAATTCAGAACTTTGAAAAACGTAATAAAATCAATAAATATTAAATTGGTTAAGGTAGGCAAAATAATCTTTCGCTAAAAGAATAAAAGGCATTATGTCTATAAATGTTAAAATTATTATAATATTGAGAGAGTAATTATTACAAAAATTATTTAACAGTTTAAATATGGATTTTCTGAAATGTAAATAGATCAGCCCTATCAAATATAATAGAAAATAGACAATGTCTGACTAGGGTCTAGTACAGTGGTCAAGGTGTTTGCCAACTTGCATACTGCTCATCTGTGTTCTATACCTGACACTATATATGGTCTCCAGAAAAGAGCCATGAGCACAGGGATGGAATCAAGTGCTATATACTTCTATATATGGCTCAAAAATAAAGAGAAAAAAATAATCTAGAAAACCCAAGTATCAATTAAATTGAACATAATTAAAACAAAACTATAAAATAATTTATATTGCATATAATATAATCTATAATATACGCAATCATAATTAAAAATGATGATATAACCTTCAATCAAAAGTTAAATACAGTGTAAATTTTACACACATTTTTATTATATAGAGAAGGAGTAAGCTCTAATATTTTATTCAACTGACTAATACTGACACAAATACCTAACAAAAACATTAAAAGAACAATTACAAATCAATATCTCTTGTGACAGTGGACAGTAAATACTTAATAAAATATTTAACAGATCTTTCTCAGCAGTCTATTAAAAGGAAAATATAATTATACACAAATGCAATTTATCTCAGGAGTGCAAAATTGTTTTAACATTTGGAAATCAAGCAATGTAATTTAGCACATCAACTGAATGAAGAGGGGGGAAAATGATCACCTCAATAAATGCAGAAAGCATTTGATTAAATTTACCACCTCTTCATGATAATAACTTATCTCAGGAAACCAAGGACAGAAAAAAATTTCTCATTCTCATAAAGTACATGTATACACAAAAACAAAAAACCTCTATAGCTAACAACGTGCTTAATTATGAAATATTGAATGTTTTTCTGAAAGTTCAGGAGTAAAATTTTCTGTTTCTGTTTGTACTTAATACTTTCCTATTAGTACAAGCGAGTGAAAAATAGAGAAAAAAAATAAGAGAAATGGGGGATGATAGGAAGAAAGGAAGGAGAGATGTTAAAGACATTATTTAAAAAAATAAAGTAAAATGATTAACTGATACTATTTTAGAAATAATTATTTTATATAGCAGAATCCTATGTTGTGGCTACTACTGAAAAATAACTGTTTTTTAAGAAAATAAACTATTTTATATTTAGAAAAAATAGACTGAGCATGGTCATAGAAAGTAATATCAAGAGATAAAACTTAAAAATCTTAATAATATCAGAGAAGAATTTTATAACTTTTATATTATGAAATTTTACAAAACTGGAAAATTTTACATACAATCAGCAATATCATTAATATATTTAAGAGAAATATCAATAATCTGCAAGTCTTACCTACTAGCAAATACAAAATATTGAAAAATTTAAAAGAAACAAAAATGAGAAAGGAGGGCATTTGTCATAAGTTTATAGTAAAAAAAACTCAACTTGTGTTGTCTACTGAAAGGTTTTTAGTTTTACAGATAAAAATGTGATCTTTTTGTATCAAGTTTTATAAAACATTGAAAGGAAAACGCAGAGAGGAAAATCAATTGTTCCAATATGATTTGTTGAAAATAACTTTTATTTCTAATTGTTCCTCATACTTCCTAAATCAAATCATTTGCTTCACTAAAAGTGGTGTGTGTGTGTGTGTGTGTGTGTCTTAAAGAAAGAGAGAGAGAGACTATATTGCTGGACTTTAGTCATAAAAGAGTGGGAGAGAGAGAGAGAGAGAGAGAGAGAGAGAGAGAGAGAGAGAGAGAGAGAGAGAGAAATAACATGTGAGATTCTGAATAGGCCCTGAGAATACTTTTCCAAATGAACTGCATAGAGACAATATGGAAGGATATTTATAATCTAAAAAAAATTCTTGCCCTTTCTGCTGGAACAGCATCTCCCAATTTTTTTTCCCAGTAAATCGCAGTTATGAACAACAAACACAAAAGGAAAGAGGACAGGTATCCATTATATGTTCTCTAGCCCTTTTAGATAACATAGAGTTTTGGCCACATACATGTGGGCTTACAAGACTTAAAGGGAATGAGCACTATTCAAAAAGGGATGACCCATAATGCCATCTGGGAAAAACTGGAAGACTACAATATGATCCAGCATGCTGTTGGAATTGTAAACAAACAAGTAAAGGGCAAGATTCTTGCTAGGAAAATTAATGTTTGTATTGGGCATACAATCAGTCTAAAAGTCGAGTCAGCTTCCTGAAGTTGGTGAAGAAAAGGGACCAGAAAAAGAAGGAAGCCAAAGAGAAAGGGACTAGGTTTCAATTAAAGTCCAGCCTGCTCCACCTAGAAAAGCACATTTTGTTGGAACCAATGAAAAGGAGCCTGAGCTGCTGGAACCCATTCCCTAGGAATTCATGGCCTGAAAAGTGCTTTTCAATATTAAAAGATTTTTAAACGATTAAAAATAAGTTTCTACCTCAGAAAGGTAATAGAAAAAAAAGAGATGGAGACTAATGTAGGAGAAATAAGGAAAGGTAGATAAAGGACACAAACTTTCAAAATGATATGTTAGAAGCAAATAAAAATGATTTTAACTATATTACTATATTAATAACACTGTATTGCACCACCAAAATGGGAATTTACTAAGAAAATAATAATTGAATGCTCTTTAAAAAGGCAAATATATGTGGTGATGGAGGTGATGTGTTAAGTGACGCAATGAGAGACTCTTTCACAATATAAAACACGTTATACACTTTAATTACCTTGCAATTTTGTCAGTCATACTTCAATAAAAGTAATTTTAAATAAAAGTATCATCTCTAAAATAGTAATAACTTTGGTCTATAGTTTTATTAAGTTAGCCCAAACACCAAAACTACTTTGGTTAATGTAGCTTTATATTGTCTTGAGATCATAAATTTAATTGCTCTATACTTGTTCATATTTTCAAAGATGTTTGTCTCTAGAGTAAGGTAATAAACTGTTACAAAACACTAACAAAGATTATCATTTCAATATTGAAATTTTAGAACCACCTTGAAAGTGGTTCTAAATCAAGTGGTTCTAAAACAAAAAAAAAATGTTTAGCTTATAAACACTGTCATTTATGTTATCTGCAATATCTTTCGGCTATATATGCAAAACTTCCAGGGCACAAATTTTTGTTGGTTCTTATCAACCTCTTTACTGGGTAAGTAGAAGTGTTCTTTAACCATTTTGGGTAAACCAGATAAGTGATTGGTATTACTTCAGGAAACGATTTCGAGCTTTGGCTTACCCAAGAGTACATATAGAAGCCAAAAAAAGAATTAAGTAGAAAACAGCTTTGGCTGGAAAAATCACCATTCAGGAGGTAAGTCAATATCTATGTCTTTTATGTAGTTATGAGAATGAGGGAACAGGCATGTTCCAGAAATACCTGGGCTTTCATGTTGTCATAGTCTTGAAGATTTATGCTTGCTTAGTCACCATGTCTGCACCTGGCCAGCATCATAGACTTACTCTGTTCTCAAAAGAGATATAAACCAAGTTATGAACAATTATAAGTAAGGCCATTCAGCTGAGAGCTGACAATTTAGGAAGAAAAAGTGGACCAAGACCCCACACACACCAAAGCCATGCCTGCTGCATCCACCACCCACAATAGCCACATCACCAATAATAGCTCTACTGTGTCACTCTTCTACAATTCTCGGAAGACACTTATCTGATCAAAACTCCAAATATGCAGGTATTGGGCTTATATCATCAGGACTTTTGCTGAAGTCTTTTTTCTCTTCTCATATTTCTGGAAATCCTGGCACTCGAAAACATGATAGCCCCACAAAAGACAGTGGGGTCTCAAACTCAATTTACCTGGGGACCGCAGGAGGCAAAGTCAGGGTGATCCTTGAATGGAAAGTCAGTAGTAAGCCTTGAACATTGGGGGTTGTAACCCAAAAAGCTAAAACAAAACAAAACAAAAAAAGATTCCTCTAGGGCAGGGCCACAAAATGTTGTATGGAGGGCCACAAAATCCCGCGGGCCGCGAGTTTGAGACCCCTGGTAGTGCTTGGAATTTCTGAACTGTGCCATCACACAACTTTATAAATATGTTTTAATATTGTCATCCTTTAGGAACACATCAGTTTAGATACTTATGTGTATCTGAAGCAACCTAATGTCTAAAAATTACTGAAGTAACAGAATTGTCAACTAGTAACAAGAGCTTACTAAATCTTTTGACAAGATCATATGACCTTATTGTGCGATATTATAATTTGTATAGATTTTCTTCTTGCTCTGCTCTTTCATCTTTTCATTCCTCTTTTCTTTTTTCTTTAATAATTTTACTTTCACTTATCTGGAAAAAGTGTATTAAGATCAACTATGGCAACTATATGATACTTGCTCTTTAAATAAAGTAATTAAAATATATCTTTATGTAAACACTTTGATTACAAGTATGATTGTAGTTGGGTTTCAGTCATGTAAAGAAAAGTATCATCCCCACACACTTAATCATAAGAGCAAGTGGAGAAAATTAATTTCCCTTAAAATAATTAGGAAATTCATGCCAAGAAACTTATGAGTCTTAGCTCTTTATACTCCTTCTCAAACACAGAATAAGGTAAAACTTCAATTTAGTCCTTTGAGCCACAGTAGTTTAGAACCATTTTAACAACAGATTTCTTACTAGACTCAGTTTAAAATGAACTGTTATAGTTAACTTCAAAGTGGATTTTCCTTTGCTATATAAAAGATTTGCAAACAAACCCCAGATCCTTATTTAGCTCAAATAGATGATTTGGGTCTCACCCTATGCTTGTGCTTAGTAACCCTCCACCCCGGAGCTAATCCTGTTTATACTCAACTGAAATTTTGATAATTCTGGCTGGGACTTCAGACATGGTGCTGTTCAGGCCTTTTCTGGTTCTGGCAAAACCTAGAACCACCCTTAGTTATACTGCTGATGGGGTGAAGAGCAGTGGGCAGTTCAGGATATCAAACTCAAACACAGTATTTCAGGAGCACATGGCATGAACTCCAGCTTTTTGAGAACTTGTTTGGATTTCTAGCAGAGGATCACACCTATTTGTACAATCTCAACAGAAGAAACAAAAAAAGAAGAAAGGATCCATCATCTTTGTTCAGGGAAGGCCATCCTTCCTCTTCGACCTAGAATGCAGCTTTCAGAGAAACACACATGGAGCAGTGAGGGATGGAGGGGACACCTGCCTAATCAGACAAATTAGTCAAAACAACCCTGGTGACAATGAGGAGACATATATTAAACTCAGGTCACCCACACATTCATACTCTAGTCTTTTGAACTATCTCCCTGAACTTGTTCTTTTAATGAGCTTTAATTTTAACTTGCTTATATTTGCTTTCTGTGTTTTGAAATTCAGTATTAAGACAGTCTAAATCTTTCTTATTTCTATTTTTTTTGTAAGTTATCAGAGAATATATTTATTCCATGGCCATATTCTCACAGCTACTGGTTCAGAAGTTTCTCTTGCCTCTAGAACTCAGCTAGATTTTTTAAATTAATATATTTATTTAAAAACCTTGATTACAAATATGATTGTCGTTGGATTTCAGTCATGTAAAAAACATCCCCCCTTAACCTTCACCAGTGCAACATTCCCCTTACCAATGTCCCAAATCTTCCTCCTCCCCACCAACTCACCCCTGCCTGTACTCGAGACAGGCTTCCTACTTCCCTCATTAATTCACATTGTTATGTTAGTTGTCAGTTGTAGTTATTTCTCTAACTGCACTCACTACTCTTTGTGGTGAACTTCATGTCATGAGCTGGACCTTCCAGTCATCTCTTTTGTCTCTGAGAATTATTGCAAAAATGTCTTTTATTTGTCTTAAAACCCATAGATGAGTGAGGCTATTCTGCATCTCTCTCTCTCCCTCTGACTTATTTTACTCAGCATAAGAGATTCCATGTACATCCATGTATAGGAAAATTTTATGACTTCATCTCTCCTGACTTTTTCAATTTATTTTTTGAAAATAAAATTGCCTCCAGCCTCTGTGCTGAGATCACTTCAACAAGGACCAAGGTCACTATGAGGTGCCAGGAATGAAACTCTGCTCTTCCTCATATAGGGTAAATGTCCTACCTTCTGAGCTGTATCTATACTTTCATTGATTATTATATATTTTCTTAAAAATTTCTTTAGCTTTATCCCACAGGTTATGAAATGCTGCATTTTATTAACATGTTTTTGGGTATATTTTCTATCAGTTGTTCTTTAAATAATGAAAAAATTATTTTTATACTAATTACTGATAATTTGGTTTAAATAGGCAAATATCTTTTATTTCAATATTTTGAAATGTATTAAGATATTATTAGTCTGCATTTGTTATATTTAATCAAAAATTGTATAATAAAATAACTGTTTATAGGAAGCTTTTTAATTTAATATTATCAATGTAATAAACCAAACTAAGCATATTTATTTTTATTTCTTAAAATAGCTTATAGCTAAATTACTTTTTAATGTTTATAATAGGATAAATATTATTATTTTCTACTTGCAGTACTGCTAGATCATCCCTGCCATGAAAGTGTAAGATCTGTCAATCATTATCCCAAATTCCTGTACTTTTTTGGGGGGTGTCACACCCAGCAATACTCAGAGGTTACTCCTGGCTCTGTGCTCAGAAATCACTCCTGGTAGGTTTGTGGGACCAATATGGCATGCTGGGAAGCAAATTGGGGTCCGTCCAGGGTTGGACATCTGCAAGGCAAATTCCCTGTGCTATTGCTCTGGTCCCAAATTCCTATACTTTTAATTGAGTGCTTCAGCATTTAATTTAGTATGCTTATTGGCATGCTGCATTTAGGTGCATTACTTTAATTAATTTTCAATTCATCCTGTGTTTTTAATCTTGTTTAATCTTTTCCTATTTTTCACTTTGTTTAAATATATTGTCAGTGATTAAATAATTCTGCTGTTAGCTTTAGTGTTATAACCTTTCATATTATAGTTAGCGATCATTATTAGAATTACATGAATAATATTTAACTCAAAATGTAGTAACATGTCACTTTGCCATAAGTTTAAGACTTTTACTGGGTATAATTTTATTATATAATATATTGTCATATATTACCAACATATTATATAATTTATCATATGTATACTATTATGTACTTACACAATTTTAAATAGGTTAGTAACTGGACTGTGTTATTTTCCACTGAATGGATATTTTTCTCAAAAACATTTTACCCAAAGGCTTTTGCATCAGCTTCTATTGACTTAATCTAGCTTTAAAATTATAAGCTGAAAATTGATGATTTTAAAATTCTGTATTGACTAGCTGCCACTTTTGCCCATATCTCTAAAGAAATTGAAAGTTGGTAATAAGAATTAGAAAATTGCTGCTTTTCTTTCCTTAATTCAGAAAATAATTTATATTCCTTTTTGTTTTAAATCTATGCTAGGCAGCCAGGTTTGTGGAATCTAATGAATGACTGTATGTGCTTGCCTGTAGATCCTCACATTCAGGTCTAATTCTGTAAGAACAACCTGGTGTCATCTTGAAAGAAACCAGAATCTCATCATCTATGCAGGGTGTGTGGTGACCAAACACTCCTGGGAAGTACCCAAGAGTCATGGCCAGCCCCACCTGAATCTTTACTGACAACACAGTGCTGAATGCACACTTGTCAGTAATTGAATAAAGCTCTCTCAGAATCAATATGGCTTGACTGCAAATAAGCTGACTATTTAAATAAGCAGAAAGAAATGCTACAGACAAGCTTCTGCTGTTTGTCTCCTGATTGCAAGCATATTTGGCTGACTCAGAACCAATTTATGTACAGAAACCAGACAATTAAAAGGGCCTCGTTACTAAAATCTAGGCATTCTTATATAAAAATTAACCACCTTGATGTACAGGGAATTATTACAGCAAAAAAAATCTGAACTCCAGTTCCAGTAACTATGTCAGTAATTAATTCAAGCAAAAATTGTTATCATGGGGCCAGAGTGATAGCACAGAGGGAAGGGTGTATTCCTTGCATGCAGCCAATTGGGTACAATCCCCAGCATCCTATATAGTTTCCCAAGCATTGCCAGGAATTACCCCTGAAATCAAGGCCAGAAATAACACCTGAGCACCATCAGGTGTGACTCCCCCCCAAAAAAATTTATTATCAACCCCAAGAGTCATATGAATCACTTTTCCTTATCTGGTCTTCAGGCTCTTAACTCCTAAATCCCATATCTCTGTATTTCTTCAGCCTCTTAGAATCACGGTCCCATCATAAAAGAATATAAATATCCACCTACTGCTAAAGAACCTACTGTAATCTATATGATGCTAAATGTTTCACTTGCATTAACATATTTAATCAAAAATGCCAGCTTTTGACATGGAATCTATCATTATCACTATTTTACAGATTAAGTACTTGAGTTCCATGTTCACACAGCATTAACTGAAGAGACAAGCCTCATATACCGATGTGTCTAACATAAAGATACATATCTTAACTTGCATTTGCTGCCTGTACAATCACTTGATGCCCATATTTCCCCTCTTCCCTCATGAAATGTGGAGTTTCATACTTTTAACTTTGAGAACTCTGGGATACACTGGATCTCTCTCTCTCTCTCTCTCTCTCTCTCTCTCTCTCTCTCTCTCTCTCTCTCTCTCTCTCTCTCTCTCTCTCTCTCCTCTCCTTCCACATCATTGCTAAGACCTGTTTTTACTTTTTTTCTTAAAAAAACGTATGGATTTTTCAGGGAGGGACTACAGAGCATGAAAACCGGCAAAGCTTTGCAAAAGCCGGCTTCCTGTGTGTGACACCAGGCGGGGAAAATCCGCGAAAGTACACCGGCCCAGCGGGGCCCAACTGTGAAAAACTGTGAGTGTGTCCTGTCTATGTCTGTCTACTGTCCTCTTGCGTGAAACTCTTGCGAGTGGGGCAAAAAGAGGCTCCAGCAGAACACGGCCGCGGAGCGAAGCGGAGCGGCCGTGCACTCTTTCTAAGGAAAGAACTCCATAGCAACAAGAAGGAAAAATCACACTAAGAACGGCACTATATCACAGAAGCAAACATTTCTCCCCTGACTGTCTTCTCTGTTGCATGCTCGGGCCTAAGATTTGACCCAGTGTGAGGCTTCATCCATGGAGGACTCCCCTCCCTTAGAGGCAAGTCAGCTCATCCAGAAAGGGAGGAGCCAGAGGAGTGTGCTGCCTGCATCATATAGACAATGAATACCACCACAACACGTAGAAAAACCCACAATACAAGTGTGACAATGGGGAAACAACACAGGCCAGTATCAGACATAGAGAATGAAGATGACAATTCTGAGGACCAGATAATGACCAACCAACTAATCAACCTCTCAGATAAGGACTTTAGACTAGCAATATGGAAGATGCTCAAAGGACTCCAAGAAACCATGGAACGAGTTGAACAGAACACTAATAACAACCAAGAAAATATGAAGACAGAAATCACAAAACTCCAAACTGAAATAACATGTCAACTAACAGGACTGAAAAAGTCAGTAAACGAAGTGAATGACAAAATGGATAAGCTCTGGGACAGGGTATCAGAAGCTGAGAATAGACTTGGTGCTGTGGAAGATGAGATACATAACAATTCCATACAGCAGGAGAGATTGGACAAAAAACTTAAAGCAAATGAGCAGACAATGGAAAAATTAGTCAAAGAATGGGAACAGATGAAAATAGAAGTCTATGATAAGATCAACAGAAACAACTTAAGAATCATTGGAATCCCAGAGTCCCAGGAAGAAAATTTCCAGGAATAATCAATGGTCAAGAACATCATTAAAGAAAAACTTCCAGAGCTAAAGAATATATGTGATCAAATCCTGCATGCTCAAAGAGTACCAACCAAGAGACCCCAGAAAAAATACCCAAAGACACATCCTAGTCACAATGACGAATCCCACAGATAGAGACAGAATTCTGAAAACAGCAAGATCAAAAGGAGAATTCACGCTCAAGCAAGCTTCCCTGAGATTTACAGCAGACCTGTCACCAGAAACACTCAATGCCAGAAAGCAGTGGTGGGATATTGTGACAAGACTGAATGAAATGAATGCTTCACCCAGAATACTATACCCAGCAAAACTCACTTTCCGGTTTGACGGAAGAATACATGGCTTCACAGACAAAAAACAGCTCAGAAACTTCACAGACACAAAACCAGTCTTAAGAGAAAAAGTGAAAGACCTAATCTAAGACAAAACTACCCAAAAGACACACCAGATTTTGAAATAAAGATGGCGTTAAATCTCAGGACAATTCTTTCTATCAACGTCAATGGACTAAATGCACCAGTTAAGAGACACAGAGTGGCTAAATGGATCAAAAAACTCAATCCAACCTTCTGCTGCCTACAAGAAACGCACCTGAATAGTCAGAACAAACATAGACTCAAAATAAAAGGCTGGAGAAAAATTATCCAAGCAAACAACACCCATAAAAAAGCTGGAGTGGCCATACTAATATCAGATAATGCAAACTTTATACTCAGGAAGGTTGTAAGGGACAAAGATGGACATTTTATATTAATCATGGGGTACGTAGAGCAGGAAGAATTCACTCTCCTAAACATATATGCACCGATGAGGGGCCAGCAAAATATTTAATACAACTGTTGACAAATCTGAAAAATAATATCAACAACAACACAATAATTGTGGAGGACCTTAACATGGCTTTGTCAACACTGGATAGGTCAACCAGACTGAAACCCAACAAGAATATACTAGACCTGAGGAGAGAAATGGAAGAAAGAGGCCTAGTGGATATATATAGGACACTCCATCCCCAGAAACCTGGATACACATTCTTCTCCAATGTACATGAGACATTCTCCAGGATAGACTACATGCTGGCACATAAAACATACCTCCATAAGATCAAGAGGATAGAAATTTTGCAGACTACCTTCGCTGACCACAAGGCTCTGAAATTATTTGTGAATTCCAAAGGGACTCAGAAGAAACACTTTAACACCTGGAAGTTAAACAGCCTCATGCTCAATAACCAGTGGATCCGAGATGAAATCAAGGAGGAAATCAAAAGGTTTCTGGAAACAAATGACAATAAAGAAACGAACTATAAGAACTTATAGGACACATCAAAAGCAGTACTGAGAGGAAAATTTATAGCTTTGCAAGCACACATCAGGAAGGAAGAAGGAGCTTACCTGAGTAGCTTAATGACACAGCTAATAGAACTAGAAAATGCTCAACAAAAGGACCCAAGAATAGGAAGACAGAAGGAAATAACAAAGCTGAGAGCAGAAATCAACGAAGTGGAAACTCAAAAAACAATCCGAAAAATCATCGAAAGCAGAAGTTGGTTCTTTGAAAAAATAAACAAGATTGATAGACCACTGGCAAACCTAACAAAGAAAGAGAGAGAGAAACTTGATAACTTGTATCAGGAATGAAAAAGGAGAGATCACTACTGATATGACAGAGATTCAAAGGGTAATCAGAAACTACTTTGAAAAACTCTACGCCACTAAAAATAAGAACCTGGAAGAAATGGATAAATTCTTGGACTCTTATAGTCTTCCACAGTTGAAGGAAGAGGATGTAGCATATCTAAACACCCCCATCATCATTGATGAAATTAAAACAGTAATCAAATGTCTGCCGAAAAACAAAAGCCCAGGTCCAGATGGATTCACTAATGAATTCTATCAAACTTTCCAAGAGGAACTACTGCCAATCTTGGCAAGACTCTTTCATGAAATTGAACAAACAGAAACACTTTCAAATAGCTTTTATGAAGCCAACATCACCTTGATACCTAAACCAGACAGAGACACTACCAAAAAAGAAAATTACAGACCAATATCACTGATGAATGCAGATGCAAAGATCCTCAACAAAATCCTGGCAAATAGTTTTCAATGCCTCGTTAAAAAGATCATCCACTACGATCAAGTAGGTTTCATCCCAGGAATGCAAGGCTGGTTTAACATCCGTAAATCTATCAACATAATACACAACATCAATAACAAGAAAAATAAAAACCACATGATCATATCAATAGATGCAGAGAAAGCATTTGATAAGGTCCAACACCCATTCTTGATCAAAACTCTCAGCAAGATGGGAATGGAGGGAACCTTTCTCAATATACTGAAGGCCATCTACCACAAGCCAGTGGCAAATATTATCCTCAATGGAGAAAAACTGAAAGCCTTCCCTCTAAATTCTGGCATAAGACAAGGCTGTCCTCTCTCACCACTCCTATTCAACATAGCACTGGAAGTACTTGCTATAGCGATTAGGCAAGAAAAGGATATCAAGGGAATCCATATAGGAAAGGAAGAAGTCAAGCTCTCACTGTTTGCAGATGACATGATACTCTACTTAGAAAACCCTAAAGACTCTATCAGAAAGCTTCTAGAAACAATAGACTCATATAGCAAGGTGGCAGGCTACAAAATTAACACACAAAAATCAATGGCCTTTCTATACACCAATAGTAATAAGAATGAAATGGACATTAAGAAAACAACTCCATTCACAATAGTGCCACACAAACTCAAATATCTTGAAATCAACTTGACTAAATATGTGAAGGACCTATACAAAGAAAACTATAAAACTCTGCTCCAAGAAATAAGAGAGGACACACGGAAATGTAAATGCATACCCTGCTCATGGATTGGCAGGATTAACATCATCAAAATGGCAATACTCCCCAAGGCATTATACAGATTTAATGCCATCCCTCTAAAGATACCCATGACATTCTTCAAAGAAGTGGATCAGACACTTTTGAAATTCATTTGGAACAATAAACACCCTCGAATAACTAAAGCAATCATTGGGAAAAAGAATATGGGAGGAATTACTTTCCCCAACTTTAAACTGTACTACAAAGCAACAGTTATCAAAACAGCATGGTATTAGAATAAGTATAGGTCCTCAGATCAGTGAAATAGGCTTGAATACTCAGAAAATGTTCCCCAGACATACAACCACCTAATTTTTGATAAAGGAGCAGGAAATCCTAAATGGAGCAGGGAAAGCCTCTTCAACAAGTGGTGTTGGCACAATTGGATAGCCACTTGCAAAAAATTGAACTTAGACCCCCAGCTAACATCATGTACGAAGGTAAAATCCAAATGGATTAAAGACCTTGATATCAGCCCCAAAGCCATAAGATATATAGAACAGCACATAGGCAAAACACTCCAGGACATTACAGGCATCTTCAAGGAGGAAACTGCACTCTCCAAGCAAGTGAAAGCAGAGATTAACAGATGGGAATATATTAAGCTGAGAAGCTTCTGCACCTCAAAGGAAATAGTGCCCAGGATACAAGAGCCACCCACTGAGTGGGAGAAACTATTCACCCAATACCCATCAGATAAGGGGCTAATCTCCAAAATATACAAGGCTATGACAGAACTTTACAAGAAAAAAACATCTAACCCCATCAATAAATGGGGAGAAGAAATGAACAGACACTTTGACAAAGAAGAAATACACATGGCCAAAAGACACATGAAAAAATGTTCCACATCACTAATCATCAGGGAGATGCAAATCAAAACAACAATGAGATACCACCTCACACCCCAGAGAATGGCACACATCACAAAGAATGAGAATAAACAGTGTTGGCGGGGATGTGGAGAGAAAGGAACTCTTATCCACTGCTGGTGGGAATGCCGTCTAGTTCAACCTTTATGGAAAGCGATATGGAGATTCCTCCAAAAACTGGAAATCGAGCTCCCATATGATCCAGCTATACCACTCCTAGGAATCTACCCTAGGAACACAAAAATACAATACAAAAACCCCTTCCTTACACCTATATTCATTGCAGCACTATTTACGATAGCAAGAGTCTGGAAACAACCAAGATGCCCTTCAACAGACGAATGGCTAAAGAAACTGTGGTACATATACACAATGGAATATTATGCAGCTGTCAGGAGAGATGAAGTCATGAAATTTTCCTATACATGGATGTACACGGAATCTATTATGCTGAGTGAAATAAGTCAGAGAGAGAGAGAAAAACGCAGAATGGTCTCACTCATCTATGGGTTTTAAGAAAAATGAAAGACACCCTTGTAATAATAATTTTCAGACACAAAAGAGGAAAGAGCTGGAAGTTCCAGCTCACCTCAGGAAGCTCACCACAAAGAGTGATGAGTTTAGTTAGGGAAATAACTACATTTTGAACTGTCCTAATAATGAGAATGTATGAGGAAAATGGAGAGCCTGTCTAGAGTACAGGCGGGGTTCGGGTGGGGCGAAGGGAGACTTGGGACATTGGTGATGGGAATGTTGCACTGGTGATGGGTGGTGTTCTTTACATGACTGAAACCCAAACACAATTATGTATGTAATTAAGGTGTTTAAATAAATTTAAAAAAAGTATGTATTTTTATGGTTCTTACTTTGCTGCTTCATTTCTACAGTATCTTACCTTTAACTGTCTAAAGTTTTTCTCTTCACCTGTCCCAAATGCAAGTCTCATGGGAGACTCCTGTCTGATAGTTCTGCCTTGTCTTTCAGTCCATCACCCACAACCCATCTTTACTTTCTTTTCTGTCTACTTGGTTCTCTTTGTCAAACATTGCAACTACAGTTATACAAACTCCCTCAACTTGCTTCACCTCTTAATCATTCTCTGTGTGTACTCAGATGATGGTCAGTCCTAAATGAATGTAAGTGCTTGTTTTATCTCTTGCTGTCCCAGGAATGCAGAACATTGCTGAATAAAATACACAACACATGTAGAAATTCAACCATCATCGAGCTTTCAGTCTCACTAAAATATCATTTATTCTGCTCCACTTGGCTCCCTTTCCTACTTCCCCACAGCATGACTTTCATTCTTATCTTTATCTTCAGGCACCCTACCAGGTTCCTACCCTCATTCTTGAAGTTTTGAATAAATCATGTGCCATCCAGAAAATTGAGATCATGAGGCGGAACTCCTGAGTTTTTGCTGAAATCCCTATAGCTTCCTTATTTCTGTCTCACGTTTCTCACATATTTTGAATACCCTTATCTTCAGCATGATGTCATGCTGTCAAAGCTGCCTGGATCTTATTTTCCATTAAATATCTACTCTGTCCTTAAGTTTGTTATCAATATCCTCTTTATTCTTGAATCCCTTTTTTATCTCCCAATACTTTCCTTGGAAAGGTTAATAATGTTAATCAGACTATCTGCTTTAAACTTTGTTTTCAGTGACATTGTGATGATATAGCTTTAGTATTAAGATGGACTACTTAGAGGAAGGAGAGATATGTTGTGGGTGCACCTCTGGTAGTACTCTGGATTTGTTCTATGCTGTCAGTGATCTGGGACTATATATTATACCAGGAATAGGATGAGTTTTGGCCACATGAAAACCAAGAGCTTTAACCTCTGTACTATCTTGCCAACCTCATTATCCACCATTAACCCTCTTTTTCCCCCACTATAATTGTTCTGCTTCTACCTCTGAATATATTTGATCTATAAATATAGCTGCAATAATTATAGATAAGCTATAATTTCATAACCAGTTTCTAAAAAACGATATCTCAAATGAATGTAGAGATTTATACTTTTATTATAAAAATTACAGGTCAAATGTAGACCCAACTAACTCAAGAAAATATTTTTGTAAGTTAAATTTTAGCAAATTATAGTATCTCGATCAAATTAGAATTTAAAATGACATTAAGACTCATTCTTCCCTTATCACATATTCAATGCTTTTTTTGTATTCAAGTTTTCTATTCTGACTATTTTGGCATAAATAATTATTTTTACAAATACATATATTTAATATATAAAGAAGCATTTATTGAAAGTTTCCTCTGAAACTAAAGTATTTATTTAAAATTATGTGCATGTAAATTTAAAATTATCTGCATGTAAATATTTCCAGATACAGTAATGCACATTTTCAAAGACATCCTCTATTTTATGTAACAGGATCCTCAAAGGATATTAGGATATAAAAGATATTATTAACATTCATGGTTTTTGTGATCTAATGCAGAGTCTTGGAAATAAATAAGCTAAGCATCAAGTAAATGTTAATATGAAGTCAATGTCCTGGGACAGAAATATCATGGAATATAATAGTGACTAAAAGTCCTATCAGACTAAAGCAGAAATCGGAGAAAATTTAGAAAAATAGGACTGAATATTAGGGGACAATCTGACAACACAGAATGCCAAATATAGACAAAAATTTGTCTTCGTTCTAAATTAAGATAATTGGAGATGTCTACAGATTTTACAAAAATATTTTATTGTAATTTAGGTAACATGTTTACAACAGAGTTAACATTTATGGTATTGAAGTAAAAATTTACTGCCCCTTCAATATCACAAAAAGCCCCCTATCCCCACTGTCCTTATATATCTTCTAGTCTTCCTCTTTCTTCCAACTAATGCTTGGTACTATCAGTTTTATAATCAAAGGCCAAGGATTTTATTTATACTGTTCATTCCTTATATATCATAGATACGTGGGTTATTCATAATTTGGCCTTATTTCTCTTAATTTTGCTTATAGGATGTCCTTCAATAACATCCAACTTGCAGCAAATATCAAGAACTCATATTTTCTTTGCCGTGTTCACTGTGCACAGTTTCATAATCTACACTTTTGTTCAAGATTTCTACAGAATTTTTACCCAATCTTATTGAGACACTATTATTTACATATTACTATAATTGGAATATTATTTTAGAGTTTTATACACACAATGTTCTAACTATATACCCGCCATAAAAAATCAACAGTCAAGGACATCATTGCTAAGAAGTTCCCAGAGCTGAAGAGTGCATGCACCCACATCCTAGATGCTTGAAGAATGTCAGCTAAAGGAGACCCAAATAAAATCACCCCAAGGCACATCCTTCTTACAATAATAAAAACCACAGATAGAGAATAATGAAAGCAGCAAGAACAAACAGGGAAATAACAAGAAGCATTCTTCATATTTATCACAAACAACCCTCCAAATCTGAAGGGTGCTGTGGGGTGTAGTAAAACAAAGTAATGAAATGAATGCCTTCCCAAGAATACTTCACCACCTAAACTTTTACTTGAGTTTGAAGGAAGGATACAGAGCTTCACAGATTAAACAGTAACTCATGAAATTTTCTGATTCAAAGCCAAAAGAAAAACTGAAGGTCGATTTTAAGGCAAGGCAGAACCAACACATGCACCACACTTCTACAATAAAATGACATAAAATCCCATAGCAATAATCTCTCAATGTCAATAGACTAAATACAACAAATTAAGAGACAGAGTGGCAAAATGGATCAGAAAATTGAATATAACATTTTTCTGCCTATAAGAATCCCAACTGAAATTCAGAGAAAGCACAGACTTCAAATGAAAAGCTAAAGGACAATTCTTCAAGTAAACAACTATTTTAGAAAGGCTACAGTTACTGCACTATTATCAGATGACATAAAATTTAGGCTTACAACGATTATAAAATACAGAAAGGATCATTTTGTAGTAAGCAAGGGATATGTCTATAGAAAGGAATGACAATCCTAAACATATACATAGCCAATGAAGGGCCATTAAAACATTTAAAACAACTGCTAAGAGACCTGAAGAACAAAGCATCAACAGAAACACAATAATAATGGGAGATCTCATAGCCATCAGGGTCACCTGTTAATAAAACAACCAAGCTAAAGCTTAACAAGAATATACTGGCTTTGAAAGAATAAATAAATGGAAGAGAGTGGCCTAGTTCTCTAAACTACATGGGACATTCTCCAAGATAGACCATATGCTGAGCCATAAAATCAGGAGAAGAGAAATTGTATCAAGTATCTTAAAAGATCATGATGCAATTAAAGAGAAATGAATTACAAACATGGAGAAATAAAAAAATTTAAATCTGAAAACTAAGTAGCTCATGACTGAACAGTCAGTGAGTTAGAGATGAAATCAAAGAGGGAATCAAAAGATTCTGGAAATAAGTGAAAATGAATACATGAATTCCCAGAATATAAAACATAACAAAAGCGATAGTAAGCGGGAAAATTATAGCTTTGCAAGGCCTACTTAAATAATTTAATGGCACAGCTTAAAAATTGAATAATGACCAACAAAATGAGCTAAAAATAGGCAGGCAGAAGGAAAAAATAAAATTTAGAGAAGAAATTAATGAGCTGAAAACAAAAAATATAAACTATTAATGAAAGCAATAGTTGGTTCGTTGAAAAATAAAATCAATAAATAAGATAAATAAATGATTAGCAAGATTCACAAAGAAATTTAATCAGGTGATTCAGAAATAAAATGGGTATTCAATATAGATGCTACAAAAATTCAAAGGATTATCAAAAATTTCCTTGAAAATACATACGTAAAAAATAAAGAGAACCTGGAAGAAACTGATAAATTCTTGGACTCCCATAACCTCCTAAGTTTAAACCAAGAAGATCTTGAATATCTGAATAGACCAATTACTATTGAAAAATTAAAATGGCAATCAAATGTCTTCTCCAAAACAAAACCCAGTACCAAATGGAATCACTAGTAAATTCTTTCAAATCTTTGAGGAATACCAAAGGTTCTTTGAGGAAATTGAACAGAAACACTCACAAATAGTGTCTATGAAGCTTACATCACACTGATTCCAAAAGTAGATGGAGATTCCACAAAAAGATTAACTACAGGCCAATATGCTTGATGAACAAAAATACAAAGATCCTCAACAAAATTCTGCAAAATTGATGCAACAGCTCATCAAGAAGTTCATAAACAATGACCAAATTTGATTCATTAAGAGATGCAAGCAATGGGTTGCTGAGGGCATGGATAGGCCTCCAGCTGTCCTCTCTTCTGACCCGGCCTCCAGGCCTTATTTTCCCGGGTGCCAGCACAGGCAGCCAGACAAGGTGGGTGTCAGGTGGTCCCTCCTGAGTGGGGATAGATATATAATAGTCTCAGTCATTTGTGGGATATAAGAAAAATAAAGATAAGGGGCCAGAGTAGTGGCACAGTGGAAGGGTATTAGCTTTGCATGCGGCTGACCTAGGATGAACTGTGGTTTGATCCCCTGGTGTTCCCCAAACCAGGAATGATTTCTGAGTGCATAGCAGGAGTAACCCCTAAGTGTCACTGGGTGTGGCCCAAAAACAAAAACAAAAATAAAGGAAGTATGGTATTAATATCCACAGACAATAGAGAATAGAGCCAGGAGAACCACTTCATGGTACGAAACATACCATAGAGTGGTGAATGCAACTGTGGTATAGAAGAATGCCATGACAGTGATAGTTGGAACTAATTCTTCTGGACAAAACTGGGTCTGAAAGGAGATAAATTTATCTTAATGGTACCCTTCCATGTACAATGGTACAAACCACAGTGTCTAAAAGATGAGAGGGTGAGAGAGAGAGAGAGACAGACAGACAGACAGACAGACAGACAGACAGAGAGGAGAGAGAAGTAAAATTCCTGTCTCAGAGACAGCTGAGGGGTGTGTTGAGGGAAATTAAAGGCACTAATGACTGTAAATGTGCTATGGTAAAGGGTGGTATGCACTCTGACTGAAACTCAATCCTGAACAATTCTGTAACCACATTTTAAATAAAATAATTATGAAAGAAAAAGATGAATTATATTTATTCAGCAGAACTTCTTGGAATTGAAATTATGAGAATCAAGGTTAGAGGAACAATTGAGAGATAAAGATAGATAGGTTGTAAAGAAATGAGGACATCTTACGTTAAAAATGTAAATAGGAAACTGATTATTGTTAATGCTGACTTTGGGTAATAAAAAGATTCTGGAAGTAGTAAATGTGTTTTATTAGAAGATTTTACCATTCCCTTCTAATGTTTTCTTCCTAATGTCTGTGCTTTCCCTCCTGCATTATTTGAAGTTTGACCCAAAGATGATAAAAGTAGACAAACTTTACTGAATTGGATGCTTTGAAATTCCAAACACAGATTTTAAGATTGTTATTTTATAAATGGCATTTGGTGGTAATACTAGATTAAGTATATTTGAAATGGAAATTAGTGTTACCTATTTTTAAAGATTTACATTGTTAGATTTCTTTCTTTTAACTGCCTTTTTAGTTTTCAATTATTTTTTTGTTCATAATGTAATGTTTTTATTTTTGTCATTTTTACATCAACTTTATGTTGTTTTTACACATTATAACTTGTATATGAAGCCTAATTAACTTTGGGCTTTAAGAAAATATGGTTGACAAGATCACTAATTATAGAAGACTGACTTTGGCAACCACAACTGGGCAGATTTTATCCTGGGACCAATAAGAAAGACACTAGCCTGGGCTTTGGCCTAGGATTTGTACAAAGACCAATATCTCTAATTCCAGAGGTAGGACTTTGTCAACTGTGACAGAGCAAAACTTCTGAAACCATAATGAAATACTCTACCTTAGGCTTTGTCCTAGGTTCTGTGCAAAAACCAAGACCACTAATTACAGAAGACTGTTTACAACAACAATGATGGAAAAGAACTTCTAGAACCATAAAGGAAGACTCTATCCTAGACTTAGTCCTATAACCTGTGCAAATGCCAAGATCTCTAGCTACAGAGGTCTGATTTTGTCATCCATAAATGAATGGAACATTTCCTGGCACCAGAAAAATACCTTGGGGTCGATGATGAGCATGTACAGAGCTTGTAGATGTCCCCATGACAGTATGCTTCAAGGGCAGAGAGACCCCCGTATCTCCTAGGCCAAGGGAAATTCCATTCTAATATCCCCAATACTTACTGTGCCTATTTAAAGAAAAAAACCTGAAACCTTGCCACACCAGCCCTCCTTCCTTTTTTTCTTTCTTCTTTTTTTTTATTTCTTGTGGTTATTGTTTTGATGTTGTTATTGTTTTTATTTTGGTTGTTGTTTCTGTTGCACCTTTTTGTAATTGCTTATTTTGTTTTCTTGTGATTTTTAATTATATTTTTAGCTTTTTTCCCCTTTCTACTTTTAAATTGATATTTATAGCACCTAGACATACTCCTTCCAGCTTTCTGTTTTTCTTTTTTCCAACAGAACCACAGAACTTGAATTATCTTGTTCTTTCTCATAGATGGAGGGGATGGAGGAAATAGATGGTACCAGGAGAAAACAGTCTTATGGACATTGAGTGGAAATAAAAACAATGATCTAACTTAAACACTAAACCCAAAGTCAAAGAAAATTGCTACCCAATCTACAACAAGCTATACACAGAGGGGACCAGTTACACTAGCAGTCCGGGGGACAAAGTGGGAGAGAAATGGAAGGTATGATGGGAATAGGGGTGGAGGGGGGACAACACTAGTGGTGGGAATTGCCCTCATTCATTGTCACTATGTACCTTAAATATTACTGTGAAAGATTTGTAATTCACTTTGGTCATAATAAAAATTATTTTAAAAAAGGAAAATATGGCTGTATTTATGTGTAAGCATATTTTACTATTTATGTTTTGAATTTTTGAATTTGTAGTAGATCTGTTTACTTATGTATTTTATTTTATTTTATTTTTGGTTTTGGGGCCACAGTCGGTGATGCTCAGGGGTTACTCCTGGATCTATGCTCAGAAATTGTTCCTAGCTTGGGGGACCATATGGGACTTTGAGGGATCGAACTGCAGTCCGTCCTAGGCCAGCCAAGTGTAAGGCAAATATCCTACTGCTGCGCTACTGCTCTAGCCCCTGATCTGTTTATTTTATGTGTGCAAACAATATATTAAAAAGCATTTTATTCACTTGTGAACTTAAAATGTTATCATTTTCAAATATAATGATAAAGAGAACTTGAACAAAAACTAAAAACATGAGGTCATGATTTGACTTGAATTTAATAAAAAGGAATAGAACAAATTTAAAAGTTAATAGAAAAATCTATGTGCAATAGGAAGTAAAGATAGTAATGTAGGTCTAACACTCCTGGGAAATAAAATGGTCCAGTAAGTAGGAGGTTTGGTCTTTGCTTCAAATAGGAAGGTTAATATGTCAATATAATTACAATTAGAAGAGGTTACATTGAAAGCATATATAGATCTTTGTAGTTTATAAGACAATAAAGAAGGTTTTGTATGCTGTCTTCCATTTTGCTTCTATAACATTAATATGAAGAAATGCACACAAAGGAAATTAAAATAAAACCATCACATCCACAGGATTACAAGAAAAAATGTAACAGTGATATGTCTCAACAGTAGATTACTTAATTGAATTATGACACAGAAGTGTGTCAGATCCTAGGTGGGTTCATTTTCTAACAAAGAAGACAAGGATGTGTGCTGCAGAGATATCACAGTGCCATGTATGTGACTGACCCAGGATGGGCCAGTGTTCGATCCCCCAGCAATCCCATATGGTGCCCTGAGCCTGCCAGGAGCAATTTCTATGCACAGAGCCAGAAGTAACCTCCTTGAGCACTGGTGGGTGTGGCCCAAACCCCAAACCAAACCAAACCAAACCAAACAAAGATGTAGGGAGAGGAAAGAAAAAAATAGAACAATATGCATAAACTATGAGATATGAATTGTAATTCATATTTAATTTATATGTAATTGTAGTAAAGAATATTTAATGCATGAATTGTGAACATGAGTCAAGTATCTGGTGTTTAAATTCTTTCAAAATGTCATAAAAAACTGAGGAAACACTAGAAATATAAAAAACAAAAATGAAAAAAAGATACAAATTACCAGTATCATGAATGAGAAATAAGTTATCACTGTAAATTTCTTAACTTTAAAAAAAATACTTCACATAGTTGACATATTTGACTATAATATATTTTTCCAGATAAGTGTAAGCAAAATTATTGAAAAAAATAGAGAGAAAAATATTAAAAAAAGGGAAAGAAGAAAATTAAAAAGAAAGTAAAAGTTACAGTAGCAAGCACATTTCTGAAAATTATTGTATCTACAATAAAATTACTAATACAATGGCAGAAGATTTAGTAAGCTCTTGTTGTTAGCTGTTCATTCTGTTAACTTGGTATATTTCTGTAGGGATGACAGCATCAAACAAATGAAGTCATCCTGGAAGTCAAAGCACTAACTGATACTGTGACTTTTAAGGCCATATACTCAGCTGCCAGTCCTCCTGAAAGAAGAAAGATATTGTGGGGAGGATGGGCACCCTTGATTAAAAAGCCCTTATGATATCAGTCCAAGGATCAGAATACCAGAGGTTTGGTCAAACTGGTCTCCCCAAAAGGAATGGTAGAGGGGAAATGAGGCAGAGTCATTGGGAAATGATTATTTTGTGTGATGGAGGCCTCTCTCACTCTGAATCACTGTAAATTCTATAAGTATAACAAATTTAATAAATCGATATTAAGTTGTACTTTCTATACATAACTAGTAATTACAATGGACCCCTTCCTAAGAAAACATAAAATTTAAAATAGCTTTCTATATAAAATATAGAGTTTTAAGAGCCTTATATTTATAATAATTAAAATAATTTTCAATATTCTCTTATATACCAAGAAGATTTCACTAACAAATTATATCAAATACTTAGGAAATTAAATCTAGAGTACATAATCTCACCTAGAAACTGTTAGTGGAAGGAACACTTCCAATTTTACTTTTTGTATGAATTGAGAATATATGTTTAAAAGACTATGGCTATAGTTATCCCTCATGAATATAGATGTAAAATCCTCCATAAAAGTATTGGTAAATGGGATGTTGCAATGTGTAAAAAATGTTGCTCACTAAGGCCAAGTGAGGTTTATTCTAGAGATGTTCAATACTTAAAAATCAATTATTTTAATATGTTGTTGAATTCAATTTGAAAACTTGCATAATGTTATAAAACAATGTCTCTTGAACTTAAAAAGGAAACCCAATTAATGAAGTGTAACAGATTAAAAATCTAAAAGGAGAAAAATCACACAATTATACAAATCAATGCATAAATCATCTAATTAAATGTAATGCCCATTACAAAAATGATCCGGAATTTTGAGCTATAGGGGCACCTTGTCTATTTGAGAATGTACATAATAAAAATCCTACATATAACATTCCATGTAATTGTAAAGTATAAACCAAGAGTAAATAGTGTTCATTCTTATCAGTTTTATCCAAAATAGACATGGATACCACAATCAATTATGAAATTAAATGTAGGAAAAACATGTTGAAAAGGAAAATGGGTGGGTGGGAGAGAGAGAGAGAGAGAGAGAGAGAGAGAGAGAGAGAGAGAGAGAGAGAAGACAGACAGACAGAAACAGAGACAGAGAGAGAAGTAAAATGCCTGCCTCAGAAGCAGACAAAGGAAGGCTGAGGGAGGAAATTGGGGACAATGGTGGAGAGGAATGTGCACAGGTGGATGGTGGTGTACATTCTGTGACTGAAATTCAATCATGAATGATTTTGTAACCATGGTGATTAAATAAATATTTTAAAGTTAAAAAATAAAATAAAATAAAAAGACATTAAGTTGATACTATTTATAGATGATATGATGTTCTGCATAGAAAATTTTAAGAAATCTCTGAAAATTCTAAAAAAAAATCGTTTCAGTTTGGTTTTAGGATAACGTAGAAAGTCTATTTAAATTTATACTAGTGGGGCTGGGCAGTGGCGCTAGAGGTAAGGTGCCTGCCTTGCCTGCGCTAGCCTTGGACGGACAGCGGTTAGATCCCCCGGCATCCCATATGGTCCTCCAAGCCAGGAGCGACTTCTGAGCGCATAGCCAGGAGTAACCCCTGAGCGTCACCGGGTCTGGCCCAAAAACCAAAAAAAAAAAAAAAATTTATACTAGCAATAAAGACTTGGCTAAATAAAATACATTATTTATATTTAAATGAGCTAATTCAGCATAAATATAGTAAAGAAACATAAAGAAATCATATGCTAATATACACAAATGCTCCTGGAAAAAACTCAAATAAGACCTAAATAGAAATATATCCCATGCTCACATATTAGAATACTCAACATAGTAAGATGTTAGTACTACCTAAAGTGATAAACAAAGTTAATACAAATACTATTACTACCACAGCAAGAACTTTGTAGCCACAAATCAAATTAAGTGCAATGCAATAGAAATGCAAAGAAGTAGAATAACAAACTATTTGAAAGAATATTATGCAATAAATCAGGCTTTTTCACATCAAGTTTTATTTAGCACATAAACCAAGACTGTTGAATTTTGGATGAATATACATATATATCAATTAAATAGAGAAGTCAGAAATAGATTTACATAAATAAACTCAACTGACTTGGTCAAAAAAATTAATATAAAGTGATAAAAGAAAGGTAGCAGCCATTGTATAAATTGCTGCTTAAAGCACCGATTTCATCTTCAGGAAGGAAAATGAAACTCTACCTAAGTCTCACACCTTACACAAAAAGTAATTCAAGATGTACCACAGATGGAAATGCAAAACCTAAAAAATAAATGTATTATAAAAAAGAAAAAACTCTTTGAAAAATGAGACGAGGCAGAGTTCTTAAACATGGCAAAAAATACTATTCATAAAAGGAAAACTGACACATTAAACTTTCTCAAAATTTAAAATGTTGCAATGTGAAAAAGCTGTGTGAAGAGATGAAAAGATAAGCTGTAAGCTTAGATAATACATATTGTAAGCTACGGATCTAACAAATACATGGTATCTAGAATATAAAAGAAATTCTCTAGGGATGGAGCTGATATGGTACTTGCCTTGCATGTGGCAACCCCAGGTTAGGTCCCAGTATTCCTTATGATCCAATGACCCCTACCAAGAATGAAGCCTGGACACAGAGCTGGTGTAAATCCTGAGTGTATATGGGTGCATGCCATACCCCAAAAATTTAAAAATGCATTAAACACCCAATTGTTCTACAATGGGTGAATGATTTAAAAAACTGTGTATCATAAAAATATTTAACAATGTAAAGGATCAAGCTCTTTGTATACACAAATTAAGCTAATTCCAGATCATTGTGCTAGGTGACAAAAGATATTCCCCCAAAGTTACAAATGACATGATTCCATAGTCTAACTTTCTTGGAATGACAAAATCATAAAAACAGAAAGCAAATTAGTCATTAGGAGGAGTTAAAGAAGAGGAAATGAGCATGCAATGTGTCCACAGATAGTTAATATGAAGGTTTTAGGCTGATGAAAATAATTCTTTACCTTGGTTATATCAATCTCTTCCATAATTTTTTTCATGTTCTCTGTGTGCATTAAAACTACACTGAATTTATGATTGCCAAGTTTTAAAGAAAAAAAATGTTTAACTTTGTAAATGTCAAGTCCTAGGAGAAACATCATCTTCATGCCTTTACAAGATATGAAAATTTTCGAGGGAAAGCGAAGATTGAATTAGCTAGAAAGTCCTAGTAGAATTTTCGGGTCTCTTTGAAATGGGGCATCGTGAATTTTAACAACAGCAATCTGTTCTATTTTTGTTTTCATCACCTGTGCTCAATAGTCTGAATATAGGAGTAAATAAAGCAGGTGGTTAAGCTTATTAAGAATACAGGTGTCACCAAGTGTGTGAAAGAACCAGAAGTAAAGGAAAGTTTCTCTCAAAATTACCTCCATCCTTTCATCCTTCCTACTTATGTCTGGGCTCAAAATGGTGTCCTTATTCTCCAAATTACCACCAGCGCACATTCATTAATATTCCTTCCGTAGTTTTTCTACTACTACTTTATCTACTACTAGAGAGAGCCTTAGGAAAAGGGACACTAATCTAGTTTCAGAAAGTTACTAACTAAAACTATTAACTCCCTATTAACTGGAGAGCACACCCAAATGCAAACTCCTCTGATACCTTTGCTTCTTCCAGGCCTTTCTTTCAACTATGCAGAACACACTCTAACTCTTTCCAACATTATCACTGACCTGTCTTACTTATGTGTTTGGCTTCCAAACTCCTGGTACCAAAAGATTCAACAGCTTCTTTGTAACAATCCTACCCAAACAGTAATTTAATGCAAAAGTTTTTAGTAGGAGTCAGACTTCTTCAGAGAAACAAAGCAAGAAAATTAGAGTGGCGTGTGTGTGTTTGTGTGTGTGGTTCTCCAAATTAAAAAAAAAATGAAATCTGTACTTGTTGTATGTGAAATAAAGTGATTTTATGAAATTGGTTAATGCAATTCATACCGTCAAGTGTGAAATAACCAATAGGTTTTGATTCAGAGAAGATATGGTGTTGCTGCTTACATGTGAAAGAAAACTGGAGATGGAAGTCCCTTTTTTATGCTGATCTCATCTTTTTTCGCAAAGGCCTTCAACTGATTAAAATTAAGCTTATTAACATTGAAAAGGATAAGTTATTTCATTTACATGTTACGGTTGGACTGAAGCAATAGTACAGAGGATAAGCTATTTCATTTGCCTTACAAACCTGTGACCATCTTTGTTCAATAGCCAATCTGGGATCCCAAATGATCCCAGAGCATCATTATCAGGAGTGATTCCTGAGTGCAGAGACAGGAATAACCCCTGAATATTGTTGGGTGTGGCCCAAAAGCATCAGCAACAAAGTTAGTTAAATGTTAATTTTACGTAAAAAATTCAGATATCCAGATAGGTTTGACCAGCTCTCTTAGAGCTATAACCTAGCTAATTTGACACATAAAATTAACCATCATGTCCATAATAGCTAGAGTGAATACATAATTCATCTTAAAAGCTAAGCTATTAATAACTTTATTGGAACAGTAGGCACAAATTGTCTTTGGCAGGCCTAGGATATAAGGTCATCTTACTACAGTTTTAGGACACTTATGTTTTGATATCTTCAGGGGAGTTTCTATGCATCTTTGCATTTCCAAAAGTTCCTACCCATTATATCACTGTTTGATCAATGTTGGAGGCCACACACTCTGCTCCACCCTAATTTTCATTAATCTCTAATTTGTCCTCACTCTGAATCCATTTCAGCTACTTCCCACCTATCTGATATTTCTTATACTTCTCATAGTCATCCATCAAGGGATGAATTCTGTTCAGCTCTGCTAAGAAATGTCATAGGGCCAGAATAATAATAGAACAGATAGGACACTTGTCTTGCAGATGGCTACTTATGTTCACTCTCTGGCACTACATATGGTTTACAAAGTCCTGCCAGAATTGGGCCCTGAACATAGACAGAGTAAAGAGTTAGCACAGAAAACTGCTAGGTATGGCTCAAAAACTTAGTAATAATTGTCTAGATACCTTAAAAGTAAGATTTGTCAAAAACAAAGTGGAAGAAATTGCTACCCAATTCAACACTGGTAGCATATTCCCAAGTATTAGAAAAACAGTCCCTGACTTCCCTGACTGCTGGCCACTGCATGTGCTTTCCATGTTGGCTGGCAAAGATTAACTTCCAACCCCCCAGTGCATTTGGAGAACAAGGACTTCTACCTGCCCCTCAGACAATGACCAGGAGAGGATTGATCCCAGGCTGATAACCAGGTACCAATATTCCATTTCAACAATGCTTATATAGTCAGGACATAATAAAAACAAAGCCTGGGGCATGTAAGGTATCATGGAGAAGATAAACATGATATTGAGGTTTAGCAATGACTCAGGAACAACATAGAATTGAAAGATAATCCCTTCACTAACTAAAGCTCTAGGTGAGGGAAGAGGGACAGCCCAGAGTCAAGCCTGTTTAAGAATCACAAATCTTGGGGGCAATGTCTGTCCTTTCCCATATCTTATATGTTTTCTCTCTGAAGTTTTTTGCCTCAAGGAGAACCTCTGGAACAATTGCTCTTAAGGATCCTATCTGCTAGGTAGTTTGGGAACAGAGGTGATCCAAAAATTGCATTCAAGTGCCAGCTCTGCATAGAACAAGAACGACACTGAGAATCCTCAGATTCTTAATTTGTCATAAATGCTGATTTTTGTCTCAGTGCTAGCATTTCTGTCATCACAGTGTTTCAGATCCTTTTCACCAGTTCTTCAGTCTTTGCATGATATTTCTCCACAAACCTATAGAGTTTTTGAATAACTCTTATATCTACTACATTTAGTACTTTTACTGCTCTTTTTTATTAAAAAAATAAAATTGACTCTTCCTGTAACAGAATCCCTGGATCATGCCCACGGTGCATAATAAAAACCTAATTAGAATTTTAGTTTATTTAAGACTAAAATGGTCCCCTGTGACCATTCATACACACTATGAATATGATTAATTGCCTTCCAACGCCATGAATTGGTTCCTACTGACTGTTAGCAAATGTAGACCTCATGTAGTTTCATGTCATTCTGCTGTCTATCAAAGAGTTGCCTAAAGCTCACTATTGCCTCTCAATATTCTAAAAATTTATTTTGCTAAGTACTTATATGTCCTGTATCCATATTAACCTTAATTATATCTATATATTACCTTGAACTTTTATGCACCAATTAGAATAAATGATTGTATAGCACTAAGAGTGAAACTGCCCTTGCTCCGTGGGCCTACCTATGATCAAGAAGTTGCAACTTGGGGCCAGAGAGATAGCATGGAGGTAAGACGTTTGCCTTTCATGCAGAAGGTCATTGGTTCAAATCACGACGTCCCATATGGTCTCCCGTGCCTGCCAGGAGCAATTTCTGAGCATGGAGTCAGGAGTAACCCCTGAGCACTGCTGGGTGTGACCCCAAAAAAACCACCAAAAAAAAAAAAAGAAGTTGTAACTTGGGGCCAGAGCAGTGGCACAGTGGTAGGGCATTTATCTACACTTAGCTGATCTAGAACGTACTGTGATTTGATCCTCCTGCATCCTATATGGTCCCCCAAACCAGGAACGATTTCTGAGTGCATAGCCAGGAGTAACCCCTGAACGTCACTGGGTATGCAGCCCCCCCCAAAAAAGAGAAGTTGTAACTTAATCATTTGACAGTATTTTATTAACTCCTCTGGACATAAACTTCTATAAAGAATGTGATAGTTCAAGCTCTCTGAATATTTTTTGAGTTGCATAGTTACTTTGTGGTTTTGATCTGTTGTCTGAATTTAACTGTTTTTCTCGCAAATGTTTAGATCTCACAGATGCTATTTAATACCTCTTTTATCTCATAGATGCTTTAAAAACCTAACTAAAACTTTAAGTAAATAATATTTGGATTTTCTTTCTTGTACCATAAAGCTGATATTTATAAGAATAACAACTAGAAAATCTAAGTAAATTAAATAAATGTCTATCTTAAAGTGTCAAATAGCTATTGAGATCATCAAGTGTTAAGGCCCATAATTCTGTGAATGTCTTGTAATGATTTTCTCCTTGACAATTTCTACTTTGATGTGCAGCAAGAGACTAAGAATTCAGTATGAAAACTGAGTAGAACCACAAAATGTCAGTCAGTAAAAGTTTGGGCCATAATCCTGAAAAAAAAAAAAAACAGAATTCTGAAAATAGGAAATCCCCAAAGTTTAAAATACCAAGGTCACTGTCATTACAAATCAGCATCTCAAAATAGAGCACTGAAGAATAAAATACACCAAAAGGGGTAGGGAAGAGCTCAAAGGTTCTGAGTGCATGTCTTGCATTTATTAGCATTTTGTAAATATGTTATCTGAAAAATATCTAAAAATGCAAACTTTCAAGTTTCTTTGGTGGTCTAAATATCTAAAAATGCAAATTCCCAAGTTTCTTTCTGTGGTCTAATTTGTAAGGAGATAGGTACCTTGAGCTCAAAAGTTCAGAATTCATTTAGCCTTTAGAAGTATGGTGCACCCCTGGGTTTTCCCCACTCCCAGGCCAGGCCCGGACACTGGCCTAGGGTGGGGTCAAATCCCTGTCCTTCAGGCTTGGGAGGGTCCCTCTCCCTTCCTGGAGCAGGATTTTGAGCCGGCATGGACGGGCAGCTGGCAGGCATCCCCATGTGCCAGCGGCCTTTTGGTCCAGCCTAGGGTCAGGGGGGGGCCCGGACCTGGGTCACCCGACCCCCTTCCCCCCCCATTCCTCCGGATCTCCAGGTGGGTTCCTGGAAGGAGCTGACGGGGCACCCTGGGTTTTCCCCACTCCCAGGCCAGGCCCGGACACTGGCCTAGGGGGTGGAATTTGATCTGGTGGGTGGCAGATAGCTGCTCAGCTATACTCAGGCTGTCACTGGAAATTTCATACCAGTCTACATTTTGCAAACCGCGCGGGGGCGCTAACATTTGCTCCTCCCAACCATCAGTACCCCAGATTTACCCTTCTTAACTTTAGTAACACATAGTTTTAATCTCTGACCTAAGACATACAGTAGTTCTAACAAATCCCAGAACTATTTAGAATGACACTAATTGAACACATATTGAACACATATATCTTTTGAATATTTTATGGGTATTTTCTTTAACTGATGTAACTTTCTATATATTTTTCTACCATGATGTTTCTATCCACTTTTCATCTTGTCTTTTCTTTGTAAGCTGTATAGTAAGGATTGTTGTTGTAAATGTCCCTCAGTTTGATCCCTATGATTGAACTATGTCATGGAAATTGCTGGTCTTGTTCCTATGGCCTCCAGATGCACCAATAACGCTTCATGGCATTGATCCTTGTTTGCATAGACACATTAAAATGGAAAAACACCATACATATAGATAAGTTCTTATCTAATAAATCTCAGTACAATGTACCTTACACCCTGAACATTGATATAATGACCTGGCACAGGCCTCAGAAGAATGGGCATCCTCCATTTACGCCGGAACCAGGCAAGCTATCTACAAAACATCCAAGGTCTTTTATAGCAACAGCTGGAAGCAGTCCTCTACCAGGAAAGACACTACCAAGGGTCTGACATCGACCCCCTAAAAAGAGACTTCCATTTACACTGAGAAGACTTGACAAAATCAATGACCTGCTCTACAGGACATGGTTCTCTCTAGTGCCACTTAAGTGTGAGGTGAAACAAGAGCATGCTCTGCACCATCCTGACTGCAATATAGGATATGCAGACTCCAGGATCTTTAATACAGAAGCATGATACCAACAACAGAGACTATGTGAGGAATGGAGGTGTATTGCCACTACAGACGATGACTTGAATTGGACAAACTAGTTTGCCTGGAGCCTAGAGTCAGTCCTGTGCCAGGAAACTTCAGGGGTAGGGTCTCCTTGTATTTAGACCATAATTTGTCTTTCCATGTCCCTTATGTTTTGGTGGGCCTATGCAAACAAATGCCACTTTAATACCGTTTTTTTACTAAGTTCCCTTGACGCTAATCCTTAAGAAAAATAACCCACTAAAACTTTTGAGGTTAACTTAAACTAGTAAGCATGTGCATGGAACTAGAGAAATGTACTTTGCCCTCAATGTTTAAGGAGTTACATAAGTCTAATGTCTTTAGATTATATTGTGTGCTGCTAAGAAATAGTATGTACTACAACTGGGGATTTGAGGGACAAAGTAATTGTATTGTACATGGGTTTAGTTTTGTTTTTCTTAAAGTTCTTTGGCTGAAAGTTCAAGGCTGGGATATCATCGATGGGAATACCGTGAATTTTGTTTATGGGTGATTGGGCTTCCACTGTAACTTTACCCTGTCCTCTTTCTTTGCATCTTTGTTGTCATAATTAAAATAAAAATAATAAAAAAAAGAAGTATGGTGCACTATTTATGAGCCTCTAAACTCTTTTGTCACCATGATATTGCCCCTTACATAGAAATCAAAAGCTCTCTGTCAAGGAACAGTGCCACAGATTTCTGCTGTATTGTTATGAAGAACTAAAAGAAAGGAGAGGAATGACACCAAAACAAATATTCTGTACTAGCAATGCAAGCAATTATACACTGATAACAAATTAGGATCAATATACCCTGTAAGTAGCCCTTTTCCCCATGGTGATGACAATTTGGGGGTTTATCATACTGGATCTCAATACTTCAAGATGGAAGTATTTAAGCATGAATAGTCTTGAGACTTAGGTTTTTTTAAATTACAACCTGTGAGGTGCTTGTTTAGGGATTATGTCTTTCAGGATAATGATTCTCACTGAGTTAAGAAAAGGCTACATATCTCATTGAATAAAGGAAATAAAAAATGGAATTTGAGTCAAAGTAGTCAGATTTTTAAGAACTTTTTGATAGTATTGATATTGATAGCAATTCTCTCATTTTAATTCTCTGCTCTGTCATAATATGAATCATATACAAAGAGAAGATTACCTGAACTTATAATTTTATATACAATGTCTAATATCCATTAAATATTGAAACTCATAATTATGACAATCACTTTTGGTGTTTTGATGAACAGTAAGAATACTGAAATTTATCACTCTATCAAAATAAGAAAAATACTCAACAAACCTGCCAAAACAAAAGCCAAACAAAACAAAAACTAATGATACTTCTGGAGCTGAATATGCATCTCCAGAAACTTGGGACCCCAGACACCTTACCTGAGCTGCCACCCTATTCCAAAGCCTGTTATTCAGAAAGTTGCCTGTTTTGCACTCTTATTCCAAAATACTCCAATATATATCATTTGTTCCTGGTAGACAGATCATAGAGCTTTTTTCTCTCAGACAATATATGGCCTCAAAACTTAGTAGACCCAACAGAGAGTAAATAGTTGATAGCTTTCTGAGCTTTATCAAATAACCTGCATGGTTAGAAAGGTAACCTAAAATTCAGGTGTATTTTTAGCCACCACTACCTAAAATACCTCTCATTTTTATGGGAGGACAATATAAAATATTTTTCAAATAAAAAGTACTGGGAACATGAACAATAAACTGACTCTAAATAAACTACTGAAGTCATTTACAAAAACCAAATAACAAATTGTTGAATACAAACAACAAAATATACATACAATATATGGCAACACAGCCATGATATTAATAGTTGCTTGAAATTCAATGCACTAACATCTCCATCAAAAGCATAGAATAGAAGGTTGGATCAGGAAACAAAACCCATCCATTTGCTGCTTACAGAAAACACACCTTAAATCTCAGGATAGTCACACGTTCAAAGTAAAGATGAAAACCAATTAAATATGCCAATGGAAAACAAAAAAATAACCCGGAACAGCCATATTAAGATGAAATGATACTCAACATCAAGAAAGTAATTAGAGACAAGCTTGGAGGCTATGTATTGATCAGGAGAACAATGAACCAAGAAGTACTAACACCTATCAATATATACTCAAAAATGTTGAGTTCCCAACATTTGTAAGGTTTTTGTTCAGAAGCTTAGAGAAATGCATAGGTGGAAACATGATAGTAGTGGGAGATTTTAGCATACCACTCTCAATACTGGATAGATTCACTAAGCAGAATATTATTAATGGTATGCAAGCTCAAAGTGATAAACTAGAAAAGTGGGGGAATAATGGATTTATACTGGGCCTTCTATCCTTAAAAATTTGAATACACATTCTTCTATAGAGCACATGCAGCATTTTTTAGAAAAGATATCATCTTGAAGTATAAGTCTAACATTCAAAAATTTAAAAAACGGGGCCGGAGAGATAGCATGGAGGTAAGGCATTTGCTTTGCAAGCAGAAGGTCCGCGGTTCAAATCCGGGCACCCCATATGGTCCCCCGACCCTGCCAAGAGCGATTTCTGATCATCGAGCCCGAAGTGACCCCTGAGCGCTGCCAGGTGTGACCCAAAAACAAAAACAAAATAAAAACAAAAATTAAAAAAAAATAAGAATTATAAAAGGTATCTTCAAACCCAGATAGATTATAATATGTGGAGAAACACTAATCTGGAGACTGAACTAATCTGGAGACTGATTTGGAGACTGAGCAACATGCTACTTACTAGCAGATGAATCAAAGAAGAGATCAAGTTTGAAAAAAAAGATTATTTGAGATTGATATTTATGGTACATAGCTAAAGCGGTAATTAGGGAAAAATTCATAGCAATACAATCCCACATAAGACAAGATGAAAAAGATAAAATTATCAACTTAAAGGCACAATTTAAATATCTGGAAAATCAACAACAGAGGAACACTAGTAACTAGTAGAAGATAAATTTAAAAACCTAAGAAAAAAAAATAGAAACCTGAGAAGAAATCACTGATACACTAACAAAAAAAAACTGTATAAAGAATCAATGAAACAAGGAGCTGTTTCTTTCTTTTTTAAGAATAAAAAAGAGGGCCTGGAGAGATAGCACAGTGGTGTTTCCCTTGCAAGCAGCTGATCCAGGACCAAAAGTGATTGGTTCAAATCCTGGTGTCCCATATGGTCCCCCATCCTGCCAGGAGCTATTTCTGAGCAGACAGCCAGGAGTAAACCCTGAACACCGCTGGGTGTAACCAAAAAACCAAAAGTAAATAAATAAGATAGAAAAGCCTTTGTGAAGACTCATAAGAAAAAAAGAGAAGATGCTCAAATAAATCAGACAAGAATTGTAAGGGAGAAATTACAACAGAATCCTAGAATTCCAAGGCATCATGAAAGGTTACTATGAACAAAACAATTAACAAATATACCAAATCAGTAAAACGTATGATAAAAATCATATAATTATATCAATAGTTGTAGAGTAAGCATTTGACAAGATGCAAGATTTGACAACTTCCACATATCCTCTGAACAAAAAAAGTGGAAGAAACCTTCCTCAAGAGAGTAACAACTATCTCTAAAAGTCTCACAGTTAATAGTATTCTTTATCTTGAAAACTGTTATTCCCACTAATAACAGGCACAAGAGAAGGATGTTCATTGTCTCCACTTTCTTTTTTTGTTTGTTTTTGTTTTGGGACCACACCCATTTGATGCTCAGGGGTTACTCCTGGCTAAGTGCTCAGAAATTGGCGTGGGGGGACCATATGGGATTCCGGGGGATCGAACTCTGCCCTTCCTTGGCTAGCGCTTGCAAGGCAGACACCTTACCTCTAGCGCCACCTCTCTGACCCCCATTGTCTCCACTTTCATTCAACATAGTATTAAAAGTCCTATAACAGCAATTAGGCAAAAGAAGAAATCAAGTTGATCCAAGTTAAAAAATAAATAAAACTAGCTCTATTCACAGATGACATGATGATATGCATTAAAGACCCTAAAGTGTACACAAAAAAGCTCACAGAAACAATAAACCATTACAGCAAAGTGGCTACAAAGCTTATATGCAAAAATTGATTTCATTTTAATACAAGTAATAAATCAGAGAAGAAATAGATTAAAAACTATATCCCATTTAAATAGTACAAAAATATTGAGTACCTAGTAATCAACTTAACAAGAGAAGCAAGAGAGGTTTAAGATGACCCTTCAACCCATAAAAAACTTCCTAAAAGTCTTAAAAGTAAGTTACTTCTTAAAAGTAAGAGGGGTGCGGATCACTCGTCCCTGAAGCTGGAACAAGTTTCAGCATGCCTTATACCAGCTCATAATATTACTCCCGACTTTTAAGAAGTTGTTTATGGGTTGAAGGGTCGTCTTATATGCCGGCAAATACGGTATCAAAAAATACTGGGAGCAACTTGTGCTTTTGAGGATGTGTGAAAATAGAAATTTCATTCACTGCCGAGGTGAATGCTGTCTGGTTCAACCCCTATGGAAAACCATATAGAGGGTTCCTAATAAATGTGGAATTGTGCTGCCATATTTCCCAGAAATTCCACTATTGAGTGTCTATACCAAAAAGAAAAAAAAAGAAAAAGCATATTCAAAGAAACTATGCATACCACTATTCATCACAATACAATATAATAGCTAAGAGTTGAAAACAACATAGATATCAAAAAAGATGAATGGATCACGAAGTTTTGGTACATGTATAAAATGGAATGCTACATTAGTGTAAAGAATAATGGAATCACACAATCCACTGCAACATGGAAATGGAAGATATTTTGTTAAGTGAAGACAGAAAAGGGATAAATACAGCATGATGTCACTTATGTGTGGTATTTAGAATAACTGTATGAAGAAATGGAATGTTTTAAATGAGAGTTATCTAAGACACTTTGGCCACAAAGAACAGTGAGAAGGAAAGATACTGAGTGGAATGGAAAAAAAAAAAAAGATGTAAAGTAATGGAGGGAAGGGGCCAAGGGGACTGTGGTGCTTTGAAGTTATTAAGAAAGAACAGAGTCAATAACAATAAAATCATGTGATCCAAACTTTAACAATCAAACTTGGGAACTTCTCAGCAATGAGTCTTTGATTGTTGCTTCTCCACAGGGGTTTTTGCCCTACCTCTCTAGGACCTCAATATTGTGTTGTTTCTGTTGAATTTATCCCAAAGGTCTATTATATATTCTCTTATTTTGAGGATTTTCCATCATTTATTTTAAGGCTTTTTTCCAACTTCTTCTTTTATATATTAATGTTATGCAGCTTACCTCTGTTCACTAATACTGTCCTTATCATCTGTTACTCTTCTGGTGAGGCCTTCAAGTGAGTTTTTCATTCCGAGTACCAATTTTTTCAGTTCTATTGTTTCTATTTAAAATGTTCTCATTTCTATTCTCACATCCTTTTGAGTCTGATTGTCCATCTGTTCGATGATTTCTTTTGAGTTCTCTGAACATCCTCAATATTTCTAAAGTCTTTATCAGAGTGTTTATATAGGTGGCTGATACTAGTTGGGTTTTCAAAACTATTCTCTTGAGGGAGGGACTTCAGAGCATAAAAACCGGCTATCCTTTGCAAAAGCTGGCTCCCTGTGTGTGACACCAGGCGGGGAAAATCCGCGAAAGTACACCGGCCCAGTGGGGCTCAGCTGTGAAAGACTGTGAGTGTGACCTGTCTATGTCTGTCTACTGTCCTCTTGCGTGAAACTCTTGCGAGTGGGGCAAAAAGAGCCTCCAGAAACCTCGCTCGCCCAGACGCCATTTTCAGGGAGGGACTTCAGAGCATAAAAGCCGGCTATCCTTTGCAAAAGCTGGCTCCCTGTGTGTGACACCAGGCGGGGAAAATCCGCGAAAGTACACCGGCCCAGTGGGGCTCAGCTGTGAAAGACTGTGAGTGTGACCTGTCTATGTCTGTCTACTGTCCTCTTGCGTGAAACTCTTGCGAGTGGGGCAAAAAGAGCCTCCAGAAACCTCGCTCGCCCAGACGCCATTTTCAGGGAGGGACTTCAGAGCATAAAAACCGGCTATCCTTTGCAAAAGCTGGCTCCCTGTGTGTGACACCAGGCGGGGAAAATCCGCGAAAGTACACCGGCCCAGTGGGGCTCAGCTGTGAAAGACTGTGAGTGTGACCTGTCTATGTCTGTCTACTGTCCTCTTGCGTGAAACTCTTGCGAGTGGGGCAAAAAGAGGCTCAGAGGAGCACGGCCGCTCCGCTTCGCTACGCGGCCGTGCACTCTTTCTAAGGAAAGAACTCCATTGCAACAAGAAGGAAAAATCACACTAAGAACGGCGCTATATCACAGAAGCAAACATTTCTCTCTGGACTGTCTTCTCTGTTACATGCTCGGGCCTAAGATTTGACCCAGTGTGAGGCTTCATCCACGGAGGACTCCCCTCCCTTAGAGGCAAGTCAGCCCATCCAGAAAGGGAGGAGCCAGAGGAGTGTGCTGCCTACATCATATAGACAATGAATACCACTACAACACGTAGAAAAACCCACAATACAAATGTGACAATGGGGAAACAGCGCAGGCCAGCATCAGACATAGAGAATGAAGATGACAATTCTGAGGACCAGATAATGACTGAACAACTAATCAACCTCTCAGATAAGGACTTTAGACTAGCAATATGGAAGGTGCTCAACAGACTCCAAGAAACCATGGATCGAGTTGAACAGAACACTAATAAGAACCAAGAAAATATGAAGGCAGAAATGACAAAACTCCAAACTGAAATAACATGTCAACTAACAGGCCTGAAAAACTCAGTAAACGAAGTGAATGACAAAATGGATAAGCTCTGGGACAGGGTATCAGAAGCTGAGAATAGACTTGGTGCTGTGGAAGATGAGATACATAACAATTCCATACAGCAGGAGAGATTGGACAAAAAACTTAAAGCAAATGAGCAGACAATGGAAAAATTAGTCAAAGAATGGGAACAGACGAAAATAGAAGTCTATGATAAGATCAACAGAAACAACTTAAGAATCATTGGAGTCCCAGAGACCCAGGAAGAAAATTTCCAGGAAGAATCAATGGTCAAGAACATCATTAAAGAGAAACTTCCAGAGCTAAAGAATATATGTGATCAAATCCTGCATGCCCGAAGAGTACCAACCAAAAGAGACCCCAGAAAAACCACCCCAAGACACATCCTAGTCACAATGACAAATCCCACAGATAGAGACAGAATTCTGAAAACAGCAAGATCAAAAGGGGAAATCATGTTCAAGCAAGCTTCCCTGAGATTTACAGCAGACCTGTCACCAGAAACGCTCAATGCCAGAAAGCAGTGGTGGGATATTGTGACAAGACTGAATGAAATGAATGCTTCACCCAGAATACTATACCCAGCAAAACTCACTTTCCGGTTTGATGGAAGAATACATGGTTTCACAGACAAAAAACAGCTCAGAAACTTCACAGACACAAAACCAGTCTTAAGAGAAAAACTGAAAGACCTAATCTAAGACAAGACTACCCAAAAGACACACCAAATTTTGAAATAAAGATGGCGTTAAATCCCAGGACAATTCTTTCTCTCAACGTCAATGGACTAAATGCACCAGTTAAGAGACACAGAGTGGCTAAATGGATCAAAAAACTCAATCCAACCTTCTGCTGCCTACAAGAAACGCACCTGAATAGTCAGAACAAACATAGACTCAAAATAAAAGGCTGGAGAAAAGTTATCCAAGCAAACAACACCCATAAAAAAGCTGGAGTGGCCATACTAATATCAGATAATGCAAACTTTATACTCAGGAAGGTTGTAAGGGACAAAGACGGACATTTTATATTAATCAAGGGGTACGTAGAGCAGGAAGAATTCACTCTCCTAAACATATATGCACCGAATGAGGGGCCAGCAAAATATTTAATACAACTGCTGACAAATCTGAAAAATAATATCAACAACAACACAATAATTGTGGGGGACCTAAACACGGCTTTGTCAACACTGGACAGGTCAACCAGACTGAAACCCAACAAGAATATACTAGACCTGAGGAGAGAAATGGAAGAAAGAGGCCTAGTGGATATATATAGGACACTCCATCCCCAGAAACCTGGATACACATTCTTCTCCAATGTACATGGGACATTCTCCAGGATAGACTACATGCTGGCACATAAAACATACCTCCATAAGATCAAGAGGATAGAAATTTTGCAGACTACCTTCGCTGACCACAAGGCTCTGAAATTATTTGTGAACTCCAAAGGGACTCAGAAGAAACACTTTAACACCTGGAAGTTAAACAGCCTCATGCTCAATAACCAGTGGGTCCGAGATGAAATCAAGGAGGAAATAAAAAGGTTCCTGGAAACAAATGACAATAAAGACACAAACTCTCAGAACTTATGGGACACAGCAAAAGCAGTACTGAGAGGAAAATTTATAGCTTTGCAAGCACACATCAGGAAGGAAGAAGGAGCTTACCTGAGTAGCTTAATGACACAGCTAATAGAACTAGAAAATGCTCAACAAAAGGACCCAAGAACAGGAAGACAGAAGGAAATAACAAAGCTGAGAGCAGAAATCAACGAAGTGGAAACTCAAAAAACAATCCGAAAGATCAACGAAAGCAGAAGTTGGTTCTTTGAAAAAATAAACAAGATTGATAGACCACTGGCAAACCTAACAAAGAAAGAGAGAGAGAGAAACTTGATAACTCGTATCAGGAATGAAAAAGGAGAGATCACTACTGATATGACAGAGATTCAAAGGGTAATCAGAAACTACTTTGAAAAACTCTACGCCACTAAAAATGAGAACCTGGAAGAAATGGATAAATTCTTGGACTCTTATAATCTTCCACGGTTGAAGGAAGAGGATGTAGCATATCTAAACACCCCCATCACCATTGATGAAATTAAAACAGTAATCAAATGTCTGCCGAAAAACAAAAGCCCAGGTCCAGATGGATTCACTAATGAATTCTATCAAACTTTCCAAGAGGAACTACTGCCAATCTTGGCAAGACTCTTTCATGAAATTGAACAAACAGAAACACTTCCAAATAGCTTTTATGAAGCCAACATCACCTTGATACCTAAACCAGACAGAGACGCTACCAAAAAAGAAAATTACAGACCAATATCACTGATGAATGCAGATGCAAAGATCCTCAACAAAATCCTGGCAAATAGGATTCAATGCCTCATTAAGAAGATCATCCACTACGATCAAGTAGGTTTCATCCCAGGAATGCAAGGCTGGTTTAACATCCGTAAATCTATCAACATAATACACAACATCAATAACAAGAAAAATAAAAACCACATGATCATATCAATAGATGCAGAGAAAGCATTTGATAAGGTCCAACACCCATTCTTGATCAAAACTCTCAGCAAGATGGGAATGGAGGGAACCTTTCTCAATATAGTGAAGGCCATCTACCACAAGCCAGTGGCAAATATTATCCTCAATGGAGAAAAACTGAAAGCCTTCCCTCTAAATTCTGGCACAAGACAAGGCTGTCCTCTCTCACCACTCCTATTCAACATAGCACTGGAAGTACTTGCTATAGCGATTAGGCAAGAAAAGGATATCAAGGGAATCCAGATAGGAAAGGAAGAAGTCAAGCTCTCACTGTTTGCAGATGACATGATACTCTACTTAGAAAACCCTAAAGACTCTATCAAAAAGCTTCTAGAAACAATAGACTCATATAGCAAGGTGGCAGGCTACAAAATTAACACACAAAAATCAATGGCCTTTCTATACACCAACAGTAATAAAGAAGAAATGGACATTAAGAAAACAACCCCATTCACAATAGTACCACACAAACTCAAATATCTTGGAATCAACTTGACTAAATATGTGAAGGACCTATACAAAGAAAACTATAAAACTCTGCTCCAAGAAATAAGAGAGGACACACGGAAATGGAAACACATACCCTGCTCATGGATTGGCAGGATTAACATCATCAAAATGTCAATACTCCCCAAGGCATTATACAGATTTAATGCCATCCCTCTAAAGATACCCATGACATTCTTCAAAGAAGTGGATCAGACACTTTTGAAATTCATTTGGAACAATAAACACCCTCGAATAGCTAAAGCAATCATTGGGAAAAAGAATATGGGAGGAATTACTTTTCCCAACTTTAAACTGTACTACAAAGCAACAGTTATCAAAACAGCATGGTATTGGAATAAGGATAGGTCCTCAGATCAGTGGAATAGGCTTGAATACTCAGAAAATGTTCCCCAGAGATACAACCATCTAATTTTTGATAAAGGAGCAGGAAATCCTAAATGGAGCAGGGAAAGCCTCTTCAACAAGTGGTGTTGGCACAATTGGATAGCCACTTGCAAAAAATTAAACTTAGACCCCCAGCTAACATCATGTACAAAGGTAAAATCCAAATGGATTAAAGACCTCGATATCAGCCCCAAAACCATAAGATATATAGAACAGCACATAGGCAAAACACTCCAGGACATTACAGGCATCTTCAAGGAGGAAACTGCACTCTCCAAGCAAGTGAAAGCAGAGATTAACAGATGGGAATATATTAAGCTGAGAAGCTTCTGCACCTCAAAGGAAATAGTGCCCAGGATACAAGAGCCACCCACTGAGTGGGAGAAACTATTCACCCAATACCCATCAGATAAGGGGCTAATCTCCAAAATATACAAGGCACTGACAGAACTTTACAAGAAAAAAACATCTAACCCCATCAAAAAATGGGGAGAAGAAATGAACAGACACTTTGACAAAGAAGAAATACGCATGGCCAAAAGACACATGAAAAAATGTTCCACATCACTAATCATCAGGGAGATGCAAATCAAAACAACGATGAGATACCACCTCACACCCCAGAGAATGGCACACATCACAAAGAATGAGAATAAACAGTGTTGGCGGGGATGTGGAGAGAAAGGAACTCTTATCCACTGCTGGTGGGAATGCTGTCTAGTTCAACCTTTATGGAAAGCGATATGGAGATTCCTCCAAAAACTGGAAATCGAGCTCCCATACGATCCAGCTATACCACTCCTAGGAATATACCCTAGGAACACAAAAATACAATACAAAAACCCCTTCCTTACACCTATATTCATTGCAGCTCTATTTACCATAGCAAGACTCTGGAAACAACCAAGATGCCCTTCAACAGACAAATGGCTAAAGAAACTGTGGTACATATACACAATGGAATATTATGCAGCTGTCAGGAGAGATGAAGTCATGAAATTTTCCTATACATGGATGTACATGGAATCTATTATGCTGAGTGAAATAAGTCAGAGAGAGAGAGAAAAACGCAGAATGGTCTCACTCATCTATGGGTTTTAAGAAAAATGAAAGACACCCTTGTAATAATAATTTTCAGACACAAAAGAGAAAAGAGCTGGAAGTTCCAGCTCACCTCAGGAAGCTCACCACAAAGAGTGATGAGTTTAGTTAGAGAAATAACTACATTTTGAACTGTCCTAATATTGAGAATGTATGAGGGAAATGTAGAGCCTGTTTAGGGTACAGGCGGGGGTTGGGTGGGGAGGAGGGTGATTTGGGACTTGGGTGATGGGAATGTTGCACTGGTGATGGGTGGTGTTCCTTTTATGTCTGAAACCCAAACACAATCATGTATGTAATCAAGGTGTTTAAATAAAAAAAAAATTAAAAAAAAAAAAAGAAAAAAAGAAATAGGTCATGAAAGCTAAATAGAGTTATAAGCAATATACACCTATATTTATGGATAGTGCTTTTTAATTTTAATACGTAGATAGATCTAACCCCTTAAGCTTTAAAATCAGATTGAACTATAATTCAATTTGCATTCAAATAAAGCATATTGCAAATACTTTTTAATATAAAAAAAAAAAAAAAAAAAAAAACTATTCTCTTCATGCACTAAATATCTTAAATTCTCTGTTGCTTTCTTATTATGACCTGTGCTGTGTGGTGGTGTTTATTATGTGTTGTGATGGGGTTCTAAATCCAAAATGATTTTTTTATTCAAAAAGTTGTCCACTACCACCCCTGGTCACTGATCCTGTCTGTGCCTCGGCCATGTTCTTCTCTAGGTGCATTAACCTGACTTCGAAATCTGTTTCTATATCTTAAAATAAACCCTTATACTCTCATTCCAAGGTAGGAGAAAGGTGTGGGATGAAGAGAACATAGAAGACAGAGGCATGGACCCTCTTGTTTTAGATATGAATGAATAATATTGTATGAATGAATGTGAATAAATATTCCCCTAAAACACAAATAATTATATTCTTGAAAGTTTATCTATTAAAGAAAAGATGATGACCAAATTCCAAAATGCAATTCCAAATGGAACAAACAAGAGCCTTTCTTTCTGGCTTATGGAAATGAAAATTCTACATCCTATTTGGAAGACACTGTGAAAAATTTCTTACAAAATAAGCATCTCAATACTCAATAACTGAGTTCCTTGGCATAAGAAATTCATACTAACATGTCATTCAAAAAAGATATAAATTTATTTCCTTATAAAATATTTCACATGAATGTTGTGGAGTTTTTATTCAAAATTGATAAAACTTAAAGGCATCAAATGTTCTTCAGTAAGTGTTAGGGTAAATAAATTATGGTTTATTCACACAATGAAATCATATTTGTCCTAAAAAATAAGTGAGCTTTTAAATCATGAAAAATGTGTAAGTGTATTTAAATATTTATTTTAAGTTAAAGAAGTCAATTTGAGAATATGCAAGATGTACGATTTTTACTATATTATAAAATTATGGAAACAAAACAATACAGTTGTTACGATCAGAAGTGGAAAATAAAAATACCGTATATTTTTCGTGCCATAAAATATTTTGTATAATGTTTTGGTGGTAGTAGATACATATTGTATACTTGTAATTAATTCAATATCCATAAGCAGCAGACTTGGGAAGATAATTATGTGTTGACATAAAGTTAAAAGTGGTAACAAATGCACTACTCTGATGTAGAATGTTTATAGTGGAAGAGTCTATACTTTTAGAAGGTTTTGAGTATGAGAAAATTCTTATTTTTAACAGATTTGCTGAAGGTAATTCTGGTAGTGTCTAAAAGTATTCTAACAATGCATTTTCTATTAAAAATCTTATCTACAGGGCCCAGAGAAATAGCACAGTGTTGTTTGCCTTGCAAGCAGCTGATCCAGGATCTAAGGTGGTTGGTTCAAATCCCGGTGTCCCATATGGTCCCCCGTGCCTGCCAGGAGCTATTTCTGAGCAGACAGCCAGGAGTAATCCCTGAGCAATGTTGGGTGTGGCCCAAAAAACAAAAAAAAATCGTATCTATAATGTATAAAATGAATATATATACCATGGAAAAACTAAACAAAACAAGAGACATTTTAAACTATACTATATTTAAACTGAAAAAATACAAATACAAATAAGTAATTTAGAATTATTGCAAAGAAACCAATGTCTAAAAGTACAGAATAATAATAACTATAATGAAGGTTATTTTTAAAAATACAATGAAAGTTTAAAACTATATATAATGAATTTTTTTTTTAGTTTAAATAGGCATAAAGTCATAGAAGGAGAGCAAGAAACTGATTGGCATTTTATCAAAACCAATTAGTGATAATAACTCAAAAATTTAAGAAATTCTAAAATCCCAACGGTGATAAATTCAGAGAAAAACGCCTAAACACAACAGATTAATATTGTTGCCCAATGAAAGAAAATCCAAAGAATAATTAGAAAAGACAATATTTTCAAAGAAAAACAATAGTGTTGAAAGGAGACTTTAATAGAAACTTTGACAGATGGGAATATATTAATCTAAGACACATGCACTTCAAAGGAAATAGTGCTCAGGATACAAGAGCCACCCACTTAGTGGGAGAAACTATTCACCTAATACCCATAAGATAAGGGACTGATATCCAAAATATACAAGGCACTGACAGAACTTTACAAGGAAAAAAAATCTAATCCCATCAATAAATGGAGAGAAGAAATGAACAGACAATTTTGACAAAAAAGAAATGCAAATGGCTAAAAGGCACATGACAAAATGCTCCACATCATTAATTATCAGGGAGATGCAAATCAAAACAACTATGAGGTACCATCTCACGCCATAGAGATTGGTGCACATCACAAAGAATGAGAACAAGCAGCGCTGGCAGGGATGTGGAGAGAAAGAACTCTTATTCACTGCTGGTGGGAATGCCATCTAGTCCAGCCTTTATGGAATGTGATATGAAGATTCCTCCAAAAACTGGAAAGTAAGTTCCCATACAATCCAGCTATACCACTCCTAGGGATATACCCTAGGAACACAAAAATATAATACAAAAATCCCTTCCTCACACCTATATTCATTGCAGCGCTATTTACAATAGCCAGACTCCAGAAACAACCAAGATGTTCTTAAACAGATGAATGGCTAAAGAAACTGTGCTATATATACACAACGGAATATTATGCAGCCGCCAGGAGAAATGAAGTTATAAAATTTTCCTATACATGGTTGTACATGGAATCCATATGCTGAGTGAAATAAGTCAGAGGAAGAAAGATAGATGCAGAATAGTCTCACTCATCTATGGGTTTTAAGAAAAATAAAAGACATTTTTGCAATAATCCTCAGAGACAAAGAGAGGAGGGCTGGAAGGTCCAGCTCATGACATGAAGCTCACCACAAAGAGTGATGAGTGCAGTTAGAGTAATAACTACATTGAGAACTATCATAACAATGTGAATGAATGAGGGAAGTAGAAAGCCTGTCTAGAGTACAAATGGGGGTGGGGTGGGGAGCAGGGAGATTTGGGATATTGGTGATGGGAATGTTGCACTGGTGAAGGGGGGTGTTCTTTACATGACTGAAACCCAACTACAATCATGCTTGTAATCAAGGTGTTTAAATAAAGATATTAATAGAAATAAAATTTTGGGAGTCAGAAGATAAGGCAGTTGTTTTTAGCATGTGTGTATATGTGTGTGAGTGTGTGTGTATTTGTGTCTGTAATTGGGGAGAACAGTTGACCTAGAATTCTTGAGGCCGAAGAATATACTGACAAAAGCAGAGACTCAGAAAAAGAAATTAAGAGACAGAAAAAACAAATATGTATTGAGAAGTCAAACTTATTCCTTGTTCTATAATAATTGTAATGCCATTTTATTGGAAATTATGTAAATTAACTTCATAAAATATGAAAGAAAATGAATTTAATAAAGTCTGGATTGTTTTTGGATTTGGTAAATTCATTTAAAATTTTAGACTATGGACTAGAGAAACAGTAGAGAGATTAAGATGATTACATTGCACATGAAAAACCACAATAACCAACACCATATATGATCCACTAAGCACCCTCAACAGAGATACTTAAGCACAGTGTCAAGAGTAAGCCCTGAGCACTGCTGCATGTGATCTCAAAAATAAAAAATAAGTAAAAGTAAGTTAGAGTTTATAGAGACATAAATAATCAACATACTAACAAAATATTAAAAAATGAATCATTTTAACTACTAAGAAGTAAAAAGGGAGCTGATTAACATAAAGAGAGGAATAAATCTAGAATAAATAATAATTTGATGCTATCAAAATACACTAACAACTTTAGTGTATATTTTAATTGAAGAGCAATTTTATACTAAATTAAACACATGTCCACAGATTGAAAAGAATTTCAACATACGAATAAATATATTAATATAAGAATGCAGAAAAGTTGGAAGTAAATGGAAATGTAAAATAAATTTTACCTAAATTTATCTATTGATTAAATGCAGTTTCTATCAAAAGGTGAAAAAGATTTGTATGAAAGATCAAGTAATTCTAAATTGTATATGGAAATGCAATGATAGACTTAAATGACCAAATGAGAAAGTTGATTACTAAGCTCTAACAACTAAGACAGTGTGATTGAGTACAAAGTGAGCAAACAAACCAGTAAGAAAAAATCAACAAAAAAGTCAACATAAAAAAGGACTTGATTTATGATAAATCTGACACTCCTATGTAGTAACAAGTATTTTTTAATAAATAATCTGGAACAATCAAGTACACACACTTTTAAACTGAATATTTTATGTTTGAAATGTATTTTTAAATATATTTTAACCTCTATCATATCACATCATACCCAAAACTCAAATTCCTGAGCATTTTAAACTTAAATTAAGAAGGTAAAGCAGACAATGACAAAACAACCACAATAAAACAACCACATTATCTTCTTGTTCTGAGTTAGGTTAACTAAATTTCAGAAGTAGGAAGAACATACTAAGCATTGAGGTAAAGAAAAAAATTGATATATGAATCTATGTTTAAAATAAGATTAATGACATTAATAAATATCAAAAAAGAATAAGAGGGTAAGTCACGGGGTCGGATAAATAGCACAGCAATTGGGCATTTGCATTATAAGAAGCCAATCCAGGACAGACCGTGGTTCAATTCCCAGCATCCCATATGGTCCCCCATGCCTGCCAGGAGCAATTCCTGAGCACGGAGTCAGGAGTAACTGCTGAGCGCCACTGGGTGTGAACACAAAAAAAATTTCTTTAAGTGGGGGGTTAGAGCAGTGGCACAAGTGGTAGGGTGTTTGCCTTGCATGAACTGACCTAGGACACAATGTGGTTCAATTCCTCTGGTGTCCCATATGGGCCCCCAAGCCAGGAGCGATTTCTGAGCACATAGCCAGGAGTAATCCCTGAGCATCACTGGGTATGGCCCAAAATCCGAAAAAAAATAAAATAAAAAGAAGGTAAGTCATGATATGAAACATGAGAAATATTTAACAGAGTTTATAATGAGACAAATATTAGTAATCAGGAAAATGTAAATTAAAGCCATACTCTGAAATTTAAAATCCGACAACACTAGTGTAAATTATGATGTGGAACAATTACAACTCAAATATCCTGGGTAAAATGCATAAAATAATGCAGCTATTTTTTAAAAATTTGTGACAAATACATATCAATCATTCAGTAATCCAACATAACAGCACACATAAATTTCCCAAAAGCAGGAATGAAAAACTGTCCAAAGAAATATTTGCTGAAATGATACAAAATGAAATGAAAAAATAACCCATCAACTGCAGAAAACTTAATTTGAGATAGTTATGCAATAAAATCTAGAAATGAACTTCACTTGAAAATGTTGATAAACCTATAAAAACAATATTTAGTTTTAAAAAGTACTAAAAAGTACAAATGAGTCTATTATACATTAAAAAATAAATTTATAATTCGCCACACAACGTATATTCATGTTTACCTCTGAGTTGGGGAGGTAATACTGTTCTATAGGTATTTGTGCTGTAGAGTACTTGTCTCATTGAAACTAAACTATTATTAGGTAGGGCCAGAGCGAGAGCACAGTGGTAGGGCATTTGCCTTGCAGGTAGACGACCCAGGACAGGTTCAATCCCCAGCACCCCATATGATCCCAGAACCTGCCAGGAGTGATTTCTGAGTGCAGAGCAAGGAGTAACTCCTAAGTGTCACCGGGTGTGGTCCCCCAATCAACAACAACCACAACAGCAATAACAAAACTAGTTTTAGGATTTCATAGCTTACTACATATAACTGATATAGTGTCTTATAGTATATGTAAACTATAGCTTCATTGTTGAATCCTTTTGTGATTCAGTGTTGCTGGATCTTTACGGTAGTTTTTACTGACAGAGATATTGATTGACAGAGATATTGCTGTGTATCAGCCACTAATGATAGTCCTTTGAACTTTATTTCCAAGTATTTTTATTTAGCCCATTAATATAACACTGCTATCCTCATTGCATACATTTCACATATTCAAAAGTCAATACTCAAAGAGGTCAAGTGACACACTTGTGGAATATTTCTAGATAATTGCAGACTTCAAAAGCATGCCTTACTGATCCCACTCGTTCATTGTCTTCTGTGTAGTTCCTTAACTTTATTTTGGGGGGGGAACCTAATTATAAGAAAATTTAGTTTTTAAGGATACATTCACCATGAATGAAGTCTTCACTTCAAAAAGAAGATTAATATTTTTTTACTCAACTGTCACTCTATTCTATGATCTTCCATAGTAGGTATGTATCCCTTGGTAATTGAGTCCCAAATCTGGGGCAAAGTCCTCTGCCTAATAGTGTCGTACTATCTTCTAGACAAGTGATTGAGGAGAAAGAGCACAGGTTTTATTTAACCTGACATATTAGTTGGACTTTGAAAAAAATATGCTTAATTACTTTGAGACTCATTTTTCTCATTTGTCAAAAAGAGATTTCTTAATGTTCCAAGTTGAGAAAATGAGTTCATTTCTCCTAGGACATGATCGGCATACAACCAACTTAAATTGCTATGTTGGCCTCTTTGACTCTAAAATATCTTTTTTCTTATCCTTCCCATTTTCCTGTCCCATTCTCTCTCCTTCATGTAGCTCTATGTTTCATGAGGCTAATCATTGTGAACCACTTCAGCAAACTTTCATTCTCTACTTTAAGACTGCCAGAATATTTACAAGTAGAAGGGCAGTGAAGTCTGAGTAGAGTTCCCTTCTTGTTCTGAGCCTGTGGAGATAAACAGTCTGGTGCAACTGATTCTTGCAATTAGAAGTTTTGTACTTCTTGCACCTGACAGGCTACTTGGCAAAGTGTGTCCCTATAACTTCCTCATTAATTCCCAGTCTTCTAATTTATTTCTGAGGCTTTTTATGATTTGTGTGCGTGTTTTCAAAAAGTTACTCCCTCAAATTCCTATTTCACTGTGCCCTGTCTTTTGGGTGGGGTAATCTGCTTTCGGTTTTTCAATTGAATTTGAGTAGCATCTTGCATACGAGATGACTTAGTTCTCCAATTGACTTAAGAAGATGAAATCACTGTGATTATTGGACCTAAGGAATTGGAAGAACTTAAAAGCAGACACACAGAGTAAATGTAAACATCTCTTAGTATGTACTCAAAAGTTTGCAATGTTTTTTTTTTTTTTTTTCAGAAAATTTTGAGGAGATTGAATCCTACTTCAGAGCCACAGGGATATTTTATCAGCATTCTGAGGTTTTATAGGATACATATATGACCATGAATATAGGAAAGATAAACTCTCAAAATGTACAAAAAAGAGAGATTTTATGAAGTCAAAATAGCATTATCATTTAATTATATGTATTACATATTGCCATTATTTTTTATTTTGTCATATTTACCTATATAATATAAATTGTCTATATGTATTGATGAAGCCTTTATATCATCTCGCATACAATATCAATTTTCCACAGCAAGTACCATTAACTTATAAGGAAAATAGTTTGAGAATTCTTATACCTTCAAATAATGTGCTAAGTCATTTCAAATAATATTTCAAAGAATCGAAATAACATTTTAAAAGGAAGGAATGAAATAATAAATACATAGACATCATAAAAATTCTTCCTGAGAAAGGATCTTTTCCAAACTGATCTATCTGTTCAATATGTGTGACCCCATCTTATCAAAGTAACCACCAAATAATACATATGGAATTTTCAATATTTGGGTTTTCATTGTATAAAGCAAAAAAACAAACAAACAAAAACTAACTAAAAAACCTCTTTAGTTTACTTCTTATAAAAAAAAAAAAACAGGAGCCAGTTCAGAACTTTTGAGAAATTTCAATGGTGTCACTAGAACATTAGAAAATCAGAAAATCTGTAATCTCAAGGCTTCCTCTTGGCCTCTCTCAGTTTTGGTAGGGCTCCCCTCTCCAGTGTCTGCTTCCTCTCATCTTCATTTATTAGGCCCTGCCTGGAAGTCAGGAGCTAAAGAGGCACTGACTGAACCGCCCATAATCAAATGATGTCTCTCCAGGTAGAGACAGAGCTTCTTTTTTGCTGTCTGGAAACAATTAAAATTTTATGTTTAGAGGACTAGGAAAGAGATGGGAGGACAGTTGCTATTATTAGTTCTCAGCAGGACAAAGATGGAGATTATAATATACAGTGGAAGAAAGGCAAAAACGGGCCGGAGCTATGGCGCAGTGGAAGGGCATTTGCCTTGCACGAGGCTGACCCAGGACTGACTGTGATTCTATCCCTGGCTTCCGATATGGTCCCCCAAGCCAGGAGCGATTTCTGAACGCTCCTGGTAACTCCTGCTTACCGGGTGTGGCCCAAATTAAAAATAAAAAGAAAGGCAAAAATTGCTTTCCTCTGCCCTAGCAGGAGGCTCTACCTCTTACCCGACCTAAGAAGAAAGTGCCCCATCTATGCACACTATGGATAATGAAGTTATTTCTTAAACAACAAATAACTGAGCAGTGGGATCATGTAGAGAAGTGGAATGCTGTAAGTATGCAAATCATCTGAAGAGCATGCATTTGTGCAGTCACTTACCTGAAAAATTACTCTTCCTTACAATAGTTCAGGACACAGGACCTATCTGCAAATGAGTGGGTGGAAAGAAAGTTCTGCAATGATAATGAGAGGGTCCAGAATAAAACTCAGGTGAGTGCAAAGACCAGCTGTTAAGCCAAATTTGATTGGTTCTGGTTATACCTCTGATCTGACACCTATGCCACACCTTTAAAACTATTATTTAACCTCCAAAGTGGAGACATTCATTCGGGTGTTAGAAGATAGAAGCATGTGTACAGAGGAAACTTGATTCTGGCAATCACAGGGCACAGACGGTTCTGTGGATTTATTCTTATCACTTCAACTCCTAGTTAAACATAGTTGGATAATCTAGAACAAAAATAACCAATAAGAACTCACTGATTTTATTGGTATTCAGCCCATTCATATAACATGAAGTCTAAGGATGCCAATTTCTTCTCACTTTCTTCAGCACCCTAAGAGCCAGACCTAAGATAACAAGACAATTGTGCATGTGCCCCCAGACCCAGTGTGTGAAAATTTACAGTGTAAAGTATCAACTTCCTATCATAGACTCTGCACCATGACTGCCTTTATAGACGTATTATCATAGAATTTGAAATATAGACATAATCATACTTTTCACTGAGATTGCCCCATGCCATATTCATCTCCATCTCCATCACAAGAGTACATCACTGAAAGCCTCATTTACATATTATTAGTTACCAGGTGTAGTTATATAAGGAATCAATGGGATAAACCAAAGAAAGTGTTAGCAATCAGTTACTTCCAGCTCTCACGACTGCTAACGGTGGATTTTTCACTAAATACCAAGACATAGCTATAATTATGGCCAATATATAAAAGAAGCAGTTAGTCATAGAAATCAAAGTAGGGTTAGGGTTTAGTTCAAAGAACTGGAGTGCAAGATTAGCCTGAGGAATACTTGGGATCCATTTGGTGGTTTCCTGATAATCACCAAAAAGCAAATCCTGAATATCAAAACAGCTTTCACCATTGCTATTTGTGGCGCCCCCCCTTAAAAAATCCCATGAATTTAATGTGTCACAATCAATAGCATCTCAAGAGTAGAATTACAGCTTAGACCTGGACAATTTAAATTACTTTTTGCCTTGTCTACATCATCTTTCTTGGCATCTGAATTAGGGCATCAGCACTGTCTTAACAATTTTGCATCTTGGTGCAGATCCTGGTGTGTTTCTTGGCTAATGGGACTTTCCAAGCTTGTATTAAAAATCCCAGAGTCTCTAAGTGAGGTTTTCTTCTTTGTCTACTATTCTGTAATTCCCCTCTCATTATTATATAGAATTATAACTAAACACTAGGTTTAGGAGAATGAGACCCAAGGGCTTAATTAACTCCTGGTAAGGACAATTTGAGTTTTTATAAAAGAATTTTAAAGAATCTATTAAAGATGTAAGCTTTATTACAAAAAAAAAATCGTATACATACCCATAGTATTTCAAAACGGTGTTTAACCATTTTGGAAGATTCTCAATGCTTCTGAGTTTTATCCAGGAACTTCAAGGAACTTAAAAAGCTCCAGAGCTGTGGACTTAACTTGATATACATTTGTCTTTCTGCAGATGAAGGAACTCTTTGAGGAAGTAAGGAGAAAAGAGACACTAGGAGAAGTGACTCATCTAAATGAACCTGAATATCATCCTGGCTAAGAAGCAGAGGAGCAGAGACCCAACTCAATTTTTGTGCTTAAAAACAATCCTTCTAGCTGAGGCTCCAACAGTCACTGCATAGGTGCTTAACAAATACCAACAGGTTCTGAGCCCACTGAGAATAGGCAGCAGATTTGGAGGTGAGATTTGATAGGGTCAGGTGTAGCTTTACCTTTGATCAGAGGAAGCCATCAGTGGGTCCAGGGACTGAAGGGCATCTTTGTGTTCCCAACAATAAAGAGAAAGCTGCACTGAAGGTCACACGCATGACTGATCAGGTAGATGAGGAAATGTGAAGTCCAAAACCATTATTTGCCAGCAGTTGGATCATTGTTTTTTGAGTTTCATTGCTTTTTTTTTTTTTATAAATATTGTATAATAAATTTTTGCCTCAGGGCAGATCCAAGTAGGAAAGAAAGGAGCTTGCTGTCCTTGAACACTATATCTGATCAATAAACTCTTGCTGATACTCATATCATAATGGGTATTCTTATTTGGAAACAATTGGGTGCCTTTCAGAATATGGGGAACTTCTTTGCTTCTAGAAAACTTCTTATTGAAAATCAGGAGGTTTTTCAGAAGGTTTTGGTGAAAAGATGATTTACTGTGTATATCAGCTGCATGATCAGGAAGGTCACTTTGCAGAAGAGATTTCTCCCTCCGGGAAGCTAAGAGCTGCTCTAAGACTGTGCTCTGAGCAAGAAAACCCCGAATCAGTCTTTTTTTTTTCTTGAACTCTGGTTCCTAGATCTGAAAAACAGAACTATATCTGTTTCTATCACCTAAATGCATCAGTTTATTCTTTAAGACTTTAAATGTGTGTTCTTAAAATTTTGGGTGCCTACATATAGATCCAGTGCCTGTGTGTACATGTGCATAGATGCATATCTATCTGTGCAGCTGTATGTTGACAATTTTCATTTATCACCTTGGACTCAAGTTGCCCTTGGCAATCAAATATCTGAATCAGTCAACTACTGAGCTTTCCCTTTTTATTTGGTTGCTTAACCTGGTATACTCTCTTCAGAACCTAGCAAAATATCATTGCAAATTTTGGTAGTAGGACCCTTCCTTCCTGTGGAGAGTAACTCTTCTGTTCTTGGAGCTGAGCACCTAATGTGGGCATCAGAGGGCAGAGAATGAAAGGTGATGGTACAGTCAGATCTCACATCTCTTCCTCCTTTGTAGAAGAAAACTATTAGTTCAGCTGATTGATCTGAAATGTGTTTAGCTCTCTCAAAAATCATCTCAGTGTCACTGGTTAGGAGGCAATAATTAAAGGCACTGGCACAGGATACTGTTACCTACCTGGAGTTTCCCAATAAGAACGGTCAAAATAAACATAAAATATAATTTTATTTACTGAAAGCAACTATTAAAGTAAAGTTAAAAATATTTGGGTGAAGGGCAGGAGTGATAGCACAGCAGTAGGGTGTTTGCCTTGTATATGGCTAACCTGGGTCAGACTTGAGACCAAACCAGGTTCTATCCCGAGCATCCCATATGGTCCCCTGAGCCTGCCAGGAGCAATTTCTGAGTGCAAAGACAGGAGTAACCCTTGAGTACCACTAGTTGTGGCCCCAAACATCAAAATATATTTGAATAAAAAAAATTGCATAAGGAGCAAAAATAGCCCTTTTATTGTGTCCATAGTAAGGAAAGCTAGAAAAGTTTCTTTGACTTTAGCCTATCTTGTGTTATCATACCAAAACAAAGCTTTTGTTAAAACAACAACAAAGACACAATTCATAAGCATACCTGTAGCTGTAGATTTTATCCACTAAGTTTAATGAAATGAGACAATAAAAGCAAGAGCCCAACTGTAACTAACTCCTTACTCTTGGAAATATAAGATCTGCAGCTGACCTTTCCCTTGTCTGTCCTTACTGTAAGAGACAGGTCAGGCCAAAGGAACCCAATGTCCCATGAATAGTGGGATCCAGTGGTGATTTATTCCTTTAGTTGCATTTGGCTTTCTTTCAAAACTTAAAAAAAAATCTAGAGCTAGCTAGTAGAGTTAGTAGTACAGTGATTAGAACACTTGTCTTACTCATGCCTATCTGGGTTCAATCTATGGCACTCCTTGAACTCTGACAGAAGTGATCCCTGTATATAGAAACCAGAGTAAAGCCTGAGTACCACTGGGTGCAGCCATAAAACAAAACAGAACAAAACTAAATAAACAACATAATTATGTATGGAATTTGCTCAAAAGAGGCAATATTTAAAATTCAGGAACTGAGCAAACTTTCCTTGTAAAATTGTTGCCTATTAGAGGCTGGGAATATAATTGAAAGCTGTAAAGCATATGCATGTACAAGACCCTAAGATAAATCTCCAGTACCACTTGGCCTCTGAGCACAGAATTACTTGATAGGAGTGATTCTAGTGGGCCCCAGCATCATAGGCCCATATCAACATAGCCAACACTGAATCACTAAGTTTTGTACCACAGGGCATCAATGAGAGTGCTCTCTCAGTCTCTTTTATTATCTATCTCTCTATCTATCTAGGAGGTTTTCCAGATCTATTTTCTGCTATGGGACCACAAAAACAGTATAAGGGTTTAGTCCCTTCCTTCCTTTGTACTCTGTTGATCCTGGTTTGAACCCAGGAACTACATATGGTTCCCTGGGCATCACGAGAAACTATCCCTGACTGAAATGCCAAAATAAATTCCTGGAAAGTAAAAGGTGTAGTACCATTACCTCACCAATATCCAAATCTCATAAGGGTATACATACTCCATTGAAGTCTCATGATGTACAAGGATAAATTTTCTTTTTTTACTACAGAGAAGCAGAGATTTTCATTGTGGTACAAATCTTCCACACTGTCTGATTAGGTCCAAGGCTCTCAGTGGAGCTATTTCTCCACAAAAAGTCCTTCAAGACAGATAAGATACTACTGAATAAAGGTGGGGCTGAATATCATGTGGATATATCATGTAGGTTTAGGACACAAGCTGTGTGATCTTAAGCCCACATATAAGGCTGGGTATATGGATATTCATTAGAGAACCTAAGATCAGTTATTAAAAAGTCAAGCTATAAGTACTAGTGCTTTAGCTGTAAGCCTATGCACAGAGAAACTGATGATGAAAAATAAAAGTGAGAATGAACATACATAAGAAACAAAGTCAGACAACATCTGGAAGGATATTTGTCCCACCAGACCATGCGAAAACCTATCCATGCAAACTGGACAGATTTTCAATTTGGAGATTTCTTTTCTTTTTCTTTTTTTCTTTTCTATTATGTGTGTGTGTGTGTGTGTGTGTGTGTGTGTGTGTGTGTGTGTGTGTTCGTGAGCACACCTGGCTATGCTTGTGGCTTACTCTGACTCTTCACTCTGAGATTGATGGTTTCTGGGGATGATATGGGGTGCTGGAGATCAAACCCTGGACTCATTGCATGCAAGGCAAACACTTTACTTACTGTATTATTGCTCTAGCCCTCTCACCAAAGATTTCTAAGAAATCTCATGTTCAACTATTAAGTTAAGACATAAAATTGTTTCTCAATCTGTCTCTGCTTTTTTCTGTCCCAACAATTTCCTATGGGTGATGTGGGGTCCTCTCTGTATGTATACAATGGAGAAGTATAGACTTCCAACCCAGGTATGTTGGTGACCCATTTAGAGCAGTTTCACTTACAACTTTCCACTGAATGAGTCTGAATTCAACTCATACCTGTAGAATAGACCCAATATTTCTTTACCCCAGAGAAGAAGAGGGTTGGGAGCAAAAATTCAAGTTTTATTATTAAACAACTTTAATCCAAATGCTGATTATTATTTGCAGTGTCTGAAGGCACAAAATATACCTAAAATGTATGGAATAATCTAAACAGAGTTATAAATCCAAAGAGCAATCCATGAAAAAAAGTACATTCTGAGCTGACACAAAAATCTGAGTTGGGAAGAATATTTCTCCTAGAGATCTTGCTTTAATATCAATTATTTTCCCTCATTCCAGGAGTATGGATTTTTAAAAATAATATAAACATGATGACGACTAACACCACAGGGTGTTAAGGATTTTTATAAGCCCAATATCCTTTTATCAAAGATGAGATCTCTGTCTCTGTTCCTTTCAAATACACACACACACACACACACACGCACACACACACACACACACACACACACACACACACACACACACACCACCACCACCACCACCACCACCATCACCATTTCTCATCTCTTTGTGATACCCATTTTAAGCAAAGCTGTCCAAGAAGACATCCAGAATAAACCCCAGAACTCAGGCCACCTCAGTGAGTAAAACACCTTGCGAGAGAATTAAAGCAGTGAAACACGAAATTGATTAAAACAATAGATATGCATATATATGTATAGATATTATAACTTGACTATCTAGGACAGGGCCCCCGAAGTGCTGATGCGAAGAAAATTAAGCTTCTCTTCCTCTTCCTCCCAGTTCTTCCAGGTTTCACTGTCCACATACACGGAGATTATGGCTCTACAAGCTGATTGGAGAGATGTCAGTGGACTGCCTTGGTTGCACTAATATCAGGCCATTTTCAACACTCAGAGATAAATAACATGATTATAAACACTCTCTTCCCCAGGGTGCTTTTAGCTGAGTATGAAATGCAGCCGTTCTTTATTGTTCAATCATCTCATTGGGGACTTTAGAAGAGAAATCAATCTTGGTCTATTTATCACCCTCGTAAGCAGGCTATAGGAAAGGCAATCAATAGAACCACACACACACACACAGAGGTGCTGAGTTCCCTGATTACTGCAGGGGTGGGAACCCTACATCCCACATCTAGAAAATGGATTGTGTCTGAGATGGCCTGGTAGACTAAGAAAAAAGAATCACCTTTGTCTTTAGAAAGAGACTTGAATGACAGAACTCAGATAACTTCCATTATTTTGCTCTTGGGGAATTCTCTCTGCTGGAATTTCCCTAAACAAGACATGAAGCAGAAGGGGCAGGATGAAAAGTATTGTCAGGTTATCCTAACCTTAAGACCATAGTTTTCATGAAGGCTTACCAGCTCAAAGAAATTCCTAATAATCAGAGAAAAGGGCCTTTGTAATAAATTGGATCACAGTTTTGGGTTTCTGGTCTAGAGAAGATAGTTAAGCAGAGAATTCCTGCTGGTTCTAATAAAAGGCCTGATTCTGATTCTAGGCTGCTGGAAAAACTGCCCCCAAAGCTTAAGACCCAGCCATATTGTTTCACTTTGGGGGATGCTTTTCTGGAGGGTTGTAATTATGTGCCTTGCATAATAAAGTTGTTTGTTACCTAAAAGAAAAGACTCTTTCCTTCCTGCATGTGCTATGTCAATTCCTAGCACTCTAGAGCACCCCTCTGTTCTTTGGGGTCCTCCATCCACCAACCCAACTGGAAGTCTTCACATGAACCCCCTTTGCTTCTTCTTTCTTCTCTTTATGACCATACTTTGCTCTCTTGCCTTTGATTTATGGTAGTAAATCCAAAGTTCTATTCTCCCACCACCCAGGCTCTCTTCCCACCACCACTCTACCTGCTCTAAACATACCATATTATATCTCTTCCACTCCCTATCATCATTTTATCAGAATCTTAGCTCTGCCTAACTTCTCAAAGGCAGCAAGGGGTCTGTCCTCCTCCTACCATAGTTAACTCCTTGTAGACTCTAGGAGAAAAAAGTATGAAGAAAGTCAATAAAATGACCCTAGAAATGTCAGCATCAAAGCTCTTGCAATAGCACCTTCAGTAAAGGACATTTCTCTATATTAGGGTCACAAAGGAGTGCGGCCAAGGTTCAGGCCTCATGTCCTAGAGTGTTCTAAGACACAGGCTGAAATGATAATGAATCAACCACCGTACAGTCAGGTGACACAGGGACTGGGCCAATATTGTCTCCAGAATCACCCTTTGGCTACCAGAGAGAACTGAACAAAAAGAACGTGGCTGAAAACTGTGGGACAGGCAGCAAGCAGCATAAGGGGCTCCTCAAAAGAGACTAGCTCCTCTGCTTCCCTCATCCCCAACAAGAAGGGGCTCCTTCGCTACTTATCCTTCTTGCCCTCACAATGGCCCAGGAATAGGGAGCTTCTTTGGCACTTCAGAATGATCACAAGTAATTTGCCTTTTTATTCATATAGAACAAAATTTACAAAGTCATTCATACAGTTTTTGTGTTTTTTTTTTTACTGACTTCGAAAATTGGGAATATTCAAAATACACTTTTACCCCACTCCATTCTGTCATTATTTACACATATGTACAAGAAAAATGAGAGTCTCTGTGTGTGCATGTGTGTGGTCTGTGGTGTTTTATTCTTGTATTAAAAAGCTCTGCTGGTTGGGTGGGTAGATGGGTGGGTGGAGGTCAGGAGGGGAAGCTGCATGGTCAGGTCAGATGGAGGTGCCATGTGAGGTGTCCAAGGCCTCTGGAAGGACGCCTCCAGGCACAGGCTGGAAGGACATGGGGATAGGGGTCTTCACCGGGCTCTGGCGGAACAGCCCCCCATTGGGCGACCGGTGTTTGCACTGCATGGAGGGCATGGTGGCTGAGCTGCTCAGAGGCAGCGGCAGGCTGCTGCTGGGCCCTGACGAGAGTGTCCGGCTGGTGCTGTGGCTACTTTGCTCTGGCAAAAAGGTGCTGACCGAGAGCTGGGTGTTCTGATATTCCCGCGTGGGCTCCAAGGCCTGACTCGGAGCAAGGCCCCCCATCTCCAGGGCTGAGAGCTCAATGGAAGCTGGGGAAATCTGCTTGTGAGCAATGTCTTCATCCATTAGACTATTCATGCGCCGGTGGACCTGCTCCAAATTCACCTCTTTGTCCTGGAGGAAGAAGACAGGAAGGAGAGGTCAAGCTTCAAGATGAGACAGGGTTGGATTTCTACAAACTCTAGAAGCCCTTTTTTAAAAAATGTTTTCCCCATGGGACAATAGGGATGCATGCCCCATTTCTCCCACATTTCTTTAACTGAACAGCCAACCCTCTTGTATCTGTGAACAGCCAACCCTCTTGTATCTGGGGAAGCAGAAACATAAGGCTCTGTCTTCTAGGGAACAATCTAGGAGTCAGGATTTAGACATACATGCCCACCCATCTCCTGCAGACAGTTTCAAACTTGGTTTAGCATTGCTTTCACAATTTAGGCAACCCTTGAAAGAATATGTGGAAAAGGAGAAGGAGAAGAAAGACATCCTTTGAAAATAAAAGTGAATTGACCCCAAACCCCTGAAGTGTCCACAAGTATTAGCTGTCTACTGTTAAAGATGCCCAATAAACTTGGCAGAATCATTCCCACCTTAAGCTAAGATGGCTCAGATACAAGAAGTTTCAACAGCTCCCCAAAGCCAAAATTCCAGTATGCCACAGAAATCTCTGAGTCTCCCTTCCCCAAATTATTCTATTGAAAGTCTCAAGGGAGGTTAGCAAAGAAAAATAACTATACTTCTGGGACTGAGTTTCTGGATAAGGATGAGGTTGTGAGGTGAGGGACTTCCCGAAGGTCAATGACCTTCCTGCTCTAGAAGGTCTTGATGCAATGGGTAAGTCTCACACCTATCCTTTTTCATAGGGAATAGAGGCAAAGGAAGAATTTTGTTTAAGACAGAAAACAGAATATAGTTGCTTTTAAATGATTTATTAATACTTAATGTACAGTGTCAGTATAACTCAAGATGGTCAAATTGTTTTATAAGGTTTACAAAGACAAGGAGGACGTGATCTCCTTCCTAAGTTTTCCCTTGTGATGGTGATGACCTCAGGCATGACAGCTACTAGGTGAGGTATTAGAAAATGCAGTCCTATTTTCAGACAGCATTAAGTGCCAGTGTGCCAGAAAAGGTCATATATATTGCCTGTACCTCCTTACACCAAGAGAAATACCAAGAGAAATACCACATGGAAGCTGTCAGAGAGAGACCCTGCAGGCAGTCTAATGTTGACTTCCACAGAATGAAAAGTATTTGTACATTGCATACCTTGAAGATTTTTAGAAAACCCAATATATGTAAAGTATTAAAAGTATTTTCAAAAATAAAATAAAGAAGGAGAAATCCTATGGATGTAAGTGTAATTCTTGTGGCTGCTTTGAAGTCCTATAAATATAAAGAAAGATAAAAATTTCCCCCAGACTAAAATTTTTCATTGATTGGTTTGAAATCATCCCTCATATGACTGTGCAACGGTGAAACTAATGAACATAGAGTTTTAGGCAAGGACAATGCCTCTGCAATTCACCATTTGCTCCCATACCCTACAGAGAAAAGTAGGGCCAGTGCTTTCTCCACCACTTCCTTTAGATTAAGAGTAACAGAATGTGACTTCAGCAGTCCTGTTCCAGAAGAAGAAAAATGAAAAGTGAATGATCCATTCTAGGCTCAAAGGAAACTGGAGCGAGACTAAGAAAGTCAATGTTTTAAAATACTGTGGTTTGGTGTCAGAGAAGAGTGACATCAGAAATCAATGGCATCGTCCCATGAGTAGAGCCATGTACAGTGATCTTGAGCCTCTGCTAAGCAAAGCTTAGGACGATGATCCTGGGAGACCATTTCTGAGTTGCAAACAATTTTGGATAGAAAGTGTCATGATTAAAACTGGGGAATTGGTTGGACAGCATCAGTCTTCCTTTTTTCCAACTAAATAGTGTGATATCTTTAATTGACTTCTTCAATATCTACAGAATGTATAATAATAAAACTCAAGTTCTCTTGAAATACTGCATTGATTTGGCCTTATAAAACTTTCTTTTTTGGCTTAATTTTCATTTGTGGATTTGGCACTATTTTAGCACTAGTTTAAGGAAGCCCAAAATATCAGTTTTGTACTTGAAGGTGATCAGGCCTGGTGATATGTTTCTAACTAGACCTTATCTGTCAGGAGTCACCAGGGCGACTCCTAGAGGTACTCAGGAAATTATTTGGTGCCAAGCATCAAATGAGATCTTTCTTGGTAGAAATTATTTGTCAGGTGTCTTAATATCATAATGTAGTGATAGAATCATATTTCAAGCAAGGATAATAGAATTGAATCTAGGGGCCTGAGAGATTGTACAGCGGTGGGTGTTTTCCTTGCATGCAGCCAATCTAGGATGGACCTTGGTTGGATCCCCAGTATCCCATATGGTCCCCCAAGCCAGGAGCAACTTCTGAGCTCATATCCAGGAGTAACCTGTGTCACATAGTGTGCCCCCCAAATAAAAAGAAAATAACTGAATCTAGATTCTGCACAAAGTTATAAAGAAACAAATCGTGGTTTATGTTCCCTCCATTACAGTGGTAATGTCTTCACCAAACTTTCCATTCCATGACCATCCTTTCAGATTTGCTTCTGTAGCAAGCCTAGATTTCTACTCATCACCCAACTTGCTTCTTAGCCTTACCATAGCTGCTATGAGCTCTTGATAAGATTATGATGATTATTATAATTATGTACTTTTATATAAATCAGCCAAAATCACTGCTCCATCTATGTTGGCAAATATTAGTATCTATAGCATATTTTCATTTCAAATACATAAAAGCCATAAGATTGTGATCATGAGAAAGAGAAAACCTGAGAAAACTTCAGGTTCTTTGGGAGCTTAATAATATAAAATTTTCTCTTTGCAGCCAGGAAAACTTGGAGAAGGCTATTAGAGTTTGATGCCTCTGTGGGCAGAGGCTTTTATTACCATTAAAGGACCTTGATGACCAAGCTGGCTGTGGGACCATTAGAAGAACTGTTTAGTTGCATAATCTTGCCTTTTCTTTATTAGTATTGCTTTTATGATTTTAATAACCCCACTGGAGATGGGAAGAGGAAAAGTGTATGAGAGGACTAATCCAAAACAGAAAGCAAACCTTGGCCCAGTTGTGTTCACTTTGATACTGGCAATTATTTGAGAACCCTATCCCTTTCTCTCAACATCAGCTGAATATAAAGCTAGGAAACGTTTTCAAGAGATATTCTCAGTTTGGCTAGAGTTTGGGCATAAAGAATTAAGAATGTACTACCAAAAAAAAGCCAAAGGGAGGTAAGCAGTGAGAGAGTGAGAGTGGGGGCAGTAGTAAAAGTTGTTTCCTCTACTTAATGTTAGAGAAACAAGACACAAAGAAATATCTGTAGGAAGACAAAATAACCAAAATCATAAGAAAAATAAATAAAGAGCTTGCTGAAAATTCTTCACTAGTGAAACACAAAGGAGAATACATTTAGGAACGTGTGTGTGTGTGTGTGTGTGTGTGTGTGTGTGTAGGTGTGTGTGTGTGTGGATGGGTGCATGGGTGGGTGGGTGGTGGGGCGGAGGGGTGGGAGTGGAATGGGAGGATAGTGGTATAACATTGATGGGGCATAGGCTAAATGCCATAATAGTGCCTGTGAGAAGTTAGATCAGGTCATGTCAAAACATCTAAAATCAGGGCCAGTTTCATGAGTGGTCTGCAGATAACTCAATTTCCCTGGAGTCACTATTTCTACAGTAATGAGCTTCAATACTTGAATGGTTGAATGATTGTTTAAATCTACATTATATTATCACTTGCTTCAGATTAAAAGCAAAGAAGGAAGTTCACAGGATGGTGGGACTGTACCGTGGGTATCAGTTTCCAGTGTAGATTATTTATTAACTTATAACTTCTTCATGTTTGGGCACAGAGAAAATGTAGATATCATTTGAGCAGTTGGTTCAGAAAACATTTCCAGGCTAAATTACAGTAAAAACAAATACAGCCTCTCTGCCTCACCATTCCCCAAGGAATGAGGTTTAATTCTATTCAAATCCTACTTCAGCTTCCAATATCAGGTTTCTAATATGGGTAGAATGATAGTACACAGTATATTTGACCAGCTCTGGAAACAAATGTAGTCTCTTCTGAATTTTTATAACAAATCTAAGATGCCTGTACAGAGATGGTAGAAAAACACCTTATCAAAGCTTTGGAAACACTATGTTTTTGGATGAGCTGAGACTATAATTTTGGCATAAACAAGGTCATTCTTGATGATCCCCTCGCCATGGAAAATAATTCAAAACAATCTACCTGGTTAAGGAAAGAGGCAGGAGTGATTTCAATAATTGTCTTTTAAATGAAAATGGACATCCTGCTGTTATACAAATTCAAGTAATTCAACAAATTCAAAGATTTTTCTATTTTTTTAAAATGTATTTAAGCACTGCAGTTACAAAATTGTTCATGATTAAGTTTCATATAACATACAATGTATACCACCCTTCATTAGTACACATTATGTTCCACCAATGTCCCCAGTTTCTTCCCATAATCCGCTCTGCTTGCCTCTGGGGTAGTTTACTTCTCTTTCTCTTTCCTTCCAACCCTCCAACTTCCCTGTCTCAGGGATACATAATTTACTTCTCTCTTACTCTCTCTCTTGCTCTCTCTCTTTCTCTCTCTCTCTTCCTCTTTTTTTTCTTTTTGACACTGCAGTGTAGTTTGCACTACTCTTCATGAAGAGGAACCATACTGTTAATGAAGAGGATATCACTCTATCCCCTTTTGGCACCCAGTGTGTGTCTAGAGTGATCAATTCTGACTACCATTGTTATAATGACCCTTCTCTACTCTAACTATGCTCCACTACTTGTGGTAAGAATTTTTTTTATGTGAAATACATCAGTTTACACTCTCATTATCTTAGGATTTCAGGATTCAAACTGGGAATGATAGCTCTGGTAAGAGATTTAACAACATCCTGCTGCCTTCATTAATTTGCTAGGTAACTGACCTAGTCAAATAGGACATAAAATTCACTGGCTATGCTTATCCATGAATAAGGTTGAACTCAAGGTCTGTATTTTTCCCCTCATATTTAATGTGATGACAGATGTACTAACAGAGATTACCTGGGACCTCTCCCAGGTATTATCTTACAGAGAAATAAAGTTCGTAATTAAACTGCTGTTCAACAATGTGGAAATAATACAGTGTGTTGGCAAATGGTAATTAACTAAACTATCATCTATGTAACAGCCCTTTACACATGGGACTCATTAGAACTGACTTCATTTGTAGTCTAGTGGCTTTTACTTTGAATTGAGCAGGTACAAAAAGGGATGAGGGACTTCTCACTTGACTGGATGGTTGTAGGAACCACTTTCTTGTTACCGTGGAGACTAATCTAACCAGGTGGCATATGAAACTCAATAGCTTGGAGAAATTCCATCAACATAATCTTAAATCTTCTTTGAAGACTTTTTTTTAACACTAATAGACTAGGTTGGGATCTAAGAGCATGGTTGGTCATTTAAAAAGTTTAATATTAAGACAGAAAAAGAGTAAGAAAAAATATAAATACATTCACAGAACATCATGAGTTCCAATAGGTTCAATAGTCTATTGTTTGTAGGTAAATGAGTATTGGAGGAAAAGATACAATTCCCATGATAGATACTAGCAGAGAGCATACACAGAGCAAATGGGGACTAAAGCTGAAAAGACTTGACAAGGGCTACATTTCCCCGATAAAAAGTATTAAGAGCATTGGGAGGGGGCAACAGAACAGACACTACAGAAATTTGATGGATCATCAGAGATTACTTTAAGGAATTCCAGAGCTTGAAACACAAAAAGCTAGTAGTAATGGATAAATTTTTGGATGCCTATAATCTCCCCAAACTGAACCAAGATGACTTGGAGCATCACTATTGAGGAAATGAAAATTATAATCAAAAGTCTTCCTAAAATAAAAGCCCAGTCTCAAATAGGGTCACTAATGAATTCTTTCAGATTTTGAAAAAAATTTACTGCCAATCTTTTTCAGGCTCTTCCAAGAAACAGAAACAATCCCAAATAGTTCCTACGAGGCAAACACCCTGATACCAAAAAGAAAATTACAGGCCAATAGTCTTGATGAACACACATGCGAAGATCCTTAACAAAATATTAGCAAACAGACTTCATCAATACATCATAAAGATCATATATTATTATGTAGTAGGTTTTATTCAAGAAATGCAGAATGATACAAGTCAATCAATATAATATACCATAACAATAAAAATAAGAATCATAAGATTATATCAATAGATGCAGAAAAAGCATTTGATTAGATTCAGCACTGTTGCTGTATAAATGTTAATGTATCTTTAAAGGGTGATGATGTTCCCCTGAACCTGCCAATGGACTAGGACATATCCCTATAAAGGTCAACTGACCAGGTATAAAGGCAGAATCCTGGTGGTTAGGGAGGGGGGACCAAGGTAGATAATGAAGAGCCTGTGAGTCTGGGGGCTCTGGGATTCCAAATCCTGGTCAAGTCTCCAACTCTCCCTCAGCAGGAAGTGTAGTCTATTCAGTCCTGGAGCTCCTGGCTTCTCCTGGCTGGCTCTCTTGCTTGTGATCTCTCTCTCTCTCATCTCTCTCTCTCTCTCTTGCTCTCTCTGGTCCCCTAGCCCCCTGGGAAAGCTTCCGGGGAGCATTAAAACACCATGTTCTTTCTTCTCCCCTCTCTCTTGGACTGTGGTTGCTTATGTTTGTTTCACTACATTTGGCCTCCCTGGGTGGGCCCTGGCACAGTACCCATTCATGATAAAAAGCACTCTACAAAATGGGAATTGAAGGAACTTAACTCAATATAATCAAAGTAATTTACCATAAGCCCAAGGCAGTCATCATACTCAATTGAGTAAAACTAAGAGCCTTCCTTTTAATATCAGGTACAAGACAAGGATGCCCACAGTCATCACTCCCATTCAATAGAGTACTGGAAGTACTTGCCATCACAATTTTGCAAGAAGAAGATATCAAGGATATCCACAGAGTAAGGGAAAAGTCAAACTCTTGACATGATGATATGATATTTTATTTAGACAATACTAAAGACTGCAATAAAGCTTTGAGAAAATAGATTTTTACAATAAAGTGTCAGGCTGTGAAATTAAAAGTTCACAGCTTCCATATACACAAATCATGAAATGGATGAAAGAGATATTAAAAATAATCGCATTCACATTTGTGAAGTAAAATGGAAATACTCCCCAAAGCATTCTGCAGATTTAATGCAGATTCAATAAGGTTACCCATGATGTTCTTACAGAGAAATAGATCAAACATTTTAAAAATTTGCATGGAACAATAAAAGTCTATGAATGAATCAAGCAATACTTGGGAAAAAAGATGGGAAGCATCACTTTCCCAACTTCAAATTCTACTGCAAAGAGTAATAATTAAAACAGTATTATACTCTCAGATCAACTGAATAGAATTAAATATACTAAGACAGATACTCAGGTACATATTATATTAATTGTTGGCAAAAGAGCAAAAAAATTAAGTAAAGCAATAAAAGCCTCTTTAACAAGGAAATTGGGCTAGCTACCTTCAAGAAAAAGAACTCAGACACCTCTCTAACACCATGCACAAAAGTCAAATCCAATGGATATCAGACCTGAAACCATAAGGTATATAGAATAACACACAGGTAAAACCCTCCATGACATTGAGACTAAAGGCATATTCAAGGAGGAAACACCACTCTCCAATCAAGTGGAAGCAGAGATTAAAAGATGGGACTGCATTAATCTGAGTAATTACTATACCACAACGGAAATAGTGACTAGGATTCAAAGGCCACCCACAGAATGGGAAAAAATATTCTTCCAATACCCATCAGATAAACAGCTAATGTCTAAGATACACAAGATACTGACAGAACTTAACAAGAAAAAAAATCTAACCCCATCAAAAAAATGGGGAGAAGAAATGAGCAGACACTTCCTCAAAGATGAAATATAAATGGCCAAAAGGCACATAGAGAATGCTCCTCATGACTAATCATCAGAGAGATGCAATTCAAAACAACAATGAGGTACCAAGTCACACCACAGATACTGACACACATCACAAAGAACAAGAAAATTAATGCTGGTAGGAATGTGGAAAGAAAGGAACTCTCATTCACTGCTGATGGGAATGGCATGTAGTCCAGCCTTTATCGAAAACAATATGGAGATTTCTCAAAACAACTAAAAATTGAACTCCCATATGATCCAGCTATACCACTGCTAGGGATATATCCTAGGAACACAAAAATACAATTCAAAAATGCCTTTCTTACACCTATGTTCATTGCAGCACTATTTACAATAGCCAGAATCTGGAAACAAAAATATAGAAATTGAGCTACCATCTGACATCTTGAGCTACCATCTTCCACAAGTGGTTTTGGCACAACTGGCTAGCCACTTGCAAAAAATTAAACTTAGACCCCCAGTTAACATCATGTACAAAGGTAAAATCCAAATGGATTAAAGACCTCAATATCAGACCCGAAACCATAAGATATATAGAACAACACGTAGGAAAAACACTCCAGGACATTGAGACTACAGGCATCTTCAAGAAGAAAACTGCACTCTCCAAACAAGTGAAAGCAGAGATTAACAGATGGGAATAGATTAAACTGAGAAGCTTCTGCTCCTCAAAGGAAATAGCGCCCAGGATACAAGAGCCATCCACTGAGTGGGAGAAATTATTCACCCAATACCCATCAGATAAAGGGTTAATATCCAAAATATACAAGGCACTGACAGAACTTTACAAGAAAAAAACATCTAATCCTATCAAAAAAATGGAGAGAAGGAATGAACAGACACTTTGACAAAGAAGAAATACAAATGGCCAAAAACCACATGAAAAAATGTTCCCATCACTAATCATCAGGGAGATGCAAATCAAAACAACTATGAGATATCATCTCACACCCCAGACATTGGCACACATCACAAAGTGAGAACAAGCAGTGTTGGCGGGGATGTGGAGAGAAAGGAACTCTTATCCACTGCTGGTGGGAATGCCGTCTAGTTCAACCTTTATGGAAAGCGATATGGAGATTCCTCCAAAAACTGGAAATTGAGCTCCCATACGATCCAGCTATACCACTCCTAGGACTATATCCTAGGAACACAAAAATACAATACAAAAATCCCTTCCTTACACCTATATTCATTGCAGCACTATTTACCAGAGCAAGACTCTGGAAACGATCAAGATACCCTTCAACAGACAAATGGCTAAAGAAACTGTGGTACATATACACAATGGAATATTATGCAGCTGTCAGGAGAGATGAAGTCATGAAATTTTCCTATACATGGATGTACATGGAATCTATTATGCTAAGTGAAATAAGTCAGAGAGAGAGAAAAAAATGCAGAATGGTCTCACTCATCTATGGGTTTTAGGAAAAATGAAAGACATTCTTGCAATAACAATTTTTAGACACAAAAGAGAGAAGGGCTGGAAGTTACAGCTCATCTCATGAAGCTCACCACAAAGAGTGATGAGTTTAGTTAGAGAAATAACTACATTTTGAACTATCCTAATAATGAAAATGTGTGAAGGAAATAGAAAGCCTGTCTAGAGTACAGGTGGGGGTTGGGTGGGGAGCAGGGAGACTTGGGACACTGGTGATGGAAATGTTGCACTGGTGATGGGTGGTGTTCTTTACATGACTGAAAACCAAACAACACAGTCATGTATGTAATCAAGGTGTTTAAATAAAAAATATATTTAGAAAAAGAAGAGGACACAGTTTTCCTAGCAGCAATAAAATGCTCTATATGTAACTCATTTTTCAGAGTGCTTATTCTTTATTATAAGGTCCTTTAGTTGCCATTTTCCAAGTACCGCCCAGAAAGCAGGTGATCCACAGGGTACTTTGGATACTTCCCTCCACTGAACACACAATAAAATAAGGTTGTGCAGATGAAGAGAAAATAGGGCAGGAGGGAAAATCTATACATAAAATTGAAGTGGCATTAAAGGAAGGGAAGGTTTGGGGCCAAAGAAGGTGTTCCTATGTCAAAACATTCTAGAGAAAATAGGAATGCAGGTGGGGGACATACAAACAAAAGATAAGTTTCTGACCAGGAAAAGAAATGGGACCTAGCTATGATTTTGCCCCTGCTGGCTGGCCACTCTGGTCTCTCATTGAAACAGAAATAGGCTTCATGGGAAGACAGGAAAGACTGTGAAAGGAAACTGTGAGAATTCTGAGTTCCCAGCTCAGTTACAGATGATTCATCCCTCACTCCTCATGCCATCTCCCATTAGTGTAGTTCTCATCTTTATTTCATGAATATTTTATTCTCAGAGCAATGGTTCCACTTACCCTCATAAATCTAAAGGGTAGCTCTTTGCTGCATCCAAGAAGCTTAGTACATTCCCCTACATTGGATAACTACATAATCATCTGATTCAGCAGAAAAAGATGTGCTTGAATCCACATGAATATTAAGGGATTGAATACGCATTACTACTCTTTCTCAAATAGGTTCTAAGCTCTAAAAACATCCCAGTACATGTCCTTAAACAAAACTAGAACTCCACCCAATGACTGGTTTCTGGGTCTTAAGAAAATATAGTCAATGCCCACTAAGAAGCATCCTAATATGAACATACTCTCCCATAATTGAAAATGCTGCCCAATTAAACATGAACAACTAATAACACAAAATATTTCTGGATTAAATACCACCATTTGCCCCAGGGTTTAAAGCTACATTTCTAAAATCCAATTATTTAAACCCCTTGCATTATTTCTCTTCCTTACCATTTTAGATACAAACTCCCTGACCTGGAAGTTTTCCAAATGAATTCTTCCAGGCATGAGAAAGTTTTTCAGAGCAAATCTCAGACTCTTCTATTTACTTGCAGGTGGGATATGGCATTCCCCAGAACTCTAGCAAGTGTGAAGATTTCCCTTATCCTCATCCATTTATTCTCCTGAAGATTCAAGTATTTATTTTTTGTCTTTGAGCCACAGGGCTTGCTCCTGGATCTGAGCTCAGAGATCATTCTCTGAGGGCTTATAAAACCATACGGAGTGCCAACTATCGAACCTCACCTGAATGTGTGCATTCACAAATATTATAAAATATCACTAAAAGAAATTAAAACTTAAATGGGGAACAATTCCACAATTATGGGTCAGAAGACTTAATATTGCAAAGATGGCAGTGCTCCTCCAATTGATCTATAGATTGGACACATGCCCTGTCAAATGCTTTTGGCTTTGGGGGATTGACTTTGAAGGGGTTGACTTGGGGGGGTTGGAGACACACATGTTAAATCTCTAATTCATATAATAATGCCAGTAAAAGCCTGTCATGTTGATCAAAACACCCTACTTGCTATTACTCTTGGCTTCAACTTCCATTTGTGTAAAGGCTGATCTAGAATTTTCACATATCCCTCCCCAGCTTCTAACAGTTCCAAACTCTAAAATATCTCAGTACCACTAGTAATCATTACTTTATAGACCACGTGTTTCTAAGCAAAAACAACATATGGCATCCTTCCTAGGCTTATGCAGAAGTGAGAAAGGGAGAAGAGGCGCTTTACTGGACAAAGAAAAATGTTCCTCACAGCTCAGGTGTTTGTCTATTTTACCTCTAGCATAAATGTCTCTCCAAAGATTATAATCTCTTTGCTATATTTTCTCTTTCTTGATCTCTATCCTTCTTTGTCTCTCAGTCTTTCTTCCTGTCTCAAATACACGTAAATACACACACTAACCCCATAATAGTTTGAAGCTAATACTTTGAAGGAAAGACAAACCTCTCCTTTTACCTGAAAGGTTCACTAATGATACAGGGGTGGGGGAATGGGCTTGTTTCCCCTTGTCCTCCCCTTCCCTCTTCATCCTAGAAGTGCTTCTGTAATAGTGCAATGCCCACTTTTCTGCTCCCCTACCCAAAAAAGGCATTTGCACAGAGAAAATCAAGTGGTAAGCTTTGGAAAACAAAGCAAGCAAACAATACAGGCTGTTTATAATGTGATGGGTTATTCCTTTGTTCTACAAAAATCAGATCTACCCCATTCTGGCTTCCCAATGATACTTTCATGCATAATGGCATGGATGTAAAAAGCAGGTGAAAGGAGCCCTGGGCATGACATAGAGGGGGAAATAGAGTTGGGGGAGGGCAGGCAATTTTGGAGCTGGGTATAGTTGTGGCCTTTTTTTTAAAGTTACTCATCAGGATAAGTCACAATTTTTGCATTTATGCTTAACAAGTTAGATGTTTCTTTCAGTGGATTTTCCTAACATCTCTTTGTTACTTTCTCCAGAGAGAGCAGCTGAGTTTGAAGAAGGGACCACCCTTGCATTTGCTTATAAGTTGGTGTACAGAAGGCAAGAGTGAGCTATTGATTTCCCCAGAACATGTTAGACAGGTTTAATCAAACAGCAACCAAATGTGGTGACAGAGCCAGGAACCTGTCAGTACCCACAGTACCAGGAACTCTATTACTAACTGATTTAGGGGCCTTAGCCAATCTCCAGGTTGAAGACATATTGCCTATCATGACTCTGCCTCTGCAATGGGATATATTTGGTTGCTGTTTTTTTTAACTTTTTGATCACACTAATTATGCTCAGGGATTACTCTTCACTCTACACTCAGATGATGCTTGGGGTACCATATAAGATGCTGAGAATCAAATGCAAATCAGAGCATACAAAACAAGTACCCTACCTCTTGTGCTATCTTTCTGGCCCTTGGTCTGCTTTTTTGTTTGACACTGGTACCTATTTATAGTAATACTATTAATCTGTGGAACTTTGATTCTAGAAATAGCTGAGGCCAACACATCAGGTACTAACAACTCTCTGGGATGAATTTACTTGACTATAAACTTCTGTTAGAGGAAACATCATTACCAAATGATACTCTTGATAGTATCCAAGGAGAACTGTCTCCACTAAGACCTGGATGAAAGTCAAAACCAATAAGCTTGAAGAAGAACAAGTAGCCAATGAGAAGAAAATGTTGAGGTCAGTATCAGCTTGTAGTTCCTACTGAGAATAAATGTATCTAGAATCTAGCGTATGATAAAAACCACCACAATGGTCCCTGCACATAGTGTAACCTGGGGGATGTGAGTAATGCTGGGTTCAGCAAGGAGGAGGAAAAGGGGAAGAAAAAACCACAGGAGGGCCAATGAACAGTCCCCAATTGCAAGCTGGTGAGCAGGGCCCCCATGGTCCTTAGTGAGCAGCAAAGAGAACCAGGAAGGAAAGAGGGCTCCTCTCTTACCCTACAGTTGGTCTCTCCAGGTCAGGGTGGAGGCACATGGGCGGGGCAGGGTGGGGAAGGGCTCTCTGGCGATGCTCATGCTGTATCTGCTCTATAGATAAATACAGGACTTTAGTGCATGGGGCTGGTGCCTTGGCACTTCATTCAAGCATGAAAACATCCCCTGCATTTGTTCTTGGACTTTAAAATAAAATAAAACAATACCATCCCCCAATATAAAAGACTTCTGTCTCTAGTCAAGTGACTCAAATAAATAGTAAGAGGCAGAAAACCGCAATCTGAATGGTCCAGTGTGACTCTAGGCTGTGAAAGAGAGAAACAAGACTCAGGGCACAGACCTCTTTGGGGGTCTCCTGGTGGCACCGGTTGCTATTCCACCACAACTCCAGAGCAGCCACCAGGCAAGCGAGGAGAAGACCAATGGCCAGGATGCAGAAGACCCCAGCAAAGCTATGCAGTTTGAGAGATTTGCCATCAGCCTGGGCACTGGTGTGGCTGGTGAGGTCACAACGACCTGTGTGTGGCCACCATTTCTGCTTCAGCACATCCAGGTCTCCAGTGTCCTGTAGCTCCAGGATCCTACAAGATACAATTTAGGTGAGTCATGAACATGCCATCAATAGTTCGAAGTTGCTCCCTTCCCTACTATGCTGTCCCCACTGCACAATACACTGAACCTTCACAGAAGTTTCAGAATTGATTCTTCCCTTCCCAGTCAGTCTGTGTTCTCTTTAAGCTGAGTATTTGTCCTCAAATACATTTCATTTGTCATTCACCTCTGGAGCTTAAAAGTCTTCTCCTACCCAGTCTAGTCTATAAGGAAACTCCAGCATTCAGTTTTGTAGGAGTATTTCATATGGGATTCTGGGATTAGTCCTGAGTCTAAAATTAGGAAATACAGAAACAGAATTCTGGAAGACAGAGCAAAAGGAGAAAAAGACAAGCTTATTGGTGCTCCTAAAAATGGACAGGACTAAATATCCAAGACAATGTCAACAACAGTAGAATCCAGAGACCCAAACTATAACAATTTAAATTTAAGATGGGCCTGTTATACTGGCAGGTCAGGGGGCAAAGGATGGTCATATAAGATGCACTCTGGGAACATTGGTGAAGGGAGGTCAATACTGGTGGTGGGACTGGCCCTGATTCATTGTATTTCTGAAACCCAACTATAAAGGACGTTTTAAATCACAATGGTTTCAATAACTTAAATTAATTTGTAAAAAAAATTATGCTTAATATATGTTTGGTCCCAAAGTCAATATGTATCACCATATAATCACCCTAACCTACCCAAAATACCACTAATGTGATTCTGGTTGCTCCCAGAAATTCTTTTCTGAGTAATATCTCATCATCAGGCCTGAGTGCCTACCTACCAAATCCAGTAGCTAGGTCAAATATAACTAGCAGTGACCCCCACATCCCCAGACATATCTGGGGAGTCATTATCCCTATGTCAAACAAACTAAAAATAAAAACCCACAGAAAAAAATATACATAAGAAAAATTCTCAACTTGTGGATCTAAGATATTCATGATTTAAAAACGCTTGCTTTCAAACTTTAATATTGATAACTAGGAGTCACTAAATGCTTCTTTTATTCACTCAGTTTGAGGAACCATATGTTTTGTGTCAAGTACAACATTCAATGCTGTTGAAATTACAATCTAGAAATATAGACACTGAAACCATTAGAATAATCCATGTGAAACCAGAAGCTGGGATAAATACAGTGTAACAAAGCAGAGGTCATAGTATGTGGCAATGGGAGTGCGTCCTAGATTGAAGGATTAAAAAAAATATTATCAAGGATTTCACAGGCAAGTGAAAACCTAAACTATTTAATTATAAAATAGCTCACGCTCATCTAGCATTTCATGTGCCAGAACACCATATAAGTGCTTGAAAAACCATGTTTAATTCTCAGGCCAACTCTTTAAGAAAATTGTTTTTATTTGATCAGTTTTACAGGGAAGGGCATGAGACATAGAGAGGTAAAGTATTATGTCAAAGGCACTTTTTGTTGACAGAGTCAGAAATTAAAGGGAGGAAAAAACTTCTGGAAACTAGAATCATATCCAAATGTCTTATTTGGGCTTATCAGAGAAGACAAAAGTGATCATTAAGATGGAGACCCCTTGATGATGAATATGGTATAAAATGAAGACAGAGGTGTGAGAAGGATTCTGATGTTTATGGAGCATAAAAGTTGAAGCAACCCCAAATACTTCCTATTTACTATGTAATTACTGGATGGTGTTTTTTTCCTTGGTGGTGGTATTTTATAAACTCATTCTTTAAGACAATTCATTTTAATCAATGAACTATGGTTATATGGAAGCCCCTAAGCACTTCATACCCAAAGAAAAATGCTTTTTAAGGTTCTCCATAATGCCATTAGTCTATATCTGTAATGATCTTTTATAGTACTTTGGTTTCAAGAGCAATGGTTCTTTTTTTATTTTATTTTATTTTATTAGTTTTGGGGACAAACCCCCAATACAGTGATGCTCAAGGATGACTCCTGGTTCTACACTTAAAAATTACTCTTGGCAACGCTCAGGGATCTATATGTAATGCCAGAGATTACATATGGATTAGCCTATGTAAGGCTAAAGCTCTACCCGCTGAACTATCTCTCTGTGACTCAAGTGAAATGGTTCTTGAAAACAAAGGAAATCACTGGCAACTGGACAGTTGTGCACTCTCTGCTTTATACCTGAAGTGCTTGTATTGATCACTGAGGCTAAAACTAAACTCCATCATTATGCATAGACTATGATTGGGAAAAGAAAGTGCATCATTCTAGAGGGAATTCCTCTACTCTATCAGCATTATATGTTTACCATGCCTCTCGTTGAATAGACAGAACCAGCATCAATGCAAAGAGTGGTTCTGGGAGGCATCAGGTCTCAGCTTACTCTTCCTAAACAAAAGACCGCCTCTGCTGACTTCACCTTTCTCTTCTTTGCAACTTAGAACAAGAATCCTCACTAGATAAATGAATTATTTTGGATAAAGTTAAACCTATTGCTTTCCCCTAAGCAAATACTGAGGCTGCTGGTACAATTTGGGCCACCAATAGATACTTGTTGCATCAATGTATGTATATATATGTATATATATGTATGTATATATGTATATATATACATACATACATACATTTATATTAAATATACATGCACTAAAAGAGCAAAAAAATGACATAAACTAAAATGGCAGTACTGATTGTATGAGATTATGTTTGCCAGTTCCCAAATCACAGGTAAGCACAAAAGGTTTAGAACATGTCTATGCATGTAGAAGAAAAAATGAATAATTGATCTGAGCATTTATGTTGTTTGGGGCCACACTTAGCATGCTATTGTACACTATAGGTCTCTTACACAGCATACTCCATGATTAAATGGATAGTTTCCAAACTTCACTACTTCCAAATGGCTCAAATCGTGTCAGAGAAACAGCATGTCTATATGTTCACTCCTTCATGCTACTAAGCTTCTACTGGCAGGAATTGAGCAACTGAGCCTCTTGGAAGTTACAGAAATCCCAACACTTTAAGTCCAGGACCTTGAGGCTTTTGAGAAGACTCAAAGAAGAAGTTCTGGTTTATCCTGGAGACATAGCACCAGCCTGAGATATTTGGTAGATTCTGCTCTGAGGTACATCAATTCAAACCTAGACTGCAGTTATACTAGTTACATTATGAAACATCTCAACTTTAGCTGTCTTACCATTAAAATAAAAAAATATAATAAATGATATGTCTCACAGAAATGTGCAATACAAAAAAGGAAACACTAGTAGACATTCAGCTGAAAATCAAATATTAAAGCTTCCCAAGAGCCAACATATAGTTAGTTGTCCAATCAGATGGCCATATTGACCAACAACCCTGCTGTTCCAAGAATTGACATAAGCTTCTTTATATTGGCAACAGAGTAAATGGACAATTTCACATTGTTAACTCCCACAGCAGACTGCAAAAACATTTTTATTATGTCTTTTATTATATATTGAAGACCTGAAGCTCAGACTTTGAATGACCTGACCGGATTGCAATTAAAATGTAGCAAAGCTGCTCTTCAGAGCTGGGTCATAATGACCTTGAAGTTTGTGGTCTTTCCAAAACAAAAGGCTGCAAAATGCAGTGACCCTGCATGATGACAGTTAAGTTCTAGTCTGGTGGACAATGTGTCTGACCGGAACCTAATGGGAGGACCAAGTGCCTCTCCACTGTCCACAGAGAGCAGAGTCAGCCTATTTAATTTTGCTGATGTTTTTCTTCTCCAAACTATTTCTAATTGTGTTCATTATTATGCCCAATATTATTCCAGAAAGAATGGGAAGCAATTTAGAGATTTTAGAAATAAAACAAATTTAAAAACTTAAATATATAAGCAATAAAGGTACAGTAAAATATATTATAGGCATAAAGTGATTACTAGAATGATGTTCAACTAATGAACACCATAACCTATATCCCTGCTTATAAGTAATCCAAAGCTCTAACAATCACTTCCTGAAGTCAGTTGTTCTATTTTTCAGACAGATATAATTGCAGGTACTTTGCTTTAGTCAATATTTGTGAAGCCTGCTACACAGTAGGTGATCTATAAATGGCTATTAAGTTGTTAAACATTTATTGAATGCCCACTCGCATGCCACAGTGCCCAAAGGAGCTACAACATTCAACCCCTGCTTTACACATTAATAAGTTCCAGCCTATAGTCTCTGTCCTGTACCAAAGTAAGGGAAGATATATATACTCAAAGAAACAGTCCCCTGGACTAAGGAAATGAAGGCTACAGATGTCCATCTGCTACTTAATCTGTATCCCTTTTCTGTAAATGGCATGCATGGAACATTGCTTCCTGGATTAGCCATCCTCTGTTCAAGCACAGCCCACCTAGAAGTGGCTCTTAATTCTGATGTACCTGACAGAAGGAACCCTAAAGAAGCTTTACAGGATTATATAGAAAAAATTCTTGATCCATTCACCTGTAGTTCATCATTTGTTCTGTTTTCATATCTTAGGCATTGCAATGGATATAGGTATATATGTATCCTTACTTTTTTTATGGAGGCTGGGTTTTTTTTGGTCACACCCAGCAGAGCTCAGGGGTTACTCCTGGCTCTGTGCTCAGAAATCACACTTGATGGACTTGGGGAACCATATGGGATGCTGGGAAACTAATCAGGGTCTGTCCTGGGTGGGTCATGTGCAAGGCAAATGCCCTACTACTGTGCTATTGCTCCGGCTCCTACTTGTATCCTTTCAAATTCATATTTTTGTATGTTAGAAGTACATGTTAAGTAAGGGTATTCCTGAGTTGTATAGGAGACATAAGTAGATAAATACAGAATTCTCTCTAAGGTGTAGGACTTAAAGATACACAAGGAAGCATCAAAGAGAGAAAAGAGCAATTCAATGAGAATTCTCATAATAAGTTTTTGGAGGGAGTAGGGTCTTGAAGTTGGGGAGTATTGAGAATATTTATAAAGATCTAGAGATGGATGTGATATTTGAATTATGTACATGTGAAATTATGATTAATAGTACTGTAAACAGCACTACCTCGATCAATAAAAATCAAATAAAATCTACTGCTAGTAGGCCGAAGAGGTGGGCTTAAAAACCTGAGGTTTGAGTATTTCTCATTTTCCAAGGTCAGGACCATGGATACCTCAAGTCCAAAAGTGATCTAGATCATAGATATAGGTGTCAATTATGCAGGAGGCTCACACAGCCTATGAAGTATATTAACTTATAGTTGACATATGAACTTCTGATAAATGCATAATAGTAAATTTTTTCTAGAGTAGCAAGGAAAATAGACAGTAGCCCACATATTTCTGGATAGGAAAGATTATAAATAGAAACTCCTGGCCAATATGGGGATAAATAATGCCCTGCCTTGGGTCAAGACTACTTCTCTACAAACTTACAATCCATTTTAATCCTGGTCTACAGCTCTCTGAAGCCACACAAAGGAAATCAGATTTACTCTATACACACAAAACCTTACAACACTGGAGTAGAATAACCATCTCCTCTTCATTAAGCTTCTTGTTGAGTATTCTAAGATCCTCTTCTGGCCCAGTTTGAGTCCAAATTCTGCCTTGCTATGCTGACTCCATTGCTGTGCTGACACAGAAGAGAAACTCCTCTCTCCAGTGTGCTCATGTTCACTTTGTACATTTGTGGAAGTTATCAGAACAGTTTGCAAGCATGGGGGAACCCTAAGTTTCCCTCACTGGGAATTATGTGCTTCCCTGGTTTTGTTTTTCAGCTATCTAGGTAGTAATACAGTTGCTGCATTGGACCCGTGGGTTCCCTTACCATCTGTTCTAAAGAGGTACTCACAGTCTGATGGTCTGTGATCAAGTTTCCCCTCCTGTCTCAGAAAGCCAAATAGTGTAAAACCTTTAGAATACAAGCACATTACACATCCTGGAGAGAAGACATTATTTCTTCAGGTCCTTAATCTGAGCAATTAACAAGCCATTCCTTTTCTTTTTCTTTTGCCATTATTTTCTGTTCCAGGGAGCGAAAGGAGGCATGAAATGTATACATGTTTAAATCACAAAGGAAGCCCTAAATCTTAATTACTTCTACCACTTTCCCAACATTATTAAGTAGCCAGTATGGATCACAGAACCTCTTCATTGGCCTTTCCCTTAAGGAGCATAGGCTCGGTTATTCATAATCAGAAAATTTGGTAGACACTTACGAGGTAAGAGAAAGGAGAATTTAGAGCTACAATAAAAACAAGGGCACTGCACTGGGGCACAGGAGACTTGAATTCTCTTCTAGATCTGCTATAAGCCAGATGAAGTGATGCTAGCCATAGTCACTCGTTACCCTCTTGGGAATTCAGTATATTAAAAGCTACATTTAGAATCATACTTCCAAGTGGATGATTCTCAGTTGGAATGCATGCATGAATTAATCAATTGGCTAATCAATGCATGAATTAATCAATTCTAGGCGAAGACTCTATACTGGCCATTTCACTTCAACACTTCTGTCATGTGACTGATTTCTATAGTTCTTCTACCCTTCACCCATCAGGATGTTATCACAAAGATGTTTGTGAGTGGAGTGCCCAATGCTTAGCTGTCAGTGAGAGCAAGAGTCCACATTAGCAAGTTGGCTACTGGGAAAAGGCAATTAACCTTACCCATGTGCTTTATTTCCACCCTCTCTGGAAAGGCCAGGTTACCTGGTCAAGAATTAATGCAAGTTACTGCAGATAAGTCAGGGGTAGGAAAATAAAAAAGAATATTTTCCTCAAAGAGGAAAGCAAGGTGTCCATATTGAGCACCTGGAAACTTAATCTTGTTGTCATCCAAATAAGATCAAATTTAATGGATGGACTTGCATCAGCAGTTCACTTTGGAAATTAAATAGGTCAATACACACTAGACATGATATATTCATTTCTGGCAGATAGTGTCTATGTAACTTTGCTTAAGCAAAATATTCCTATCTATATGGCCTTTCTACAACCCACCTACTATCTACAAGCATTTATTTTCAGGAGAATGGTCTGGAGAGGATGTGAAGCAGACAGATAATAAGTCACTGTTCACTCTCTATTGAAGAGGGACAGGTCATTCCCTAGGTCACCAGTCCTATCATTTCTGTCCAAGAGTAATTTAATAGTCCATCTGTTTTCATGATCATACTTTTTTTCAACTCTTCACGCTGACTCTTCTCACCTTGCAATTATTTTTAAAAGATTATCGGTCCCTTGACAAATCCAATTAGTTATGTTCTTAATTTTAAATTACTGGGTCTATCTGAATATATTCTACTCATCCACTCATTCATTAGGACTCAGATGTCACCTTCCTCCCTTATCTCCTGAGCCTGAGAATGTGCCCTCTTTTGTGTTTCCTCCCCATCCAGAAAATAATTGCCCTTGATTAAATCTGTACACATAATAAGTTCTACATGACCATGTGCTTGAGTGGGTCATGATCCTTTCACATTTTTACCCCAATATCTGGCTTGGGACTTGTTGGAAAATGGGGGTAAACCAGAACACATCTGGTATCAAGAAAACATGATAGACAAGTTTGCTTTGGCTCTTGTATCCTTAGAGGCAATTCTTCTGACTGAAGCATGACAATTGCTGAAGTTACCTTGTGACTGTGCCTACCTCTGGGAGAAGAGGTCCCTGTAGGGGCTGCCATGCTGCAAGGCGATCCCATAGCCCTTGCTGCTGACACTGTTGCCAATGACGGTCACAGAGCAGTCATCATCTGTCAGGGCTGCATACTCCACCACGGCCACGTCCCACAGAAAGGCATAGTTCCCCTTCTTTGCCTGAAATACCAAAATCACCATAAAGTCGGGCATACTTGCAACATTATTTTGATGTTGAGGTTTATGCAACCATTCCTAAATGATCCTCTGGCTCACACTCTACGATCAAAAATCACTATCAATATTCTGGTCTATAATATTTCCAGTCACTGTGGCTAGACATAAAGAGAGAGATGCTGCCTCTAGTAGGTTTGGGTACAAAGATATGCTCTATAACTCACCTCCTGAATACATCACTCTATTTCTCATATTAGCAGGCTCACAATGGAAAGGGCAGAAAGTGTCACTCCAAGAAACTGAGGGTTTTTTTTTTTTAAGTGAAGGACCATGATAACATTCACTTAATATTTTTACTTAGAACCTGACAAAGTCCTATTTAGGGTGAATAATGTTGATAATCCTACATTCAATGTTTCTAGTGAACAGGGCAATGTATAAGTCAAAACCCTATTAGGGACAGGATACTGATTGCAATGGTGACAGGCTGAATTTCTGACACCTGTGTGAGTGTATATAGATATACAAGTAAATCTATATATGCATGTATACATACATTTATATACTCATGTGAACACACTTATACATGTTTTCACAAACACATACACAGGAGCAGGTTTCTGCTATCAATACAAATATTATGTCACCAGAGAATTGTTTGTGGCCATAACCAAACTTATGCTTCATCACACCAACCCAAAAGCAGACATACCCTCTATCCTGACAATAATTATCTTTTCTTTTTCTTTTATTTTCTTATCTTTTTTTTTTTTGAGTTTGAACACTCAGAGGAATGTGAGCTGATTTGATTTTTTTTAAAGAAAAGCAAATTAGACATTGTTGCATGGTGGGCTTAAAATAAAGCAAAATGTTCTAAATGCAGCAAAATGCATGGCTTTTGTTTAGCTATAGTGAACTTTGTCTTTTCTTTCCTTGCCACCACAATTCACACCAGACACTAGAAGATCTCAGCCTGGCCTTGGGTGAAAAACTGAAATAAACTATAGTCTAAGGTGGAAAATTATAAGTATGGTGGCGTTTTAAAGGATGTTCTTCTAATTCCTTGCCTTTAGTTCCTTATTTTTATGTCCACTGAGGTGTTGCATTGAGGAATCTAGGCAATATTTTACCTCTTTAAGGCCCAAACTAGCTCATTTTTTTTCATGGGAGGCTTCCAGCAGAAGGACATATAGGCAGACTGTGGCCTTTTTATATGAACAAGCTAGTGCAGTCATGTGCCAATTTTGCCCAGTGACCTCGTGAAAAATGCCATAAACTGTGCCACCCATTGACTTTCACCCTAGGGAGAAAATCAAATATTATAACAAAGACTCATTCCTCTGTCCAGCCAATTTCATAGGTTCCAAAGGACTTTGACCCAGGTTGCAAAATTACACTCCTCTCTCATCCATTTGGGAAGATAACAGTCTTTGAAGTTTTATCCTGCTGGTAAACACGTTTTCCCATGAAAAGATATAATTTTTCAACTTCTTAGTAACTGAGTTTCTCAACAAAATGTTGACTTATGACCTATTATTTGGCTTTTGTCTGACTTTGGAGCATTTCACATCTATGCTCACAACTCAACATGACAATCAGATATTATTATTTGAGCAATTTCAAAATGGCATGTCATGTTAAACGAAGAATTAAGATGAGCTTCATTTCTACCTTTCAAGTGATAGTCCAATAACGATAAAGAATTAAGTTGGCACAGATCAAGTGGAAACTGACAAAAGTCTGGCATGGACACTAGAAAGGGGCACATGAATTTCTTCAAACCATAAGCATTTATGGTTGCACCTAGATCTAAGTGACAGGTGAACATAGCTCCATGAAAGCACTTTCAAATACTGTCCTGCTAGCCTAAGCTTAGAAAGTAGTAAAGACAGGGATGTATGCTGAAAATATCTCAGCAGTAAATCTCTGCTAACTGGAAGGCAGTTAATAAAAGAGAAGGCAGTACTTCTTCTCTCTGACCTACTGAATTACCCCAGACACCCTATCTCTTCATGTTCTGCAAAAGCACTAAGCTTGCTATTAATTTTTCTTATACCTGCTCCAAGAAGCATACAGCCATATCTCTAATGTACCTGCCAGCAGTAGAATACCTCTATGAAGACATAAAATACTGACATCTTATATGCTATAGGCATGTGAAATCAGAAGCTCGAACTGTAGTGAGACAAGGAAAATTCTGATTATATTCATATGAAATGATCTCCATCCCCCAGTCTCTCTTATTTATTTCCTCAACTTCCCACATCTTCCTGAGCTCTATTCTTTGAGCACCATGCTGGGTAAAATGCAGCAACAAAGCCTTTCCAGAACTTCCTAACTCCATCAGAAAAACTTCTGGGCCACGCAGACACCCCCTCCATAAACTTCTGAAGGTGTCACAGATATGCATGAGGAAAATGCCACATTCAATTTTCAGCACTGAAAATGGCCCCATGAACACAACAAAGAACAATCCCTAAGCATTGCCAGGTGTGAGCCAAATGCCAAAAACAAAAACTAAATAAAAACACAGAACAAACAACAAAATAATCCAATCATGTTTGGAGGAAAGTTTCAAGTGCAGCAATGGGGAGTCCAAATATTCACCGAATTATGGCACATCTCCTTATATTTACATTTTATGTCATTATGCAGAATGAGCTTCACAAAAGTTTCAACATTACAAGATGGATCTCTTCTCAAAAGCGCCATAAGCAGTTTTCCACATGACCCTGAAAATTAGTCTTGTTCATCAAATAGTTTTATTCTAAGCTAGATGTCTCCAAGATCTGGTTCCTCCATTTGAGGAAGACATTGAATAATACATAAGCATATCCTCAAGGGAAACCAAGAATTTCCTTTTAAACTTTGCTCCTGTTACATGCCCATCCTCAGCCTTTCTTAAATCTCATTACTTTCCTCATTATCCTCCAAAGTTCAACATTTATCTCTGTGGGCTCTCTCTTCTTTCTACTTTCGTGAGGAAAAAATTATTTTACCTCCAGTATCCATCCCCTCAACTGGAAGTCATAGACTTCTCACATCTTAGCTATCTGCCATTATATATTAACATTATTATCTATGTTAATTTCAGTCTGGAGTAGACAATGCTGGCAGAAATGGAATCTCCTCTTAACCATGTACCATTGACTATGCTTGCTGGGGTTGAAGCTAAATTGCTTTCCAGGAAAGGGGCTCTGAAAAGTTATGGAGGATATTATCTGTGAGCAGGTGCAATGATCAGATGATTTGCTTACAAGGAGACTGCTGGTATTTATCTCATTTATTTATCATTGGTATTGTTGTTTTAAATATAAAGGTGACACCATAGCAAACAAAAACAGATGCTATGTTTTCCTCTTGAATGGTTAAATTATTTTAATCTGGCTAGCCTGTTTATAATAGCAAATGTATTCTAACTTTCCAATCATTGGCTTACAAAGTAAGCCAAAGCCTTGGAATATGGCTGTTGGAAAGTTAAACAGAGAACAGGGCTGGATGATTCCATCATGTACATACTCCAAAGGCATTTGGCTCTATTCAGAGTCCAGGTGGACAGAGAAAGTCAGAATTCTTTAGGACTAGCTCTATGATTCTAGAATTCCAGCCCAGATTTTCTCCAGGGGCTACTAAAGGTGTTTGCAGATCATCTAAGTAGAGGTTTAAAAACTAATATAACCTTAAATCTAGTTTTCTATTTCTAGTATTTTTATTGTTAATAACCAGTATTAGGGAGGGTACAATCCTCATACCAACATGTTCCAGAGAATAATACAGTTTTCCAGAATATAATGCAGCTACAGAAGACAATAGCATTTAAAACTGTTCATACCCTTTATACTAGCAAAGTAGGAATTTAACCTGAACAGCAACCTTAATATATCTTCAAACCTAAATGTTCTGGTATATGTTTATAAAATTAAATGCTGACAACAAAGCAAGGACAAGAATAATTTCTAAATTCAGTATTAGGAAAATATTGACTAAAACAGGTTTTAAAGTGCAATGCTTTTCTACTAAAGATAGTAGTTAAAAAACAATATAGCAGTAATATAAAAATAAATTTACACATACAAATGTATATTACTTATTTATATGTAAAATGCAATTATTAGAAAACAGTAAGATGGGCACAGCATTATTCTATGTACTTGTGAAATTTGGTATGACAAAAGGTGGACATATTTATTACATAATAGGTGGAATTGCTGATGAGTCTTAGAATAAGATGATGCAAATGATATTTTCTTTCCTCCTGTTACAAGATGCATACAATCTCACATTAAAGATGTACCAAATATGACCTATTCCCTTTATGTCTTATACACTCATCATCAAATGCATGAAAGAACATTAGAAGGTCCTGGTTCCTGTTGCTACTTAAAACTTGTGAAAGTCTTCTTTATATCTCAGGCTCACATCAAAACATGCTGCCCCGTTTCAACCTACCCTTTCCCAAAAAGAAACGGAGAGAAACTTAGTTCACCAATAATAAGAATAGATGTGAGGACTCTAGATAAAGAAAGAACTGCATTGGCATTGGACAAAGACTGGGTTTCTATTCCAAGGCTGCCAGGAGGTAGATAGAGCAGCAGGTAGATAGACCACTTCTGGCTTGTCTCCCAGAAATATTTTAGCAAACAGAAAAATCCCATCTTAAATACCATTCTGTTCCTGATCTGCCCATAAGCAGGAGCACTACAAATGGAAAAAGATTGACGTCTTGAGGTGTCTATCCCCAGTGCATAGAACATCCTTTCTAAGAGTCGAAGGAACATGATTAGTTTATATTGTTGGAGAAATGCTGGGCTCCATAAAGAAAGCCAGGAGTGAGCTGGAATATTGGATGACTCACTCTCCTTTGCTCCACACTGGTAATAAAATGAGATTACATTGCCTTTCATTGCACCACTGATTCTATCTTTCCCAGAACTCAGTTGGAGCATGAACTTTCAGACACAATAGCCTTCAAGGCAAGAACCTCATTATGCTCATTGACTCCATCTTAACTATTTTTTGGAAAAGGGCAAAGTACCACATTATTCTACCAAAAAAATCAAGCAACGGTGGTGCTGGAAATATTATTGTAAGGACATGATGATGGAAACCAAGTGTCTGCAGTGTCGGACATAGGATTAGTGTGCAACGTCTGCTGGGTGTCAGGAAGTTCAGAAGCCTGATTCCTTTACTTTGGCTCCTATAATTCTGAAGTCAGGACCATTATACAGTGGAGGAAACAGAGGTTCAAAATAATTAAGTGACTTGCTTCAAACTCAAGCAAATAATGATCAGCAAGTCAGGTCAGCCTGAGATATATCTGACTTCAAATAAATCTGTTTTATTTGGACTAGTGAGAAGAAAACAGTGAACACTCTCCTGATGACTTTGTCCTCTGAACATTCCCTGGGGAAATGTTGCTGGTTTCTGATCACACATTGAAATGATACTTATAGTCTTTTCTCCAACTATACAAATTGATGTCTCAAGGAACTGCTGGATAATGGAAGAGGATGGACATGGAAACCTGTATCATCTCTGGTTGAAGTTGTCAAGATATCAAGGACTGCTTAGAAACTCATGGTTCTCCTGTGTATTCACCATCCAGGGGCATTCTTCTTGCCTCTTTTCATATAAAAATCCACCCAACAAAGCAGAGCTTTGTATTTTTTTTTTGCATATTACATTTTATTAATACATTTCTGGAAATCAGGCATGGACCCAACCCAGTCATTCCTAAGATAATATTTGCAATTAGTTAGAGCCTTTGTTAGCATCTAGTTTTCTTTTTTTTTTTTTAAGAATTAATTAGGTGTTTAATCTATTTTGACCATTTTTTTTATTTTGACCATTTTTTAATTTAATTTTTATTTTGATCATAGTGGCTTACATATTGTTGACAATAATATTTTAGGTACATATTTACATAAAATTGGGGGGGATTTCCATCACCAATTTGTCCTCCCTACACCTCTGTTTTTGTCCTACCTCCCATATGCTCTTCCCTCACCCCTAGGGCTGCCAGAATATGTTGTTCCCTCTGTATCTAGCCTAATACTTAGCACCTGTTTGGTCGTGGTGCCTCCCTTATTTCCCCCTCTAACTGAGGAGCAGGACTAGCTAGTTCAAGTTACGTGGTTTTGTTTGAAGAAGGGAATAGTAGTAAACTGGGGTAAAGGTCTAATACGCAGAAAATAAGCGGAATTCTTCTAGAGGGTCTCATAGAGCTTTGTATTTTAAACATCCTAGGTCATTGTAATAAAATGACAGCACAGTGCCAATCAGCCTACTCTGCCAAATCATAAGATGATGCAATAGGAAGTCACTCAAACCACTGTAGAGACAAGGACAATTTTATAGCCTGTTGGTGGGCATGTGGGCAATTTTTTGAACACCAATTTGGTAGGGAGAATCAAAAGCTTTTATAATGTTCATGTGCAGCAGTTCCACCCCTAGGAATCTACCCTAAAAATTTTATTCAGTTCTGAAAAATGGTTGTGCACAGATTTTTAGGGTAACATTTTTAGCAGGAAATTTGAAACTTTACAACTGTTCAACAATTCAGTTATTCAGGTTCATGAGAACAGAAGATGAGGAAATGTTATCATTACAATGTGTAAAAAAAATAAAAAATGGTTGGCACAGGTTCTAGGCTCTGACTATAGATTTTAATCTTCGGTCTACCACTAACTCAGCAACTTTCTTGGCATCTCTGGATGTTGGATACAAAATTTTCCTTACTTTACCAAGTTTGATGAGTACAAAATCTCTCAATATATGTGATATGCTTTGAGTTTTTCAGAACACATAATGTAAATAAATATAAACAAATATACTTTAAGTATAATTGAACCTGATGTAGTAGAAATTTTAGATTTGCTATATTTTTAAATTATTAAATAAAACCTTTTGTTTATGAATAAAAATAAACTGGGTCCAAACATCAACTATAAGCATCTATGGGTGATGTCAACACAGTTTTACTTTTATTGGCTTCTTCACTCTTTAGTGTTGTCTGTTTTCTTTATGTTTGAAGGCATTTCACTGATGATTGTAGCTGTTCAGGACTGTAATTTTAGTGATTCTGCCTCTTTCATTGTACGTAGCATAGTGAAAATAGTAGGTATGGACAAAGACAAATGTCCTACCACATCCCAACTTTTCAATAAACTGTCAGTGTTGGCTTTCAGGAGGACTAATTTGAATGTGAAATTATATGTACAAAGTACTACATCTGTTTTGAAAGCTCTGCAAAAATTTTAATCTCCTTTCATTTCCTTTGGATCCTAGATTTATTTATATAGAATCATCAGCTATTATTGAAATATCCTTCCTTTAACCTAGTCACCTACTGAAAATTATTCCTCTTTGTTCACCAAGTCACTAATATATTCTATCTGAATGTATCTTATTAATGAGTAAGTATAAATGCATGTGCAAGTGAACATGTTTATAGCAAGATATACATGTAGGTAAGTGTGTGTTCATGTGTGTATGCATGCCCCTTTGTGAGTATGAGGACCACAGCCCCTAGAAAAGCAGGAGAGAATTGAACTCTGGTATCCAAAAACTGAAGAACCACAAAACATTCAGAAACCTTTCATGCAAAAATAAGGAGCCTCCATCTCCCAGATCCCTTAGGACAATGGAAAGAAGTCATTTACAATACTATACAAATATAATGTAAACCATCAAAGGGACCTCAGAGGGTTTGCAGACCTCCCACCTAAAAAACTGGGAAAACTAAGATCAAGGAGTAAAAGACTTTTTACCTTGATTAACCCCTGGCCCAGCAAAAGCAGGCAATTTCTGGAAGTAGCAGTAGAGCTGAGGCTTAACTCAGTGAGTATGATGACTATTTTCTTAAAGTGGCCAGAGTACACTTTGGCTCCTGACTGTAGGTTCCAGATCAGGATAAACAAGATGAAAGTAGAAATGAGGCAATGCTACCAAAGGGATAGTAAAACCATCTGGTGGTGGGTGCTGTGTGTGTGTGTGTGTGTGTTTGTGTGTACAAGCATGCATGCATGTGTGTGTTTAATCCTGAAAAGCAGAATCATGAGAGCAGCCTCTTTGGTTCCCCATGCTTCCCCTTGATGCCCTTATCTGGGCAAGAAGAGAAATTATGTTAGAGCAACTTAAAATGACTCCTGTTGAACAGGAACTAAAACTGCAAGATAATCTCTTCAAAACATTGCCTGTGTTATCTTGGCTTTACTCTGAGTACAATATAATGGAGAGGATAGCAAGGGCTAGTGATACTACTAAATGCCATGAAAGTACTTTCTCAATGTTATATTACTTTTATATCCTTAACTACCTTGTTTGTCATTCCCAGTGGCACTCAAGGCTTATTCTTATCTATGTGCTAAGGAACCACTCTTATATGGTACCCAAGGGACCATTTAGGGTACTGAAGATCTAACTCTAGGTCAACAGCATGCAATGCAAGTGTTTACCAGCAATATAATCTCTCCACCCCAATCTTTTAACTACCCTTTAGTATCTTTCAAGTCCATTTTATATAAAGAATGGCCTGGTATATGATACTTATTACATTTTTGTTAATATTGTATTTTTACTTAACTCTTAGAAAGTGATTCCAAATCAAAGATCAAGAGTGCCCATGGATACTATCTATAAACCCAGCTTATAAAAAACAGATTAGCATGGATAAGAGTGAACAAAAGAATAAAGATGCAAAAAGAACCAATGTAACTCAGCTTGGTTTGATTCAAGAGCCTAGAATTCCCATATTTCAGTATTTTGCCACCAGCTCGTTGCTAATAATCAGACATTTTATTCAGATCCAACTGTATGCCCAATGTATGAGAGCACAGTGTACAGGATCTGTACATCTAAGGCCTCATATTTATATGTGTGAATTTCTTATATGTGCGAATGTGCACAAAGAGCATGGACATTATTCAGCCCTATTATTATGCTTCTTTATGGGATGCTTTACTACATGAGTGACCTTTCTTTATGCTGCCAGATTCCATGTATTGTTTGGTTGTTTTCCTTTTCTAGATACATTTTTATTGTTTTGTTTTTCTCATTATAATCTATTCTGTATCTAGGCAAACCAATTTACTTTTTATTTTGGGTCATTCTTAATCTTTTCAGCAAATAACAGGTTAAATTGTTATTTACCATGATCTTTGGACAATTCCAAATTTTTAAAAATCATTGAAAATCAGTGTCCCTATGCAAAAAAAATCTGTTTATGGCCTCTAATTCTGCTGATGCTATAATTTTAGACTTTGAGAAAAAAAGCCATTAATTGGTCCAAGTTAAGACTTTTTTTATTTTCTATTGTACCAAGCTAGTCGTATCTTCCTTGAGATGTGTGGGGTCTTCTCCCACCAAGACATTACTTCCCTAACCATTTTAAGAATATTTCTCCCCAACAGTACCAGATATCCTGAGAGAGAATGCAGCAATAAAGTCTCTATAGGATTAGATAATGGATGCAGACATTATTAGGAAATGCCTGAGTAGAATCTGGCAACAGAAAAGAAAACAGCATGGTAACCAAGCCAGGTACTTAGAGAGCTCACTGTGGCTCTTTGGAGCTTCTAATATTGAACTTTTTATGTGGCAGAGATCAAGGCCATTTGCAGTCAGGGGAACCCGGGGAGATTTTCAAGTTTTGCCAATAGTTTATTCTGTAGTATTGGAACAGTCCTTTTTGAGCATCCGTTCCCTTGCAAAATGAACACAATTTATTCTGTGGGTGTTTTTCCTGAATTTCCTAAAAGTAAAAGAGATGGAACAGTACCAAGAAGACTTGAAAAGAATAAGTGACTGTCCTTTAAAGATTAATTTCAATAGCTTTGGTCTCTCAATTCTATTATTTTCTATTTTGTGCCCTAACTCAAGACCATAGAGTCATAATATCTCTACTACTTAATATATACTTGAAATGAAGCCATAAATTAATTGACCAAAGAGTTTGTTAGCTCTAATAAAGGTATCAATGTTAGCAATCAACAAGGACAACTGAGCAGATGTAAATATAGATTGTGAAATATATTCTTAGATTCTCTTTTTGAGTGGATAAGAATTTTCATTTCTTCTAATCCCTCTAGTAGGGCTAATACTACTAATCATGAATGAATACATTCTTCATCTCTATAGTACATTATGAGTATATTAAAGCTAGAAAAGGCTATCAACATTATCAACATGATCTCTAATTGTTTTTTTTGTTTTGTTTTGTTTTTGTTTTTGGATGACACCCAACGACACTCAGAGGTTACTTGTGGCTCTGCGCTCAGAAATCGCTTCGGACTTGGTGAACCATATGGGACACCAGGGATCAAACAGAGGTCCGTCCTGAGTCAGTTGTGTGCAAGGCAAACCCCCTACTGCTGTGCTATCGCTCCGGCCTCTGATTGTCTTTTATTTTTATAAACAAGTAACTGGTCGAACTTTTTTTTACAAACTTGGTAATGGGTGAAGATTATGGCTCAACCTAAGAGTTTTCTAATTTACCAGGCTGATGATTGAGGAAAATTTCAAGTGTTATTTCCCCCAAGGGAAAAGCGTTTTAATGAGAATACAAACTTGAAAATGGAAGGATGTTACTGGTAATCATTGTGAGCATGAGGATAGCATATTAGCAATCAAGTTCCTTAAATGAATCATTTTCTCTGTATCTATCCCTATGATTATCCTGTCATGTAGACTTGCTGTTCCTGTACTCTACATGAGGGTCACTCAGGCTTAGATGAATTCAAATAGCTGGCCAAGGATGCTATTGAAAAGATACAACTGACGATGGTCACAATATTTTGATAGGTGAGAGGTATAAAATTATGCAGAAGCCAGGGTAACTTTGCATCTTGTCTCTTCATGTTTTTATTCTCATGGGGTCACTTAAAATTAACAACTTGGGTTGTGCTGCAAGTAGGTAGACGTAATAAAAATTGTGTATCATTATAATTGATATTAGAAACTATTCCTTAATATGCTGGGAAACTATCACTATGGGGTTTATATTGTAGTTTTATTCGTTAACCCCATTTGTGACTAATAGTCCTTTATGGCCAATCTAAAATGTCAGCATTGAGAGAAAGCAGTTTTACAATAACTCCAAAGTACCTTAAGGTCATATTCTTATCCAGAAGGCTAAATGGACTCACAACTGTCAGGCAGCACCGCTTATAAAGTCAAAGACTCAAAGCTGAAAAATCCGCAAAAGTACACCGGCCCAGTGGGGCTCAGCTGTGAAAGACTGTGAGTGTGACCTGTCTATGTCTGTCTACTGTCCTCTTGCGTGAAACTCTTGCGAGTGGGGCAAAAAGAGCCTCCAGAAACCTCGCTCGCCCAGACGCCATTTTCAGGGAGGGACTTCAGAGCATAAAAACCAGCTAACCTTTGCAAAAGCTGGCTCCCTGTGTGTGACACCAGGCGGGGAAAATCCGCGAAAGTACACCGGCCCAGTGGGGCTCAGCTGTGAAAGACTGTGAGTGTGACCTGTCTATGTCTGTCTACTGTCCTCTTGCGTGAAACTCTTGCGAGTGGGGCAAAAAGAGCCTCCAGAAACCTTGCTCGCCCAGACACCATTTTCAGGGAGGGACTTCAGAGCATAAAAACCAGCTAACCTTTGCAAAAGCTGGCTCCCTGTGTGTGACACCAGGCGGGGAAAATCCGCGAAAGTACACCGGCCCAGTGGGGCTCAGCTGTGAAAGACTGTGAGTGTGACCTGTCTATGTCTGTCTACTGTCCTCTTGCGTGAAACTCTTGCGAGTGGGGCAAAAAGAGCCTACAGAAACTTTGCTCGCCCAGACGCCATTTTCAGGGAGGGACTTCAGAGCATAAAAACCGGCTAACATTTGCAAAAGCTGGCTCCCTGTGTGTGACACCAGGCGGGGAAAATCCGCAAAAGTACACCGGCCCAGTGGGGCTCAGCTGTGAAAGACTGTGAGTGTGACCTGTCTATGTCTGTCTACTGTCCTCTTGCATGAAACTCTTGCGAGTGGGGCAAAAAGAGGCTCAGAGGAGCACGGCCGCTCTGCTTCGCTACGCGGCCGTGCACTCTTTCTAAGGAAAGAACTCCATTGCAACAAGAAGGAAAAATCACACTAAGAACGGCGCTATATCACAGAAGCAAACATTTCTCTCTGGACTGTCTTCTCTGTTGCATGCTCGGGCCTAAGATTTGACCCAGTGTGAGGCTTCATCCACGGAGGACTCCCCTCCCTTAGAGGCAAGTCAGCCCATCCAGAAAGGGAGGAGCCAGAGGAGTGTGCTGCCTACATCATATAGACAATGAATACCACCACAACACGTAGAAAAACCCACAATACAAGTGTGACAATGGGGAAACAACGCAGGCCAGCATCAGACATAGAGAATGAAGATGACAATTCTGAGGACCAGATAATGACTGAACAACTAATCAACCTCTCAGATAAGGACTTTAGACTAGCAATATGGAAGGTGCTCAACAGACTCCAAGAAACCATGGATCGAGTTGAACAGAACACTAATAAGAACCAAGAAAATATGAAGGCAGAAATGACAAAACTCCAAACTGAAATAACATGTCAACTAACAGGACTGAAAAAGTCAGTAAACGAAGTGAATGACAAAATGGATAAGCTCTGGGACAGGGTATCAGAAGCTGAGAATAGACTTGGTGCTGTGGAAGATGAGATACATAACAATTCCATACAGCAGGAGAGATTGGACAAAAAACTTAAAGCAAATGAGCAGACAATGGAAAAATTAGTCAAAGAATGGGAACAGACGAAAATAGAAGTCTATGATAAGATCAACAGAAACAACTTAAGAATCATTGGAGTCCCAGAGACCCAGGAAGAAAATTTCCAGGAAGAATCAATGGTCAAGAACATCATTAAAGAGAAACTTCCAGAGCTAAAGAATATATGTGATCAAATCCTGCATGCCCGAAGAGTACCAACCAAAAGAGACCCCAGAAAAACCACCCCAAGACATATCCTAGTCACAATGACAAATCCCACAGATAGAGACAGAATTCTGAAAACAGCAAGATCAAAAGGGGAAATCATGTTCAAGCAAGCTTCCCTGAGATTTACAGCAGACCTGTCACCAGAAACACTCAATGCCAGAAAGCAGTGGTGGGATATTGTGACAAGACTGAATGAAATGAATGCTTCACCCAGAATACTATACCCAGCAAAACTCACTTTCCGGTTTGATGGAAGAATACATGGTTTCACAGACAAAAAACAGCTCAGAAACTTTACAGACACAAAACCAGTCTTAAGAGAAAAACTGAAAGACCTAATCTAAGACAAGACTACCCAAAAGACACACCAAATTTTGAAATAAAGATGGCGTTAAATCCCAGGACAATTCTTTCTCTCAACGTCAATGGACTAAATGCACCAGTTAAGAGACACAGAGTGGCTAAATGGATCAAAAAACTCAATCCAACCTTCTGCTGCCTACAAGAAACGCACCTGAATAGTCAGAACAAACATAGACTCAAAATAAAAGGCTGAAGAAAAGTTATCCAAGCAAACAACACCCATAAAAAAGCTGGAGTGGCCATACTAATATCAGATAATGCAAACTTTATACTCAGGAAGGTTGTAAGGGACAAAGATGGACATTTTATATTAATCATGGGGTACGTAGAGCAGGAAGAATTCACTCTCCTAAACATATATGCACCGAATGAGGGGCCAGCAAAATATTTAATACAACTGTTGACAAATCTGAAAAATAATATCAACAACAACACAATAATTGTGGGGGACCTTAACACGGCCTTGTCAACACTGGACAGGTCAACCAGACTGAAACCCAACAAGAATATACTAGACCTGAGGAGAGAAATGGAAGAAAGAGGCCTAGTGGATATATATAGGACACTCCATTCCCAGAAACCTGGATACACATTCTTCTCCAATGTACATGGGACATTCTCCAGGATAGACTACATGCTGGCACATAAAACATACCTCCATAAGATCAAGAGAATAGAAATTTTGCAGACTACCTTCGCTGACCACAAGGCTCTGAAATTATTTGTGAACTCCAAAGGGACTCAGAAGAAACACTCTAACACCTGGAAGTTAAACAGCCTCATGCTCAATAACCAGTGGGTCCGAGATGAAATCAAGGAGGAAATAAAAAGGTTCCTGGAAACAAATGACAATAAAGACACAAACTCTCAGAACCTATGGGACACAGCAAAAGCAGTACTGAGAGGAAAATTTATAGCTTTGCAAGCACACATCAGGAAGGAAGAAGGAGCTTACCTGAGTAGCTTAATGACACAGCTAATAGAACTAGAAAATGCTCAACAAAAGGACCCAAGAATAGGAAGACAGAAGGAAATAACAAAGCTGAGAGCAGAAATCAACGAAGTGGAAACTCAAAAAACAATCCGAAAGATCAACGAAAGCAGAAGTTGGTTCTTTGAAAAAATAAACAAGATTGATAGACCACTGGCAAAACCTAACAAAGAAAGAGAGAGAGAGAAACTTGATAACTCGTATCAGGAATGAAAAAGGAGAGATCACTACTGATATGACAGAGATTCAAAGGGTAATCAGAAACTACTTTGAAAAACTCTACGCCACTAAAAATGAGAACCTGGAAGAAATGGATAAATTCTTGGACTCTTATAATCTTCCACGGTTGAAGGAAGAGGATGTAGCATATCTAAACACCCCCATCACCATTGATGAAATTAAAACAGTAATCAAATGTCTGCCGAAAAACAAAAGCCCAGGTCCAGATGGATTCACTAATGAATTCTATCAAACTTTCCAAGAGGAACTACTGCCAATCTTGGCAAGACTCTTTCATGAAATTGAACAAACAGAAACACTTCCAAATAGCTTTTATGAAGCCAACACATCACCTTGATACCTAAACCAGACAGAGACGCTACCAAAAAAGAAAATTACAGACCAATATCACTGATGAATGCAGATGCAAAGATCCTCAACAAAATCCTGGCAAATAGGATTCAATACCTCATTAAGAAGATCATCCACTATGATCAAGTAGGTTTCATCCCAGGAATGCAAGGATGGTTTAACATCCGTAAATCTATCAACATAATACACAACATCAATAACAAGAAAAATAAAAACCACATGATCATATCAATATATGCAGAGAAAGCATTTGATAAGGTCCAACACCCATTCTTGATCAAAACTCTCAGCAAGATGGGAATGGAGGGAACCTTTCTCAATATAGTGAAGGCCATCTACCACAAGCCAGTGGCAAATATTATCCTCAATGGAGAAAAACTGACAGCCTTCCCTCTAAATTCTGGCACAAGACAAGGCTGTCCTCTCTCACCACTCCTATTCAACATAGCACTGGAAGTACTTGCTATAGCGATTAGGCAAGAAAAGGATATCAAGGGAATCCAGATAGGAAAGGAAGAAGTCAAGCTCTCACTGTTTGCAGATGACATGATACTCTACTTAGAAAACCCTAAAGACTCTATCAAAAAGCTTCTAGAAACAATAGACTCATATAGCAAGGTGGCAGGCTACAAAATTAACACACAAAAATCAATGGCCTTTCTATATACCAATAGTAATAAGGATGAAATGGACATTAAGAAAACAACCCCATTCACAATAGTACCACACAAACTCAAATATCTTGGAATCAACTTGACTAAATATGTGAAGGACCTATACAAAGAAAACTATAAAACTCTGCTCCAAGAAATAAGAGAGGACACACGGAAATGGAAACGCATACCCTGCTCATGGATTGGCAGGATTAACATCATCAAAATGTCAATACTCCCCAAGGCATTATACAGATTTAATGCCATCCCTCTAAAGATACCCATGACATTCTTCAAAGAAGTGGATCAGACACTTTTGAAATTCATTTGGAACAATAAACACCCTCGAATAGCTAAAGCAATCATTGGGAAAAAGAATATGGGAGGAATTACTTTTCCCAACTTTAAACTGTACTACAAAGCAACAGTTATCAAAACAGCATGGTATTGGAATAAGGATAGGTCCTCAGATCAGTGGAATAGGCTTGAATACTCAGAAAATGTTCCCCAGAGATACAACCATCTAATTTTTGATAAAGGAGCAGGAAATCCTAAATGGAGCAGGGAAAGCCTCTTCAACAAGTGGTGTTGGCACAATTGGATAGCCACTTGCAAAAAATTAAACTTAGACCCCCAGCTAACATCATGTACAAAGGTAAAATCCAAATGGATTAAAGACCTCGATATCAGCCCCAAAACCATAAGATATATAGAACAGCACATAGGCAAAACACTCCAGGACATTACAGGCATCTTCAAGGAGGAAACTGCACTCTCCAAGCAAGTGAAAGCAGAGATTAACAGATGGGAATATATTAAGCTGAGAAGCTTCTGCACCTCAAAGGAAATAGTGCCCAGGATACAAGAACCACCCACTGAGTGGGAGAAACTATTCACCCAATACCCATCAGATAAGGGGCTAATCTCCAAAATATACAAGGCACTGACAGAACTTTACAAGAAAAAAACATCTAACCCCATCAAAAAATGGGGAGAAGAAATGAACAGACACTTTGACAAAGAAGAAATACACATGGCCAAAAGACACATGAAAAAATGTTCCACATCACTAATCATCAGGGAGATGCAAATCAAAACAACGATGAGATACCACCTCACACCCCAGATAATGGCACATATCACAAAGAATGAGAATAAACAGTGTTGGCGGGGATGTGGAGAGAAAGGAACTCTTATCCACTGCTGGTGGGAATGCTGTCTAGTTCAACCTTTATGGAAAGCGATATGGAGATTCCTCCAAAAACTGGAAATCGAGCTCCCATACGATCCAGCTATACCACTCCTAGGAATATACCCTAGGAACACAAAAATACAATACAAAAACCCCTTCCTTACACCTATATTCATTGCAGCTCTATTTACCATAGCAAGACTCTGGAAACAACCAAGATGCCCTTCAACAGACAAATGGCTAAAGAAACTGTGGTACATATACACAATGGAATATTATGCAGCTGTCAGGAGAGATGAAGTCATGAAATTTTCCTATACATGGATGTACATGGAATCTATTATGCTGAGTGAAATAAGTCAGAGAGAGAGAGAAAAACGCAGAATGGTCTCACTCATCTATGGGTTTTAAGAAAAATGAAAGACACCCTTGTAATAATAATTTTCAGACACAAAAGAGAAAAGAGCTGGAAGTTCCAGCTCACCTCAGGAAGCTCACCACAAAGAGTGATGAGTTTAGTTAGAGAAATAACTACATTTTGAACTGTCCTAATATTGAGAATGTATGAGGGAAATGTAGAGCCTGTTTAGGGTACAGGCGGGGGTTGGGTGGGGAGGAGGGAGATTTGGGACTTGGGTGATGGGAATGTTGCACTGGTGATGGGTGGTGTTCCTTTTATGACTGAAACCCAAACACAATCATGTATGTAATCAAGGTGTTTAAATAAAAAAAATTATGCATTTAAAAAAAAAAAAAAGACTCAAAGCTATTTGTCACCCAAGAGAACTGAGGGACACAGCTTCCAGAGGCCAGAGAGCTCATCTCTTCCCTATATTTCTGAGGTGTCTGATCTTGGCTATGTGAAATAGTTCCAATATCTATATCTCTCATGTGAACAATCTTAATATATTAAATGATCAAATTGTGGGGTCTAAAGGTAGCTTCAAGGCTGAAGTATACTTGGCATGAGGAGGTCCTGAAATTAATAATTATTTCTGTGTATGACCAAGGTGACCCAGAACTAGGTCTGTAAAACAATCCATTTCAGAGTCCAGGTATTAAGCAGGTGAGGTGAATATCTAATATAAAAAGGTGAGCTGTGTGTCTTTCAACTATTTTGTTTCCTCTCTGATCCCTTGGAGATAAAATTTTGAGAATTTTATTTATACTAGTATTCTTTCTTAAATGAATTAACCCACTCTTTCTCTCTTTTTATCTTTTTTCATTATTGACAATGATGGTAATAATAGCAATAATATTCATCAATATATAGATAATAATAAAAAGGTCATTTTTGTCAAATTAAACTTTTGAGCTTGATATTGTTTTCCAAAAAAATACTATAAAGTGCTCTCAGTTGTGAAGATATATAATGTCTAAGAATAATACAAACACATAATTATTTTTAAAAAATGATTATTAAAATATAATCATATTTTCATATTTCTTTATTCCTTTTCAATCTTTGTGTTCATTAAAAACAACATTCTGTCAACAAGTAGAAATAAATTAAAGTAAAAATTTCCAACAATCTGACTGACAAAATAAATCAAACTTGTTTTCATCAGTAATCACTTGATTTTAATATAATCAAATAACAAAATAATTTCATTTAAAATGCAAAAACTTATGTCATAAAACCCAAAGAAATAATACTCAGTGAAACAAACAAAACGGAATCAGACACATTTATAGCCAGCAGTAAAGTAAAGTATATCATACCTGGGTACAAAGCAAATTATGGAGCAGAAGAAATCAGAAGAATAAAATGAAATTTAAAGGAAGTGAACATCCTCCCACTCCTCTAATGAGGAATTTGAAAATAATCAAGGTTAGCATGGTGACACAAAGCTTAGTTTGATTTCAGAGCATACCCTACCAAATTATAAAAATCTTAAAAGAAAACAATTGAAGAATTCATAACAAGATTTGCTTGGCAGTGCTCAAAACCCAAAGCAAAGTAATTTAATGAGGAAAGAACAGTGAGAGCTTTCCTTGATCTCTGGGCTCTATTATCCCTACCCAACCATTATCAAAAAGTACTAAGCAGCAGGATATTCTTAAGGGGCCAACTCAGTCAATTGTATGGGAACCTGCTCTAGGTGACCCACTAATTCCTATGTCCCAGCACCCCACTCTTCCTTATCCCCTGACTAAAACAGGGTGCAGAATAGTCTACTTGTTCATGCCTGGCTGCAATTCCTTGTACTCTTATTTCTTACCCACTGAAGATAAATTTGGCTTGATTTTTAAAGGAATAAAAGGCTTTGGATAATCAAGTGCTTTACTCCTGTACCTATCTCTACTCCAGTTCCTGAAGACAGACACATGATTAAGAGATAAGCCTTGTAGGTGCAACAAAGCAGGCACTAATGAAGTGATAACATCTGATGAGTCTATACACCAAGAGGCCCAGTACTGTGCACAAAATCCAGGAATCCTTGATCTGCAAGGAGAAAAAGTCTCAGGAAGTGTTCAGAAAAAGTGCATGCTTTGGATGAGGTCATAGAGGTGATAACCAGGAACCAGTTAATCAATAAGGGAAACACTACTTACTCCATGTAGTAAATACCAAGGTGTACAAAGATCCTATTTTAATCAGGGATCTCCTCCATTTTCATAGAATGCCATAAGGTTAAAACATAGGTGCAGGAATGAGAAAAATGCTTTTACCAATATTTGTGTCTGTGACTGACTCATCCTAGATCTTCAGCAAGTCCCTGCCCTTCTTAAACTTTCATTCTTTCACAAATACTTGAGTAATTAGAAGCATAATTGAGGTAATAATGTACAGGCAACTATCTAATCTATTCTCAGGCTTCTCACATGGTGTCATTATGATTCAGTTAATACCTTAATTATTTCAACCACAATGCAAGGTCCAAATGGAAAGAAGAAAAACTCTGAGTAAAATAAGAAAGGAAGCAAAGTTCTTTTATTCCAGAATCAATCTTATCTTCACTCTGATCTGACCTTTCAGTAAATCAGCATTACTTTTTAGAAGATAATACCAAATCTACTTTTGCATAAAACCAAGATCAGCACTAGGGTGTGTGCTCAGATTCACTACATGGTACTGGAGGAACAATATACGGTGCTTGGGCTGCAAAACAGGGTTGGCTTGATTCAAGGTCAGTACCTTAACTTTAGGACTATCTCTTAGCACCTCTAATATTTTTATTAATGCTTATATTAAATTTAAACTTGTGGTGGGAAAATTGATGTTGAAAAATGAACATTAGTAAAAAGATGGGGATTGGAACACCGTATGACTGAAACCTCACTATCAACAACTTCTTAACTCTGTATCTCATGGGAATTTAGTTAAAACAAAAGTTAATTATTTGTAGGGGCCAGAGAGATAGTAAAGCAGGTAGGTTGCTTGCTTTGCACATGATTAAAATGGATTTGATCCCCAACATACCATATAGTAACCTGAGCCTTCAGAAATAATTCCTGAAGAGCCTCGAATAATCCCTGAGTACCCTCGTGTGTCCCATCAAAATTCCTAAAATTAAATTGTCATATGTAACCTAATATTTCATTCAAACCTTCTATTATTTTAAAGGTCGACATGTATTTCAGGGTATTGAGTTTCAGCACAATTGAAGTTGCTTTGGACCATAATAATAAACCATGTAAAGAAAGCACAGGTTTATTATCCAATCAAGATACCTAGAAAAGGAGTCACAAGAAGGAGTTCTGTAGACAGATAGTGTTAGGAAAAACACAACATTACCTTCATTTCCCAACTAGGAAATCTGTTTACTGACTAGAAATAAACATGAGGTTTCTGTTATACTGTCATCTTTTATTGATCTGCTTGCTATTATTTTCTATGTATTTCCTACTGGCCATTTTCCTTTCATATCCTACTTTTGTATCTTGAAAAAGAAACTGAATTAAAATATTTGGATCCTAAGATATGTGTGACAGCTTTCTAAGGAAACTTTCCCTAATCTCACTAAATAAAATAAATACCAGTTCTCTATCTGCATAGTATTTCCCACATCAAGTCATAGTCATGTGCCATCCTTCAGTGAGAACACTTAAAAAGACTAAGAATTATGCTTTATATCTTGATGTAGATGATAATGAAGAAACATTATATTAAAAAAAAAAACCTATCAGTAGAGACTGGAGTGACAGTATAGTTGGTAGGGCTTTTATTTTGTACATATCCAAGCCAGGTTTAATCAGGTCACATTATATTGCTCCTGAGCTCTGCTGGAAGTTATCCCCCAATACAGAGCATGGAGAAAGTTCTAAGCACTGCTGAGCATGTGCTTGAGTGTATCAGTAGTAGTATATTTGCTTTGTGTGTATGAGGACCTGGGTCAAGTGCAGGCACTGCAAATAATAATAGTAATAATTTTTAAAACATGTCAGATTAAAGTAAAACAGTTTTAGAAGAAAAATCTATTGTTTTAAGTATTCATAACAATGTTCATCCACACCCATGGCACTCATGGGTTACTCCTGGCTCTTCACTCAGAAATTACTCCTGGCAGGCTTGAGGAATCATATGAGAAGCCAGGGATTAAACTCAGGTTGGCCACATGCAAGACAAATGCCCATCCCACCCTGCTAATACTTCAGCCCCTATACCAAAATTTTTAAGTTTTTTGTTTTGGTTTTGGAAGGGCACACCTGGCAGTACTCAGAGGTTATTTCTGGCTCTTCACTCAGAAATCACTCTTGGCAGGTTTAGGGTACCATCTGCAATGCTGGAAATCAAACCCAGGACGCCCAACGTCGGTTGCGTGCAGCAAAGTAAACACCCTAGTTCTACCGTTGTGCTATTGCTCTGGTCCCAATGACAAAAATTTTAAAAGAGTAAAATTATCTAAATTTTAATCATTAAGAGATTAAAAATAAAATCAAAGTAAGAAAAATGTTAACATAAATACATCAATAAAACAATAAAAATTAATAAGATCAAATTTTGTCATATTGAAAAAGTTAATAGGATAAAAGGTAATATTTAAAGAACATAACTTTTCCAACATGAATTATGGAAATGTTAACAGTTATCAAAATCTCAAGATTTTTAAAAATAAATAAGATGTGTTAACATTTTAATAAAAAAATGAAAAGAAGCTGGAATTTCCCAAGGAGCAATTTCAAAGAAGAATCATGTTGGAGCACTTATAGCTACCCAATTTAAAGAATTATTATAAAGCTATAGTCTTAGACATTTTTGTATTTCATGAGAATAGACAGATCAGAGAGAAAGTCGACTGGTAAGGCCCTTGCCTTGTAAGTAGCTGTGCAAGATTTGATTTCCAAACAACACATATGGTCCTCCTGCTTTGCTAGGAGTGATCCCTGAGTGCAAAGCCTAAAACTAAAAACAAAACTAAAGAATTCATACATAAATCCATGGAAGGGAAGAATAGAATATCCATAAATTAAAAATAATAATGTCAATTCATTTTACTCAAACCATCAAACCTATTTGTTAGTAAATAAGTTCATTTTGGTAAGGAGTACAGTGAGTGGCATACATTACAAAGATCAAAACAGCCAATGCTGGCACAGATGCAGGGAGAAGAAACTGTCATTCGCTGCTGGTGAGAATGGCAATTGGTCCAGCCTTTTTAGAAAACAATGTGGACACTTTTCAAAAATCTAGAAATTGAGTTCCCACATAACTCAGGAATACTGTGCTTGGGAATATATAACCTTGGGCCCAAAAGCACAATGTAGCACAGCCCTCTAAATCCTTATGTTCATGCAACACTATACACAATATCTAGAATCTAGAAACAGCCCAAGTACATGAGAATATATGAGTGGATAAAGTAACTATGTATAGCTACACAATGGAATTCTACTCAGCTGTTAGGAAAAATAAAGTCATAAAATTTGTTTATATATTGATGGATATGGAAAGTATTATGCTGAGTGAAATGAGTCAGAGGGAGAGATTCAGTATATATATATTCAGTATATATATAAATATATATATATATATATATATAGTATGGTAATAATTCCCAAGACAATAGAGATAAGAACCAGGAGAACCAGCACATGGTACAGAGCTTGCCACAAATAGCAGAGAAGTGCAGTTAAGGCAGAAAAGGGACCACTATAACAATGATAGTTGGAAATGATCACTCTGGACAAGAACTGTGTGCTGAAAGGAAGAAGTGAAATGAATGATATCCCTTCAGTAATACGTTTGCAATCCACAGATTTTAAAAGTAAAAAAGGAACAGACAGACAGACAGAAGAAAAACTTCTGCCATAGACACAAGCAGGAGAGAGGGCAGGTGGAAAGGTGGCAGGGAAAAGGGGACATTGGTAGCAGTAAATGTGCACTGGTGAAGGGATGGGTGTTGGACATTTTATGATAGAAAGTCATGAACAACTTTTAGGTTTTTATCTCAATGTGATTTAATTAAATAATTTATTTTACTAGAAAAAAATAGTGCCTGAGACAGAGAGATAGGACAAAGATCAAGGTTCTCATCTGCATGGAGCCAACCCTGGCTTAATCCCCAGATACATATAAGGTCCCCTAAATACCACCATAAATGTATTCTTAAGTACCACCTGATCACAAAGTCAGGAGTAAACCCCAAGCACTAGTGGGGCTTACTAGTGCTTACTAGAGTCTCCACAAAATAATAAAAAAATAAATTGTGTGAGGTCAATTGAACATATGTATGGGGAACCTGGGAAACTTATTTGTTTCATATAGTAAATCCCTTTTCTTAGAACACATCACTATTAGTCATAAATTAAAATATCTTTTGTTTGCTTGTTTGTTTGGGCCATACCCGGTAATGCTCAGGGATTACTCCTGGCTATGCTAGAAATCACTCCTGGCTTGGGGGACCATATGGGACACTGGGGGATCGAACTGTGGTCTGTCCTAGGGTAGCACCTGTAAGGCAAATGCCCTACCACTTGAGACACCACTCCGGCCCCATAAATTCAAATACGGTTTATAAAAAATTAAAATTTCTAGTCCTCACAAGATACCATTAAGAAAATAAAGGATAAGTTAAAATTTGAAAACATATTTCACTGTTATTTTATATCTGTACTAACATATTCAGAGTATATATTATATACTAAATATGTTATATATAGTATATCATATAGTGTATTTATAATATATTACATATTCAGAATATATATATATATATATATTTGGTATGGGGACCTCAACCAGCAGTGCTCAGGGGTTACTTCTGGCAGACTTGGGGGACCATATAGAATGCCAGGGATTGAACCTGGGTCCATCCCAGGTTGGCCGCATGCGAAGCAAACACCTTACCATTGTAAGGCTCCTCAGAGTATATTTTTAAAAACTCATCTATAGGCTGTAGACACCATGTTCAAACAGGGCTAGCTCCATAGAACTCACCAATATTAATTATAAAGTTCCAGTGTCTAGAAAATACCCAAATCCCCAAATCCCTGATTTGCATTAACTAAAAGAGAAAGTGCAAAATATGTGTCTTGGAACATACCTGCAAGACCAAGTGATGCTACAATGATATGCTGCTTTTTTTCTATATCACAGATCTAGCATGTTCATACCAATTCTGCATCAAGGATCTATTTTATCAAGATGGCCAAACCTTCTTAGCCATTATATCTTTAAAGCACAGTATAAATTGCACATAAGCTTCTTTCCCTTTACACAGTAACTTCCAGCATGCCCTGAAACCACAGCTTTCTTAAACTCCCTCCTTCCAAATGGAGGATGCTGTGACACTGAGATTCTCCAGGTAAAACTTCGGTCCTTCTGAGCATATCCTGTCTAGCAATTGTCAGTCTGAATGTACTACAAGAACACTCCTTGTCAGAATGCAGAGAGCAGGGGGAAGGAAGAAAGGCAGGTGCTGATGGGTAATACCCACAGACAATCTGGCACCAAAAAAGCATTAGGAAAGTGTGGAAATAAAGCAGATTTGTGGATCACATTTTTCCCAACACATATATTCACACTCTGTGACCTCAGCAATATTGAGTGAGTGGAGAAAACCACCTTCTGTTATAACTGCTGGGCTCAAAAGCTACTTGTGAAAAATACTATCTCAGGTCACAGGGTCTGAAACAAGTTACTTGTCTATTTATTCAAGGAGCTCAATGAGCTGTGAAGATTGGCATTTAAACTACTAACACTGTATTTCATTTGACAGTGTTATTAAGTATTAAGACCGATTTATAGAAAGGCTTAATAAATTGACCATCTAGGTCAGTTATGACATTGTCCAGAGATTGGGTTAGGCTGGATGTTACTTGATAATGTTGATAACGCTAAAGAAAAAAAATTAAAGATGTGTTTTTTGACAAAGTTATGACCATATTAATTGAAGCACTGACCAACTCAATTCTGCATTTCAAAATTTATTTAATTGATATTTTAATAGTCTGTAAGTCAAAATATACTTAATTCAATTTTGTTATAGCATATGGAAGGAGTAAAACTTTTATAAATAGAAGCCAGGAAATATCTATTGGGTGAAAATAGGAAAGAGACGGAGAGATAGCACAGCGGCGTTTGCCTTGCAAGCAGCCGATCCAGGACCAAAGGTGGTTGGTTCGAATCCTGGTGTCCCATATGGTCCCCCGTGCCTGCCAGGAGCTATTTCTGAGCAGACAGTCAGGAGTAACCCCTGAGCATCGCCAGGTGTGGCCCAAAAACCAAAAAAAAAAAAAAAAAAAAAAAAGAAAAGAAAAAACGAAAATAGGAAAGAGAATGAAAGCCAGTATAAAAACTGCAAGAAGACAATTTTCTCTATTTCTGAAGAACAGAAATAGGGTGCTGCTATGGGAAGAGGAGAGCCTGGAGGGCTAATGTAATGTTTGTTGACATTTATATAACTTAGAACATTTCATTTACTTTCTGAGACTCAGGTCCAATATCTACATGATAGAGGTAAAAATAATCAAATGGTGATTTAGATGAAAGAAATAGTGTATCTAGTCCATCTGACATGGACCCTGCTTAATAGATTTTAAAGAAGACTTGCCCAAGAGAAGATTCTGTGTTCAAGAGCAGTTTTTGAAGTCTTTGCACTGCCAAAGACAAAATTAATGATGATGTTTATATATTTAAAGTAGGGATAAAGAGTCAAATGCCACACTTTTAGATATACTTGTATATATTAAATATAAAGCGATATGGTGCATTTATTGGATTACTTTTTGCTATCAACAGCATAGAACTATAGAAGGTAAACAGCGAGATACTTAATGAGGTACTCAGACTTCTAGATGCATTAAAATCTTCTAGATGATATGAAGCTAGACAATGTATATTTTTGTTTTGCTTTTTGGGTCACATCTGGCGAAGCTCAGGGCTTACTCCTGGTTCTGAAGAACAGGAAATGGGATAGATTTAGCTCTTCGGCTGTAGTTTGCCAGCCCCTATAGCAGCCTTTCCTCCTGGCTCACAGGAGACTATGATTGAATACAATGAAGAGACCTTTCTGCTCTCTGAAGACTAGCAAGGTTCTTTTTTAAGAGAAGGCTTTCGAGTCAGAGAGAATGCATGGAGGTAAGGCATTTGCCTTGCATGCAGGATGGTGGTTCAAATCTCGGCGTCTCATATGGTCCCCCAAGCCTGCCAGAAGTGATTTCTGAGCATAGAGCCAAGGAGTGGCCCCTGAACACTGCTGGGTGTGACCCAAAAACACACACAAAGAGCACACACAGAGAGAGAGAGAGAGAGAGAGAGAGAGAGAGAGAGAGAGAGAGAGAGAGAGAGAGAGAGAGAGAAGGCTTTCAAAGAACGTCTAGAAGGAATCCCAAAGCTATTCTGTATGTGTCTCATCACTGATTTATGGAGGCTAACCTCCATAATGACTGCACCAGTTGTATTTCTATTCTATATGTTTTTTTCTTAGATAGCAAAGATGACTCATAAAATCCTTTAATGATTTAGATTTAGTGGATGCCAGATGAGTCTGTTGTAAAAGGTTTTAGTCTGTAAATAAATAAATAAATATCACTCCCATTCAAAAATAAGCTATTGATTTCTGCTCTAGATTCTAGCGAGGGCTGCCATTTCCATTTGTCACAAATGTGGGTGCAACAGTGATCATTTCCAGTTAAGTGATCTATAGGGGGGAGCAATAGTATAGCAGACAAGGTGTTTGCCTTGTATGCAGGCAATTTAGGTTCAACCCTACCACCATATATAAACCCACCCAGATATATAAAACATATATATATATAAAACATATATATATATATATATATATTAACCCATATATATAAACCCACCCCAACCTCAAGGAGTTATCTCTGAGCACAGAGCCAGGAGTAAGCACTTAGCACTGCTGCTTATGGGCAGCCACAATAAAATGAATTTCCCTATTAAATCAATTTCAAGTCATTGAAAGCTGTCATACTCGAGGAAAAAAATGATAGCATGACTCTGAGGGTAGTTATTTTCAATATAGTCTCTTGACTTACTAGTAATTACATTAGTAATTATATTCCTTCTTTAATATGAACTCACAGGAAATGATACTTACTCTGAGTAACTGAGCAATATTGAGTAACCTAATATAAGTAAACTCATCCTTTTAGTGATCAAGAAGTTTCTGGTGACATATTAATGCAAATCAAAATGGCAGATATTATTTGAAACTGTCATTTATTAAAAAAGCCATATCAGAAAGACTGAAACCATCAGTGTTGATAGATAAGCAGAAAAAAAGGAGCCCTCATTCATTTTTGGCAGGAATGTCATCTGGTTCAGCCTCCATATAAACAGACATTAAAATATAATATAGATTCCACATGATCCAGTAATTTTACATCTTGGTACTGCCCCAAGGACACCGAACATTAACTCAAAAATCTATGTCAATAATATGTTCATAGAAACACTTGGACATACTATGAACATGAAACAAAAATACAACATCAGATAAATGTAAAAGTAGTACATATACATGATAGATTATTACACAGCTATATGAAAGATGAAATCTTGAAATTTTCTACAACTTGTATAAATATGAAAAGCACCATCTTAGACAAAATAGAAAAGAAAGAGAAAGGCAAATATACCTTCTTTTTTTCTTAAGAATTATCTGTCATCTGCGATATATATGTACTTATATATAAGCAAAGAATAAAATAGTATTAAATAATGGAGATTAAATTAAGTTATAAAAATTAAATTATGGAAATTAAATTGTGAAAAATATGGATTAAAATCCCTGAGATTCAAGAGTGGGGTATGAAATGAAAAGGAAAGAAGAGGTAGACTAGAAGTGACCTAAGGGCAGTGATGAGAGTTTGAATCCTTTGGTGGTAAAATTAACTCTATATCAAAACCTCATTGTAAATAATACTGAAATTACCAGACATAGCTATAATAAAAATTTTCAATATTTTCATGTGGTATCTCTTGGAGGCCTTTCTACTTCAACTCATTAGTACACTGCCTACATGACACATAAGATGGTTCTGTTTTGTATTTAGAGATTTCAATCCTCCATAGATGTCAGGATTGGGTTCACATTTTCATACTTGTTGAATTTCCTTTTAATTTTAGGATTAAGAGTATGGTCTTCACTCTGGGTATAGCCACCCTAGTCTTGTCTGTAATGGGCCCAGGGGTTCACAAAGCTTCTGAAGCAACCCTGAGGGTGAGGGTCAGCTCCAGAAAAGGTAACAGAAATAATTCAGACATTTAGTAATGTTGTTACCCTAACTGTCACAAGAAGAAGAAAGAACTGAGAGTGACTTCCAGCTTTTTTTCCAGTAAAAAACAATCAGTGCATTCCATTTTCTGACTATATTATAGACTCACTATTATAACAGTCATTATAAAAGCCTTTATATTTATTTGTCTAAGTTTTATCTTAGAAATACAAATACAAGAGGTAAAATGTGACTCCAAATCTTGTTTGGGTTTGGGGTTATAAAAGTGACATTCTATGAACAACAACAGCAAAAGATTAAATCCTTACCATGAAGCTACAGGCACTTATAAGGATTTCTTACAATGCACCTTCCACTACTTACTAGTTTTTGAATTGTTTTATTCATGAATAAGATTCTCAGTATTACTAGAGGGTGAATGATTTCTAATAAGCCAGCAGCATACTAGATTAAGTAGGATAATAATGAGGTACTTCCTTGATAACCCTTCTTCACATTTATCACCCTCTAGATAGTTTTGATGACGGTGTATTTTCTCTTAAGGTAGATCAGGAAAAGAACAGGCATATATATCGGGGCCTAGAAGTTAGATGAGGTTAGCATATGTATGAGTCAAACTCTGTCTAACTTGGCCTCAACTTAAATATTTAGAAGACTCAGTAGGGATACATAAAATAATCACAACCCTTGTTTCAAGAAACCCACCCTCTTGTCCAAGGATGTTCTTCAGCTTTAACTTATTTCTCAGTTATTATCATGAGAAAATTTTAAACACTATAAATCTATCACTGAACCAACATAAATTCAGCTAAACATCACAACCTTCCCAGTTGCTCAGCCTCTCCAAACAGTAGTAATCTAATATGAAACCTGTATTTTATCATTACTTAGGTTATGAGTATGTGCTGTGCATGTTTTCATACATTTTTAAAAGAACATTCCGCTGTATATTATTTTCGATTAGTTAACTTATACAAAATTCCCTTTTACTGTTTTTAATCAATACTATTCCACTAAGATTACTCCATGAAGCTATAAGTACATTCATTTCATTGCAGGTTCCCTAATTTTTATCTTGTTAATGCTCACTTGGATTATTTCCAGAGTTCTGGCTTTATAAGCAATGATTTTATGGCCTTTTTCATTTCTAGAGTGCTGTGGAAGTTTATTTGGGGTGTACAAATAGAAGTAGAATTGCTACGTATAGAGTGTGCCAATGTTCTATTTTATAAGCGAATGACAAACCTGTTTCCAAAGAGGCTGTACTGAGTACACTCCCACCAGCAATTAACCACCTGCTAGTCCCATCCTCCTCACCACCTCTTATTTTGTATAGGTCTATTGGTGCAAAATAATATATCTTTATAGTCTAGATATGCATTTTCTGAATCACTAGTGATACTGAAGATCTCTTCATATAATTATTGTCCATATGTGTTGCCTCTTCTAGGAAAAGCCTGTGAAATTTTTTGCTTATTTCTTGATTAAATTTGAGATTTCCTTACTGATGTGTAAAAGTTACTCATATTGATATCAATATCAATTAATCATCAATATCAGTATTGATTATTATGGACATGTGAATGAGTCAAGCTCTGACTAACTTGGCCTCAATAATCAGTATCATTATTAATCAGTTTATGGGTATCAATCTTATATTGACTGTGAACACTACAAATTATCTCTCTCAGTATATGACTTGACTTTGTATTTTCCTTAGAGTATGTTATAATTAATAGCAGTTAAATGTAGGTGCCAGAGGAGTGGCGGAAGTGGTAAAGCGTTTGCCTTGCAGGCGGCTAACCTATGACAGACTGCGTTCGATCCCCTGGTGTCCCATATGGTCCCTAAGCCAGGGGCAATTTCTGAGAGCATAGCCAGGAGTAATCTCTGAGCGTCAACTGGTGTGACCCCCAAAAAAGGGAAGTTAAATGTAGTCATAGCAATTACCTTTTCTTAAAAAAAAATCCTTTTTTATAGCACTATTGCAATGAATCTTTGTAAGATTACTATGGAGAAAAGCATTTTGGCTCTCTATGACAGACAAGAAAACAGAGAAAGAAACCCTGAAGGCCATTTTTCCCAGGTGTTCTATTCACTAAAGACTTTACATTAAATTTATATTTATTATGCTCAAATCAAGTCATTAATAGTTACAAATATTAATTGTAATGGATAAAAGACTAGGAACTTCAGATAGGAACAGTTATTTGTAGTATAATAAAAATTTAGAAGTTTTACACCATTGTCCAAACAAGTTGAAGCAGAGATAAATAAATAGTACTATATTAAACTAAGAAGCTTCTGCACTTCAAAGATACAACCACTAGAGTATAAAGGTCATCCACAGAATGGGAGAAACTATTCACCCAACATCCATCAGATAAAGGGTTAATATCTAAGATACATAAGGTACTGACAGAACTTAACAAGAAAAACCATCTAACCACATCAAAACTTGGGGAGAAGATATACATAGATTTCCTCAAAAATAAAATAAAATGACTAAGAGGCAAATAAAAAAATGTTCCACATCACTCATCATCAGAAAGATGCAAATCAAAACAATGAGGTACCATCTCATGCCAAAGAGACTAGTACATATCACAAAGAACAAGATCAATTGGCACTGGAGTGAATGAGGAGAGAAAGGAACTCTCATTCACTGATGGTAGGTATACCATCTACTCTAACCTTAATGGAAAACAATATGAATAGTCCTCAAAAGAATGGAAATTGAGCTCTTATATGATCCAGCCATACCACTAATAGGGATATACCCTAGGAACAACAACAACAACAACGCACAATATAAAAATGCCCTCTGTATACTTATTTTCATTGCAGCACTATTTATAATACCCAGAATCTGAAAACAGGGGCTAAAGTGATGAGGCCAACCTGGGGTGGATCTAGGTTTGAACTTCAGCATCCCATATGGTTCCAAGCCTACCAGGAACGACTTCTGAGCACAGTGCCAGTAGTAACCCCAGAGCACAGCTGGGTGTGACCCAAAAACAAACAAAAAGAATCTGGAAACAAACCAGATGCCCAACAACAAATGAGTGGCTCAAGAAACTATGGTACGGGGCTGGTGAGGTGGCGCTAGAGGTAAGGTGTCTGCCTTGCAAGCATTAGCCAAGAAAGGACCGCGGTTTGATCCCCTGGCATCCCATATGGTCCCCCGAAGCGCTTAGCCAGGAGTAACCCCTGAAGATCAAATGGGTATGGCCAGGAAAAAAAAGAGAAACTATGGTACAACAAAAAGTGGTAAGCACAGTTTGAGAAATAACTACACTAACAACTATCATGATAGAGAAATACAGTGCCTGTCTCAAAGACAGACAGGGAATAAGGGAGAGAGAAATGGGGGACATTGGTGGTGGGAAAGTTGTACTGGTGAAGGGTGGTATGCATTTTATGTCTGAAACTAATTATAAACATGTTTGTAATCATGGTATTTGAATGGAAGGAAGGAAGGAAGGAAGGAAGGAAGGAAGGAAGGAAGGAAGGAAGGAAGGAAGGAAGGAAGGAAGGAAGGAAGGAGGAAGGGAGGGAGGGAGGGAGGGAGGGAGGGAGGGAGGGAGGGAGGGAAGGCAGAAAGAAGAAAGAAAGAAAGAAAGAAAGAAAGAAAGAAAGAAAGAAAGAAAGAAAGAAAGAAAGAAAGAAAGAAAGAAAGAAAGAAAGAAAGAAAGAAAGAAAGAAAGAAAGAAAGAAAGAAAGAGAGAGAGAGAGAGAGAGAGAAAGGAAGGAAGGAAGGAAGGAAGGAAGGAAGGAAGGAAGGAAGGAAGGAAGGAAGGAAGGAAGGAAGGAAGGAAGGAAGGAAGGAAGAGAAAGAAAGGAAGGAAGGAAGGAAGAGAAAGAAAGGAAGGAAGAAAAGAAGGAAGGAAGGAAGGAAGGAAGGAAGAGAAAGAAAGGAAGGAAGGAAGGAAGGAAGGAAGGAAGGAAGGAAGGAAGGAAGGAAGGAAGGAAGGAAAGAAAAAGAAATGTACATATACACAATGGAATACTGTGTAACTGTGAGGAAAAATGAAGTCATTAAATTTGCCTATACATGAGCAGACATGAAGACTAATATGCTGAGTCAAATGAGTCAGAGGGAAAGAGATAGACACAGAATATACTCACTTATCTGGGGAATTAAGAAAAATAAAAGACAGTATGGTATTAATACCTAGAGACAATAAAGATGAAAGCTGGAAACACCAGCCCTTGATATCAAGTTTACCACAAAAGAGTAATGAGCACAGTTAGAGAAATAACTGTACTAATGACTATAGAGACAATGAATGTGAGAGAGAGAAAATAGAATGTCTGTCCTGAAGACAGGCAGGGGATGGGGAAGGAGAAAAATGGAATCATCAGATAAAGGGCTAATATCCAAAATTTACAAGGTACTGACAGAACTATACAAGAAAAAAACAACTAACCCCATCAAAAAATGGGGAGAAGAAATGAACAGACACTTTGAAAAAGAAGAAAGGCAAATGGCCAAAAGGCACATGAAAAGATGCTCAACATCACTAATCATCAGGGAGATGCAAATCAAAACTTCTATGAGGTACCACCTCACGCCACTGAGATTTTGCACACATCACAAAAAAGGAAAACAAGCAGTGCTGGCGGGGATGTGGAGAGAAAGAAACTCTTTTTCACTGCTGGTGGGAATGCCGTCTAGTACAACCTTTATGGAAAGCGATATGGAGATTCCTTCACAAACTGGAAATTGAGCTTCCATACGATCCAGCTATACCACTCCTAGGAATATACCCGAGAAACACAAAAATACAATACAAAAACCCCTTCTATTATGCTGAGTGAAGTAAGTCAGAAGGAGAGAGAAAAACGCAGAATGGTTTCACTCATCTATGGGCTTTAAGAAAAATGAAAGACATTTTTAACAGTATCTCAGAGACAAGAGAGATGAGGGCTGGTAGGTGCAGCTCATGACATGAAGCTCATCACATAGAGTGATGAGTGCAGTTGGAGAGATGACTACACTGAAAACTATCATAACAATGTGAATGAATGAGGGAAGTAGAAAGCCTGTCTTGAGTACAGGTGTAGGGGGGTGGGGAGGAGGGAGATCTGGGAAATTGGTGGTGGGAATGTTGCACTGGTGAAGGGGGGTGTTCTTTATATGACTGTAATCATACAACTATAATCATGTTTGTAATCACGGTATTTAAATAAAGATAATTATAAAAAAAAACATTGTTGGCAGAAAAGTTACGTTAGTAAAAGGTGGCTGATGGCTGAAACCTAACTATGAACATTTTTGTAACCATGGTGTTTAAATAAATAAATTAAAAAAATAAAAATAAAATAAAATAAAAAAGTCAGGGGTTATCTTATAGGCCGATATAAGGCATGCCGAAACTTACTCCAGCTTCAGAGACGAGTGATCCACTCCCCACTTACCACTGCATCCCATTTAGCTGCCAGGTGTCATCACTCAATCCTCTGCTTGTCCTGATTATTCTTTCAGGGCACACAGAGCAGCTTAGTTACCAAGCACTGCACCCCATGCAGCCACCGGATGTCATCACTGGTATGTGGCTTTCTGATTCTCAGTCCTCTGTTCAGTTTTTATGGGACACAGAGGAAGTACTCTGTCTCCCTCTAGCTTTCCTATTAATTACTATACTCCAGCCAGCTGCTCTTGGAGGAGCCCCATCTCTCTGCTCTCAATGCAGATCACAATTTAAAAAAATCATAGTCACTCACTACAAATGACAAATGTAAAATGATTGCTAGCACTCCAAAATCTAGCTTTATTAAACATAAACTGTTAACCTTTAAAAAAATAATTTAGAGGTTTTAGTAAATTTTGAGAGCGTGAGAATAGTGCATTGCTGTCGCATTTCATTCTTTTTGTTAAGGATCACTTTGCTAAAAGTAAACATTAAAAATCTAATATCACACATTTTCATAAATAATTTAAGTGTCTAAGAAAATGTCTTCCTGGGAAGCTTTTCAATTCTCTCTCAACTCTGATAGATGTCTACACAGAAATAATCTTGCTTAGTTGGTGAGTGCTAGGGATTCACAGAATTGTATCTGTCTTAGGAGTCCAGACACTTCCAGTAGTTTAAATAAATAATTAAAGAGATCATGTTCAGCTAACTTTTTTGAAAGATAAATGCCTACTATATCCAGTCCACATAGAGTGTGAGAAATGTCCCCATAACAAAAACCATAAGGTCTAGATAGTACCCCAGAGTTAAACAAGTCCAGTTTGTTTAAAATGAAGGCAAAAACTTGTATCTAGGCAAGAATATACCAAAAGATCACCAATTAGCTGACTATACTTTAAAACTTCTTATTGATTGGATGTCACTTTATGTAAATATTTTACTTTTAATGTACCTGTTATGACTAATGAATCTGGAGCCAAAGCACCAGGGTTAAGGAACATAAATTTTGTTCAATAAATAGCTTGCTCCTACTCTTGTTTGGGAGTTAAGTCTAACTTAGAGTCTTGGCATGCCACAGTACCCATCTGGCTCATTATTTATAACTGACCCTGCTGGACAGAGGTCAAAGATCAGATTGGCTTTATTGTTAAAAATCACCAAAATAGAACACTACAGTCAGAAACTGTGGCTTCTACTGGACATAGACCCTCTTCTTTATGATTCTCCATTTATTTTAAAGTTGGTTTCAGTCCTTGGTATACTTCTTTGGGCTTCCCTGGAGATCTCTTGAATGATGGCTAGTTTTTGATGACCCTCTCATCATAAAGATGAAGGCTTGGAGTTCTCATGCTTTCTTCATACCTATATCCAATACCCTCTAGAATATAGCTACACAATCAACAAATAGCCATGAATGTGAAACCCAGGTATGTATGTGTATACATATGTATGTGAATATGTGTAGTGAGTGTGTGTATGTGTTTAAGGGCTTATGAGAAGATTCCATAGGGATTATAGTAATTGGCAGGAACTGGAAGAGAGTTTATAAAGCAAGTAAGACACATGTGTGAAATAGTGTCTGTGAAAATTTCACAGACATGGTTGTCAGGGAATAATAGGAACAATAAAGTATAGAGATTCAAAGGACAGCTTGTCTGTTCAGAAAGAAAGCCATGATGTCTATAGGTGTGCATTTTTCTTTCATGGTTCACTAGTATAATGTGCATAACATCCCATCATTATGTGTGAGAGTCACTGGATAGACACCATCATGACCATTATCTGGATGACACCGTCCTCATCTTCCTCCCCCATCAGACTTCAAGAGATTCTTAGCACATAGTAGATAAATGTCAAATTCTTCAATCAAGAGCCCCAGGCATCAGTAGGCCCCTGTATTTCTCAGTCTTGTGTATATAATGGAAGGCTTAATTTAGGTCATTGAATGATGTTAATGAAAATAAAAACAAATTATCACTCTCTATAAGTCATAACATTTTTCTCCCTTTCATTTATTTATAGCCTCTTCCCACTATGTCCTTGCTTAGTTCTCTCTTACAGTCACAGACCATAAAGCCTCTACTCCAGCCCCACTGTCACTATTATTCTCTAGAAAGCACACCTCCTCACCACTACAACAGTTAAAAGACATACCCAGTCCACTAGCTAACCCTTGCCCTATAGTTTTCACCCTCCGATATGTGGCTTTCTACATCCCAATCCTGGTTGACACACTTCCAATCATCTGAACCTTATCCCTCTGCTTGCTTCACTTATCACCTAGGTTATTTGCTTCAGTGTTTGTTGAGTATCTCATTGAGGGCAGACAAATGCCTCTGGATCACCATCCTATGGGACCCTAAAGAATGAAGCTCACATCTTAATATTAATATTAATATTTTTCTTGTTCACTGATGCTCTGAAAATCTAGAGGATACTTAATGAGCAGATACTTAATGTGCTCCTTCTGCTGTTGCCTTCCAGAATCTTTCTACTGCATCTAACTAAACAAAAGTGTGTGCCTCTGCCTCTTGACATTCACATGCCTTTGGAAATACCTAACTTATTGGCTGATGATGGATCTTCCTATAGATGACAGGGCATTCAAAAGAGATGCTTCTGGAAAGATGTTGCCAAATCTGGGCATGACTACTCCCATTCTGCTGTCAAATCAAATGCATGCCCACATACCACCTCCTACCTACCTTTCTGATGCCTTCTGAAGGATTCGACACACAATTTTCAGCCCCACCATTCTTGCTGATGGTTCGCCAGAGCTCTGCAAAGGTGCTGTCCTGCTCCAGTGGGTTGGTGCCCTTGGCTCGGAAGTACTCATACACAGCAGAATCCCGCACAGTTCCGTAAGACATCTCCACTTGTTTAGAAAGGTCCTGAAATGTTCTGAAATGCAAAAAGGCAGTGAGATGATGGTTGCAAGTTGTCCCATTTACTGATATAAATGGACTGTAAAGGTCTTCTGATGTCCATGTTCTGCTTGCCACAATTTTCCGACCAAACTCCTGGCAGCTAGAGTTATTAGTTGTCAGTATGACTTGTCAGGGGTTTGTTTTATCACCATTATATCTATGCTGTATTAATTCATTCTGATTAATTAATTATGGCTACTGTGCTCTTAAAACCAGATCCTGCATTGAACTCAAGAGACTGAATAAGACATGCCTACTGCTCTCAAGATGCTTATAGCCTAGTTGCAGAAGAAACATAGACAGAAAACCACAGTATAAAAGATCCAAGGTAACAAAAGGGGCTTAATAAATATATACACAAATCAGGAGATTAAAATCAAGATTGACAAAGCAAGATTGACAAAGATCTGCCATTAAGAGAGTGCATTAAGACATGTGCAAAGATGTGCCAATTGAGAGTCATCACCCCTCCAAATCATGCTGTCCTTCTGGAGTTTTGCCCAACTCTTGTATTTTTTCACATTTCAACTAATTAATTTTTTTATCAAAACAAGAAATCTGAGATTTCAATGTAATTTAATTTTTAAGAATTGACATATTTTTAAAGTATGGTCAATATGAAGCAAAGCATATTTGAGTGCTTTGGAGAAATAAATAGGAAAAGTTCATGGGGAGCTAAACAAAAAGACTTCTAACCTGTAGGCAAAGAAGAAGTAGCCATCTTTGAAAAACATAAAATAGTCAAGACCAGGAAGTACCAACTTTCTCACAAATTATTTATTTCCCTGGGATGAGGTTCAACATTCTGAGAGACCATCACACATTAGAAATAAATTTCAGGGCTAGAGTTGGTGGCACAGCGGTAGGGCATTTGTCTTACACGTACTAACCTAAAATGAACTGCAGTTTGATGCCCCCAGCGTCCCATATGGTCCCCTAAGCCAGGAGTGATTTCTCAATGCATAGCCAGGAGTAACCTCTGAGTGTCACCAGGTGTTACTCAAAAAGAAAAAAGAAAAAAGAAAGAAATTTCAAGAGTCATGAGCACAAACTCAGGGATGATCCAGGATCTTTCCATATTTCAACCTCGTGATTCTTTATTTCAATTATAAAAATCTCTCACCAAATAAAGGTTTTTATGAAGTAATTCAGTCTTCCTAATCTGTCTCATGTATAATCCATCTCATGTATCGTCTCTAGTTGTAGCTCTATACTTCATTCAGCCTCATGGGCAATGTTAAGATACCATATAGTGCCCATATGTAGCTCCTGAATATGCCCCTTACTTTTTTCTTTCTTTTCTTTCCTTTTCTTTTCTTTTCTTTGTTTTGTTTTGTTTTGGGGGCCAGAGCTATAGTGCAGCGGTAGAGCATTTTCCTTTTATGTGGCTGACTCAGGACAGACCTCAGTTCGAACCCCAGCATCCCATATGGTTCCCCCAAGACAGGAGTGATTTCTGAGCGCATAGCCAGGAATAACCCCTGAGTGTCACTGATATGGCTCAAAAAAAGTTTGTTTTTTTTTTTAATTTTTAGGTCACACCCGGCGACGCTCAGGAGTTACTCCTGGTTCTGTACTCAGAAGTCACTCCTGGCAGGCTCAGGGCACCATATGGGATGCCAGGATTTGAACAGGGGTCCATTCTTTGTTGGCCACTTACCAGGCAAATGCCTTATCACTGTGCTATCACTCCAGTCCCAATGTGCACACTTTCTTGTAGTTCCTTCTTATCATCTATTTGATATATTTCTAGAAATCTCTGGAGATCCATTATTGGCCACCTATCACCGTGGACAACCATCAATGACTTTAAACCTTTCTCTGCATCACTTCCATAATGTACATGATTTCTATGGCAGCTTGCCCTCTGAAATTCTGATTTCAGAGAGACCAGGGTAAAGGAAACCAGAGATCTTAAAGTGCAACTATTTGCCTTATTTCCCTGCTTCACACTCATAACACATTGCAGATCTGAGGAAGACAGATGCCCTATGTCTCAGTCTGTAAAACACATTTCTATTATTCTTTAAATTTTATTTTATTGAAACTATTATGATTTACAAAGTCCTTAATAATTGGGTTTCAGACATACAATGAATTAGGGCTAATCCTACCACCAGTGTCAACCTCCATCCACCAATATTCCCCAGGAGCATCCCACTGACCCCCCTTGCTGCCCAATCTGCCAGTATAACAGGCCCGTTTTAAGTTTAGATTGTTGAAGTTTGGGTCTTTTGCTTCCATTGTTGTTGACTTTGGCTTATATTTAGTTCTGTCATTTTTATTACTATAAACTTAAAACAAATAAGTCTAGAAAGACAGAATGGAGATCAGGTAGTTGCACTGAAAACAGTAGATCCCGGTTCAATTCCTAGCAATCAATGTATATGGATCCCTAAGCATCCCAGGAATAATCTCTAAAAGTTTAGCTAGTAGTAACCAGATGTGTACCAATCTCTTCCAATAAATAAGTATAAAAAATAAAAATAAGGCTAGAAGCACAACTTATCAGAAAAGACTACAATGAAAATTAAGTATGTGTTTTCAGTTTGCCTGATGCAAACTCTGGGGCTATTGACTAGTAGAAGTTATTTTGTGCTGTTATGATAAGTCTGGGCCCTTAGGCAGACTACACACATTTTGAGCTCTTGAGCCAAAGCTGCCCTACATTTTCATCAGCAGTGCTAGACACAGCTTTTGGGGTATGTGAATAGAGGAAACAACAATGCAGTCTCCCTCTTGTTTTGGATACATGTTCTGTGATATTCCTACTACATGGCCAGAAACATAGCTTAGGAGTTGTTTCAATGCTTTGCAGACAGATAAAAGGAAATGTAAAATAACAAATTTATGAAGAAATCTTTCTAATTATTGTTCATTATTTATATCTAATTGAAACAAGATGTTCCTTTACTTGAAAGGCCTCAAGGGTTGTAACTGTCATAATTTCCCTGTAATAAAAGGAGGGGCATACATTTTTTCACATTTTTTATTTTTCTGTGGTAATACAAACAAACACAAGGCTTTGATGAATGGGAAACATCAGTCTGAATTACATAGTTGAGTCTAAATACTGAAATGCTCTAAATTACTGCAGTTTCTACAAGTATGGAATGAATGCATAACTGCTAAAAAGCATAGCACCACTGTTTCATCTCCACATTTGAAATGGAGATTTCCTCTCTTCTCCTAGTATTTATTCATGACTGTGCCCCTGGTCAGAGGCTCAGAGAGCATCATTTCCGAATGACAAGTCTGCAGCTAGAATGTTTATGGCTTCATATCCATTTCTGTTCCTGTAAATCTCATCCCCTCCACCCTCAAACACTACTTTTATTTTCATTGGCCCAATCTCATGGCTCAGTTCACTGGCCTCACTCCCATGGCCCATAATTATGAGCATATCTCCCATCTCAAATGTGTATCACCACCTTTCCAGAAAATGTCCACATCCCCTCCATACCTAGCACACAGTAGGCACTACTACCATATTTTTGTTAATACACCTGTAAAAGACTATTTGGAGGTGTGTGCAGGGAGGGCCTTTGTCAGAGTGTACTAGGTGAAGTGATAGATAGGAAGCAATAAAGGAGAAGAGGGATAGTATGTCACCAGACTCCAAGCCAAGATGGGCAATAAACCCAAGATAAACAATCATGATATAAAGAATACCCCTCCACACCAGCAAATGCAGCTCAACTACACTGAAAGAACTCCTAATTGAACATATTTTCTCAAGTTAGTTGCCTCAGCAACAACTGCTAGAAAGCATATAGATACCTACCATAGAAGGGATCTCTCTGGCAGAGATAGAATCTCTTTATGATGCAACTGGCTCAAGTCCTTCAACCCACTGTTCCACAAACAGTTATTGAGTACCTGGTAGTTAAAGACTCAGTGGCAGATAGATTTTCACTGCCAAGGTATATGCAAATGTTTCCTCTCAGAGCCAACCTATTGCCTTGTTAACAGTAGACATTTTGGGTAACTAGGATGTCTAAAGTAGGTTGAAGGTACGATGAGCATAAGACAATCTGAAATGGATTTGCTGATCATGATGGTACCTGATAGGAGAGACAGAATGGTCCTTCACATGGGGAAGCAGTGAGTACTGCTCGCTAGGCGAGAAGAGTTGTAAGGAGAAATTGTCTTTAAAATTGTCATCCCACTTGGGAATTTGATAACCAAATGTCAAGGTATAACTGAGCATTGTTGCATGGTCCTTGTTTGTGTTGTCTATTGTCTATCTTCCTCTTTTACATTTTTTTGTTGGCAAAAAATTTAGCCTCTCTTAGAGACAATACCTTCCACTCAATAATATTTTGATGAAAGTGATTTGAATAAACAGGAACTTATTCTATCTACTGATCTGGGATGTTGATTTTGTAGGTCTTTTCCTACAAAAAGCATAGCTAACTTTTATAAGTACATCAGATCGTCTTTATATTTGAGGGGAAATTTCCTTCAAAATACCATGCACCACTAGCAATCACAAAATCTCCTTCAGCCAAGGGCAATCTACCCAGCTCAATACCAACTCCTCCCCTTCCCAGACATTTGTCCATAAATCAGCCTTATTATTTGTGAGATACATTTTCACTTATAAAGAAATAAAAGTACTTGAATTATGAAAAAATCAATAATTCAGAATTTACAAATACATATTTGCATATTACAAAAACATTTACATTGGTAATGGAGATAAACGCTGTTAACAAAAGAAAAATCAATGCATAAAATATGTAAAGCAAATGCCCAAAACTCTGGAGGTATTTATATCATAGGTCTGATCATTATAAATACCCAAAGCTCTATTATTCTTCCTTAAAGTATAAAGAAAGAAGTAGGGATGTCCAAAAGGCTCCAGAGAGAGTCTATACCCATCACTTAAGTAAAATATGTGACTATCTTAACTATCATACCAGAAACCTTATATATCTCTCATATATGATTGTAAGAGATAAAGATATGCAAAAAGGATTGCCTTATAGGTATACACCATCAGCCTACATGACAAAATAAAGATATATTTTTAGATTATGGGTATCAATGCACTCATGTCTCTGCCTATATATGTCTTTAACCCTTGTAACTCTTTCTTAAGGCTCCACTCGTGCTTTCACTCTCTGTTCTTTCTCCCGTTTGGGATTTTCCTTCATGGATCTTTGCTAGATTGTGCATTCCTTCCTCTCCCAAACCTGTGCTCTATAGTGGACAGAATTTCAGGTAAAGACTTCAAAAGACCCAGATGCTTCTCAATCTTGAACTCTTAATTATTTCGTAAGTATCTTCACTCTTAACTTACTCAAAAAAAAAAAAAAAGAAGGTGATTTTCTGAGTATTTTCCACTTTTAGGCCATGCTCTCAGGTTTAGTGATAAGATCTGAATAGCACACAGTATTCAGTCTGGTTTCATTGGCATGGTGGAGATGGGGAGAGTGAAAGTAATAAATAACTTGTAATGCTATTAATGTCCAGGCAAGGGATAGAAAATACAACTGTGGGAAATGAGGGTTATACACCTTTCTGTCCTAGATGTTTTTCTCTTGTTTTTGTTTTTAAAAGCGTTATCAAGTGTCTCAGAATATGTTTTAAAGTGGTAGTTTCCAGACTGAAGGAACATAAATTAGAGGTCAAAAGTGGCCTATGGCGGCATCATCTACCAACCCTTAATGTCATGTGTCTAGTGATGAAAGTGCCATTTTTATTAATTAAAAAAGGGATTGAGGTTATAGAAACAAGAGATAGGGTGATTTAATAAAGTATCTAGAGGCATGTTTTTGTCAATGGAGTTCAAGGCTTCTCCAGAACCTTTCTCTGGCTAGTTAAGAGAAGAATTATGGTTTGGATGAGACTTGGAGATTGGATTTTCCTTCCAAGGAATAGAGCTTTTCTTACCCCTAAAGCTATGTCTGCTTAACAGCTGCCAGAGATTTTATAGGAAACCATGCTAGTAGATATCCCAAATCTGCTATCAGCATAACAGCAGATCAGAATTCCAGCCTGGGGAACTGTCAGAAGAGGACACTTAGCAATATACAAAGTCCCTTCTGCAAATGTGTCTTGAGTGATATCCACTGAAGACCCTACAGAGATGTGAACACTTCCTCCCCCAATGTTTCCTCCTCCAGGTCATTCTTTATTACCCAACCCTCATTTGTTTATTGAATTTTTTAAAATGTTCAAGTTAAATGTTGTGAGAGAAAAAATACTTCAAGCATTTGAGAATAGTATTTACATTTTTATAAAATAGCTGTTTACTAAACACAGGAATAAAAACATTGAACATTGGTAAGTTTTCCACTGTTGCAAACATATTCCTGTAAAATTTAAACTGCTTATTACATTTTAAACACAAATAATATCAGAATAATTTGTAAAATTTTCATTCTGCCTGAGTGACAGTTGTGGACCTTGGGGATTTAGCTCTGTGTTTTCTCTCCCCATTTCTCTCTCTTGCTCTCTCAACTCTTGAAGACCTCCCATGAACCTCACAAAGCAGCCACCATCCACTAGTAAAACAGAGTGCTCTCCCTCCCTATCAAAAGCTTCTCTGCATCAGTAAAAAGCAAATTCAGAGGGTTAGTAATAAATAGTTCTATTTTCACTCCAGAGAAAGACAAACACTCTCAGGCTAACCCAGAGAGCCTAAGGACATCTCATGAATTCAAGGCCCACAAGGCTAAAAATGCCTTTGCCAAGGCTTCACACTTTTTCAGTCTCTTCCTATGTTTATCTCATAATGCCAAACCAGAACAGGGTAAACATACTGTCAAACCCAGAAGGCAGGGAGAAGTCGTAGTTGTGAAGGGTGGGACCATGAGCTCCACCAGAGTCGGTCAGATGACAAGAGTTTAAGCAGTAATTGAGGTTACTGAAGTTCAATGTTATAGAAGCTCATTGCATACAACCTCATTTATTCAAATCTAAGGACCTCTAAGACCATTAGCAAAGGGCTCAGCCTACAGAAACTTCTGAAACTTTGTACTGTTCTTGGGCTTCATCTTTTATATGACTCAAGTCTACTAGCCCTTCAATATTGCTTCAATATTTCTGTCTATGCTATAGACATATATATACATATATAGACATATAGCTATGCTATAGCTTGCATTTGTCATGTGACTCAAACTCACCTCCCTCCAAATAAGACAGATAGATTCATATCCTAGAAGCATTTCTTTTTTATGTGTTCCTAACTTAGTTTATCTAAGTTTACATCTTGGAGTTCTTTTACAATTGATGTATCTCTCCATCTCAACACTGAACCTTTTTAAAAAATTGTTGGACCCTGTATCCCTGTCATTTCACAAAAAGTCTATAGATAATGGATGCTAAATTCATATTTTCTGGAAGAATCAATTCTGATTAAAATAACTGATTTTTATACAGAACATAACTAGGAGAATCTGGGATGGAGAAGAGCATAGTGATGGCTCTAGCTTTAGAATCATAACTACTTACTATAAGTGTCCCTTAATACTATCTGGCAATCATCTAAACCTCCTTTTCAATTTATTCTCCCAGTCTGTTAGATGACTCTCAGGCAATGAACCTACTTCCTATTTTCTGAAAATAGAAGCAATCATTAGGGAACTTCACTTCACTGTAAAGAATCCCCTTTCTTTTTTTTCTTTTTTTAAATATAATTTTAATTTTAATTATAGTGGCTTACATATCATTCACAGTAATATTCCAGGTACATATTTACATTGAATCAGGGGAATTCCCACCACCGAATGTCCTCCCACAATCGCTCCCAGCCTGCCTCCCATATCTTCCACTCTCCCCCACAGGGGCTGCTAGAATGTGTGGTCCCTTCTGTGTCTAGTTTATTACTTAGTGGTCTTATAACTGTTTGGTCTTGGTGCCTCCATTACTGCCCCCTCTAATTGGGAGGCAGGACTAGAAAGTTCAAGTTACGTGGTTTGGTTTGAGGAAGAGAAAGGTAATATAATGGGGTAAAAATCGACTATGCCTACTTATGAGCAGAGTCATTCTAGAGGCTCTCATCCTTGGTTTGAGGGACGAAGGGGAAAAGAAGAAGGTGAAACACCACAACAGTTCAAAAAGAGAAATCAATTAAGATATCCAGTGAGCACTGCAGCAATAAAAGCATGGACCACATAGTTGCCATGGTCTTGAGATAGGAAATATGACAAGGCGCAAAGAGGAAGAAGAGAAAAGAAGAAAAAAAAGTAAATATATAATTAACTAAATGGACAACTACTTCAATATCTACCCCAAAACAAAGAAATCGACAAAAACTAGATAAAAAATAATAAAAAATAGAAAAATAAAAATAAAAATGAAAAAGGATTATTTAGTGTTTTTTGTCTCTCCCCTTTCCAAAACCACCAAATACCTTCCTGCTTTGTTCTCAACACGGTAGCTCTGTCCTTGCTCTTTAATTTCTCACTTGATTTCTGGATCCTGGACTTTCTTGCCTTTTTCAGTGTTTTGCTTTTCCTATTGTCACCCTAATGTCCTATGTCCTGAAAATGCTTTTCTCTATGGATCATTTCCATTGCTATGAAAACACGTACAGCTTCCATATTTAAAACAAATCCTTCTTTGAGATCATATTCTCCTATAGCCACTACCAGTTCTTCCAAAGTTATCTAGTTATTGTTTTTAATTCCTTTTTTACATTTCTCAAAAACCTACCTTTGGTTAAAATGATATCCTACAACTTAACGAAAGATGTCAAGTATATAATGAGCTCCCAAATATGGTGCCAGATTAGCAGCCCTCACTTTACTGTTCACCAGCAGACTTTGACTTACTTACTAGCACTGTCTCTTACAGCTCACTTTGCTTCTAAGACATTACTCTTAGTTATTTTACCCTGCAAGCATCTCTTTAATATATATATATATATATATATATATATATATATATATATATATATATATTACTTAAACACCTTGATTACATACATGATTGTGTTTGGGTTTCAGTCATGTAAAGAACACCACCTATCACCAGTGCAACATTCCCATCACCAATGTCCCAAATCTCCCTCCTCCCCACCCGACCCCCGCCTGTACTCTAGACAGGCTTTCCATTTCCCTCATACATTCTCATTATTAGGACAGTTCAAAATGTAGTTATTTCCCTAACTAAACTCATCACTCTTTGTGGTGAGCGTCCTGAGGTGAGCTGTAATGTCCAGCTCTTTTCTCTTTTGTGTCTGAAAATTATTATTGCAATAATGTCTTTCATTTTTCTTAAAACCCATAGATGAGTGAGACCATTCTGCATCTTTCTCTCTCTCTCTGACTTATTTCACTCAGCCTAATAGATTCTGTGTACACCCATGTATAGGAAAATTTTATGACTTCATCTCTCCTGACAGCTGCATAATATTCCATTATGTATATGTACCACAGTTTCTTTAGCCATTTGTCTGCTGAAGGGCATCTTGGTTGTTTCCAGAGTCTCTGCAAGCATCTCTTTACTTGTCTTTCATATAATTATTCCTCCCAAACTCTATGTTTTACTCATTTCCAACTCAGTCCAGACTCCTAATCCTCAATGGACCACCTCAAACCTGATTAACCCATCAACTCCTGGTGACTTAACAACCTGATGTCCATTTGGTTAGGGCCCCTATCTAAATATGTTTAAAACTTAAACTTTGAGTTATTCAAGCCCTAAAATCCAGTACAAAGTCTGTTCTTCCTCTAATTAATCAATTTTAGCCAGTTACTTTCTTCTTTGAAATATTATGACTTTTGGAATCACTATTTATTTCTATCTCTCTAGCACATGCCACATTTAATTCTAGCATTGTTATTATCTTCTACAATCAAGATAGAACCAGAATAAGACCATTTCTTGTTACTTTCACCATAAACCTCTCTGCATCTTACCTAGATATTGAGCTTGTCTCCTAATGTGCTTCTTGATTTTTACCTATAAACTGTATAATTGGTTTCCTAGGAGAAAAGTAGAGGTATTCTTTCAAAACATCAATGATACCATGCTACATCATTTCTCAGAACCTTCCAGCAGTTTCTCAACTCTGAGATAGCCAAAATTCAGAAATGACTAGAAATATAGCACAGAGGAGGGTTTTCCCCCCACCAGCAAAACTTCACTTGCCTTTTACTACACTGGACTCCTTGCATTCCCACATCAAGTTTTCTGTGTTGTTTTTACCTTGCTCTTTTTTAGATCTCTAATTGGCTCACTTTGTCAATGTCTTTGGTATATCTGATCAAAGTTTCCTCTTTTCTTTCCTGACAACCTTATATAAAACAGCACCTTCTATAAATTCTATGCTAAAAACAAGAAAGCACATATAAGTCTATTTAAAATCAGCTCTCCCCATACAATGGTATTTTGTCACTATATTACTAGTGCCTCACTTGCATGATCCTAGTTTTCACAGGACAGAGACTTTTATTAAAACTAGGAAGATGTTAGCCAAATTAGGATAATTACTTTCTTTTCTTATAGCAGTGCTATGATACATACGCAATGTGCATAATAAACATGAATTAAATTATAGGCATATATAAACAAATTATCCTTTTTTCTCACTAATATTCTTCAAATATCTTACTCCAAAGTAATATAATATATATATAATATATAATATATAATATATATAATATAATATATAATATATATAATATAATATATAAACTAATTATCCTTTTTTCTCACTAATATTCTTCAAATATCTTACTCCAAAGTAAGTAAAAGTAAAAGATATTTTATTTGAAAAATCTTTATATTTCTCCAGATTTCATTTAGGACCATTGTGGGCCAGGTATTTATAGAAAAACAAGCACAATGATGGCTGGGAACATCTGAAACACTGGGTCAGGAAGTGTAGCACAGAGCTGCATGATCAGAATCTACATACATCTCAAAAGCTTTCCTTGAAGTTTTGAAGCATTGGAATATAACTTCTTTATGGGTCTAATAAAAATTAGCACTGACTGGTAGAATCTTCTTGTTGTTTTTTTTATTTTTGCTTGGCTGGGGGCCACATCTAGCAACACTCAGAGGTTACTCCAGGCTCTGTACTCAGAAAGTACTCGTAGCAAACTCAGGGGACCATATGGGATGTTGAGGAAGGAAGCAGGGTTGGCCACATGCAAGGTAAATGCTTTACCCATTGTGCTAATGCTACAGTCCCTTTTATAATTTTCTACATAAATAAATAACCATGGTTTAAAAAGTTATTGACACTTGAGTTTGGGGTATGTAATATTTCAACACCAATCCCACCACCAGAGTCAAATCCCATTACCAGTGCTCCCATACCCTTTTATTCCCCACACTCCGAATCAACCTCCTAAACTCCTTGACTCTCATCGTGATAGGCATATTACAGTTCCATGGCTTCAGAACTTTAATATCACCTGCTTACATAATTCCCAAGACCTCCCATTCATAATTCCTACTTAAATAGCCCCACTACCCAATAATACCTCCATGCTAAGAACATGGCTAACTTTCATCTCTTAACACCTGCAAATATTTGCTGCCACAAACCAATATAAAAGCAATATGCAGAAGTAGCCTTTAACATATTAGTGCTGAGGCTTATAATGCTTTATGAAGATGTCACAATATGACTGTGTTGAAAATCCAAGCAGCAGTCCTTCAGGAAGCTGTGAAGGTGCCTTGCTGCCTCCTGACAAAGCCTGCATCCATTCTGTTCCAGAAAAATAGCCAAACACTCCTTTTCCTGTGGGCTTTTGCTATCACTTTCTCCCCTTCCTCTTCTATTTCTTTCCAGATGTCTGACTGTGTCCCTCTAATATGTTAGCTTTCCAGTCAGGCAGTTCCTTAGTATGCTAGAAAAAAAAGCTCTAGTAATGCAAGCTCCCAAATGCTGGACTAATACTTCATTTACATTCATTGAACATTAGCCACACCTTCTTATAACTATATATTACTGTTCCCCATTTTACAGATGGAAATATCAAGTCTTTAGAAGATTAAGAAGTTTAAGGAAGGATCCAAAAAACACAAATAAAAGAATTCTCAACTCATTTAGATCTGTGTGATGATCAAATCCATACATTTGATTGCTATCCAAAAGTAATTCAGAGATAGCTAAAAAGATAATTAACAAATACCCAGTCAGAAATGCAATTTATCTCAGGGTCACTGAAACACAATTTTGGATTTATCCCAGCATAGGAGATGAGAAATTTGGGGCAAGGATAGAAATTTAGCAGGAAAGGTTAAGATTAAAAATAAAAATAAATAAAATGGAAGTTGAGACACACCCAAAGGGGAAGAATAAATATGTACTCACAAAGTGACAAAAGCTTCAAGCCATGTATGTATTGAGAGAAGGGTATTTGCTTTGAACTACTAAGAATATATTACAAAGAAGTTTAATAGGAAGAAGCAGAAATTGTTAGTAACTAGACTAAGAACGACTTAGGATAAAATGGAGTATAATTATGAAATCGAGAATAGAATGGAATGGACATACAACAATGATAGGAAAACCAAGGACTGATGTTCCCGAGACAAGCACATGATCTGAAAATATATGACATGAGCAGGTGGACAGGCTCCATTCTCTGGAGAGTAAAGAAGAATACACAGAGCTGTTAAAAGTATATTAGAAAGCAGGGATGAGGAGCAGCAGTGTTCCCATGTGATCACATGTGTTCACCTGTGTGAACAGCTGTGTATGCTTGCCGATGTGTGTACATATGTTAGGAGTCTGGGTGTGGATATATGAGTATAATGGAAAGGCCTCAGGGAAGGAGGAAGAGAAGAGATTGAAGTATTGTGGGAAGGCTAATATAGTCAGGTTGAGGTTGTTATTCACCATGACAAACTTTCAAATGAAGAAATGGCTACTGGTTCCACTGTGGCAAAATGGTGACCCCATAGAGGGCAGATTTATGGGACTGAGAAATCAATTACAAATACAGCACACGAGCCATCTGTCCATGAGCAATCTTATGAACTTGAGAAATCTGTACTCACAGCAAAAGAAAACAGAGATCTGAATCTTTCTAACATGAGAAAGTCAGAGGAAAAAAATACCAGTTCACATGAGGCTGTTATTGGACAATACAAAACCAGCTATAACCAAATCTGAGGTTATAAGATATTAGATCATCTTAATCAGCTTGCAGAAAAATCACTTTATCAAGGATGTAGACTCTGAGAGAAAGGCTCGAGAAGGGAGCGGGGAGGATAAAGTGATTTTCTGTTATTTATGAGTATTCTTTAGGTTCAGAGGGTGGAAGTATTTCAGATTGAGCCAAGTTGCTCTGAGTAATCTTGTCTCATCTCCAGAATTACTCTCTGTGATAAGTTATTTATCTCACCTTACAGATGAGAAAATTATGAAGTTTTAAAATTTGATACTTTGCAGAGCCAGTCCAAGCCTGTGGGTTTGTCTGATGGCCACTTTTACCCAGCTTGAATCCATAAAATGCTTGAGACATCCTGCTAAAAAGCTTCAGCTAAGGCTGATGTCCATGCTATGAACCTTTCAGTAACAGTTCAGTCAAAAGTCTCTCACAAGGCCATTAGTGGTTCCAGGTGCTAGACACAGCACTATAAAATTCCTCAGATCCCCTGCCCAGGCACTCTGGTGACATAAATTTGCTACTTCACTCTCCAGTGGCCACTATCTGTACCACTTGTGCCTTAATCAGTTAACACTGCCTACAGTGTTACTGCAGCAGTTACTGGATTCTGGAACTTCTAGATATATCCTGTTTTTTATTCCCTAATTATTCACCTCCTACTTTATAAAATTTGGACAAGCTACTCAGGATAACTCTGTCATTGCCAAACAGTGGATGATTTAACAGACGCAAAACATCCAGCTGTACTACGCTTGATAAAACAACATGGAGAATTTGTTGGAAGAGTACACTGTGATTTTCATAGCCTGGCAGACTAAGAGCAAGACCCTGGCATGTAGGCATATTTAAAGTTTTTCAAATAAAAATTGGCCTTAAGTTATAGCATCTTTTGGGGCCGGGAAGGTGGCGCTAGAGGTAAGGTGTTTGCCTTGAAAGCACTAGCGTAGGATGGACCGTGGTTCGATCCCCCAGCATTCCATATGGTCCCCCCAAGCCAGGAGTGACTTCTGAGCTCATAGCCAGGAGTAACCCCTGAGCATCAAACGGATGTGGCCCAAAAACCAAAAAAAAAAAAAAGTTATAGCATCTTTTGGTGGATTCTCATCATTTCTGGTAGGAAGTCATCACAGCCCCATTCTCAGGATCTTGAGAAGTGAACTAACTTCTTGGTGACTCTTACCTACTTACCCTGTAATAAGATCACCTGAGAGTTGAGCTTCTATCTGTTCTAGGTGAAAAACCTAGTTCTACACCTTGACCTATAATCACTTGAGAAGTATGAACAATCAGATAAACAGCATGGTCTAGTTTTGTGATATCATATTGCAAGGAACTGTCCAGGCAATCCACTACCTCCTTCTGGGAGCACTGATATTAACAGGTAGTGCAGATCAGGGATCCAGAACTAAATGTTGCAGTCAGACTGATAGGGATGATCTCTACTACTTTATAGCTCTGCAACCTTGGACAAGCTGCTTCACTTATGTCTGCATCAGTTTCTGAATCTATAAAACAGTGGTACCCACAGTTAAGAAAATAAAAGCTCTATGAATAATGCTAGTCAACATAATGTTGACTAGCAACCAAAGTCAACAAGTATTTTTTTTTAATTTATCTCAATTATTCAGTGAGAGAATTAAGCTACAAAAGGCTTCTAAATTGTCTTGGTGGCAGGTAAAAATATTGTTGGTTTGACTAGAGGGTTGTTTTGAATTTGAATGCTTTTAACCTGAGCAAGTGATTTTGGGGGTCATTGCAAGATCCAGCACTCTCCTTGGCCTAAGAACTAATTGACATTCTATACCTATCTCTGAAAACATTTGTGATTAATCCTGCACAAGAGCATTTCTCAGTTCTTCCTCTTCTGTGATATTTCATTATTTTATGTCCTGGGCTAAACTCAAAACCTCATTTTATTTCTTTTCTCTCTTCAGACAGAGCAGCACCATAGACTGTTTTCTCCAAAACATGACTATTTTCTCTGAATTTCATTTTGAAACGTCTGCTGGGACTCAGAGTTACCTTGGGGGAGTAACTCTCAAAGAATTGGCTTCTAGCAATTAAAATTCAGTTTGTTTGGAGCTTTGCCCCTGTGGGGCACTTGCAGCTGCCTGCTCTGAAGCAAAGGGTGGAAGATCTTATTTCTAGTTGCACTAAGGCTACAGCCGCCATATCTGATGGGCAAAGCAAATTAAGCACCTCAACGACATCTGCTCAGATCTCTGTGGGATTTTCTGGCTCTTAGTAACATAAGACTGCCCAATGATGCCTTAGGATGAAGTTGAGTATACAAACAAAACCACAGATCCAAATCAAAACAAAGGTCTTTTTTGGTAGGGGAAAAAGGTGTTCAGGAAAGACTCAATGGTGAATATCAGAAGGCAAATTGCTGCTATCCATAAGGAAAATTACTGCTCTATGGAACCACTTAAGGATTAGACTCTTCAGAGATGGTATGCCCTATTCCTGTGACATCTCCAGATTTCTGTGCCTGCTACTAAAAGAATTGTCCTTTAAATGACGAAGGACATTTGTACAGGCAGGACAGAGGCCACCTCCCTCCTGGTCACCTTCAGGTACAAATACTAGAACAGTAAGTCCAATAGTTCTCTCCCAAGGTCTTTCTGGAAAAAAACAGTGACAAAGAAAAAAAAAAGAGAGATCCTACTATGAGGAGACAACCAGATCGAAAGGTCTCAGATAAAGAATAAAACTTGCTATGCCAAAGATAATAGGAAGGTATGTAAGTGAGCCCCGGAAAGAGCATGGCCTTAGGAAATGGTTACCGTATTTTCCTGCGTATAAGAAGACTGAACATATAAGACGACCCCCTAATTTTAGACTTCCTCTCTGACTCTGGCCAATTTGAGCAGGCTTTTCACAGTGTAGATTCAGGTACAGAACATTGTCTAATTTGCATGCATCAAAAGCATGCTTGGATTGGCTGAGTTAGAGAGGCGGTCCGAGTAGCTTTGCAGTGATTGGTGCAGGATTAAGTTGGAAAATTCTTTCATGGCAATATCCAGACAATTTTCATTTAGTGGCATATAGAAACGTTTTTCCAGATATACTCGGCATATAAGACGACCCCCGATTTTCGGTTGACTTTTTTCTTTTCAAAAGTCGTCTAATATGCTGGAAAATATGGCACTCATTTCATCCCAGCTTTGCACACTGGTCCTTTCTCACCCTTCCCATATTTCTTCTCCACTTGTCTGGTGTCAAGACTATGTAGGTTATCTCTCCTTCCATAAGATTCCTCTTCCCTAACTCTAAGAATGAAGGGACTCCTCACCCAAACCACTATAAGACCTGAGCCTTTTAGCTCACCTGTTATAAATTCTACATTTTAGGCTATGATTAGACTATTTACTAAACACCCCTGTCATAAATCCTGCTTTCTCTTACTTCTGCTCCTTCTGATCTGCTATCTGAATACTTCTTCCAAAAAAGAGACATCTCTCATATTCCAGGTTTGGGGTATAAGACAATGATTCCAGAGTTTAGTTCAATGCAGCCTATTTGTTAAGCATTGAACTGTGATACCCCACAATGCTTCCTTCAATTTATTGTTGGACAACTTAACCTTTAGAACTCAGAGTATAAACATGTCTAGAGATAAGGCTTTTAGAAAGATTATCAAGTTAAATAAGTCTTATAAGTGAGTCAAATCCAGTATGAATGATATTCTTTTGAAAGGAAATTCTGGGGCCAGAGAGATAGGACAACAGGTAAGGTGCTTGCCTTGCACATGGCAGACCTAGGTTCTATTCCTGGCAACCAATGCATTTCTAAGAGCAGTGTAAGCAATGATTCCTGATAACAGATACAGGAGTAATCTCTAAGCATTGCCAGATAGGACTCTAACCCTACTCCCAAAGTAAAGAGAGTATTTGAATATAGTCATGAACATTGTGAGACCACCATGTGAACATGAAGATTTGTACAAAGAATGTATAAACCAGTAAACATCAGGTTGCCAGCAAAGCACTAGAAACTAGAATTACATACATGAATCAGAACAGATTCTTAATCCTCAAAAGGAACCAAATCCTGTGATTCCTTGATCCCAGGTTTACTGTCTCTGAAATGGTAAAACAATAAATATCTGGTGTTTAAGCTCCCACCCATCTTGTAGTACCTTATCATGTCATTCCTAGGATACTTTTACACACCCATGTATTCTGACAATTACTGGTACTTCTCCCTTTACAGCACTTGCCTTATTACTGCCCACATAGCTTTCTGAATTGATAACACTATTCTGTGAGAGTAGAAACTATATTTTATTTGCTTACTTTTTATATCTAGAACTTGACACAATGCTGAACTCATAATAGGAGAAAATGATCTCATTGTACCAATGAATTAAATTAAACTAATAAATGAATCAATTAATAGAAAGACCCTGGTTATGAATAACCCTCACTGTAAGATCATGATGCCAGTTTTATGTATGGTTACTGTAGTATTGTTGTCACTCATCAATGTCCAGTCTGATATGAGCTTTAACTATTCAATGGCTAATTGATGATACAAAAATTAAATAAATAAAGGGCTGGAGTGACAGCACTGTGGCAAGGATTTTGCCTTGCATGCGGCCAACACAGGATGGACACTGGTTCAAATTCCGGCATTCCATAGAGTCCCCTGAGCTTGCCAGGGGCAATTTCTGAGTGCAGAGCCAGGAGTAACCCCTGAGCGTCACTGGTGTGGCCCAAAAACAAAACAAAAAATTGAATAAATAAATAACTTTCATAACCTATGAAGTGATGTAGACCTTTCCAGATCTAGGCATACTTTCTACTCCAGCACGAGTTCTGAGCATCATATCTATTGAGAAAATGTTAAACCACATGGAAGAATAACTTGGTCTCCATGTGAAGACAGAAGGAACATAGTGGTCCCATGCTGGAGGGAGTTCCTGGGTAGGCTTTAGATGTAGGCCTTCTGGTGACTTAGTCTAAGAGTCATATATAAGTGCCTGTGAGATGAATATTGCACTCAAAAACTCTCTCCTATATTTTATGTCAGGTGCTGTCAAATCCCCACAAAATCCAAGACAACTAAATATGTACATTTTCATATAAGAAAGCTGAACTTTATGGAATAGGAAACATGTTTATGTCCCATAGTCAGAAAAGGTGTGAACGAAGATTTTTTGCTAAAAGAGTGTGCTTCTGAAATGTTCTTCCCAAGGAATTAGAGAATTTATTTGAGGTTAGACTTCATAATCTATGTTTCAGTTTTCCATTCCTTGTCATGTATAATCCTTCATAGACAGATGCAGCATTTTGAAAGTTTCAGTAAACCTTGGCTACACATAGGAAACCCAAGCCATGAGTTCAGATCAGCTGAGAACATATGAAGACACAGTCACAGGAGTAGCTTGAAAATGGGAATGTAAGAGCCAGAACCGTGGCGCAAGTGGTAGGGTGTTTGCCTTGCACCCGCTAACCTAGGATAGACCACGGTTCCATCCTGCAGTGTCCTATATGTTCTCCCAAGCCAGTAGAGATTTCTGAGTGCATAGACAGGAGTTAACCCCTGAGCGTCACCAGGTATGGCCCCAAAACCAAAAAATAAATAAATAAAATGGAGATGTAATAGAATTTTTTAGTTTGTTTTGGACCACACTCAGGAGTGTTCAGAGGAAACGCCTAGTTCTGTATTCAGGTATTTCTGCTGGCAAGTTTGGGGTACTGTCTGAGGTTCTGTGGATTAAATTCAAGTCGGCTATGTGCAAACAAGCATGTTACCCAAATTACTATCTTTCTGGCCCAAGGGGATACAATAGAATCTTAAAGAAAGGTAAATCAGAAAGTCATATATTCTCTGTCAAGTTGAAGACTTTCACCTTTCAAGGTTAATATTACAAGTAATATATCAGTGATAAACATGGACTTTGATTCAAATAAGGTTATACTTCAGTGAAGATTCTGCTACACACTATTCTGTAGACTTCTTTTCTGCCCTAGTTTCTCATTCTCAATAGCTGCTTGGCATGGGAAAAATTAAATGATAAAATTTAAGCAAGCATGTTGGTAACTTCTAGAAAATTGCATAATGCAACATTTATATATGTGTGCATACATATACAAATGACAGGTTTGACTGCTTTGTGTACTTATATAGATATTGTTCCAACTAAAGGGTCAACTTCAGTATAATATGCTGGAGAACATAGAAAGTAATAATTTTTCATAAATGTGAGGTGATAGTACAGAGGGTATAGCATTTGCCTTGCACATGACTGATCCGGGCTCTATCCCGGCATCCCATAGGGCCAACTGATCAAAACCAGGAATAATTACTGAAATCCAAGATTAATATCAGAGCACTTCTGGGTATGGCAACAAAACAAAAAAATAATAATTCACATAAATTATATTCATAGAAATTATGACTTTTATGATAATATTATTATTAAAATAAGTTCTCTTACCGACTCAGGAAAATCAGTGTGAGTGATAATAGGATAGACTCTTTTTACTCAGGCCCATATGATCCAGTTTCCTTTCTGTATGAGAAAACCCCAGCAGGCCCAAGGTTACCTGAATAGTGCCCCAGTTCATAGCATAGACTCAAAGCTCTGGGGTATCAATGTGTAATTCCAAGGTTTTAACACAGCATTCTGGTCTAGACTTTTACTGTTTCTTTCTTCCCATGCTTGTAAAGGGTTAATGCAGTAATTACAGTATAAGAATCTAGTTCTTATGATATTAATTAAAGTGAAAACTACAGATGGTGCTTAGTAACAACTTAGTCCCAGCAGGTTGCAGGCACTTTACCTAAATCAAACATATCATAAAGTTGGCATGAGAATCACAGAGCCCAGTGCTGATGCATCTGGCCAGGGACACATGTTCTCACCTAGAGTGAAAGTAACAAGCCATCTCTATTACTTATGCAGATCTGGCCTTAAATTGCCTGACAGTCTAAATCTACCCCACCACCTCCTGGAGCCAAAAATAAAGGAGTATTGATTGCAAAGATTAATAACAGTGCTTGAGAATGAAAATGGTGCAAAACACCTTTTTCTCTCCTTTTGTGATATAAACGCCTGCCACCCCTGCAACCTAATTTTGTCACCCAGCACAAGAGAGTATATTAATTAAAGTGACACCAAGGACAGGAAAAATCTGAGCTCTTAGGTTATGACTGAAAATACATAAATATACATCTCCAGACTGTCTCAGGGAGGGAGGCGTGTTGCCAAGAAAGGTTAGCATTATCTACCCAGGGGAGCACCAAGAGAAATATCTATAGTTTAGTCCTGGAGGTCATGACTTCAATTCTGGCAAGCACCTCCCAAAACAGACAAAGAAACCAAATAGAATGGCTATATGATGCAATAAGATTTGGTAAAGAACTAGACCAGAGAGACAGACAGAGACAGAGAGAGAGAGAGAGAGAGAGAGAGAGAGAGAGAGAGAGAGAGAGAGAGAGAGAGAGAGAGAGAAGAATGAGAAAGAGAATAAGTGTCTGCCATAGAGGCCAGTCTGAATCTACCCCCACACCATTCTGGACCCCAAAATAAAGAAATATTGAACTGCTTGGCCTGATTAGCCAAGTGTATCAGGGGTGGTCCATGGGTCTCTGAGTAATACCTGGAAAATCTACCCCCAACTAAATTAAAATAGGATATATCTAAAAGCAAGGTCCTGGGACAGTTCTCCTGATGGGACATTCATCAAGGGTTAGAAATTACTTTTGCAAGTCTATTCTCTATTTCTGCCTCATCTAGAAATAGGAGTTCTACTGGGGCCCATCCAGAGAGACTCTTTCAAGCTAGGGAAAGTCTTGTAGCAACCCCATATCTCATGGTTAAAGAGGGGACTGGAAGCACTGGCAATCTTGAGTGAATAAATACATTTTATTGGGAGCTAACTCAAAGGCACTAAGATAGGATATATGACTTTAAAAGCTCTAATGTTTACATTGTTTTATTCAGGTCAATTTCACTGTGATCAGTAAATCAGTTTTAATAGTGAATTATACTGTATGCCTTGGTTTCAGATACTATAGAATATATGACCTCAGTTCCTGTTAAGCTCTGTCCTTACATATTAGACATCACCCCAGAGAAATTTATGAGCATATAAAACTTTTCTGGTTCCAACTGGACCTCATTATACACGATCAAGCTTGCTCCATATCATGTATCTCATGCTAGACACCGACATCTTCAGTCATTCAGACTCTCAAGCGAAGACATAGCGGTTCTTTCCCCCATTTCAATCTTTCCCCTCAATCTTACTATGCATTTCCAAGCTAACTTTCCTCAAAATTTCTTAGATCTCCCTACTTCTCTACCATTATCATTGTCCTAATTCAAGAAAATACAAAGAATGTTTATTGGGCTAGAAAAATAAGAGTACTAAGTTGGGCCGGAGAGATAGCATGGAGGTAGGGCATTTGCCTTGCACACAGAAGGATAGTGCTTCGAATCCCAGCATCCCATATAGTCCTCTGAGCTTGCCAGGAGGGATTTCTGAGCATAGAGCCAAGAGTAACCCCTTAGCACTGCCTGGTGTGACCCAAAAACCAGAAAAAAAAAAGAAAAAAGGAAAAAAGAAGACTGAGTAACAAATAGCAGAGAAGATAGAGAATTGAGGCACATTATCAATAGACAAGTAGAATAGATGATTCTTTTCCATATCCTCTGGAATCCCCCAGTTTGTGACTGGTATCCTGATAGTGGCCTCCTCAACCAAGGTAATATGTATGATATTTATATCAAATATACAGCATACATATGTAAATGTGTTAATTCATATTTGCTTGTTCCTTAATAAGCTGATATTTTGTTTTTTAAAAAAAGTAAGATTTCGAGTGCTTAGTATGCAGAATCTTATTCTAATTATTTGCATAACAACCCTTTTAGGTGAAAACCATTATTCTTTCAATCCACAAGAGATAAATTATTGCATTCAGGATATAAACTCAGGCAAACTAGCTCCTTATTCTGAACTCCTAACTCTACTTACAAGCACTAAATTGTACTTAAAAAATACTCTCTAGATTTAGCTTCTTCCCTGGTAGGTCCCAGCAAATAAAAAATATAGTATGCAATCAATGAAAAGCTCCTTCTGCAGGATGTCATTACAAGAAATCTTCTTCTTATAACCCTCACTCATGTCTGAGGTGACTTTTCTGCCAGATATGAAATATTCTCTCTTTCTCAATTTTTGCTGAGCCTCTGTCCTCTCCAGGAGAGCACTCTCTACTTCTACCATTCCTGGGCCCCAACTAAGGGCCAGTGTGCAGAAATCACATTAAATAAGCTGATTGAGTTCTCCCATGTTCAGAGGGAAATCCTGTGCATTTTAGTCATGTGAGGGCATCAAAGACACACACACATACATGCATGCACAAACACACACACCTGTATCCCTCAGTCTGTCAAATAGAGGAGTCAGGAATATTCTCTCTCACATAGTCTCTGAGAGGAATCTAGAAAGGAAAAATGTAGCCCAAGCCTGCTCCTCTCAACAAAAGCAAAGGAGGAAACAAATGATGGCAATACAGAGAGAGATCAAATCTCCTTCTGTATAAGAACAGAGTCCAGGGCTATGTCATAGTGTGCATAAGTATTTAAAATATGCATATGCAAGTAAGTATCTCTGAAAGTGGTGTTTGTGCCACTTCACAATAGAAATGTCTTTGGTACAAGAAAGATGCCTTGTCTATTTTTGACCTTAGCTGGAAATCTCTTCTTAGAGTACTGAGCTCAGAGAAGCTACTTCTTAGCTGTTCTCTGAAACTAGTTTGAGAGAGATCATACACAGAGCTATATTTTTTGATAAGTTCACAGGCTACTGGAGAATTTTCCTTATAAAATTCTCCTAAGAAAATGAAGCCCCAAAAGGACTTTTCTCTTTACAAAGAATACACAGTTATGGATATACCAGTTAGTATTGTTGACACATCCAACAGACTGTGCAAAGCCTGAGAAGCTGCCTTTCAGGCTAAATGGTAGATTTTAACCCCACATTTTAGCAGGACAATAGGAGACTTCTCATGACTTTCCCAGTGAATACAGGAACCAAGACATGACAATGGAGGATACTGTAAAGGCTCCAGGCATTAGCTGGTCAGAATAAAATTAACTGGTCAAAGGACAAACTGGCAACCACTGTAGGTTTTGACTAGCATAGCTGGGCATTTGAAAACATTGCTCAAGTTAGTAATATTCTAGATTCCATAAAAGGATAACATGGACAGACCATTCCCTACTCTAGATATGAAACAGACATGTTCTACCTCCTCATAAATAAAAATGTGTGGACATTTTTAATCAACTTAATTTACTGAATTTTCATCTTTTAAAAATAAATAAATTTAAAAAAATTTAAGTTCATGAGGCCAGAGCAGTGGTGCATGCAGTAAGGCATTTGGCTTGCCCACACTAGCCTAGGATGGACCACAGTTTGATCCCACAGCATCCCATATGGTCCCCCAAGCCAGGACCGCTTTCTGAGTGCAAAGCCAGGAGTGATCCCTGAGCATCACTGGGTGTGGCCCAAACACCAAAAAAAGAAATTAAGTTCATTAGTAAAGGGGTTATGATCTCACAGATCAGAGTGCATATATTGAATGCAGAAAGGCCAGCTCCATAGCATTGCATGGTCCCCAATTAACCATCAGTAGCAAACTCCAAGCTCCAATAAGGTAATAACTAGCCCCCGAGTACTTCAAGTTTTAACCAGTAAATAAACAAGTAACATTATAATAAAATTCATTAGTAGTAAATGTTTGTGAAAAGCTGAATGCTATGGATCCCTCTTGGAGATATAGGACACATAATATAGTAAAAACTCTAAGATGTCCTTTAAAAGAAAACTTCTAATTGTATTTAGCCCAGTTTTCTATCTTCAAAGTATCAGAGTTGCTGTGGATTCATTCTTTGGAAAAATTGAAGTCTAGACACGAAGGCTCCAACAGGGCACCAAGGGCTGAATCAATGTCAGACTAGCATTAGAATTTAGGAACATTTAGAATCCACCCCTCACCTTTACAGTGCCATTGTTTTCTCTTCTGAAATAATTACCAGAAGGAATCTTTCTCCTTAAGAAAAAAGAAAGTAAAAAGAAGATAACTCAGAATAGAAGGTCAAGAATAATACCTATATTTAAAAGGGGTCACCGCACAGACATAAGAAAATATAAAGATAGTCTCTTGGTCTATAAAGGCAAATTGAGAACAGCTACAAATGTTAAAATCAAGGCTTCTTCTGCTCACTCACTTCATCCACAGACAATGGGATCTTCATTTCACTGGATCCATGGGCTCCCTCAAACAAGACCTTTTTTCATCCTTTGATATTCCCCTTGTTTCTTTTCCTATCACTCAGTTATGGTATTTTTCTTCTTTCAGTCTTTCTGTCTTATAATTCATTTGCTTTAGTCAATCCAGGGTCCTCTCAAATCTATTTAATGTATACATCTTTTACCACCTTATATTTAAATGTGTTTATTTCTCTTCCTTGCTACTCTTTCTCTCCTTTGCAATTTTTCCCAGATTAAATGTATCTTTCTTTCTGCCCCACTTATATACCCAGTGGATATATGAGCTTGCCCCTGTCTTTTGGGCTCTTTTCTGTCTAATATGCTAGGACTTATACAGCAGCTACAAATTCCTTATCTATTTTCCCCTCTATGCTTTACCAGTAATATAATATTTCTCTGATTCTAGATGTCCTCAGAAGGTCTTCAATATACATATCCAATATACAGGGGAAAAACCACATAAACAGGAAAAAATCAAAGGGAAGAGCTTCAATATACTCTGTTGCCCAGAAGTACAACTTTGTAAAGTCCAGTTTCACAATTCATATACTATAAAAGTTAATATGTTTTATCTCATATAATAGTTTATAATATTATAAAATATGGGGCCTGAGTGATAGTTCTATGGGTTGGTTGGATATTTTCCTGGCTATGGCATGTGTAGGTTCAATCTCCAGCATTTTATATTTCCCCAAAACCCTACCAAGAGTGATCCCTGGGCATAATGCTAGGAGTAATGCCTGGTGTGTGGCCCCAAAATAAACAAAATCTAGATTAAAGAACATATATTTCACTAATTGGTCAAGAGTATTATCCTATAAAATCAATATTCATTCACCTTTCTTTGAAAGAGACAAAATAAAAGTACTGTAAGATTAATGACAATTCAGAATTATAGAACAAGTATGGTATGAAATTCTTCCACTTGCACTTTCTACCATACCTTTTAGCACAAGAGTTGTTAACAATTGACACTGTAGATTTCTTTTCAGTGCTACTTATTTTGATCCACAGTAGAGACAAGTGGAATAATGGCACTGAAAACTCAGTGTATATTAATGAGAAATGTATTCATTATCAGTGCAAATCATAATCAAAGATATACCAGGTTCTTCATCCTGAAGCTTGTAGCACAAGCTCTAGGCATAGAACACAGAAATGTGGAGAACTATCCTGCCTAAATTGCTGATATAATCCACTTGAGTTTATTGAAAATTAGTTTTTAGAGCTCATTTGGGTTCATGTTCAATGCTCTATCAATGGCTTTACAGCTGTTTCACAGGAGATAAGAGACAATTTATCAGGCCCAGTATAGCTAGTTTGTGTCATTTCCTCTTAGGAAAATTGGTCAGAAAAAAAAGAAAAACCTAACTCAGAGAAAGTCTTCAGAAATTATTCACAGCATTTGAGCATCTATAAGGAATTTAATATGAATCTAACCCCACTTAGGGTAGCACTTATGCATAAAAATCATGGCAGTGGGGAAAAACACCATATTAAGGCTAGGAATTGACCTGAATATTTAGAAAATGAGATCTCTCACTCCGATCTAGTCCCACCTCTTTGCCAGACTCTTCTACGTTAAAGAACAGTAACATACTCAGGCAGAGAAAAATGACACATAAGGAGTTTGAACTTAGAAATAGGATGTATAAAGACTACACATTCTACATACCTGGTAGAATTATTTGAAGAATAGCATTGTCTACCCATCCCCTGGCTGAGTTCCAGAAATTAGCATATTTAATCAAGACCATGGTTCAAGATTCTTAAGTGAAAAGTTTGGGATAATAACTACGATAATTTATGAAATTAAAATTAAAGTACATTTGCGTAATATAGAACAAGACTCTATTTTTCATTCTATTCTTATTTATCTAAAAAAGAAAAGGATTATATGTATAATCAGCACAGCATTTGAAATTCATTGTTAAGAATAATGTCCTTTCTTCACTATCCCAGGCCCCATCCTAGGATCAGCGCAAGAACCAGGACCACCAACCACAGAAGACAGATTACAACAACACTGAGGGAACAGAACTTCTAGAACCACAAAGTAAGACTTCAACATAAGTTCCACTCCCTGACCTATGCAAATACCGAGATCTCTATTTACAGAAGTCTGATTTTATCATCCAGGATGGAACAGAAGTCTTCCATACACCAAAAAAACATCAAGGGGAAAGTAAATGAACCTGAAAAGAGTCTATAGTTAATCCCATGACAGTATACTTCAAGGGTGGAGAATTCCTGGATCTCTTAGGCCAAGGGAATTCCTTTTCAAATGACCCCAATATTTACTGTGCATGTGCAGGAAGGGGAAAAAAAAGGCAAAAAAGCACAAAGCAACTTTTTTTTTTATCTAGTGCTTCTTGATTTCTTTGTTTTGGTTTGGCTATTGAAGTCATTGTCTCCATCTATACTTATTTTTCTTCTTTTCTTTTCTTCCTTTATGTGCTCTGCCACATTTTTTATTTCAATACCATGGCTGTTATGTGATGCTTATCTTTTTTTTTCACCCTCTGGAGTACTCACTGGATACTTTATTTCACACTTCTTATTGTACTGTTGTGGTGTTTCACCCTCTTTTTCCCCTTCATATCTCAAACCTAGGATGAGAAGCTCTAGAAGGACTCCACCCATGTTCAGAGTATTTGATTTTTTTCCCCAGTTTATTACTTTTCTCTTCTTCAAACAAAACCACAAAACCTGAACTATCTAGACCTGCCTCTCAATTAGAGGGGGAAATAGGAAGGTACCAAACCAAACAGGGGTAAGCCCACTTAGTAGTAAGCTAGGCACTGAGAGGACCACTTATTCTAGCAGCCCTGTGGGAGAGGGAAGAGGATATGGGAGATAGGATAGGAACGGAGGTGGAGGGAGGACAATTCGGTGGTGGAAATTCCCCTGATTTTATGTTAATATGTACCTAAAATATTAGTGTCAATGATATGTAACCCACTATGATTAAAATAAAAATTATATTATAAAAAATAATGTCCTTTCTTTATCATATAAAAAGGGAGGATCATGGTATAAAATGTAACAGTGCATGATATGTAATTAACATTTACAGACAAAATTGAAGGTGACAAATTCTGGTATACATTAGGTGGGAAGACCTGAAGCTAGGTCAGAAAACACTTTTCTGTCTAAATCCAAGCATGGGAAAGTGAGGTAAGGTAATCCAGAATTTCAAGAAATATTTTAGCTACCTACCTAGATCTCTATTAACAAGGGTAAACATCCAACCTTCCTTGGTGTATTGGTTGAGAATAGAGACATCTCTATCACCATAGGACTTATAAACCATGAAGGTCCCTGTTCAGAGATCATCCTCTCTTTTCTCTACTATGAAGTGGGAAGCAATGGAGCCAATAACCAAATGATAGGGCCAGATCCTTTACCTGAGAATAGAACTAACTTCAGGGGACAACTTCTACACCCAATTTTTCTGCTCTATTGTGATTCTCTCTTCTCATCTCTATGTACCTATCCACTTGCACAACAACAATCTTGGATTCATAATCTTCTTGTACGGATCTACACTAAGAAAGAATCAAAACGTCTTGGAAACAACCACATATTACTGACATGTGTATGCTGATTATCCTCTTCCAGCACCTGCCTGCCTGGCAGTTAGAAGCTACAAAGGCAGATACTTGAAAGTCACAGAAAGCTATGAGTCACAGAACTGAGCACATCCATTAATTCTAGAGGTTTAATTTGATTGATAAAGCTCCTTATTTTCATATGGTTGACTCTTTGCATGCCTGCATTTCCACTATCCCCCAAGTCTTTAGGAGTCAGAATCTGCAAGGATAATTAATTTCACTCGTTCACCAGATTCAAGCACAATTAGTCACTGAGTTTGCCATTAGTTAATGGCAGGAAGAGTTATCAGAACCATCATTTTTCTGCTTGGAGAATAAATAAAATCAATAAGGCCTAGAAGAAAACTTGACTCCAAGGTAGGTATGGCTTGCAGGGAAACTGAGAAACCAATTCTTCAATGCCCCTACCCCATGTTTGCATTGCATGTTCTAAGCCCATCGTTATTCTTTTTGGATTATGGAACAGGTCTTCTCTAATTACCTCCTGAGTTTCCTGACCCTTGAACAGTCAGGGTCACCTTGGTGCTAGGCCTGGCATTCATTCCTAAGAGAAAATATCAAGAGGTAAAGTGTGAAGTGTATCCACATAATGAATAAAGTGGGACTTAGGGCAATTTATATTTAATGAGGACCTCAGTCCAGGTCTGACAGCTACCAGTAGACCCCAAATTTTCACCAATCAACAAGTTTAGCAAAAGAAGGGTTTACCTTTTCCCCTCATGATTCATGTGTTATGATAGATATAATGATGGACTGATTAGGAATTAGCCTTTTTAAAATTGTAAATAGACATATTAATTTTAATAAAGAATATATCATGTGGGACCAGCGAGGTGGTGCTAGAGGTAAGGTGTCTGCCTTGCCAGCACTAGCCTAGGACGGACCACGGTTCGATCCCCTGGTGTCTCATATGGTCCTGCAAGCCAGGAGCAACTTCTGAACACATAGCCAGGAGTAACCCCTGAACGTCATCGGGTGTAACCCCCCCAAAAAAAAAGAATATATCATGTTTACATAGTGGTTTTTATTATCCCTTTCAACATCTTTGTGAATAAGGGATTTATATTTCTAGGAGTCAATGGACTAGAGCTTAGATAATGTGAACATTTCAGTAATAAAGTCTAGTGATTTTTCCCACAATAGGTTTGCTCACTATAATATCTAAGAGGCCTAGTTGCATCTTCCTGGAGAGAATGGAGACTTGGGTCTACATTGTAATTTACCCCTTAAAGTTGAATTTATGAGCTGAACTGTGAATGAGCATGACAATGTTGACAGTAAATATACTCAAAGAGCATTCCAGAGAGTATCAGTAGAAAGAATTAAATAAATGACATGATACATTTCACAAACCAGTGACATGTGATACAAGTGATTTCATAAAGCTTCCCACTGAGGAAAATATACCCAAGAAATTTGAGAGAGTAATCACATTAAACTCTGCTGAAACTAAAGACGTACATGAATCACAAATTTAACAAGGATGTGTGCAAGCAGTAGAGTTGATCTTATCTTTAGTGATATGACACTGAGTCATATCAAAATCCTATTTATTCACCAAATCCTATTTACTCACTTGTAGCACACTACATACCATAACTGCACCCAGACTCTACGGCCTGAAATTGGGTTTTCTGGCAAGAATGGGTTCATCACTGATGAGCCTTTCAATTACAGTCTCAGTCTCAGTAAGGCGCAAGGCTCTGCTGGATGCCAAAAGCAAATGATCATCTTCCTGCTGGCCAAGATGCATGAGGGAAAAAAAAAAAGGCCAAGTAGGATGATTTAGGCCTTATTTTTTCTAGTGATGCTTAAAATCTTTGCATGATGCACACTCATTTCTACTTCTCCCCCAGATGCCTTTAATCATGTTCAAAGACAGCTATCACTAGATTTCCATGTTGCCCTTTCTTTGACCGAGGAGCATAAATTCTAAATTAAAGTCTTCTAGAAGATGCAATATTTAAATATGGATATGAAGTTTGGCTTCTTCTACCTCTAGCAGTTCAGGTAGATATATTATTATTATAAGGGGACTGTGTACTTTTATTTTCTATTGATCTTCTCAATAGGAAGCTCACCTGTAATCTAAATTTCTCTAGTCTTCTTTGAGACATTTTACCCATAGTCAGTGCCTCTTTCTCTTATCTGTAACCAATGTAATCAGTCTAAAAGTATTATCAACATCATCCAACAACAATAACTACAATATATAAATCTCCCTGGACAAACCTCCTTCTCCCCCAAGCCTGCTACCACCACCACTCACAATTTCTCTCCCCTCCTGTTCACCGTTTAAGTTCTTATAACAATATATCTTTACCTCTTCAACTTTGATTTATACTCTTTAAAATTTAAATTACACCCTTTACAGTCAACTAAATTTCTCTCTCAATGAATAAAGGAGAGGGTGCTGCACTCAGCCAAATCCCACGCTGCTGCTTAACATGCATCATTATAGGTAAGCTACACCTGCCATAGAAGAAAGCGACTCTTAAAGAATGCTGATGACTTAATTTGTCATTTTAATCCAGAGTTCCTTCTAGTCCCATATGTTCCTTTCACACCAAGGGCTTGTTGCAGAAAAGCCTAACTACCAAGCCCATGAAGCAAGAGAATCACATGAAGCAAGACTGTTTCTAAAGACATGTTACCTGCATCCGGGGGGAAAAAAAAACACAGAGGATCTTCCTGATGTTACAAAGGTAGAACAGGCCCATAAATTGACTTCAGGCCAATTACCTTCAAGAACACTGAGATATAATCATAGTCTAGTCTATATTATTCTGAGAAGTAGCAGTTGATGGTTCTTGTGACTTAAGAAAGGGATGGAAGGGTCAGTATAAATGTACATAGAAATCATCAGAGGATCTGGAAAGGTACCTTATGCTCCACTGAATTGCACAACCTTAGCAACATCAGGCAACTTGGTGATCTGCATTACTACTGACTTGTTCTTCTTTTTTACGGCAAGGCCTATTGTTCCAATGATTTCAAGAAAGCTCTGGAATGTCCAATGATATTAAAGGGGAATTGTGAGAAAGATAAATGTCTATGGGATGTGAACAGATATGAAGTGACTGCAGAGCAGGACAACAGGCAGATCTGAAAAGGCCAAACTTAATACCCTTCTCCAGTTTATAAACCACATCATACAGAACCAAAATTCTTCCAATTTCTCTCTATTCCATCTTCTTTTACTGGTGCTTATTCCACTAGGGCTGACTCCTAATGACAATATCTTCATCCCTTCTTCAGTTCAAGAATTTATACCTCCTCTCTCCTATCTATTCATACAAATTCTCCCAAATGGATCATCATAACAATGACCAACTTTTGATAAACAACTTCACTCACTCTAATAAGAAACCTTTTGATCTTAAAAGCAAGGTCTATGTGTAACCTGGCGTAATCTTAGGTACAAGTTTATTCCTGTTCTTGTTCGCCACCAAAAACAGTGATGCAAGTAAAAGGTCAATAAATGGGTTTCTTGTTATTTCATTATAGTCCATATATGCATACTAATGTGTTTATTTTATGAAGCATCAAAATAAACTTCATAAAGCAGATATTTATCATTTATTTCCAGAAAAAAAGGTTTTGATAAAAAAATTCAGTAAAGTTTCACAGATTATTAATTTATTTGACAGGCAATCAGAGCATAGACAAATTCTACATCTTTGTTCCTTTTGTGAGTCTTTTAATCTGATACTTTCCCCAAAACTCTATTGAACTCTGCTTCTGTTCTACCCAACATGCTTTGCCCCTTTACCTGGAATGCCCTGATCACCATTACTTTCTAAATGTTGCACCTCCTTCACTCAGCTTCTTTCCTGTACCTCAGCTAAGAATAATTATTTCCTCCACACTGCCGTTGGCCCACGCATCTGACACATCACTCTAGGTTGTTCTGCTGCATTTCTGCCTTTTTAGTTCCCGTCTCAAAAATCAATCTCTCTAATGGAGTGTCCTTTTCAAGGACAGTGCATACCTCGCCCTCTTGACATGGGTTCAACACAATGTCTATGCAGAGCTGATAATAAAATTAAAAATATGAGAGTAACCCAGGAAATCCATTCAAAAATGTGCTCTCACTGTTATCTATGGCAGAGCTTCTATCATGTCAAACTCAAAAAGAACATCACAGTTCTCACATCATGGCATAGAATATTCTTTAGGTGGTGGTCAGTAGAGAAACAGGCCCTGGGAAAATGATGCCAGGAAAGGAAGATATGCCCTTACATAACCATAACCTTCTCTGCACCAAGTATGATTAATTTCAGGGAATAATGCTGAACAATGATCATGCATTACTACGAGAAGAGTACAGGATGAAACCCAGGCTCACAGTTGGTAGGAAACCATGGAAGTCTCTTGATTTCTCAGATTCTGTTTCTTCTTCAGTGAATGGGAAATACATGATACCTGCCTCCCAGAAAGTTAGGATGATAAAATGATGATGAGTTTATAAAGCATTAGGTATTCTAGAACACAGTGGGAGTGCAGCAATTGTGCTGCCTCTGACCAGTGGGATGAATAATAATAAGTTCTCAAAAATAAGGAAGCATAAGAAAATAAAAATCCTTGCTTATACAGTTTTCCCATTGCTGTAGTATAGATTACACTCACCAGGGTCTATTTAAGATAGCCTCATGATGTCAATGATCTATCACTAGCTGGCTCCAACACAACACTGCTGTGACTCAGCTGCACACAAAAACAATATTTCTAGCATTGCCACTCCTGGCTTTTCTATGTTAAAAAATATATAGTCAGACAGATAACACTATTATGTGATAAGGATGCTTAACTCTGATTTTTAACTCAGGGGTTCAGAGGTACTTTTTTTGGAAGAGGCTGATTGCATGATCTCAGCAACATACACCCATCTGAGTTGAGACAAAGTCTGAGATTCAGCCCATGTAATTCCATTCGGTTCATGGAATGTGCCTGGAAAGAACCCTAGTCTGTTCCAGAAATCTCTTCAAGCACTCAATAAGAACTTCTACCAATATACATCTTCAAGAAAAGATTAACGCGCTAAAATGCCTTTCACTGTGGTTATTTCTCAGTTCCAAATATATTTCCTGTATTTTCCCCAATGCTTACTTCGTACAAGTTTTTTAGCCACCTTGGCAAACCAACTTCTATTTAGAATTGGTACTAAATGAGACTCCATTCACATGGTAGAGATAGTATCCCTCATATGCAGCTAACCACTCTTAGATCACCCAATTCAACATAGTCCTTTGTCTGAAACTTACACAAAATATATAATTTTACAGAAAATTCCAGAAGCTTGTAGGCATGCAAAAGAAAATCCCTGGAAAAACACATTTCCACTAGAGAAAAATGATTGTCATGTCATTTTTAGAAATGTGTGAGTATAGAAGTAGATATGGTGATTCCAATTCTCTCTATAATAATATACTCAAATGATGGAACAAAGGGTCTCTAAGAGTTTATTTTAGTTTATTGGTTTTGGGGTTTTTTTATGGTCATGCTCAGTGGTGCTCAGAGGTTACTTCTGGCTCTGAGCTCCCAAATCACTCCTGTCAGACTGGAGGAACATATGGGATACTGGAGATCAAGCCTAGATTTTCAAGACAAACATCCTACCCATTGTGGTCTTTCTGTCTCTCTCTCTCTCTCTCTCTCTCTCTCTCTCTCTCTCTCTCTCTCTCTTTCTCTCTCTCTTTCTATCTCTCTCTCTTTCTCTCTCTCTCTCTTTCTCTCTCTCTCTCTCATTAAAATTATTCATGGTTAAGTTTCAGTCAAACAATGTATACTTCCCTTCACCATTTCACATTTCCTATCACCAATGCCCCCAATATCAACATCATACCTTCCCCTTCTTCTCTGCCTGCCTCTCAGTAGACATTTCTCTCTCTCTCTCTCTCTCTCTCTCTCTCTCTCTCTCTCTCTCTCTCTCTCTCTCTCTGTTCTTGCTCCTCTCTTCCTCCCCCCCTTTTTGACACTATGGCTTGTACTATTGTTAATGAAGAGATACCATGTATATCAGTTTATCTCCTTTCTACTCCATTTTTGTCCAGTGTGATCAGTTTCAACTATCAATATCATAATGGATTCTTCTCTACCTAACTTTATTCCCAGTTCTTTGTTACAAGCTTCCTGCCATGGACTGGTCCTCCTCACCCTCATCTCTATCATCTATAGATATTACTATCATATGATCTTAAACAGCCTTTTTGCATGTATCCAGCCCTGATTCTGTCCCTGGCAGTGTATATAGTCCCCTGAACTCTCTCACAAATGATCACTAAACACAGGGGTAAACCCTTAGCCCACTGAAGTGTGTTAATAATGTGTTATAAAATAACTGTGTAAATAACAAAATTCTGAAGAAAAAATGTGTCCCCTTCCAAACTAATCATAATATCAAACTTTTTTAAATTAATATCTTTATTTAAACACTTTTACTACAAACATGATTGTGGTTGGGTTTCAGTCATGTAAAGAACATCCCCCTTCACCAGTGCAACATTCCCATCACCAATGTCCCAAATCTCCCTCCTTTTTAAGGGCCCTCAGAAGACCTTAAAGATAAGGTGGCCAGGGGAGCTCTGGAGTGTCACTTTTGTAACTGGGAAGAAAACATCATTTTTCCTTGAGCTTTTAATGGAAGCAACCTCTCCAATGACCTCTGAATGACCTCCATAGTAAGTATTTCCATTATTTGAAGAATGGTGCACATAAACACCAAATAACAGCTCTGAGATCGTCTGGCTAGAACATAAAATAACCAACTGACTTTCTTCATTCTATCTCATTTTTTCTATTCATTTAAGTTTAAATTAACACTATTCTATTCCTTGTTTCTGTTGAGCTCACCAAAAACCTTGAATTCTCTTTGTGATGCTTTTATCAAATGGTTGGGGTTTTTTATCTTGTTTGTTTGTTTTACAGTAATAATGGGAAGTTTTAGGCCATGCCTCGCTGTGTTTAGGGCTTGCCTCTGTGCTAAGGGATCACTCCTGGCAGTTCAGGAGACTGAACTTAAACTGTCCAAGGGACTATATACAGTTCCAGAAACAGAACTGGACTAGCCCCATGCAAAGCAAGAGCCTAAATCTCTGGAAAATTCTCTGGCCCTAAATGGTTGTTCTTTATTAAGGGTTTATCCAGAACCTTACTGTTTCCTTTAAACCAAGATTTCTCATTTCTAAAATATAAATAGGCTGAAAATGTTTAAAATATTTCATTTTAATTACTTCATTTAAATACTATGGTTGCAAGATTGTTCATTTATTTCCTTTGCTTCCAATCATATTTTCTTTCACATTTTACTATGAAACAGATCAAAAAGGATCCACATTCTTCCTTCAAATGTTGCTTGAAATCTACTCAGGAAATATTCAATTTTCATTGCTTTTAATTTTTATTTTTGCAGTAATACTAGAACAAATCTCAGTAGAGTTCTTTTACATTTTATAACAATGATGATCTTTACTCCACTTTCTAATCATCTGTTCCTCCTTTTGTAAGAGATACCTCCAAAATTGCTTTTATAATTTATATTCATATGAATGGCAAAATGGTTCTAGCATTTGGAGAAATTTATTACAATAGCACCATCTCTCTACTACAGTTATATCTGACTTCTTAGACTACTAAAGTAAAATACTGTAGAGTGGGTCAATTACTCTTCTGGCTTGAAGATGATTTTTCACTGTATTTAGATGTCAGAGAGACAAAATGAGATCTCTCTTCTTCTGTTAAGGCCACAGTGCTATTGGAGTAGAATTCCAACACTACAAACCACCTTGCTTAGTTTAAATACCTCCTACAGATACAATCCCATGGAATAATGTGGTTTAAAGATGAATTTTCAAGAGCCACAATTAACTCGAGAGCACCAATTAACATTACTTTTATTTGACATTGTATTAGAGAACCTACTTAAGGAATATAAGTGGGGATGTATAAATCTGCAAAGTGGGGAAAATAAAATCCTGATTATCCACAAATCACATAAAATGATAAGATAATCAATAGTTAAATTATTATAATTACTAAGACAATTCAGAAAAGTCACCAGAATTAAAATCCATGTACAAAATGATCCTTCTATATGTTAGTAATATAAAAGTTAAAAGAATTATGAGATGTCATTTAGAATGACATAAAGCATTCAGGCATTACTCAATCTAAAAAGCTATTTTTATGGCCCGGAGAGATAGCACAGCGGCATTTGCCTTGCAAACAGCCGATCCAGGACCAAAGATGGTTGGTTCGAATCCTGGTGTCCCATATGGTCCCCCGTGCCTGCCAGGAGCTATTTCTGAGCAGACAGCCAGGAGTAACCCCTGAGCACCGCCGGGTGTGGCCCAAAAACCAAAAAAAAAAAAAAAAAAAAAAAAAAAGCTATTTTTATGGCAACATTATTATTCAGAAAAATTAAGCTGAGAGAAAGAACATTTAATGATGAGACTACCATCAAAAATTCTGAAATATGGGGCCGGGCGGTGGCGCTAAAGGTAAGGTGCGCCTGCCTTGCTTGCGCTAGCCTTGGACGGACCGCGGTTCGATCCCCCGGTGTCCCATATGGTCCCCCAAGCCAGGAGCGACTTCTGAGTGCATAGCCAGGAATAACCCCTGAGCGTTACCGGGTGTGGCCCAAAAACCAAAAAAAAAAAAAAAAAAAAAAAAAAAATTCTGAAATATACAATAAGATAAGCAAAATTAATAATGTACCATAATTTGAGGGTTTTTTTTTGAAACTTGAAACACTAATGCAAAAATATACATAAAAATAAAATTGGCCAAGGAATATAATAATATGTAGGGGAGATGCTAAAGGATTTTAGGTGATTGTCTTACACACAGTCAATCCAGGTTTAAGTTCCAGTGCCTTATAAGGTACCCTAAGTACCAGCAGGAGTGACTCGAGCACAGGATCAGGAGTAAGCCATGAGCATTGTCAGCTGTGGCCCAAAAAACAAAATCAAAAGTTAAAGAGAAAAAAATTCCTCAAAGAAAAACTGTTTTTTCTTTTGAAAAATGGATATAATATATATAAATATATATATTAGGGATAAAGATATAGAGGCTATAATTAAGTAGACCACAGGAACATAGCTGTAAGTATATGATACTTTATTTATTACAGATGGAATCATATTAAGAGAACAATAATTTTCTGGTAATTAATGAATAGGAAATTACAAATATAGCATGCATGATAACAAAATATCATGGGATGTTGTGGTATACAAGATTTATAAGATATTCACTAAAAAATAATATAAAATACTGCTGCAAAAAAATAAGCAAAAATAAAGGTATACTCTGTTCATGATTAGGTGGTAATCCCACGTAACAGTAATCCCAAAATATATCTGTAAATTTATCATGTTTTTTTTATCTGTGAGATCTAAGAAGCCAAATTTTAATGCATTTTAAATAAACACTCAAGACAGTTCTAAGAGAGATAAATAAAGGTAAGTGTGGTAATTAGAAAAGTATTATCATATACATGAACAAGCAAATAGATCACAGAAATAGAATGGAAGGTATAGAAATATTCCCAGTTAAAAAAAAAAGAAATATTCCCAGTTAACATAAACTGTGAGATAAAAGGTCCTGAAAATCAGAGATCTTGTCACAATATATATAACTTTATAACAAAAGAAATAGACATATGCGTAAAAGTCTTGAAAACTTTACCAGCTGTTTAGTGGAAGCAGAATGCATATTAAATGGTTGTCACAGATCTCTAACTATGGCACAAATGTATAATGTAACCACTTGAGGATAAATAAACTTACCTAAAAACCTTTGGAAAATGGGAGTTTAACCACAAAGCATAGGGCTAAGGACAAAAGAAAACATCCAAATATACTGTGTCTTCACTGGTAAATGTATCTCTCAGAAAATAATTGGGTAATAATTCTTAAGCTAGTATATAAACTGAAACTGAACAAATAAGTAAAAGGATAGTTGATAGAGAGATTTAAGTTACTGTTTACTAGAGAGAGATGTGTGAGTGAAAAGAAGTAGAATGAAATTTATGGACCTTAATAACAAGAGACTATAGTATGAAAACAGATGAAAATTGGTATTTCCTATTCCTAACTTTGAGAGTGTCTAGAAACAGTGATGCCCCACTAATAATAAAGACATCTTAAGCAAGCACATAAGAAAGTTTTTATCTGAGTACCAGAAAACAAGGAACTGCTAAAAAAAGTCAAAATATAGGAATATATTAAAGAGACACAGAAGCAGACCAAGAAAAATTTAGTAGAAAGAAGTTGAAATAATTTGTGCAGCAAAATAAATACGGTAATGTGTGTTTATAATTTACAGCATAAAATATTCAGTGGCCTGTACTAATATAAATTAATGACTAAATGAATGAATGGGGAAGAAAGATATTAATCTCCCTTAGGGGAGAATTTCAAATAAATTATTTAGAAAACCTTCATCCAGAAAGTTAAACTTAATATCCTCACAACTTTATGTGTGGGCTATACTTACTGACTTGCCACTCAAAGGTAAAATGTGACAAACAGGAAAGAATAGCTTCACATAGGAGGCATTTGGCAAACACTACATTCACTAGGAGAAAAAGACTAAACCCACCAGCAACAAATATCTCCACAGAATGTCTAATTGATAAGACATGTTCATAAAAGCATATCTTCTCTGCAGTATTTCCCTCACAAAAATACACACACACATATACATACATACACAGTATCTGAAAATACTTTACAAAATAGCTGACCAGCACTCCACAATACAGCCAAGAAATGTCTAAAACTTTATCATAGACCAGAAGAGAGTAGGGAGTCATGATAATATAATAATAGTTAAGTTAAAATTCTAGATTGTACTTTGGAACATATAAAGGACACTGAGGAAACTGATAAACTTAAAATAATCTGTGGCTTTTCACTAATGACAATATGCAAAATGTTAGATTTTAATGACAATTGAACTATTATAATGTAAGATGTTAAAGTAAGGAAAAAAAGAGTACACAGAAGTTTTATTTGTTCACTTTTTCTGAAATAGCAACTATATTATAAACATAAAATGCAAGACTCTTCAATAAATAACACAGTAAAAATTTTTTATTCACCTGAGTTAAATGATATCTCTCCAGTTAATTCAAGTTGCATAAAAAAACCTATAGAGAAAATCAATACTGTACAACTTTAAATCAATTACGTAACCTGGTATTAACAAAGATACATTAAAAATTTGAAATAAGAAACACATTCTAAAGTAAACAGAAAATAAATCTGACTACTCTAATAATAAAATCATCAGGCAAAATATACTTTAAATAATATTAAACATAAGCCACAAAAAAGAAGGTTTCTACAGAAAACCCTCCATCCTAAGATCTGTGCAAAAACCAGGATCTCTAATTACAGAAGAATGACTATGATAACCACAACTGAGGTTACCATTGGACTTGATACAGGGATATTGTTATTGTTATGACTGGCATGTCATGGTAACTGTAATGGTAATTTTAGGAAAATCATTTGATCTCTTGTAAACTACTATTATGTATACCAGTATAGGGGTAGATATGCATCATATATTTATAAAAATCCATGAAATTTACAACAAATGTATAACATAAAATGTCTCCCTATAAACTTTAACCTTTGCTATTAATATTGATTTGTCAAATTTGTACAAAACGTTGATAGGGAAAATGGGTAAGGAAATCTATAAAACTAGTTTCTATTTCTTTCTCTTTATATCTAAAACAGGTAGAAAATACTCTATTTTAAAAAAAATAGGACATAGAAGAAATATTAATTTGGATCTCCCAATACTTTTGATATACTAACTTTAAATGAGCCATTAATGGCGAATTACTTGAACAGTTTATAGAGAAGCATGTAGAAGCCCTAGGTCCACAATTCCATTGGAATTAGCAACTGCTTTAAAGAGCTAAATTCCACTACCTTCGATACTTTTCAAGAGGATGCTGAAGTTGTAGGTGAAACAGAAGAGAAATAGATATGCATCCATCACAAAAGTTGCAGAATTAATTTGCCCTTTTGAACTCTATTTTCTTGAATTATGTAATTCTTGCCAATGTGCCATGCATTTGTAAGCCTGAGATGGATATAAATTCTATATAGTTTGTACATATCACAGCTATAAAATGTGGAGCTATTCAATGAATGAATCTCACAGCTCAAATGTGAAACAGCACACAGGCTGCCAACTGCATTTTATAGTATTCAAACAGACCCATGAATACAGGTGCAATCGAAGAATTTTAAAAGGATGAAAATCTTCAATTTGACACACAAAACAATGTGTCCTGTCAGCATTTTACCCAGCAGAAGACTGACATATATACACAAAATAAGAATTTGCTATCACAATAAAAAATAGAGAAAAAAGACAAAGAAAATTCTTGTGTGTAGAACTACATATGAAGAGTAATTTAAAATATAGGGAGCATAGAATGGCTGGCTGTTTTGTTTAGGAAAAGCATACATAATTTTTCATCTATTGCAGACATACCTTTAGGAATGTAAATCCATGACTTAACCAAGTATATGAAATCATTACCAGACAGACTAATGCCAAGGAATGTCTTTTTTCCTAAGCTAAGTACTATATCTTGACTAGATCTAACCATAGTTCTTAATTTCCCATATATATACAAAATAACATCATCATACTTTTAATAGCAATGGATTTGTTTAACACATCTAAACTCGCAAACCCAATTCTCATACAGAAGCTCTTACTCCTAATGTAATGGTCTCCAAAGATATGATCTTTAGGAAGCAATTATACTTTTCAACTATTTTTATTTAATGCATTGTGATTACAAAGTTATTCATAGTTAAGATTTAGACATGTTTCAGCACCAAACCCAGCACCAATGTTAACCTCCCTCCAAAAATATTTCCAGAGTACATCCAAAACGACCATCCCCCTCCTGAGCCTGCCATCATTAACAGACATCATTTTTAAATTGGTTGTAAAGTTTGGTCTCATAATTTCATTGCTGTTGACTCTGTTGTCTGGATATTTAGTTCTGTCCTTCTTAATGCCACCAATATATCTGAGTCCTTTTAGCTTCAGTCCCTATTATTTTACATTTGTCTTTTTCCTCCTTCACTCAATTTATATCCTTTTCACTATACTCTGACAAAGAGTGAAGATGATAATGAGATATCATCTTATACCAGAGATGATGAAACATATCAAAATACTGGAATGGTGTCTGGTCCAAATGGTAAGGAAAACAGTAGGGAGAAGTTTCAAAACTGAGTTGCCATATGACCTAGTAATTCCACATTTGGATATCTATTCTCAAGAATGAAAAACATTTATTTAAAAGGATATATGCACACCACTATTCATTGGAGCATTCTGTGCAATAGCTTAGAGTTGGAATCAACCTAGATGTTCAACAAAAGACAAATGGATCATGAATATGTAGTACATATATACACTGGAATACTGCATAACTGTAACTAATTATGCAACCATGCAATTTGATATAACATGGATAGAACTAGAAGATATTATGTTAAATGAAGTGAACCGGAAGAAGAATACGTACAAGATGATATCACTTACATTTGGTATTTAGAATAACTGTATGAAGGAATGTAGTGATTTAAATGTAGGTTGTCTAGAACATTCTTGGAAGTAATGATATTTATGTAAAGTTACAAGGGCAGGGTCAGTGTAATTCCAATTCCAGAGTGAAATTAAATGACAACAGCTCTATTTCTATATGACACACAACAGCAATGGCAGCCAGGAAGAGGGTATTCTCTGAAAACCAATTCTCATGGATAGTATCTAGATCTTTGAATTCAAAAAACTCAAAACTATGTATGCAAGGGGGATTTCTAGTTCTTTTGCAAAATATTTGAATTATTTTTGCTATGGCAACCAGTATCAGTATATTGAACACTCAGCATTGCATATATAGTAAGGAAAAAAGAAAACCCAGTCTTCAGATCTATAAGGCTAATTATCTAGAAGAACAAACACATAATAAATGAAAAGAAAACACATAATTTGTCAACAAAAATGTTCTGTTATTTATTTAAGAGATAAATGAAAAGGGTTATTTAAATTTAGGTGTATCTAATAAAACCACTCAGATAAAATGTGAGTCAGAGTGATTGAAAGAGTATTCAACAACAAATATGACTAGTTCTTGTGAAAACTACAAAGTAGAAAACTACCATAATGTTTAGAAGCACACAGAAGTCAGAGAAATAAGAGCATTTAGAGATAAAATTGGACTAAGTCAGACGTAAAGGACATAAAATGTTCCCAAAGCTAGAAAGATAGTACAATGAGCAAGTTTTTGCCTTGTGTGTGTTGACCAGGGTTTGATCCCTAACAACATATGTGGTCCTTCAAGCCCATCAAGAGTGATTCCTGAGTGCAGAGCTACATTTGAGGACAGCCTAGTCTGGCCCCCAAAAATGTTCTGACAGTTTTGCAAAAACTCTTGAAACTGAGTAAATCTAATCTTCTTAGTTTGCTCTTCTTTTCCAAAGTGTTTTTTTTTTAAGGGTTTTTTTTTTTTTTTTTTGGTTTTTGGGCCACACCCGGCGGTGCTCAGGGGTTAGTCCTGGCTGTCTGCTCAGAAATAGCTCCTGGCAGGCACGGGGGACGTATGGGACACCGGGATTCGAACCAACTACCTTTGGTCCTGGATCGGCTGCTTGCAAGGCAAACGCCGCTGTGCTATCTCTCTGGGTCCCAAAATGTATTTTCTTATTCTAAGTCTTTTTAAAAAATATATTAACTTTAGAAGTATCTTATCCAGTTATATTTTAATATAATACAGAGATTTGTATATTTATATTTTTAAATCTGCAATTCACTAGGAAGATCTTCCCTCAATAATATTAAATACTTCAGTCCATGAATATTGGATATATATCCACTTATTTACTTAGGCCTTCTTTAATTTTTTTCAGAAATGTTTTTTATTAATTTTTCTACAAAAGCACAAATAGTATTGTATCTTAAAATTCATTCCTAATAATTTCATGTTTGTACGTTATAATTACTTTTTCAATGGCTGTCCGTATAATCCATGAGAATTTATATATGTTTAATTTTACCAGCGTGCTAGAATTTACCACACAGACTATTAAATATTATTCCTAATTATGGAGAAATAGCACTCAAAGTATCATTATCTATATTGTTAGTAGTCACCTCTGTATGTGCTTTCTAACTACAGGCTTATTTTTATTTTGTTTTTGTTTGGGGGCCACACCTGGCGGTGCTCAGGGGTTACTTCTGGCTCTGTGCTCAGAAAGCACTTCTGGCAGGCTCAGAGAACCATATAAGGTGCTGGGGATTGAATCCAGGTAGATTGTGTGCAAGGCAAGTGCCTACCCACTGTTACATCACTCTGGCCTCTCTACAGGCTTACTTTTATTTATTTTTAAATTTCATGAATGAGTTCATATGTTGTCAAATATTTGTCTGTAGAAAATGAGATAATAGTATAATTGTATCCTTTTTATTAATGTAGTTAATAACATTAATTGGTTCTCAAATGCTAAAATATTATTGCTTTTTGGCCAGATAAAACTCTTGGATATGATGTTTTACTCATATTGCTGGACTCAATCTATTATTATTTTTTTGAAGTTGACTCTCAGTTAAAGGTCAATATTAATTATTGAGCTCTTTATATCTTTGGTTTTTGAAAAACATAGTGACTTTTTTCTTTTTTAAACATTTAAAAATAAAAATAAAAATAATTTTATGAAAGATTTTATAAGTAGTATTACTTTGTGGAATATAAGATCCACCGTTTAAGTTACTGAGTCTGTAATTTTATTTGTTACACGTTTACCAATCCAATACCTTCTATTTATAAATCAGTCCTATATCTGCGTTTAATCATTTTATAAAATGTAACTATTTTATCTAAGTTGCTGAATTTATTGGTATAAGATTACTTATATGTTTTAATATATAAAGATCTAGAATAAAATTTACACCTTTGCCCCAATAATGATCATTTCCATTTTCTTTTCTTCCATTTTTAAATTTGCTTTGCTTCAGGTTAATCAGCTTTATTAAACTAGCAACCAACTTTTCTATTTCTTTTTAATTCCTTTCTTTAAGGTTATTTTTAGTTTAATATGTTCTT